>NW_026623216.1:601893-1203786 GCF_028827695.1 Penicillium maclennaniae | reverse complement strand
AAAGAGCATCACTAAAGGACTCGATATTACTAAAAATATTAGAAAAAAAGTAAGAACAATCAGAGAATGAGGCGAGTACATAAGAGTAGCTTCTACATCAGGGCAATAAAAATGCACGTGACTAAGCCGAAGCAGTGTGCTTACATAAGGTGATTTCCGCGGGGGACATCGTCACTCAGAGTTCCCCGACGGGAAATGATTGTGACTTCTTCAAATCCCACCATGGCCACTCCCAGGCTACCTTTCTTATATCCAAACTGGATGCGTGCCATTCGTTCATGTCAGCCGACCACTAATCGCTCTTGCCGACCCTTTGCCTCGCGCCATAGATTTCATACCAGCTGCCGCCGCCACCAGCAGTCCTATCATCGCCGCTATGGACCGGCCGTGGATCCAAATATCCCTCCTCCACGGCGACCCGGAGAAGCTCCGTTAAAGCAGGATGGGGAATATACACCTGTCAACCCAGATGTGACAGACCAGCCCGAACTGGGGGCTTCGGATTCCCCGCCAGAGCAGGCCGAGCCGCAAGCGCAAGCGAAAGAGTCACAGCCGGATGATCAGCAAGACCCTGTTGCTGATGATGCTGCTGCCTCAAGTTCAGAACAAGCCGCTGCCGAATCGACGAAAAAGTAGTCATGCCACATTGGAGCCGGAAGTGCCAGAAGAGGAGACCGATGATGCAGAGGCCTCTGCATCTTCAATGTCATCGGCCAAGGATGTCGGGGAGGAGATGTCACAAATGCCTCCATACATGAACCAAAGTGCCTTTGAAGAAGTCTTCCACATGCCATCTCCTTCGAATTATTTGGCCCCAACGGGGCCCTTTGAGTCGGAAAGCAAAGCGCCCCATCTGTCTCCTGCCCCTTATGTGCACCACTTCGATACATATTCGCTGGTTCTCGATCTTTCAAAGGGCGGTTACACCAACGAGCAGGCAATCACGATCATGAAAGCTGTACGAACTATTTTGCAGGGTAATCTCGACTACGCCAAGCGAAGCCTGACTTCCAAGTCGGACGTCGAAAATGAGTCATACTTGTTTAAGGCTGCTTGTTCAGAGCTCCAGCAGTCATTGCAAAGTGCACGTAACTCTGAAGTGCAGAGACAACGTGCTTCACGGACGCAGTTGGAGCATGAAGCAGACATTCTGTCTCAACGTCTCAATCAGGAGCTCGCTGGAATGAAGGATGAAATCAAGGGCATGTTCAATGATCACAAGATGTCCACGCGAGAACAGCAGAGAACGATCGACACTTCAGTTCAGGAATTGAACTACAAGATCACAGTGTCACTCAACAGTGACGGTAAGAGCGAGATTGAGAGCCTGCGATGGATCTTGACCAGACGTGCTGCTTTGACCCTTGCCACTTGTGCTCGTGAGTATTCTCTTCTATATTCCAGCCTCAATCCGTTGACTGACCCTCTTTTTAGTCATGATTATCCTCTTCCTCAAGTACTCTTCTACCCGCAAGGTTCCCGACTCTCCCAAGGTCGAGATGGTCGAGAAGCCAGTCGACAAAGAAGTGACCAAGGAGATTCAAGTCACCCACGACATCGGAACCCAGACAGAGTTGCCACCTGAAGCCCACCTCGGTGAATCCCTCGGCTGATCACTCTCGTGCCACCCTTGTTCTGTCTTTTCGTGCCTGTTCATAACTGCTATTCTTTGACATTTTTGTTTGCGTCCATGAGCCCTGTCTCAAAATCGAGAAGGGTTGTACAACTACCAATAGACCCTTATACCCCCACAATCAGATTACACTAGACAACACAGTCCATGTCAAAATAGAAAAATCGATACACTGTCCATTTGAATAGAAGAATCCACCCTTCAGCCACTCAAGCTCCTTCGGAGTGTATTTATAAGCCCTAAAAACGGCATTACTCTGGTTCGAAAATCCATTTCTCTCCATCTCCTCCCGCTCCTCAGCCGCCATGACCATCTTATAGTCCTGCAATTGCGGCACAACGAACTCCCACACCAGAATTCCACCCTCGGTAACTTCGAAAATCCGTCCCGTGGCAGCCTCACAAATCAAAACATTCCTATTGCCAAGCTTCTGAGCCGATCCCATGAAAGGCGTGAAGAAGCCCAACCCTCCAGTCGACGTGTCCTCGTATTCCCACTTGACCTCCTTCTCCTTTGAAACGATGATAGCCCGTGAGAAAGGAACTGAGGTTCCGGGTCTGAACACTCCATTGTCTCAGGATGAGAATATCGCCTGATGGCGTGATCTGGTGCGAACAATGCTGCTGAGAGACCGTAGGAGCAGCGAGATGCCAAAGCACCTCGCCTGTCTCCCGACTAATAATAAAAACCGACGAAGCATTGCGCGACGAAGCGACAATGTTTCCATTGCTATCAAATGACACACTTTGATAAGTGGCCAGTGCTCACGAGGATGATGAGCGTGTGCAGCAAATGCCTCGGAATCAAGATGTTCAATGGCCCGCCACGACCAGAGTAGCTTTGCGCCACCCTTTCCCTCGCCTTCGAAATCGGCCGATGGCGAAATTGTGGACGCCGACCAGGGCCGGACAAGTTTGATGCAGTCGGCGTGGATGATTCCGCCCGGTGCCTCGCTGCCGGGGATTCCACCTTGCACGCGTGCTGCCTCGGCCGGGGTGAGAGGCTCAAGAGTCGTGTAGAGGATAGTTCCGTCGTCGAGATGATTCTGGTCATGGTGCGCATAGGGATCAGAGTATTGGCGAAGGATCTTGCCGTTTGAATCAAGCTGTATCATCATCCCACCACGGTATTTGGCCCACATGGGAAACAATCTTGGAGCATCGGGATGTACACCATTGTAGGCCAGGGAGCTTTCGGGAAGAATGCGTGCATAACGTCCCACGCGGTACGGTAGGGTCCAGCGGTGGACTTCTTTGCCAGATGTTGACACGAGGTGTGCGGTATTTGATGTCAACGGAGAGTAGAGCACGTAGCCTGGTGAGACTAGTTGTTCGTCGATGCCTTGGAGGCCTAAGCCGCGCCGGCGGAAGGCTTACTGTTCCATTTCAACATATTAGTATGGACAAATGAAAGAAATTGGCACTGGAAAGTCACCTACGAGTAGCAGAGACGGAGAAATTTCAATTGGAAAAGAGAGGGAGAGCGTGATGTCCCAGTATTAACTTAGGGCTCCCTGGACCGGCATGCCGCGGTATGCCGTGGCGAGATAAGCGGGCCAAGGTGATGGTCGTGATGGCGTCAGATAAGCCCCAAATATGCTTATCAGTAAGTTTTTATGGGCAATTAGAAGACAGCTTTGCTAAGGTAATGAGGACATGGGCAAGTATAGAAAGGGGGTTGATTCTCGTCGGTGGACTGTGATTGATGTGCAAGTGTTTTACTACATTTCTAGCAACCAGAATTTTTTTTATTATTTTCTCGTCAATATGAGCCGTCAGCACTGTGATAAGCCTCAAAGTACAGCATCCTGTCAAAAGGATAGACCATGGTTCCATGGGAAATTTGATATTGAGGAGGGTGGTATTGAACGTGTTACCGACGACCAGCGACAGCAAGATACGACCAAGTTTTGGAATGCTGCTACTTTCTGGTAAGATGCAGTCTTTCTTATACCGGTGCATGTCAACTAAAGCTAGGGATTATTGTCTTTCTTGAATTTTTCCCGGGCATCTGGAAGGCATCTCTTATCTCTCATTTCGAAAGGTCTCGCCCATTGAAAATCTCTTTGGACATGCCTTGAGAGATGATTTTGACCACCTGTTGGGATTTTTCATGTTGAAACTCACCCAAATATGGCACCGGACTAACTGGTTGGGAACAGGTTCAGTGCCAACATGGCCGTTGCCACTCTCAATATCGGTTCCTTGGGGGGGGGCTCTCTAGGTCTTGGGTTCTGGGATTGTTTCATCATCATCCTGATCGTCAATCTATTGAGTGATCTACTTTCTGCGTGGACAGCCATAGTAGGATTGACGGGTCTACGAATGACGACCTTCTCGTGCGTGATCGTTTCAAGTCTTCCCAATTTCATTATCATTATACCCCAAGCTAACAATCTCATCTTGGTAAACGATACTCGTTTGGATACTGGGGCAACATGCTTGTCGTCATCTTCTCAATGGTTGCAACCACAGGGTGGAACGCAATCAACTCCATCTCAGGAGCCTTGGTGCTCAACGCTTTGTCCAACGGGAGGTTCCCAACTTGGGCCGGGGTCATTGTAATATGCACCTCCGTATGGATAATTTGTGCTCTAGGAATCAGCTGGATCCACCGTTTGGTCACCTATATCTGGATACCGCCTCTGATTGTATGGTGCGTGGCTGCTGGTACAGGCGCGTCTTCGTTCACCGGTGCGCGTAGCAAGCACCTTGAGGGTGCGAACAAGGCGGCTGCGGTCCTCACGTACATGGCGAGCATCTTTTCTTTTTCTGTTTCTTGGGTGAACTGCGCGGCTGATTATAATGTGCGCATGCCAGCCAACACTCCACAAGGGAAGATTTTCAGTGCGACCTATATTGGGATTTTCGTTCCCACTGTCCTGGTCCAGATACTCGGAGCTGCGAGGTACAGCGGTGTCGTGACTAGCACCAGGTGGAAGGATGCTCACGCATCCTGTTCCATTGGAGGTTTACTGCAGATGTCGCTTGAGCCGGCAGGTGGATTCGGCAAGTTTCTCATGGTCCTTGCAGCGTTGAGTGCGATTGTGGTAAGTCGCAAATGTCTTTCACAATTCAATTGCGCAATATCTGATGACCATGGGCACAGAATAACATTCCAAACAATCAATCTTGGCCCATAGGTGATGCGTATCCCCAGGATCATTCTTGTCACGTTCGGCTTCATAGTGTCTATCATTGTGGGTTGTTTCGCAGCTATGTATTTCGATAGCACACTGTCGACACTGTTGAGCGTCATTGGATACTGGACAGTCATTCACATTACAGTCGTGATGGAAGAGCACTTCATCTTCCGCCATGGATGGAAAACATATGATTGGGATGCTTGGAATAGCCCTACCGGACTACCGTTCAGGTGGGCAGCAATTGGAGCTTTTGCCTTCGGGTTCAATGGAGCCGCCCTTGAAATGAAGGTGACATGGTACGCAGGGTCAGTTGCCTCGCTTATCGAATAATCACGGTGGAAACATCGGTCATGAGCTGACATTTGCATTTTCTGGCATTGTGTTTCCGCCCTTCCGTTGGATTGAAAAGCGATATGGAGGCCGATGAAAATGCAAAAGAACGTTTCCGAGAGGTTCGGCTTTGAAGCTGTTGTATGTCGTCATAATTCACTGTTGTTCAGATCATGAAGTGGCAGAACTTTGCGGGAAGAAGCTCTGATCCGAGAGCAAGTCCCAATGTCCATCAGCAGATGCTCCCAGTCCCAGGAATTCGGGGAAGTAATAGTTAGAAAAGCTTTCCTCCGGCATGACATAGATAGGCGCAATTAACGGGATCTGTTCTACACGAGGACGTAGCATTTGGTGGACCTTTGCGATGATATTCCCTAGTGTGTGTGCGGCATGGCAAGGCAGGCCAATAGAATGAAGCCACTGGACAAGGTCTTGAATCAAACCATCGAGACCACCAATGTTAAAATTAACACTGAGCTCTTCCTCGTAGCTATTGAGTAAGCGGCAGATAATGATCGCTGCAAAAGTAATCATGTGGTAAACATGGTCACTTAAGTGGCGTGTGCGCTCATCCACAGTATCCATGGCGAGATGGACAATAGCAGTAGAATGGCGAATCATTTCTGACACGACAGACTCGCGGGCTCGAGCAGTCCTTGACTTCAAGGCATGCTCATAAAAGAGCAAGTTCGAGAAATGGAATCCCATCAATAGAAACTGGGATCTTGGTTGCTCTGTGATTTATGCGTCAATGAGAAGCACAAAGGGCTCAGCGGAGGGCGGGTTTTACCGAGAACGAACTCCCATTTTTCCTTCCCACGTTTGCAAAGCCGCTACTGACTTGAAAAGGTCAACAGAATCCTCAATCAGATGTTCGTAAACATTCCAATAGAGATAAATCTCCACCACCATGCGAATCTCAAAGTTGATCGCATGATCGGAAGTCAGAATAACCCGACAGCGCTCAATCTGCCAGGCCTGCAACATGGACCTGCGACTAGTCCCAACACAATAGTGCAGATGCGCTAAACACAAGTGATTCCACAAGCAGTATCGATGCAGTATTGTCCCATCCATTTTCATAGGTTGCTGAGATTGGGATGAAATCACATTGAACAAGGGACTTGATTGACAATGCTGCAAAGCAAAGCCACTCAGCAGCCAGCTGTCAATACTCAAAGGCACCTGTCCTACGGTTGTTGACCACATACAAAGAATAAGAGTCGCTTGGAAGAATTCGATAGGCTGTGGCGCTGCTATGAGTGCACTCGAGACCAAGGGTTGAGCACATTCATACAGCTTCGGAGCAAGACTTGCCGCTAGCTCCGTTGAAGTATGCCGAACTGCGATCAAGCAGGATGCGCAGAATAATAAAGGTGATCCTCGTACCTTGGACAAGAGAACAGTAGGGTCGCTTTCTGGGTCGAATGTAATCCAACGACCGTAATACTTAAGAAATCTCACTCCAAGGTTAGTCGAGCTGCTAGATGCAAGAATAAATAATGACCTACATTGTGACGAGGCTCAATGCCAAATCAGGCGCAATGAGATCATCCAGGACTTTCTCCAAAGTTCTCATATCTGGAGCTGGCCTTGGACCATAGTCCGTAGCTAAATCGCGGATAACCATGATCGGAGCCGCGGAAGATTCTCTCTCATGTAACCTTTGCTCGCCGGGATCCGGGGTCGTCAGTGCGCTCTCAAGTCTGCTTGAGTCATGTTCGGCTCTGTTCGGCGCCTCTCCCAATCTGTCAAGGAGATTTGCCACAGTTCTTTCAAGACGCTCCAAGCTATTCAAGATGTCAGTATGTTGATGCTCACTTGAAGGGGTGGCACGTAAATTAATCATACCGAGCATCCGTACCCGAAGCAGAAGGCACCGGATCCTCTTCAGGAGCCACATCCTCAGTTTGTACCAGCGAGCATCTCTGGTGAAGGCGTTCACATCGAAGACAGGCTTTGCCCGGTGTTCCAGGCTCATAGCAGCGAGTCTTTTGCTTTCTGCAGGAGGCGCATGCTCGAGAGGCGCGGCCTCGATCCGGTGGCATCGTGGGCGAAATAAGACCCACAGAAGAGGGTTATCAAAACGAACAGAGATATTAGAATTGAATCATGGATGCAATTGTGAAACGTGGAATTTTGAATCGGGTTTCTAGTGAAGGGTAAATGGCGTCACCTGATTCGGATGAGATAAGCGCGCCCCGAGCTTCCTAAAGCAAAAGCAGATGTCTACACCAGGCACTTCGCTTATCATGTATGTTCTAGGTTCTACCCATGATTGGTGATGATGGGAAATGAAGGAAAAGAGCTCATTATCGTTGCCTGTAGGCGGCCTATACATTAACTGTCTCACTGTGCATCAAGTCGTGTCACATTCATCAGCCTAGTTGATGGCACTGTTGTTTTCTGTAGCCAAACTAAAGCGAAACAAGCGCGGCGTTTAGAAATCCATGCGCAGGGCAATACTAGGCGCAGCCTGTGGTGGATTGTCGGCGGTTTCGCCTGCCTTGGCGGCACTCGTACCTCCACCCGCGCTGCGAAGAACCTCTTCCAGAAGCGACTTTTGGTCCGCGTTCATGTTCGCAACCAAGGCTCGGAAGATAAGTTGATCAGCTTTGGCAAGTTCAAGAAGATTACCAGCTGACTCTTGGTGGACTGCATGTCCTTCGCTCTTGGCGCGTGCCAGGAGGGCAGACATGACGAGCGACGCGGCAGTGGGCATCTCAGCGGGAGAGAAGATGGCATTGCTAACGCATGACACGAGGGTCCGAGCGATAAGGGTGCGCGAGTTCTCGGGGTCGCTGGGGATGTCGCCACCGTCAATTGGGCATCCGACGAGGAAGGCGATGAGTCGCGGAATGAGGTACCGAGAAATCACGTCGTCGGTCATATAGCGAGGGCTTGGCTTGAGTAGAATCGACCGAAGGCAGCCTGCAGCGACCGTGGCAAGGCCAACGTCATGAAGACAATCAAGGAGTTCATCTAGAACGCGGTTGATGACTGGGTCCTGAGGAGGGAGGACATGTCCCCCTGCTGTCAAAAGGAAGGTTATAGCCAGGAGGGTGTTTTTGGCACATGCCATAGAGGAGTCTGCCTCTCGTCGCTGAGCAATGGTCAGGATAGTCAAGAACCGAGTGAGACAGCCACGCAGCTGGGAGGCAACCACGTCGATATCGTCTGGAACTTCAGGGGTGTGAGTGATGCCGTAGACAAACTGTCGGAAGATCGGCAGAGCCTGGGGCACCACTTCATTCTGGCAGATTCCGGTAGCAAGAATTGTGGTAAAGATGTGCAGGATACAAGCGTGGAGATCATTTCGAATAATCGATGGGAACACCGATGCAACATCAACCAGAGAGCGGAGAGCCAGCCGAATAAGCGTCAAAGAATCATCAGACGAGACGTTGAATCGCGCGAGAGGAGTCGATTCACGCAGGTTAGGAAGCATCCCAGCAAGGACAAGTATGATGCTTCGAGTCAACTCGAAGAGTTGCTCGATGTCATCCGACAGATGATCACCTCGCTCCTGGTCGCTCTTAGCAGCTGGGTGGTCCAGTGACAAGTTCTGGGCAATCTCGACGATGACAGTCTGGATAGGAGTGCTCTCGGTCAGAACAAGGCGATCGAAAGTGTCCATGGTCTCCGAGAAGATTGCATCCTGATAAATGGCGTTTCCAGAGATGATGGGTCTCAAAATACGCTTGAGAGCCTGCAGAATCTCTAGGCGCTGGGAGGTTGTAGTAGCTTGGTCAACAAGGGATTCAAAAGCAAGTCCAAACAAGACGAAAAAGAAGGCGACGGGTTCCTCGCGGTAATTAATGTCGTCGCCCTTTCCTGTTGTTTCGCTCTTTGCGACCTCTTTGCCGGACTCTTCTTCCTCCGCCTCCTTTTCAGCCTCGTCTGTTTCTCCAACTAATTGGAGCTTGCCATCCAAAGCATCGAAGACAAAGTCAATATCCTTCTCAACCAAGCCGGCAATAGCATCAACAAGGCTGAGCCAGGTGTCTTGGTAGAATTTCAAGAGCGTCTCGCGATTCAAAGCAGCATAAACCTCGTCCAGATCCTTGCTCTGTGTGCTCGTGCCTAGAGCACCCGAGATGTCCGGCTCAAAGCGCAGACGGGCGTACTCTTGCAAAGAGGAAAGCCAGAGCGGTGTCAGCTTGGCAAGATAAGGTTGAACCACCTTATTGAGATATTCCTGCTCGATGCTAGCAATCTGCAGTCTAGCCCATGCAGAGAAAAGCGCCAGTTTGACCATCACTCGAGCATTGGAATTCAAACCTTTCAGATCCCCAATCCCAGTGGTGGCAGGGTTCTTCGCGAAGTTTTCAAGACCCAGAACCAGCAGCTTGAGAATTCTGCCCATGCGATCCACATTTGTCACAATGCCTGTGGCAATGAACGTCGCGGACACGTTGATTGCTTCAGAAGCCAGCTCTGCTGAGGAGTCAGCTGCGAATGCAGGAGTGAGAGCAGATCCGATTTGAGCCTGGTACTGCTCCAGCAGAGAAGCTTCCGCGAAATCGGGATCTGGGGTTTTGCCGAACATAGTCAAGACTTGATCAATGATCCTAAGACCCCAAACACGCAGCTCAATGACATTTGCAGTTGAGGCGGAGAAAGCCATTCTGACAATCTCTCCAACCTTAGACTGAAGAGCAAGCTCTGCCGGAATGCTCGTGTCTGGCAAGATAGCTTCCTGGACTGTTGCCAGCAGTTCGGAAAGGCAGCTCATGGCAAAGTTACGCGTCTGCCACTTTAGCATTTCCTGGCCAGCGACACCATCGCCTGCGGCATCGCCTTGACCTTCTCCAGCGACGGCGGATGCGAATCCTGCAACTTCGTCATCGGGAATATCTGCTGCAGTAGCTTGAACTGCTGTGGATGGTGGAAGCTCCACCTTGTTGCGAGTCTTTGTCATAATTCTCTGACAGCGTTGGATCCAAAGTTCAGTCTCTGTGAGGGCAGTCTGCTGCAGCCATTCTTGAATCATTTTTCTGAGTGGCTTGTTGTCTGGGGCATCATCATACGCAAGCCAGACGTCGTCTTCAAGTGTCTCACTGGCCGTTCGCACCACTAACGCGGCATCTCTCTTCATCAAATTGCTGAGACCGCGGACCGCCACGTCCCGCATTAAAGAGTTGCTCGCGCGAAGCTCCGTCTGAAGTCTTTTCACGTATCCCGAGAAGTCCACAAAGTTTGAGGCGTAGAGGGAGAAATGATCCAAGCATTTGGAGCTTTCTGTCACCAACGCAGGATTCTCCTCCAACTGGAACTGGCGGAGAAGAGTCAGGATAAGGTTGCGAGTCTTAGCAATATCCTGCAAATCCGGCCCAAGGACGTTGATGAGGGAATCCACGCAACGACTGATGACAACGGGTGTCAAAAAGCTCATTTCGATGTTTGAGGTAGCCAAAGCTGCTGCTTCCGCATTGTGCGTGTCGGCGTTGTAGAGCTGCGCCAGCATTCCAAGCGAGCTGGAGGCAAATGGGGAGAATGTCAATCCGGCAGAGTTCGCCACTCTCTCCAGTCCGACAAGAGCCCAGAAGTGAACGACAGGATGAGGATCATTACAAAGAGACATGAGTACACCAACGATTGTCTTTAAATGAAGACCAGCTGCCATACCACCTATTTGCGAGTGAATACAACCCAAAGCAGCGGCGCAGCCGGCGCGAGCATTGGGCTCTCGGTTTTCAACAATGGTATCGACCAGCCAGTTGACCTGTGCGTTGGTGCAAGCATTTCCAGCGCTGTCACAAAGACGTCCCAAAGACTCAACGCCAATAGTGCGGACGACAGGGTCAGTGTCAATCACGAATTTCTGTACCACAAGTCAGGATTGTCTCAATATGATACGGTCTCTGGGTATGTCTTACCTGAACAAGTTCCTGCAGAGTCTTGTCAGTGGAGATGCTCAATTTTCCGGCAACAAAGTCGGTCTCCTTGACTGCGACTTTGAGAGCATGCAAAAGTGCCACAGAAATGTTCACAACCAAGGCTGCCTTTCTTCCTGGGTTCCTGTGAAGACTCGGGGAAGCAAGAAATGAGGCGATCTGTTCCACACTGCTCTCCTGGATTTTGGACGAGTGAAGGGCAATAGCAACAGCAAAAAGGTCAATTGCAGAGTTCACAACTCCGGTGTTAGGGGGATCGACAGCGAGATTGTGATCAGCCCGCAAACTGTACAAAAGAACAGCATCGTGCTCGCTGGCCTCACAAACAGGAAATGTCAACTAGAATGGTTAGCTTCAAGCCATGAATGTGTGAACTTCGAGACTCACAGCATCATCAACATCCTTGTCTGCATTATCGAGTGCAGACCAAGCAGGACCATCATTCCCGGACGAACCAGAATGTGCAGCGCTAATATACTCCTTGGCAAGTCCAGTGACGCCAAAACCATAGTTATCACAAAGCTCCCAGAGGCCGTCGAACTGTCCAGCTGAACCAGCAATCGAGCTCTCCAGCGGGCGATACTGCGCATCAGGGTCGGCAAAAGAAGAGATAGCAAGACTAAGTAGGCTAGACTGGGAGATGATGTCTCCATGACTGGGATGATGAACATGCACGAGCTTCGCAAAGCACTGTAAGACCCGGCGGCGGACCATGGTGGTGAAATCATGGAGTTGCAAGGAAGGATGAAGGCGTTGAGAGATGTCCTCCATTGACTTGGGTCGTGGCAGATCGTCCAGAAATTCAACGGTATTCTGCAGCATAGCGGCGATTCTCTTGGCACCATCTGCTGTGATGAGCTTGCTGTTAAATTCCATGAACACCAACAAAGCGCCGAGAGCACACTCCCTAACGTGGGTGAGAAAGCTTGTTTCGAGAGTACCAGGCGCCGCAGAGTTCTCTTTGCTCAGATGTTTTGGCAGGGAATTCTTCCATAGCAGCATCAATTGAGAAAGATGGATCTTGACAAAACTAGGTCCGAGAGGCATCAACCCGCCAATCAGGATCCATGCGACTTGGATTTGGGTGCTAGCAACACGTAGCTCGGAAGTGCTGCTGTTCTTCAGAAGGTCGGTTGCTTGGGCGAAGATGCGGGCGAATACGTCGACGGCACCGTAAAGCGGTTGCAAACGAGACGTGCTGAGCATCGCAGAAAGGCCATTGGCATAGCCGACACACCGGCGAGATGACTGGCGTGGCGTAGCAAGCTGGCTGATTTCACGGTTGAGGCTGTTCATGCAGATTGTCACACCAGACAGAAGCTGATGAGGGCAGGCAAGTACGAAGCTCCGCAGGCAGTGCGCGGCGTGGACTTGGACAGTATAGCTCGGATGAGGAAGCACCTGAAGTAGAGCGTCTCTGCAGCTGTCTGCGTGGACACCGAAAGCAGATCCGAGAGACGAAATCAAAGAGGACAGAGCGCTGACTGCACACGTTAGGGTATATTTGGTTGGCTCGCGGCGCTCTTGGATGACCTGCGGGTAGTCTTTGAGGATTTCATTGATGATCCATTTCGCGGCGTTCAGCTGGCTGTTCTCGTGGAGCAATTCACGGCCAATTGTATCTTCGAGGATAGATTTTACAAACTTCCGAGTCATCAAAAGGCGGAACCGATTGTAAGTTACGGTCGGGTGGTTCATCAGTTCAACGAGCAGATTGGTCGCAATCTGCCCATAGCGTTCATCGATGATTTTGTCACCCAAATTGCGCAGGACATATTTGTAACAGACGCAGATTCCGGCACGCGAGCGGTTGGAAGTTGTGCTCTTCAGGTATTGCAAGGACAATTGGCGCAGTAGGTCTGGAAGGAGGAAGAACAATCGCGATTCGGTCTTCTTAGCAGCTCCTGGGACGTTCGCAGCAGAAGACTCGGACATCTCGTCCTCATCCTCTTCTCCGGGCCGAGCAGATGGCTTCTTAGACATCCTCTTGGTTTTCTTGGACTTGGGCTTCGGGGCCGCCATAATCGGAGTATCTGACGCGTGCAGCTTGACCAGAGCCCGTCCAAGACAAGCTGCTGCTGCATGCCTAACCGGGGCAGTGGGGCTGTCAATGACCTTCCACATAACAGTCTTCAGGTTGTCAAAGTCATTTGTATTATCGAAGAAAGGTGTCATGTTGATCAACTGCTCAATACAGCGACAAGAGTGAACCTGCACGAAACTAGACTTGTCGCTAGTCGCCGCATTACGCGCCTGTTTCCAAATATCCCGAGCAGTAGCCTCGTCAACCGGCACGCCAATGCCCACGATGATCTTCCGCAGTATGGCGAATATAGCTCCGCGGAAGCCCGTATGACTGCTGGTTGACTTTAGAAGCTTAATTGTGCTAGACACTGCAACGTTGGATTGCATGAATGCACTCTCGCCGGCTGTCGCAAACACCTCGCCTGAGACAATGCGCCGCTGCGAACTTTGTCTTGATATCCGCCTCGCTCTTACTAGCATTCATTATTCCAAGAAGATCGGTAATCGTCTCGAAGAGGATCCCGCGATCCCCGTTCGTCAAAATAGCGCCGAAACATCGTCCCAGGTTGTTGCGCAGGACTCGCGTGATGGTGGGGGAGGTAAGAGTCAGGATCTTGAACAATTCCTTCTTAAGAGACTTTTGTTGCGCTGATACCTGCTGTGCGTCGAGACTGGAAATAAATTGCACTAGATCGGAGGTAAAGGTGAGCAGATAGAGGTCCTGTTGTTCTGAGGGGAGTGCATGGAGCTTGGGGACATCCAGCTCTGGGGTCGCATTTTCGGGGGTCGATGACACCGGGGCCGATGCGGAGGAAGACATTGAATGAATGTTGTGAGGACAACAGGTATCCCCATCAGGATGAAAGGAGTGTATAGGGAGGGAGGTGTTGACAGCATCATCTCTCCTTATCGTGTTCGTCCGCGGAGACGGAGAAACTGTCGGCCCGTGTGGAATGTATACAGTGCGGAGGAGCGCAACTTTGCACTCGACCGGAATATGGCACTTCAGTTAAACAGGCTGTTACGGCAGCCCCGTGGGGCTTCCGCCTGCATTTCCTGTCGCACTTTCATTACAACAGCCATCACTTTCTCTGGTCACAACAAATGGTCGACAATCAAGCACGACAAAGCCAAGAAGGACAAGGGAAAGAGCAAAGAGCGCGCGATGGTGAGCAAGGAAATCAGCAGCGCTACACAATGTACTTACCGGCCCAGCACTCAATCAAGGAGTCTACTAATGATCATCTTTCCTCTAGTATGGGGCGCCGATCCGAAGTACAATCCACGCCTGACTCTCGCGCTATCAAATGCGAAACGAGCCTCCATACCTAAAACCGTTATCGAAGCCGCCATTCTCCGAGGCCAGGGGCTCAGTGTCACAGGACAAGCATTGGAGAATGTGACAATAGAAGCGATGTTCCCCGGATCTGTGGCCGCTGTGGTGGAGTGTCAGACTGACCAGAAAGCGCGCGTGCTGCAAGACATTCGGTACATGATCAAGAACGGCGGCGGCACAGTAACACCCACGACCTTTCTCTTTGAGAAAAAAGGACGGGTCACCATGGAAAAGAAGGAGGGAGTCAATGCCGATGACTATTTGGATCAAGCCATCGAGGCCGGTGCCATCGACATCATCACGGACGAGAAGGAGCGCTTGGTCTTGTTCACCGACCCATCTGAGACCAAAAGTGTCGGCGAGGCGTTCTCTAAACTTTCGGGTCTGACATTGGAAGAACTAGAGATCTTCTGGGATCCGAACCCTGATACCTTGGTCGATGTACAGGACTCGGAGCAGCTCAAGGATCTTGAGGACCTGGTGAGTACTTTACGGGAGGATCACACTGTTCAGGATATCTATATGAACTCGATCCAGAAGTTCTAAAAGGTCATCAGGCTCTCACACGATTTGAGACCAAGCCTACGTCAACATACGCAGAGCAGGCTCATGTACGATATTTGTACAGGTTACAACCCTTTTGCATTTCAACGGCGTTGGCAACAGTTCGTATGTAAAACAACCAATTCACAATCAATATTATCCTCTACCTCTCATGCTATAATTGTACATGTCCACGGGTTCCTCCCCTCACTCCTTCCGTAAAGCCTTCATAGTACTCCTCATCAAGTAACTTGTCCCCCTACTGCCAAGCGCCTCTAGCCAATCTAGCATATGAACGCGGTACTCTTGCCACGTAATTATAGCACCTCCATCCTTTTCGAGCGCCTGCAGAGCTTTTTGAGTCACCGGCTTCCTCAATTTCGGCGCATGTTGGGGAATTCTTTGGTCCGCCTCCAGATCCGCAAAACACGCGGCAGACAAATTACAGAATGCTGCATGATGGCTGATGGAGAATGCCGAGAGCAGGTTGGAATTGAAAGCGCTTTCCCGATCATAGTGTCTGTTCGCCTCATTCACATTACGAATGTATTCTGTGAAGGCCGCAACGCTCGCTTGCGGGATGAGACAACCGAGTGCATTCGGGTCCTCGACGTTCAGGGCCCGGTTCCGCCACACGAGGTTGCACATGTCCATCACATAGCCGTTGAATTGACTGACTAACGCGGTTTCATAAAGCGGTTCCGGTGGGTTGGGTGGTCGTATGACTTCTGATGTGAGGGAGGCTTCGAAGGATGACTTGTAGCTTGCTAGAATGGCATTGAGGATGGATATGATGGCGACGCTTGGGGTGAAGGCGATTGTGTAGACGGTTGGTGCGAGAGGCACCGTCAATCGGATTCTGGCATTTCGGGATGCGTGCGAGAAGAGATTTGCGAGAGATCTGTAGAATTCAAGGAAAGAGAGAATCATTGGCCTAGGCTCGTCTTTGTTCTCCTCGGTGACGGCTGTGAATTCTTGAATTGAAGAAACAAGGAGCTCCGCATGTTTAATCACCTTGCTCAAAGGAGTCGATTCCTCGGATGCGGATGGTTGGTCTCGCAGTTTGTTACCCCACTCGTTGATCAATGAGGAGTAAAACTCAAGCAGTTCAAGGAGAGCTTTTTGGGAACTGGAGGAACCATTCATCATGGCTGACTCCAACGGGGAGAAGGTATCCGCGCGCAGGGATTCGAAAGATTCAATAGGGAGATACCGCAGCAATCGAAGTATTTGCTTGCGATTATCGTAGCCATTCCATGTGTCGATATAAGAGCGCAGGAATGACCGAACCGAGGGTAAAAGTTGCTGTGATTAATTATTATCCAAATCAAAGGATCCGATGTGGGAAGCCTTACCTTGGTATAAGCTGCATAGCCTTCCACGAAACTCAGAACATATGACAATATCTCCGGCTCGTCATCATCACCTTCCCGAATCTGCTCCAATTTGTCCTCTAGAAAGCTGCGCAGCCATTCATCCAGGCGGTGACTCGCAGCTTCAGATTGGGTCAAATGAAGATACTTTTGAGCCATAGCATCTCCAAGCGTGGAGATGATCTGGTTCGGAAGTTCAATTTTCTCGATCTTCTCCACGAAATGGCTGACATCCCGAATCTCCTCCAATGATGTATGCTTGCTCGATACGCGTGAGGTTTGCAAGACAGGGATGACTACCTCAACTTTACTCCTCTTCACCGTACCCCGATGAGTGACTTGGTAGCTAGACTGCTCTGTCGAGTCCATCCTTTGGTCCTGCAGCAATTTTGCATGACTCGACCATTCAGGATCGGGATGCTTAAAGAACAGAGCGCTTCTCCTCGAACTGCCAAGATCTCCGACAATGATTTCAGGATAATAATTCTTGAAGACCCGAAGCAAGCTAAAGAGCTCTTTCTCATCCCCGCCGGAATTCCGTATTAGTTCCATAAGAGCCTGGATCCGGAAGGGCTTAACATGTTTGCGCCTCGTAATCAGCGTGAGCAGGTGGCACAGCGGTTTGCGCAAACTGATCATATCAAGATGATTGAAGAGAACTGCGTACAGCTTTCCAAGATGGGACTTGTCATCGAGGAGGTCGTATGCGAGGATCAGCCAGCGTACGAGTAGAGCTTGCGTTGCTGGACTGGGCTTGGACTTGCTAGGTCCCAGACAGCAGACAATTTGGGTGATATATTTGGAGGCGACTCGTTCCTGTGGATAGAGGTTCTTGACGAGCGCTGTCACGGTTCCCTGGTCTAGGTTGTTTTTCGTGGTCAGAACTTTCAGCAGGCGGCCCAGCGCGGTTTGCGGAATGCCGCTCTCATACGCGTCTGAAGCAATGGAGTTGGCCAGTTCGCCTGCATCGGTATACCTTTGCTTGAGCGGTACATGTGCAACTACGATTTGATCAGCGTGTGTGATCTGTATTCTCGAAAAAGAAGAGCATTTACATACCTGCTTCCAAATGCTCGAGAGCATCAAGCAAGCCACTTGGCCGAGTTTGTTCTGTGAAGCGTCAGCATTTGCGTGGCGAAAAATTTATTAGGGAACAAGTGTGAAAGGACACACTCTTGGTAATATCCATCTGAACATGAAATGTTCCGATGTGGTGGTCTTTCAATGGTGGGGAGCGAAGTGCTTTATCTCGGCGCGACGACGCGCAGTCGCGAAACGCCAATCGCCGTTTATAGCCAGGTACTGGGCGCAAGACCAGAAAAATGTTCTAAGTGATTTGACAAACTTCGCGGGGGTACGTTTCTGACCTGGCGTAGAGACAGAATCGCGGGAGAATCTAGAGGGCAGAACGTGGGCGCGAACCGCGGAGGATTGGCTTAAATCCTAACGCGGCAGTCAACAACAGCGGGCGGCAACATTGGGAGTATTCAAAAAGCAGCTCTTTCTCAGTGGTCTGAACCTAGACGAAGTAGAGATAACGGGCTCCGAAACAAAAAGAAAATTTTCAGGAATTCCTCAAATTTGAATTAAATAACGTCTTCCAACATCAACGCGATGAAACGAGACGAGTATCGGGAAGTCGCGCTATTTCTAAGACACAAAAAAGCTCAAAGCGAGCTCAATGAATCACGGGCAGATCAATGCTACAGTGTGACACTACCTAGACACTACTTCCTCTTGCGAGTCGAGGCTTTGCCGGAGTTATCCTTGCTAGAAGTCTGAGCAGTAGTCTCCTGCTTCTCACCTTCTATGGCTTTCTTCTCCTCTACCACCTCTTCCTCCTTCTCTTCGTCACTGTCACCTCCCTGGCCAAATTCGTTGACACGCTTGTAGTCAACCTTGTACTTATAGCTCTGGTACAGCCAGATAAAGAAGATGACATCGTCACGGAGCGTAGCCAGGCGGTGAAGCCAGGGCATCTTGACGGTGAAAGCGAAAAGATCGTCGATGAAGGTATTCAGGAACTTGTATCCCATAGCCTTTCCAGGCATGTGGGCGACGGACTAATAACTATTAGCGTATTGCTTCTGGAATTGACCCTGGTGTGACTGACCTTCAGGCGATAGTTAATATACAAGCTGGGAACCATCATGAGGAACCCGTAGGCGTAAACGCTGCCGACAAGAGTCTGGATGATGTACGAGTACCACGACTTGTGAGTGTTGTACATCAAGCTGTATCCGGCGTAGGCGAGGAGCAGAGGCACCGCCACGATGTACAGGTAGCGGAACGCAATCTCATCGTATTCCTTCGTCTGCCGCTCGGTCTCAGAGAGTTTGTGCTTATCCTCGAACACAATGACGTAGGGCAGGAACCAGAACCAAGAGCCGGCCGGGGGAGGACGCAGGCGGACATCAACAGCCTTGGTAATTTTCCAGAATTCCAAGAGGATACCGAAACCCTGACTGGCAAGAATCATCCAAGAGGTGTTGTCGCTGTTGTCCATGAGGTAGAGGAAGATGACTAGCTGCATGAAGACGTTGGCCAGGATTGTTCGAACCGAGGTACCAACGACATCCTTCTTCTTGCGCCAGTGGGACTAGAGGTGGGATTAGCATGCTAGTCAACATAAGATTATATGGAAACGACCACTTACTATATCACTTTTGAACGCCAGGGTCTCGAAGATCATGTGCAGAATGGTGACAATACCAGTGGTGCCAAGTAGGTAAATATTAGTATCTAACAGAATCTCCTTGACCATTTCCCACTCGTTGCCATCGCCACCACCAGGGGCGGAACCACCATATGCAGCCTGGCGAGAGCTTGCCTTGGATCCCCCGTCAATGCTAGTAAGGATATTGAATTTCCAGTTTGCCATGTTGTTGAGAGTGATGCGAAGGGGCACGGTCTCAACAGTAGAATTGAGCACGATCATGTGGGTCTTGAGCTGCCAGAATGTATTGAGGAAGGCAATGGGGTAGTACCAGCCATTCTTCCCAGAGATGTCGCGAGCGCCGGTGCGTTCCAGCTGGACGTGCTGACGAACGGCCGGGTGCATCTGGCTGAATCGCTGAGTGCCGGAGTCGGGGATCATGGAAAGAGTGAAGTTAGGATGGTAGTGAGAAGCAGTCCACACGTCCGGGGTATTATCCTCTTCCTCTTCCTCCTCTCCCTCAGAGGCAGCCAGGAGATTTTTGAGCTTCTTAGCTTTCTTGTGGGGGAGATACTGGTTCAGAGGGCGCAGGAAGTGCACGGCATCAGCTGTATCATAGTCCTTAGCGGCCGGGTCGAGCGGATGTCCAGTACGAGCGAGGAAGAAGTGAGCGTAGAGGGTTCCGTTGTTCTGAACCTGCTTCGGGACTTTGATGGTTGTCTCGATCTCACGGGTGTCACTGTAATTGCCAATGGTGAAGTTTTTCTCCTGCAGCACAAGAACACTTTCCGGCGACTTGAACGAGGGAACAACAATCGAGGGAGTCACATAGATGCTGATATCAACAGAGGTATCGGACGGCCAGATAGGAGCGATGAGTTCGGGAGGACGCTGTAATCGGCCACTTCGCTCGGGTCTGGGCGATCCGCGAAGGAGGGCATGCCACCCACTGCGGCACCGGGAGTACTAGACTCCTTCTTGTTGAACCATTGGTTCATCGCAAACTGCATGAGCAGGAAAAGTCCGAGTCCCTGGAGGGCGCCCTTGAAGCCGGAGCCAGACTAGAGATCATTAGCCCGGCATGACAGATAGTCCCTTCCACCGACAAGATACTAACGCTAGGCTCGGCATCCTGTCTGCGCTGCCTTGGTTCAGGCATGGTGAAAATGAGGTGGCGAGTGGAAGAAGAAGAAAAGAGGCCACAGCAGCCAAAGGTGTTATCTTTTGGCCCAAGCCGCTTGGACTAACGTTGCTTTGGGGGGAACCGCCTTGGCAATTTCCCCTCCGGCTCCGCAATAGCAATCGCAATTGATCTATTCTTCAGCGCGTTTGCGAGCTGTCGCTGATACCCTTTTAAGCGCGCGATGGGTATCGCATTTACCCTCTAGCGCTGACTCCGACTCCATGGACAACTACCCGTCCCCCGATTTCCGCTCGCATTTTCCCTCGCACACTAAGCCTAGAGTATGGCTCATCACCGCGGGGGGATTCGCCCATCGGGATCTCGGTCGCTCGGCAGGCCCTAGCGCACGGTGACTTTGTACTGCTTGGGCTAGCGCACTCGGTTTTGGAACGCGACGAGCGCCGTCGGAATGGGTTTGAAGCTTTCCTGGCTGAGATCGAGGAGCACCGCGACGAGGGATGGAAGCAAAGGACAAAGACCGTTCCCTTGGATATCAGGTGCGGGCATCCCTTCTTATGCCTATTGAGTTGTACAATGCCATTCAATTGAACAACTTGGAGGCAATTTCAGGTGCAGAAGCTAAAATAGATTTCCGCAATACAGGATGATGGGCGAATGTCAGGCAGTGGTTGCTGATGCAGTCGCGGCATTTGGCCGAGTTGATATCCTCCTATGCTGTACAAGTCAAAGTAAGCCAACCCAAGAGCTTCGATATACTTCCGTCAGCGTGTTGACAATTCTCTTCAGCTCTGGTCGGGACCGTCGAAGAGCTATCTGCTTCACAACAGACCCTCAATCTCGTCCGCGACCAATTCGAGGTCAACTACTTCGGACCTCTCAATATCATAAAAGCCGCCCTACCTCAGATGCGCAGAGAAAGCACCGGTCATATAATGATAATATCTGGAATCAGTAAGCCTATAAAATTTGTCCATCGCATCATGCAACATCTAACATGTCCCAGCGGCACACATCGGCACGCCCGGACTGGGAATGTACTGCGCAGCCGGCTGGGCCCTCGAGGGCTTTTGTGACGTGAGCAACACTCAAATTAATGAATTCAGCATAATCTCTAATGCCTCCAACCAGAGTCTGGCTTACGAAATCGCCCCATTCAATATAAAACTCACGATCATCCAATGCAGCATCGAAATTGGAATCCTCACAAACCTGGTCACCAGCGTCCCGCCCATATTCCCTGCCTACTCGCCTGCCAATAACCACGCACCTCTGTTCCGTGGTATACTAAACCACCTTGTACCGCGACTCCCGGACGCCGCGTCAGAAGGAGTGAACTCCGCAAATCACCCAAAAGACCAAAACGAGAATTCCCGCGTCAGCTCAATTGAAAACGGCCCTTTCTCAGTCCCGGAGATTGTCTCCATGCACCCGCCCCTGAGCTCTGCACATCTCGAGGTCCTGGTCACGGAAACAGTATACGCGATTACTTCAATTGGAGGACATGAGAACCCTCCTTCTCGGCATATCGTTGGACAAGAGGGTGTTGCAAGCGTCAAAGAGAAATTGAAAACTGTCAGTGAGGAATTAGAGGATTTTATTCAGGCTAGTTTCGCTGTTGATGTTGCTGCGGACTTAGATGCCATGCCGCCTATGGGAATGAATGATAGGCTATTCTGAGATCTAGGTACAAAGTCACGAGGTTTCACATCTGCACAGAGGAGTATGTAAGAGCTTTAATGCTTGAATTTGTCCGTGGGGCTGTGTTTCATCTCATCTTCGAATTGTTTGCTTCGTCTCAACGGTCAAGTGATGGAACCACACTATCCTTTTAGTTGTCTTAGACCCCGGTATGGATGCGGGTGCTCCCCGGGAAAGATGAACACTAGCTGCTGGATATTCGAGATGGACGGTACGCTATCAGAATCACATCTTAGGCGGAAAGTAATTCTAGCCCACCCAATCGGTGTCTGCGTCCGAGTCGGGCTGTTGGACCTTCTCGTTCCTTTTTTGTTTGAAGTACCAGGTCTGTCGTACCTCGAAAAGACTACCCATATCCTGGTTATTTCGATAGCAACGGATCTCTTTCCATGCATTTGCCGTGCGCGCGCCTTCTTTAGGTCGGCCATCGATTTGGAGAAGGCAGGTGACCAGATTTGCAGGGGCCTTGATGCCAGAGACAACAACCTCATTTGTTTTGTACGGTGTGATTGGAAAAATATGTCTGGGCTTGGCAGATGACTGAGGCTCCTGCTCGGATGTAGGCGGTGATAGGTCTCCTGGTGCCTCGGATAAAAGGGAATCGGGGGGATTGTCTTGAGTGGTTTTCATGTTAATTGGGGAGTCTGTTGGTTCTCGAGACTCCTTGGCAGGGTGTGTGCGCGGAGGATTTAGTGGGTTTTGTTGGGGTAAGTAGTTCCTTGGGCGAAGATATAACGAGGTCAGGTTTGGCTTGTTCAGACTCCGTTTGCTGGTTTGCAGGCCCTGGCTGGCTTGAACTTTCGGTTGGAGGTTCAGCTTCAGCTTCTTTTTCAGGCTCCGGCTTAGGCTGTATCAAATTCTTGCGTGGCCGACCACGCTTGCGCTTCGCAACAGGCTCTGGTGCAGGAGTAGGCACTGTTCGCTTGGCTGTTTTCTCGGCTGAGCTCGTATTCTTCCTTGGGCTTACAATCAAGACCTGCAAGCTAACTTTTCTATCCCTGGGAGATTCGTGGGAGAAGTCATCGGTTTTTGCGGACTCGTCTCGTCCCTTGCTTTCATCTCAGTTTCAGTTGGTATGACAGCAATTGCAGGCTTCTCATTCAGAATGTGATTGAGGTCTTTTGAGCGGCTTTCACTGGTTTGCTCGGCGCGCGTTGCGGTAATTTGGGCGTTATCTTCATTCAAGTTTGAGGTCCTGGTCTGCAGAGCAGGTTCGGCATTTTGAAGGGCAGTGGCGGTTTCTGAAGGGTCGGTTTGGACATCATCTTGCTTTGCCTCCGTGCTCGGTTTTGTTTCGGTAGTCTCTTGTGCTGCGGTGTCCATTGATTCACCAAAGGCACTTGTTAGGATAGTACGTGGGCCCTTCGCGACCACGAATGACAACAGGGTACCGTTAATTTCGTGGACCTGCACCATTTAGCAATCTGTAATATCAGGGGTCTTCAACCTAGATGATCCATACCCGAGCTTCCTTGTCGATAACCAGTCGATTTTCTCCCTGCCGAAGACGAAGTTGAATCGCCATACATCACCAAGCTTAATGACACCGGCCGCAACGAGCTCACGCAATTGTATACGACCATGCTCGCCAGCTGCGGCCGCCATGTCCATTCTTTGCTTCTGTCCCCAGAACTCCTCAAACTCCCTTTCTTTGAATTTGTCGAAATCGCCATTCTCGCGCTTGCGCCTAGCATTTTCGGCTTGGCGTAACCATTGGGGATCGTACCGGCCGTTTTCCAGATCGAGTTGGAAAACACGGATGCCCTCCCGCCAATTAGTTGAGTATCGAATAAATTCCTGTGGCAGTGGTGGAATTCGATATTCGGGATCTGTCTTTGACAGATCCCAGTCCGGGTGGATGTCTGCGGGGAGGAGAGCTAGAATCTCACGCTTCTCAGCTTCTTCAAGCAAGTTCCATGCTTCAGGTTTCGCTAAGAGCTTCTAGGAAGTAGAAGATTGCTTCGTTAGCTGTGTTTTGCGTACTGGGGGTCCGGACCATCGAAATTTACCACAAGGTCTTCATGAATGAGAACAGACTTGTCGCTCGTCAACAGCTTCTCCTCACTCCACTTGCCGCGAGCTACGGGTTTCCTTGGGGGGCGTTTGGCCGGGGAAGCCTTTTTACCAGATGTTGGGGGCGACATTTCAGGGCCCATATGTCGGAAATTCTCTGCTACATTGGTAGAGCGAGTAGAAGGTCGTCTGAAGCATCATTAGAAAGAAACAAAGCATGAACCAACACTGATCGGCGCAACACACCCGCGGCGGCGCTTTTTGCCATATGTGACCGCTTTCTTGCGGGCCATTCTGGCCGATTGCGCGCGGTCTTCAGGACAAAACAAGAGCAATTCTGTGATTTTACACCCGTCAGAAGTCGTCGGGATGGTCAAATCGACTCAGATTGCTAGGCTCGATGGTAAGGAAGCTTTGCGGATGAGATAAAGTCACGTCGATGCTAACTCAGGAGCAACCAGGCCTCATGCTGGCCGCTTCAGTCGACGATGAACAGGTAAGAGAAAGAAGTGAGACCGATGGACAAATTGGAAGCTGACGAACACTTTCAGGCTGAGTCCGAGCTGGCTGAGATCAAGAGTCAAGCGAAGATGATCTTCCGCCGACTGAATCGCAATGCTGCACCGCAGGCGAGCATTGAATCCGGTCAATACAATCTCCAGTGAGTAAGAAAAAAAAACGAGGCAATAATGTGGCACTACTAACACAATAATAGCTACACAATCAAAGACGATATCTGTTTCCTCTGCATCTGCGACCGCTCCTACCCCCGCAAGCTTGCATTCACTTATCTTGCTGATCTGGCTTCTGAATTTACGACCACCTACTCCGCATCACAATACCTCTCTCCCACTCTTCGCCCTTATGCCTTTGTCGAGTTCGATACCTTTATTCAGCGCACGAAGAAGTTGTACCAAGATAGCCGTGCCTCGGGCAACCTGGACAAGCTAAACGATGAGCTGCGTGATGTCACAAAGGTCATGACCAAGAATATCGAGGACCTCTTGTACCGTGGAGACAGCCTGGAGCGCATGGGCGAACTTTCAGGTCGCCTGCGCGAGGACAGCAAGAAATACCGCCGGGCAGCAGTGCGCATCAACTGGGAATTGTTGGTAAAACAGGTGAGATGTCATGCTCCATACCCTGGAGATGGAAATACTGACGTTGTCGCAGTACGGGCCTTTCGCTGGCGTTGGTTTCTTAGTGCTTCTTCTTCTTTGGTGGCGATTTTTCTGATCCATCTGCTACCAATGACTGGGCACAAAGACCCCTTGTACGAACGTATGCATATTAATAATTCCTGGTGGTTGCAGGATACAACCCACCAAGCTAGAATGCAGAAAATGTGTGCAGATTGCAGACAAGACACTTATCACCGTATAGTCGGACCGGGTAGAAAGCAAGCGGGTCTTAGTAGGCGGCCATAGCTTGGCCAGAACCTAGTACCCGCCCCCCAAAAAAGACCTGTGGAAGTACGCGCTAGAATCGATATATCTGAATCAAGAACGGAAAATGATGAATTTGATTCAACATTCACATTACCATCTCCGATTGTTTTAGACATGTCTAAATCTCATCTTCCTCTTCGTCGAAATCGTCTTCCTCGCCCATGTCGTAGAGGATTCGGCCACCTTCGCCAGGGCCGTTGCCTTGCTGCGCATCGAAGTATGGCAAAACAACACCTTCCCTCTCGCGTCTCTGTCTCTCAGTGAGACGCAGCTCGAATGTTGACTGGGGCTCCTCATCGCCAGCATTCGTGTCCAGCTCCATGGGCGGGTTATAAAGAACATTATCATCAAGTAGAGTGACGATCTCTTTCACTTGTTGTGACGAATAACGTGAGGCAGGCGGCAGAAGGTACCACTCCAAAACACCGCGTCCACTTTTACGTCTGTGTTCCAGTTCAAGAACAATACCCTCAGCGGCATTAGTGCCGCGCAACTTATCGAGCCGACCTAGAAGAACGCCCTCTTGTTCTTCTTCGAGGCCGAAGACGGGCGCAACGAGACTGCGGTCGCGAGCAGCTTTTTGCGCCATAATGTGAGAAAAGGAATGAAGAGTAATGATGCTAGTCGCCAGGTACGTGAGCATGGATAATGGCGATGGCGAGTAGGGGCTCTGCTGAGGAAGGCCCGGGACATCTTGGTGATATGTTACCACCAGCGATGTGTCAGCCTTGCCTGTGGGGCTAGCCGGCGCGATGAAAGAGCCAAGGAAGGTCGGTAAATGGAATCCAGTGTCGAGATTCCTCGAGCTCAGTAAAGGATTGATGGCATCGATAATGATGAGGCGTCCTAGAGGATTCATGAGCTGCAGCACTGTTGCACTAGAAGCCAACGAGACTCACGTTTTGACGGAGCGGCTGATGTTGGGGGCTGATAGGCCGCGCCTGCTTCTTTGACAATTCCTTCGGGGCTCTTGCGGCGGGCAGATACGAAAGCATCAACTCCATCGGGTTGCGCTAGTGTCTCAAATGCAATCAGAGTGACATGGACTTTGGAGAGCTACGCGACCAGTTAGCGTGATCAGTGTGATCTCAATGCCATCTAACGCCACAGTCAAAGCCAATTTATCTGGGATGGAGTCCTGAACTTGCCTTTGCGCGTCGGATGTACTCTTTGATGAGGGGTGTGGCGGGCTGCTCCAGCGAGTCCTGAAGGAGCGTAAGTGGAGACACTGTGTCCCGCAAACTCAACAACTTGGAAATCAAGAGCAAATTATGCGTTCGCCGATGGGACAAATTGAGAGGAGCCATGGCGCTAGGATCTGGGGTGCGTATGGCTGCAAGACAGATGAAGTGGGGTCGAGGGGCACTGCTGCAAAAATTTCGCGGTCCGATTTACAGTTGAGGCTCGACGGCTCGGCCCGTGAGGGTGCATTGCTCCGCGATCTTTCCATCGGCTTTTCATTTTTATCGCTAGTTAGTGACAAAATCGCAATACAAAATTGTCTTTGAGGTATGCCTTGGGCTTTACCGGAGAACCCTCTATCTAGGATAAAGGTTTGGATAGGTTCATACGAATATAACATGCAAGTAGTCTGGTACGGTTGCAGCTTAAATCTACGATAGTTCTTTTCATAGTTCCATCCCAGTGACATGTAATTCAAGATTAGACATTCAAATCAATGATGTTGACAAAAGAAATGCTAGCCCAAGTACTGCTCCCTCAAATTTCGACTGAAAATGTAACTCATGTACCCCGTTCTTGGATGTAAAAGGCTAGTATCGCCATCATGCCGGCCATGCAGTATATGAAGATATGAGCTTAGCCGAAACTTTGAGGTCTGCTTTCATGCTTATTGTGCTCGACATCTTCTCCATTACTGCTTTGTTCGAAAGGTAAAAGCCTCCATCCTTTGCGTGCCAGTCGTCGATGCATTCCTTTGCTTATGATCGATTCCAGAAAGCAATGTTGGAAGTCAGCATTTTGCGATGACAGCACTTGAACCATTGATGCCGCTGCTGGTAATTTCTGGCATCGGACGGAGGCGATGTACATCTTCCCGGTCTTGCTGGAGAGTAGGACTTGGCGATACGTCAAGGTTTTGTAAGCAGAGAAACCGGGGGAAACAGGCCGCCTGTTGAAAAGGCACCCTTGATGAGAACCCCCAATCAATAATGCTTCGGCAGTAAGCACCTTGGCTGTAACCTGTGGACAATCTCACTTACCCTGTGACATTGTTCTGCTCATCTATGAGTATGTTTTGTGGCGACATATCGCCATGGGCAATAGCGAAAGGCGCTTCATCAAGTTCAAGTAAAACAGCATCAGAGAGAAATTCCATTTGGTCAGAGCAGTCCTGTTCCGTGATCTCTGGAAGGAGACCCTCGCGGACACGACGGGTCTTGTTTTGAATTATCCGGGTGAAATGCTTTAGCGAAGATCCCCCTGAGATGATAAGCAAGGCTCAGTTTGAACAGATAAGGTATTGAACATAGGCATTGAACATACTAGCCTGCTTGGTACATTCAATTAGTGATGTGTGCATCGTCGCAACTTGATCTAGGATTTCTTTCCGAAGAGGTTGCGTAGGATGTTCATCGGACCATGAAAGCTGGTTGCCTGGAGTCCATGTTAATGCGATGAAGGGGTATCTGATGGCATTATCAAATGTGAGACTGCAGCCCCGGAGCCTTGGAGCCCACGAGAACCCCTTCAATCCAAGCTCCTCAAGAAGACAAACTTCGGAATCAAGGAGCTGTATAACAGTGTCCTGCGAAACATGGCGGACGAAAAGAGGGACTCGTACAGCCCAGCTCTCGCCATTCACGAAGGTCACCTTGAATACGCGACATTGGCCACCGTCAAAGTACTGGCGCAGGGTAGGAATTTGTTTATCGCCTCGAAGTTGGGATATGGCGATGGGAATGGTATTCTCGTAAAAAGACTGTTCCTGCATGATTTCAACGCGAAAGCGATTAGCCCGACTGTGTTCGTTGTGGGTAGGTATTTAAGTATTTTCTCGGTCGGAGCTTCTGAAACAATTACTCGTGGCTATGCTTGGTGGCGTCCTGTCCCGCCACCATTCTTTACTTGGTACTCTTTACTGCTGCCCCGATGGGTCAGGCGAACCGAGACTGTCCCAATTTAAAGGAAATTATGTTGAGTGCGCATGTGCCTGTAAGATTTCAAAAGTATACACGTAGCTGCTATATTGGAGACATACTTATGCCCAAAATTATGAACATTAATCTTTCTATCACATACTACAGCATACGGTCCCGGTAATGGACCAAAGACAATATTTTATATAACAGGGTATGGCTTTAAAGCTGAGTGCGTTTAAGGAAAGGATCCAAGCTCTTATTACTTCTGTAATCTTGTACAGAAGCAGTAAAGACTCACGGCACTCGTGTCATCCCTATCCAAAGACGCTGTGGATGTGAATTCCATGAAGGTGATCAGGATTGCTTGCATTGCAGGTGCATCGACACCCACGAGTCCAGACTGGTTCGGAAAGAACCCCGTCGGATATTGCAGCAACATCTGTTGTGAAAGCCCATTGTTGTTCAAGGATTTCCTAATCTGAAGCCAATTCCCCCTTAGCTTTCTAACTGTAAACCGGAAATGGGGCTGCATCATGTCAAGGACCACTCAAGTGTGGGGTCTCCCTCCATCGCTCCATCTGTTCCTCCATTTATTTCCTCCATCTCTCCTCTCCATTTGTCCACCCTCGCGTCAGGCATACATGCTTGTGGCAGCTACTCCACTACGGTTTTGTAAAAGCCTCTCCAGCAAGGCAAAATCAAAAAAGGCCGTCAATTTTCACCTCTTGAGACCTCGTAGCAACTTGTTCTGGCTTGGCAGCACACCCTGATAGGTTTAAGTGGATAGGTAGGGGAGAGAGGTAAGATCCGGCCCACTGGAAGGCGTGACTGAGTGATCTTCTCATCGATCAGTTAGAGAATGTATTATCGAGGCAACTACTGTGCTGTATGCCGAGTATAATTGACGATACATTCAAGCCAGACTTTGGATATTCAGGACAGGGAGGTCTTGGACTACTTGTATTTTCAAATGAACACGCACTGTCCTTGACCATAAAGGGAGGCTCGAATGGATTCCGAGCTCTTATACCAACTTGCTGACAAGTTGACCAAAAATGGTTTCCGAGTGATGAACCGCGCCAGATGCAAGTTTGGTGGTGAAGATATCGTAGTTAAACCCGAAGCAGAGATACCCCTTATTCTATTTTATCCACGGTGGTCCGCAAGATAGCTGGAGACAAGGGTTGGGACAAACGCTGCCATCTTGCGCTTTTTGCCGAGCATGGCGAGAACGGGACCCTGCACAGCACGCCGGCGACTGGCAGATGCCACAATTACTCATTCATGGCAAATGGAATCGTCAGCGTTCTGTCCCCGACACCCTGGCAACATTAAACACTCTAAACCTGCATTCAGTCGAGATCGCTCTGCTCGTATTTCCAGATGGAGACTTTCAGATCCGGAGCCCCGAGAACTTGCTATTATGGTATCGCACTCTGCTTAACTGGTTGGCGCCGTATACAAGATGAAGAGCAAGGAATATCTTGATGGTGTTGATACAAACACACCCCCTTCCTGATTTCTACCTTTTATGATTTCTGCTGGACCAATTTTGCAACTTTGAATTCAGCATTACAAATTTAAGAACGCCATTTCCAGTCAGAAATTATCGCTTGTTTGTCCATAATTACCAACTTTCAGCTATGCAGACTGCAGGCCGCTGCATCGGACCTCAGCTCCTCCCTCGGCATCTCCCTCGACACCTCTAGCGACAGCTTTATTGGTTCAACTGCACCAACTCTGTCTTGAAGCAAATATCAAAGAATGTCATCAAGTGACCGAATCTCTTGTTTCTTCTGTGTTCCATGAGGAATGAATTGATCCGTTCTATCCTACGGGCAACTGGTCAGGCTATGTATACAACGAGAAGATTCAAATTGATTTGGAAATTAGCTTGAGTGTCTGTACAGACACCTCGGAGCTAATTCCGACGATGCGGTCTGATTCCTAATCTGCACCAGCTTCACATGACAACAGTTTTCAACCCATGCCAACGCAGTGATCGAGCACATACCAAGGTTGACTACAAAAGTATCAATTGCGTGAGATTTTCGCGAACGAAACTTTGGCCAATTATGAAGTTGCATGTTCTGAGCTTAGCTTAGTAAATCAAAGGTGCTCAATAATTAGACAATCAGCGACTATAAGTAATCATTGCGCACCCACTGAGAGTCAGTCATCGGTCACGTCGTAGGACTGAGCATGATCACTCGGCCTAAGTACGTAATAAGATACACTCACTGAGCCTGAGCCTAAGCGGTTCCATAAAAGCGACAGCTGCTAGGATCAGGAATCCCCATCTAGCAGGGAAAATTCTGTACATATAGCTGCATCTAGAGGCATCGAGCGATATCAAACTGCGCAAATGGCGTTCCCCGATCACCGGAATAAACTTCTCTTCCAGCAGCGCTGGCCGGTTCTCAGTTGCGACAACTTAATACTCCTCACCTCATTCTCTGTTGACAATGTGCTTGTGAATTTCTCTATCATTCAACTGATATCAATCGTTGAAGGAACAAGTGAACGGACTACCACTTTCCCTCGCCTCAGCACACCCTACCACCCGCGCGAAACGGGCTTTCGCCTTCTGCAACCATCATGGCGGAACCTCCAGCCAAGCGCGCTCGGCGCATTGACAGCACTGCAATGTGGGATATGATAGACTCAAATCACCGCTCTGCGGAGCCAGAATCAGATCTTGACCGCAGACGCCCACCTCCCAGAGACGACCGACGCGACGCCCCCCGCGATGACCGTCGATATCGCTCGCGTTCTCGCGACCGGAAAGACACAAACCGTGAAAGGAGCTGGTCTCGAGATCGTCGTGATCAGGGAAGGGATCGAGATGGCCGTGGGCATAGGGTTCGGAAAAGGAGCACCAGCAGAGACCGTGGTAATGACAGGCGCGGTAAGATCAACCCAAAGGCCATTCGTATTCTTAACGAGAGCATCTCTGACCCGTGCTGCATCTATAGGATACCCATCTCAAGGCGACAAATTTCGCGACCGCTCACGGTCGCGGTCTCCCGTGCGAAACGGTACCAAGACTGCCCGATCACGATCACCACCACCGCGAGGAGGATTCAAAATTGATCGCCGTCCCGAGCGCAGAGAACCTCGAGCTCGAGGTGACGGGCGAGGTCCCAATGGCTCATCGGGGCCTGGTCATCTGAACCATGAGATGGACGTGGACTTCAAAGAAGATGCGGACGAAGGCGAAATGGACGAGATGATGCGGAGGAGCATGGGATTCAGTCGATTCCGGACCACGAAGAACACCAAGGTTCCCGGGAATGACATCTACGGCGTGCGGAAGGAAAAGAAGAGCGAGTATCGCCAGTACATGAACCGAACAGGTGGTTTCAACAGACCACTCAGTCCGTCGCGGTCTTGATGATCAAGTTTTTTCTGCTTTTCTTGGCTTACCCAGCTACCCATTTCTGTTCACTAGGGGAAATCTCTTTTTTTCATTTGCTTTTATTCCCAGCACAACTAGCATTCGTGGAGCATGTTATCCCCGGTTTTTGAAGATCTAAAATTTTGACCAAGGCTTTGTTATTTTATTGCCACTTGTTCATCGGAAGTTTGAGCAAATCAGATATGCTATTTGGAATTACTTAAATCACAGTGAGAAAACTACAGAAATGTTGCAGTTGATGTAAAGCATAGCACATGACCAGGCATACCCCGACAGCAGTGACGTAGCCTGCTTTGGACCAACACCGGTTCCCCCAGTTAGTCTTCTCGACACTCCTCAACGTGGCTTTGTTCAGATCACTTGCTACAAAAATCGCGTCTTTCAGGACAATGTCGGTCGCCGGAGATCGTCGCGAGATTGTCATTGTTGGTACGCGTAGACCGTTGCGACTTTCATACCCCGCGCCCACTCTATCAGCGTACTGACTAAAACCTTTAGGTGGTGGCATCATTGGATGCTGCTCTGCATACTATCTTACCAGACACCCTTCTTTTGACCCATCGCGTCATAAGATCACACTCCTCGAAGCCTCTGACATTGCAGGCGGGGCATCTGGCAAGGCGGGCGGACTTCTCGCGCAATGGGCTTATCCGAGCAACATCGTCGATCTGAGCTTTGCACTACACGCGGAACTTGCCGAGGAACACGATGGAAAGAACCGCTGGGGATACAGAGAGACGAATTGTGGTCAGGTCGTCGTCAAAGGCCGTGCCATGACCGAAAAGACCGAGAAGAAAGAGGGTGGAGAATCGCTGCAAAAGCGCAGCACAGCTGCAATCTCGAAGCTCAAGTCTGCCAAGATCCCACAGGATCTGGACTGGATTCAACCTGACCTTATGCGAGCCTATGAGAGCATGAGCGGACCGGGAGAAACTGCGCAAGTTCATCCTTATCTTTTCACCTTGTCGATGGCGAAGCTGGCTCAGGAAAAGGGCGCCGAGATCATTCTCGGACATGTCACAAATATTTCTCGTCCTGACGGTGTCGTCGAGTCAGTGACGTATACCGACAAAGAGTCTGGAGAATCGCGCACAATTCCGGCTACCGATGTAATCGTTGCTGCTGGTCCTTGGACGCAGGCTGTCCTTCCCGAAGCTCCAATTTCAGGTATGCGAGCACACAGTGTCGTTATCAAACCAACTAGGCCAGTCAGCGCATATGCTCTCTTCACGAACATCGAAATCCCGGCCAACTTCAACCTGCGAAAAAGTCTCGGCCAACTGTAGCTGCGCCGGAGATCTATGCTCGGCCTGATGACACTGTATATGCATGCGGTGAAGGTGATAAAGAAGTTCCGCTGCCCAAGACATCTGCTGAAGTTGAGGTGGACCCTGAGCACATCCAGGATATCATTGACCAGGTGGGCAGCGTGTCGGATGAACTTCGTGATGGCGAAGTTACCACCCGCCAAGCTTGTTACCTTCCCAACTGCACTGGACCCGGAGGCCCTTTAATCGGCCTGACTCACGACAAGGGGCTCTATCTCGCCTCTGGCCACACCTGCTGGGGTATTCAAAACGGGCCGGGAACTGGCAAGGTCATAAGCGAGTTCGTATTTGAAGGACAAGCCAAGAGTGCGAAGATCGGATCACTTGATCCTCGTAACCAGCTGTAAATTTAGATCAAATATACAAGGCAAGAAAGTAGTCGGAGCTTAGCGACCACATTTCAGATGACTGGAATTGTATAGTTTGTTTTTTTTCCTAGTTAAAGCGACTCAGCGGAATCTCGAGCCAGGAGCTCGGGCCACGTAATTGCGGAGTGAACAGCAAGCTCCGCCCTGGAACTGAACACCTTTCCGATGCCCACAATTGAGTGATGCCAGCATGATGCATCATCTCAGCATTTCCGTTCTAGTCGCATCGCTACTGTATGCGGTTGGGATCTTTGCAAGCCAAGATCCCAACGATGTATCCATCTTGGTCAAAGAGGCCGCGCGCGCTAACAACGAATCGCTGCTATGGGGTCCCTACAAGCCAAATCTCTACTTCGGTGTTCGCCCTCGGATCGCCAACAGCTTAGCTGCTGGGTTGATGTGGGCCAAGGTCGATGATTATGCGACCGCGCAGCAGAGTATGCTCCAATTTCATTTGGCTCCTTGAAGTACGATGGTTGCTGATACACGGATAAGACTTTAGGCACACCTGCGAACAAAATGAAGGCATGGCTGGATATGGCTGGGACGAATACGATATTCGGAAGGGTGGAAGACAGACCATCCACGATGCAGGAAACACACTTGACCTTACGATTGATTTCGTCAAGGTGTCTGGCGGCCAGCATGGCGGTAGCTGGGGATTCCGTGTGAAGGGTACCCCTCGTAAAGATGGTAGCCCTAACCAGCCGACCTCGATGGTTTTCTACACAACTCTCGAGGGGCTGGGTCAATTGGCTGTTGATCCTAACACTGTGTCCGAAGACGCACCCTCGACGGAAACGTTAGATTCACAGGCTACACTTCTGAGCTGGGAGATTTCTCTATCGATGTCACCGACGGGCCGGACAGCAACGAGTACTACACGCACGACCACCGCAGTCAAGAAGACAAGCCTCTGGGCCACGGAATCGTGTCTAGTGGTATGATGCCCCAGGAGCACCTCTGGCAGGCAAAGGGCATTCTATTCTCCCAGATGAAGACCGAGGTTGAGGATGTTATCAATGAACTCGGCACCGAAAACCCGCCGCCCCCCGCACAGCTGTTCACGGTTAAGCATGCACCCGGCAGTGGCAATGTTCACCTTGTTCAGAAGGTCTTTACGGGTGCTTTTGAATTCGATGTCCTTTTCTCCTCTTCCTCGTCGCCTGAGCCGATGACCTCGGAGAAGTTGACGAAGCAGCTGGAAGCCTCCACATTGTCGTTCTCTGAGCGTTTCAACCAGGTTTTGGCACCCCAGGCTCCCTTTGATTCAGCCAAGTACTCGAAATTCTCGAAGGCCATGCTGTCTAACCTCATTGGTGGCATCGGTTTCTTCCATGGTGACGATGTTATTGACCGGTCCGCCCATCCGGCATATGAGGAGGAAAACGAAGGTTTCTGGGAAGAGACGGCCGAGGCTCGCGCTGCCGCGAAACCCGTCATTGGTTCTCCCAAAGATCTGTTCACATGTGTTCCTTCACGCCCATTCTTCCCTAGAGGCTTCCTCTGGGATGAGGGATTCCATCTGATGCCCGTCATGGAGTACGACTCTGACCTTGCGTATGTTCCCCAAAGCCTTTTGTTTGTATAGTGCTCCTGTATACTAACTGCTCCAGTCTTGAGATTATCAAGAGCTGGTTCCACCTGATGGACGAAGATGGCTGGATTGCTCGCGAGCAAATCCTTGGAATGGAAGCTCGCAGCAAGGTTCCCCCCCGAGTTCACGGTCCAGTATCCGCACTACGCCAATCCGCCTACCTTGTTCATGGCATTGGAAGCCTTTATGGACAAGGCTAAGAGCAACAGGAGTACTCAATTCGAATCCCTTGACAGCCACGATGTCGCCGAAAATCTTCGCTCTGCTACTCTGCGTAGCCCTGAAGTTTCCGAGGCCTATCTCCGTTCATTCTACCCGCTCATGAAGAGACACTACTTCTGGTACCGCAACACCCAGCGTGGCGACATCAAGTCCTACGACCGCGAAGCTTTCTCTACCAAGGAAGGCTACCGCTGGCGTGGACGCTCCGTCCAGCACATCCTGACTTCCGGTATTGATGACTACCCCAGAGCCCAGCCTCCGCATCCCGGTGAGCTGCATGTCGATCTCATTAGTTGGATGGGTATGATGAGCCGCACCATGCGTCGTATTGCGGAGTACTTGGGCGAGGAAGAGGACATGGAGGAATTCGCATACTACGAGACTGCCATTACTCGCAACATTGACGATCTTCACTGGAGCGAAAAAGAACAGACTTTCTGTGACGCTACCATTGATGAATTTGAGGAAAGCGTGCATGTTTGCCACAAGGGCTACATCTCCCTCTTCCCCTTCCTGACCGGCCTGCTTGGACCCGACAGCCCCCATCTCAAGCCTGTTCTGGACTTGATCAACGATCCGGAGGAGCTGTGGTCCAACTACGGTATCCGCAGTTTGAGTAAAAAGGACGAATTCTACGGTACCGATGAGAACTACTGGCGAAGCCCCGTCTGGATAAACATTAACTACCTGGTGCTGACGAATCTTTATGTAAGTCTTGACCAGGTTCATTTGATTTCTCAAGCTAACCTTTCCTTTCTCTAGGACATTGCCATCGTTCCCGGTTCTCACCAGGAGCAAGCTCGCGAAATGTACTCCAAGCTCCGTAAGAATTTGGTCGAAAATGTCTACAGAGAATGGAAAGAGACTGGTTTCGCTTGGGAGCAGTACAATCCTGATACTGGCAAGGGACAGCGCACGCAGCACTTTACCGGCTGGACCAGTATGGTGGTGAACATGATGTCGATGCCCGATCTTGCTGAGGGTGCTAGCACCGGTCATGACGAGCTGTAAGTCCAGTTGACTAGACTGTAAATTAGACCCTCGAATAAAGTTGCGCCATGGTGTTCCTTGTGCTTGCGTGCAGATTATTCGCGAATTCTTTGTTTATAGGATCGTATGGAAGTCATCAATCAGGACCAGTGGTCATCGTGGTTCAGAAGTTTGCTGGCGTTCGCAGCAAGTAAAGTGGTAAGTCAGTGCCGACGGTAGTTCTTATCTCGATCCGCACGACGCTCCGGATCTCGCCGATGTTCACGCTGTCTTGATTCGGATCGTCCGAGCTCATCGCCCTCTCGGTATCTACGACGTTCAGAGTCTCGCCGGCGCTCGTGTGAAGATCTACGAGGGCGGTCTTCACGACTATCCTCCCCGTGTCTGCGCTCGTCGTGACGGGTCCGCTCCTGGCACCTGCGCTCGCCTTCGTGCTTCCGCGCATCGCTGTGTCTCCGCTCATTGCTTTGATTCAGCTCATCACGTCCCCTGCGCCCTTCACCAAGCTCACGCGAAATAGGTGGCCTTCGTAATTCATCTCGGTCTCGTGAGCCGTGGCGGTGTCTGCGGTGATGGCGGTCCCTTTCCCGATCCTGATCTCGATGACTCCTGTGTTCTCTCTGTCGGCGAGGACTGCGACTACGTTCATGTCTGTGCCGTCGACTAGAGCGCCCATCCCTCTCCGGATCCTTGGCATTGGTCATATCGCCACCGGCTTCCTCGGTGTTCTTGCTCCCTAATGGAATCAGGTTGGCATTCGTCTCGGCCTTCACAGGAAGAGGTAGGCCGAGGCGATTGCCATGGCTTCTTCTTCGGCATCCTTCACTCGCTGGAGCTCTTCGCGTTGTTTGCGAGCTTGCGCTTCTTCATCGCCTTCATCGCCCTTGGCGTACCACGAAAGATCTTTTCCTGCTGCCATCGTCCGACCGGGGCCATCAGTGAATGGCCCAAATAGTTCTCGCGATGTGACGAGTCCTTGACATCGGACCATTTGAACTCGGTCCGGCCGCCACTGATTGGGAACGTCATATTAGCCCTATAAGCGGAACAGTAAAGGGAAAAGACTTACCGGCTGCCTTCTTTGCGTACACCAGCAACAAGATCCATGATGTTGATCTAGTATCAAGGCCGAGAGGTAAGAAGCCGAAGAGATAGCGGCGCCGAAGGCGGTGAGGAGCATTTCATCATGGCTTAGACGTCCCCCGCTGTCACGGATGATGACTCTTTGTGTCGGTCTGATGATGTCCTGCTCATTGACATTTACATTTATGTTCTCTACTACCCCGCGTTCACCGGAAATGAGAATCATAAATACACGCCCGCTTTCCTCTTACTCCCCTGATCACCCATAACCTGACATCACTTTCTACTTCCACCAGTAACAAGCTACCCTTGCCTGAGAATGGCGTCAGACAGTGACGGGGCCGATGTTTGGAGCCAGAGTGCTTCGGCTAATGACTATGTCTCTTCTCGGCCTCAGATCCAAGTTCTCAATGTTGAAACGCCTAAAGAAAGAGTGAGTTCGCGCATTATCATACCTCACGTGAGCTTCTTGAACTAACTTTAACAGTTCCCTAGGTATAAGATACATGAGACAGGAGAACAATTTGGGTGATACTGATTACTTCTGCAGTTCTGAAGACACCAGGCCTCCTGATGTCGCAACGTGGAGGTGCAATCTGGTGCGAAGTCTTGAGGCTTAAATTGAATGTTCCTTTCAGCTAACCAGTGTTCAGACTGCACTGTCCCAAAGGCGCAACCTACTCTTCGTGGCATCTGGAAGAAGAATCCATGTATGGGTGCCATCTGGGCCATTCCAAATGCTGGGCTCTCAACCGCAAATGATTATCGAACCTGTGATGAAGATGCCTCGAGCAGAGGGCTATATTGATCGTCACAACCCACATACCATCAATGCAATACTTGTCGATGATCTAGGACGTGATGAAGTCCTCCTTTTAGTCACAGACTCCGGCAATGTATGTGGCTACCATGTGGAGGCAATCTACTTCTGCCTGGCCCGTTGCAAGGAAGAAGGGTTCAAAATACCCTTTGACGGTACTCAGGTGAGCCCTTTCTTCACAGAGGAAGTAGGCATGAGTGCATGGGGTCTAGCAACTCATAAGTTTGCTCGCTTGATTGCTGTCAGCTCGAACACCGGCCAGATTACAGTGTATGCATTTGCACTCGTAAATCAGACTCTGGATGAACATGACATGCAAGGTTGCACCCTGACATCAGATCAGACCTGGGTCTCCATCAACAACAGAAAGCAGTTACGAGAGCTTCAGAGGCTCATGCCCTACAATCACCGGTCCCGTAATCTACGGTTGACTTATCGAGGTCATTTCGACAATATTCCATGTGTCTCATTTGCTAATTTTGATCTTGATGCCAACGGTATCTGGATGGTCAGCACAGACATCAGTAACAGGGTTATCGTATGGCGTGTGTGGGACGACCTATGGCCTTGTCGAGTGTACTTCCCTGGTCACTCCTCGAACAATCCACCACAAAGAGGCTGGACAGTGCTACCTCTTGATCCACGCACATTTAAGCGCTACGACTCAAGAGAAGAAGCATGTGGAACTAGGGCAAGATTCGAGCTTGATGGGTTACGGACATTATTAGATGTCTCAAAGGCTATTCAAGAGGTCAAGGATGCGTCCCAACTTATCAATGAGGCGGAAGACCGATACCAAAGCGAACCTCTCGACAACCACTGTATCCCGGATGATATATTCTCTTCTGAATGTCGCATAGATGAGGACCACATTGTCTCACCGGCAGGCTTGGGACACGCGCCATCTGTCTTCAACCATGACCAAGTGGATGAATTTGGAGGCTGCCTCGCGCCTGCTGTATCAGTTGATACAGAGTTTGCGGTATCTCCGTCATCCTTACCTCCAAAGATCGGGTCGAGGCCTCGAACGAAGCCCCTTTTGACCAGCCTTTTCGAAGAAGACAACCCACATTCCCGCGTTGAGCCACGGTTAATCTACAAGCCAACCCGGGAAGATTTGACGGATAGTTTTGACGACTTTCCCCTGACGCCTGTCCACCGTAAGCTATACCTTGAATGTCCTTCGGACAGATTTGAGTCATATTAGGGGAGAAAGCAGGCTAACATCCAAGGAACCAGCTCCCTCTCCCGGTTTCTACCCTGTCATTCATTTCTCTGAGACCACCATCTCCCTTGCTCCCCTACCCGATGCGCTCCGAATATCATCTAATATGCAAAGCACCTCTCCTGCAGAAATTCCAGAGCTGGGACATTAGTCGCCATTGTGATCGTTTCAACATGGTCAAGTACATTCCTGAGCTTGGAATTGTTGTGGCTGCTTCTCAGAAAGGTCGCGTAGCCATTATAACCCTCACCTGGGCAAAGGAGATCGGCTTTGCATTCCGACTTGACTGGATCGTCCCATTCTCCACCCAAGAGCAGAACAACGAACGCCCCGAGAGCCCTCTTCTCGGCATTGCTGTCGGTCCCATGGCGGGTTCAGAGATTCCGCAGGATGTCCCTTGTATTCCCCAAGGCGTCGACCCCGATGACTGGCTCAAATTTCACTACCGCATTCTAACCCCCGAGGAAAACGACGACTTATCCTCTGCCTCTCTGTCGAGATCTTCTAGCCCCGCTCATAACGATGTCCCCTACTCTGTATCCGCCACATATGCACAGTTCGACCCAACATCGCAATCCGCAAGCTATGCAGATTCGAATGAATCTGAAGGGCCAGACACACGAGGCAACTCCTCTCCTATCCAAGACGAAAATGTGAAAGAACGTAGGACGCTTCCTGAGATCCACGCCGAGGCATACCGTGCCTACCGCCCCCACGAAACTTGGCACGGCTCGCACCCGTCTCGCCATTACCGTCTGCTCTTGATGTTTCATGATCACACGGTCATGAGCTATGAGTTCTGGCATGACTGGGAAATCAAGGGTTCTGCCGATGGGTAAATCACCTTGGCCTGAAAAGTCACATACATGTAGACATGCTAGCGTGCTATTTGGAGTCATGGGGTCTTGCGACGATTTTCATCGGCGGCGTTTTGCATCAAGGCGGCATTTCTTTTTGGTGATACCGAATCTCTTGTGTTTGATACAAATTAGCGTTGAGATTGGAAATTAGCATTTACTCATTTCCTGGCACTATATAAGTTCGAATAAGCCACCACAAGTCTACAAGCATTAGCTCTCTTCAAGCTGTCAGAGGTATTCGAGGTCCAATCAATCAGCCTTCCCACCTTTTCTTTTTCCGGCACCTCCAGACAAACGACCTTCAACAATTTATACTCCCCAATCACTAGTGGTTACCACAATTTCTTAGAGGGCCAGCGTTCTATGCCTTATCGAGTATGGATTACGTGGGCATCACGACCTGAAGGTTGGATTGGACTTTCCAGCGATCCAGGAGCCTTTTCGACAAGCCCTTTCAACGATGTCTTTGCGGGTCATTCTCAAGGCCACGACACAGGATGAGAAAGAAATTACTTCAAAATCAAGTGCAGTGTTGCATAATTCTAAAATTTGTGGGAAAGCAAGAATCGCTCAAGAAATGCAGAGACAAAGCTAGAACTCAAAACAGATATCATATAGCCAAAAGTAAAATGAGGCTCTCATGTGAAGCAAACTTCAACCTCACTGGGGATCATTTCTCGTAAACATCAAAGAGCAAAAAGACCAACCGGCCTTTTGTGCAAACCAGGACTAGAAGTCCTCATCCAGCTCATCGCTGTCCCATTCATCTTCCATGTCATTTTGGGCCATATACAAGAACCGCTGCAGTGCGGCATGCCGGTCTCGCGCTGCATCGACTACCTCTTCTTGACCGGGTTCAGGTCGCCGAATCGGACGGTTTCGGTTGCGAACTTCCGCCATGGCGCGTGCTTGGGCCTGGCGTTCTGCTGCTGCTGCGCGAGCGGCCGCGTCCCGACCGGGGTTATTCGCAGCACCGCCTCGTGCTGCGCCGGGATGCGGGTGGAATCGGCGCGGGTGGAGGAGGGCGGTTAAACGGATGATCTTCTTCGTCGTCGCTGAAGTGGGGACCCCACTCGATATGACCGTCGATATTGTCGTCGCTATCACCGTCACTCTCTGCGTCTGGAATTTCCTCGTCGTCGAAGACCAGTAAGGCTTCCGGGATCCTGTGTAAGGCTTCTGCGCCTTCAGGCTCGAGGCCGTCGCCGCCTTCCATATCCCAGAGACGGTTGTAGCACTTACTGCTACCGTTGTTGAAGTGTTGGTATGGATTGTCTGCGGAAAGCCAAGCGGAGCATAGGTAGCAAAAGTGGGTCTCGCATTTGGTGCAGCGCATGTGGTTGCAGCCCATCCGCTTCTGGCAGCGGACATTGCAAGTCGGGCAAGGAGACGTATATTGTTGCAGATATGCCTCGGTTGCTTTCTCTTCTGCTGTCTGCTCGGCTTGGCGCCGCGGGGAGCAGTAAACCAGCTCGCCATGCCAGCCCTTCTTGCAGACGGAGCAAAAAGCGTAGTTGCAATCTTCGCAGATGGCTACCCGTTCAGCCATAGGTGGCAGTTGGCCCTCCTCACCAAGAGGATCAAATGCGACGACCTCTTCCTCATCAGAGGTATCAGCGTCGTCAGCCATTCCCATTGGATCCGTAGGTTTTGGATGTCGTTTTGACCGAGCTGCCCCTTGGCACCATTCTCGTGGACAGTAAACTGTGGTCTTGTCGGACTCGATCTTCTTCTTGCGCTTGAGAAAGACATATCTTTGTACAGTTTCTGGCTCCAGGGGAATTTGCAGAAGCTCACTGGGTCCCAGGGTCCGATCACGTTTCTTGCGGCGCGGTGTATCAGCGTCAGCACCAGGGGCGCGCTTTGGGCTTTGATCATTTTCGCAGTCCGGGGCAAGACATTTGACACTTGTGACTTCACCCTCAGAAATGCAAGTGTTGTAGAAGTCCTGTAGACAAGGGACACAAAAGACATGGGAACATCTTAGCAGACGGTAGCAGTTGGTGCCTTTCTTAGGCTCCAGGCATACACCGCACTCGAAAGTCTCGTGTTCAAACTTTTCCCGCTCTGCCTTGCTATTGAAGTCCAGCAAAGCGACCTTCAGATCTCGGGACAGACATAGCTCTCCGTCCGAAGTGTCCTGAATCCCGAAAGCAGATTCGGCGAGTTGTTGAAGATGGTCGATGTATGTGTACACAACCATGTCCTTCCCGCATTCCTCCCACAGTCGTCGACAATCATCTGAGAGTTGTGTGAGAACAGGAGCTGGCAGCCATGGCGGAGTGGTGCTCAGTTTCACAACGGGCGGATTCTCGGAGGGGTAGCCATCTGGCAATTCAATCTCTAGACTGAGAGGGGGCAGATGTGATACTATATGAACATCTTTGACGGCAGGTGGACCGAGATCGGCCTTAAATTCATCCACAGAGGTGGGAGGTGTCAACGCAACTGCAGCATGTAGCCCAACCTCAACGGATTGCTGGAAATCGATACGTGTAGGCGACGGAAGAGCAACGGGGAGGTCTAGCGCGGCTTTGAATGGAGTGTCGGGCTCAAGTCGAATCTCCGGATAGATGGCGGCGATGGATGACAATTCGACGGACCGGTCGTCTTCGGGCTCCGGGTCTGCCATTTTGAGGTATAGCGTTTGCGAAGACAGGCACGTTTGCCTGCTTCCCTATTCGCGATATATCGATCTCCGCACGTCTTAGCATGCAGCCACGGCCATCGCAAAAGGGTCGCGCACAGTTTATAGGGGTGATTATATCGAGTCAGGCACGAATATGTGCAGGCCGGGAGCCAGGGATCACGATACTGGTGCGTGGACTATTCGTGGCCAGGTGAACCGAACAGGCGTTGGAGAGGGGTCTATCAAATGATGTAACAAGAGGGGAGTATATGAAGACGGGGACTGCGTCATGGTTTGGGGCAAAGTGAAACGGTAGTGATTAAAGGGTCATAAGCGCACAAGGACTAGAGAAAGAGGAAAAGGGGGGAAAGGTTGAAAAGAAAGTGGGAGACACTTTTGGTGCCTGATGAATTTTTCGTGTCATCGAGTTTCGCTTTTCCCCCGCCACAACTTTCTCCTATCTCTTATCGTTCCGCCTTCTCTTCTCTCATCGGTGTTTACTGCTTGAGTACCGTCCAAGCTTCAAACAGCTTTCTCTCACCATGGGCGACACTCCGTTAGCGTCGCTGTCTCTGACACACGTTCATTATGTGAGTCCTGTCCTTTTTCTCTTCTTCTTGATTTCAAAGGTTCAACCCGAACTGACTCGCTGCCCAGAATCCCGAGGATCCCCTGTCACTGGTGTCGGCGTGGCTGGCCTTGCTGCCACAAGCACTATGTGTCTCTTATGCAACCTTAGTGTGGGCCTCGAGGGAGGTGGAGGTCGTCTTGATGTTTGGAGGCCAACTAGCCTGTGAGGCGTTGAATTTTGTGCTCAAGCGGCTCATCAAGGAAGAGCGACCGCGAGGTGAGTCTCGACCACGTCAAACGCGATCCCGGCATGCACATGGTTTCTGACCCTACTCTATCCGCAGAAATGTTTGGCAAAGGCTACGGCATGCCATCCTCGCACGCCCAATTTATGACCTTCTTCTCGATTTACCTTACCCTTTTCCTGGCGTTTCGACACACCCCGGCCTACGCTGGGCCCTATCCCTACTGTGGCTTCTTGCTTCGCGTGGCCGTTACAGTGGGTCTCTGGGCTGCTGCTGTCAGTGTCGCTGCGAGTCGAATTTACTTGAATTACCACACTCCTAAACAGGTGCTGGCAGGCTGTGGGGCCGGTTTCGTGTTCGCCTGCGGTTGGTTCATATTAACCAGCCTGCTACGGAATTTGGGCTGGATCGATTGGGCCGTAGAACTTAGGGCATCACGTTTGCTGCGCGTCCGTGATTTGGTCGTCAGTGAAGATCTGGCCGAGGCCGGCTGGCAACGATGGGAAGGCCAGAGGCTGAAACAGCGCCTTGGTGAAGCGCGTAAGGCGGAGTGAAAATAGCTACCAAATGTACAGAATGTAGAACAGACATCTATATTCTGGCCTTGTTGTCAGTTTTTCGTCGCCATTTTCGGTCTCTTCATGATGTGACTTAACATTCATTGTCTCGTAGTTAGCGACGTGTTTGGAACAAAACATTGCTACCAATTCAGTGGCATCTAGAACTCTGCTATTATACAATCCCTCTATAGACAAGTTGTATAAAGGATGAACATGCAAACATATTAAATATACACTACAACGATTCCTCCAGCATCAGGGCTGGATCGATGCTAACAACCCCCTTCATGGCCTCAGAGTCGTTACTTGGCTAGTGAATCCCTGAATTCCTCTATATTCGGTCTCTCTAAGATATAGAGGCTCAATTCCTCTTCAGGGCTAGTAGTCTAGGTGACTCATATTACATATATCTCAATTTCCGCTCCGGGAAGTAATCGGCTCCTGGAGCACAGGGTGAGTTGGTCACCTTGCCGCCCTGAGCTGCTACCTGAGCGAAAGCCATGGAATGACGTGTTTCTAAGTTGCTATATCAATATTCGTCTCCGCTTCCAAACTTCTAGATGGTCGACTCAACCAGCCTACAAACTTGTACGAGACCTAACACCCGAGTTCAACATTGGCTGGCATGATCGATTCAAGCGAGGCCTATATTGTCTCAAGCCTCAAGGGTTCAACAACTGGAAGTAGACGACCTAGGATGCTTGTAGCATGGAGGATAAGGCGACCTATCTGCTATCAGATACAGACGCTTCGCATTTATCCTATGCGGTGATTCTACTCAATCGGCCAGATGTCTACTGGTGTAGAAATGGTAACGGTTATTATTTCGATACGCGCAAGGGATTGAGTGATGAAGTTGGTGACATCACAGCTCTGCATTCTTATTGAAAGGAGACTTGAAAGAAGCTGACTCATTCTTCTTTCAAGGCTCTGACAAGAGCCCAAGATGCACTATGTGCGAGGTCAACTACGTCGGCAGTAGCTTCAGTGACCAAGCACGTCCTGCGACGTTCAGCAAGCGTGACCAGAATGAACTGGTGGGGAGCGAATAATGGGTGAAGATTGAAAGTGTAGCCCCGGGAACCTTCATTTTGAATCAAATTCAATCATATGTCTTCTTTCCAGGTCCAGAGCTGCATCTGGATGAGCATGTCTGGTGGCCTCTGCCGGACGCTGTGGGCTGGAAGAGTATGTCAGACATCGGAAATACAAAACTTGAGTAAGACGCAGATTCAAATGAAATGTTTGCTATTCATGGCCTAGACATACTGGCTTGGCTTGAATACATGTAGAGTTGTTCATCTGATATACCTTTTCAATTTCTGTCAACCATGTGTTCTTTATTGAGCCGGAAAGATTTTGTAGCGAACACCCGAAATAGATGGGAGTGAATTGTGCCTTCTATCTATCTTTACTACCTAACAGCTCCAGGAAGTCAAATAGTGTACGGCGGCCCTCGGCTTCCGCCCTCATGATAGGCAGGGCCAATTTCTCCTTTATCACATTCAAAGTCACCTTTCCAAGTACGCTCGAACCAAGCGCCATCAAAATGATCTTCTGATCCATCATTATGCACCCGCCACTGCCTCACCACATTCCCACAATCATCTAAGAACACATGCAATAAGCCTCCACCGTTGATCGCCACCTCATCCTCCACATAGATATGAGTAACAACACAATCAGCCTGATATAGACTATACCTCGAAAGAGAGTTCTCTTCTAGTTTCGCCCTTTGCCGCGCTAAATACTCCTTGACCTCATCAGAGTAGTCATCTTCACCAGAATCTGAGCCTTCTTGTTCAGCAGCTACTATGTCCCTGAGTGCCTGGTCTCTGACCTTAAGAGACACACCCTCATTCGTGACACGCTCAGGAAATATTTCCAGAGCGGCTGCCAAATCCAGACCACCGAAGATACTTTCATCGTCGAGCACTACCCCCCCCATGAGTAACCCATTCTGTGTCTTCATTGTCAGACCATAGAGCCTTATGCGCCTCTTCATCAGTGTAGCAGAGACGAAGCCAGAGGCCCGAGTCAGCACCGGTATTATAAGCGTAGGTGCGTAGTGCCTCAGGCCGTATAGGCCGAAGAATTTCCTCTATCTGGGCTTCAGTGGGAACGGGTGGTGGATTTCGTGGCTGGGACAGGTAAGGCTAATATATTGAATTTTGTTCACTTAAGGGTGATGATTCTAAGATTGAGGAATATAGGAGGTATTTACCAATCTTCTTTCATATCCTAATGTGAGGAATTGGCGTAAAAGCCGTTTGCGACGGTCTGTCGGGGACTCGTTGGATTGTGAGGGGTCTGGGTGAGACTTTTCCCATTCAGAGAGGAAATAGACCTCCAATGGAAGTTCTCCCCAAGCAGGTTTTCTGGGGTTGTCGTCGGCAATGATATGGAGAGGCATTTTGTCTTGGTTCACTCCGAGGCTTGGGAGATTTATGGGAAGAGGAACAATGGCATAAAATGGTCCAAAACTTAGTCGTTCTACGCTTGGAAGTGATCGCGGCGCCCGCCCCATCGGGTTTAGCGCCGGTCAAAATCACAATTTCAGCAACTATTTTGAAGACAAATGGGTAGTTGTATTAAAGACTACAGTAAGCTATGTGAATCAACCAAAATAAGAATTTTCGAGATGATTTGAACTTTTCCATACTGTGATCTCTACTAAACCCTTTTTCCACTTCCGTCTCTGCCGCTTCTGATCAGCGTCCTCGCTTTATCTATACTGTTTATGCTTCATTTCCCAAACCTGACTCGAAGTTTCAATATCAGTGATTCTTGTCATTTCGTCGAGAGGTACCATGCCGAGCATAATTTCTCGCTGTAGCAGCTTGAGTGCAAAGGATTGGCGCTGTTTTCCGGACGCGAAGGTCATAGTCGTTTCAGCACTTTTTCTGAGTTTGCTAAGGCTTGTTTGTAGTGCAAAGAAGAAGGACTACGATGATTGATATAATAACGAATCGTTTGTACCCTTGGGCTGTTTCTGGGCTGCTATATTCGCTGAGTTGTGATGTTGTTGATGTTATTGATGATGCATTGACTCGTGTCGTATCCTCACTATGTACAGGCAGTTCATCTGCAATGGTGTTCGAATGAATGAGCCAGAAGCTGGGTCATCTTAACCCATATTTGATTGAATAAAGCAAAAGGTCTCTTGGTACATTTGCGTGATGGAATTTAGATATTCAAACTATGTAGACCCCATTTAACCAGTCACCGTTACAGCCTTACTCCCTCAATAAGTCAGTGTCTATACACATTGAAAGCACCAACATCGAGGGACTGTAAGCTATTACTTGAATGTAGGAGCGAGGATAGTTATAGTATCATTCTTCTCACAAGACTGGATAGATTCTCCGGTTAGCTGGAATCCGAAATGGTCACAAAAGACAAGGCGTTCTGCCATGTTTCACCATATTCCTCGGTTTGTATCATAGCTCATAGCACCAAGGATAGTACGTAATGCCTTATTCAGAGCAAGCTGTACCCGCCTTTTACGGAGCCTAGAGGGGGTTATACATATCCGCCTAGTTAGTGTTGCCGATTCTGCAGACTGATCTTGCCATTGAGCCATCCCGTCTCAGTACCTATTTTGGTTCTCTCAGAATGATGAAGGGAAGTACTATACATGACAATAATAGATTGAGGATCAGGCCACATTCCTTAATGACTGAAAGTCGTTCAAAGAAGTTCTCAAACACCTGCATCTGCCGAGCCTTGGAATACCCGAATGATATCGGATAGCCGGTTAGCCTATGCACAGCACCCTTACTCGCCAGACAATCATACCCCTTGAGCGTTGAATAGTTGAAAGCCGAAGACGCTAAACATATGTAAGCACCCTACATGTTTGAGCTAGCTTTTACTCCTATTCCACCATAAAGAGTCAGCTTCATCCTGTCACAATGCAAGAGCCAGTCTACAACACTGAGTATGTCCTCCAAAGACCACCCATCCAACGGAACCAGACAACTCACCATATGGCTTTACTAGATGCCCTATGGCAGACACAACCATCTCTTATTAGTACGAACAGGTCAATTGTCCTGGAAAGACCATCGTCGGCATGCTCGTTGAATATCCTCCTAGTGGTGCCACCCCTCCTCATCGCCATGGAGGTGCGTCTGTCTCTGCCTATGTTATCCATGGCTCTCTCTTGAACAAAATGAACAACGACCCGATGAGATTGGTTGAGAAAGGGGTTCCTGGTACGAGGCTCCAGGCTGTCACCATCGTATTGGCGCCAACGCCAGCCAGACCGAGCCAGCAGCCTTCTTCGTCAGTTTTGTGATTGACTCTGAGACGCTGGAGCGAGAAGGCCCATCGGTGCTGGTGCAATACGACGCGGAAGACAAGGATGTCATGGCGCAGAAGATGCGAGGATAAAGCAGACTGTGGTTAACGTCAATGTACAGATGACCTTATTGAATCTTTAATTATGGTTCAATTCTGTCACTTAGTCTTATACATTCTCGCCTGGAATATCCTCAATTAAATCCTGCAAACCTGTAGAACCACCCGTATAGCCTTCCACATCCATGAAGACGGCAGGATTATACCCGCTGCATATAGCCTATTCATAGCCTCCATAAATCTGCCAAAGAATCACAACCTCAAAGAATATTTAACCCAAGATCGAGTCATTCCAGTTCAAACTTTCACCACATTCTCTCTTCCACCACGCACAATGCAAGCCATTCGCCTCCATCCCGCTCCGCCCGAAACCACACCCTATTCACCATCCAATCCAGCGCCATCTACCGCCCTTCAGCTGGACCATGATATCTCCATTCCAGTGCCCTCCGAACCCGGGGAGCTTCTTATCCGCGTCAAAGCCACGACCGTCGTTCGTGATATGCTCAGCTGGCCCGAAACCTACGCGCACGAGTACGCTATCCCAGGCAACGACGTCGCCGGCATTGTGACGGAAGTCTTCTCGTCAGTGAGCAAGTTCAAGCCCGGCGACGAGGTCTTCGGCATGGCAAACGCAGATCGCGCGGCCACGTGGGCCGAATACACCATCGTCAAAGAGGGTGAAGTAGCCCGGAAAATGGACACATTGACGTTTGCACAGGCCGCAGCATTACCCCTCAGCGCACAAACTGCCTATGAGGCCCTATTCGAGCACGCGCGGATCCCCCGCCCCACGGTGGAGGAGTTTCTTTCCCGGCCCTCGACGAGGAAAGACCACCGCGTGCTGATTACCGGCGCTGCAGGTGCGGTGGGCGTGTATCTCGTGCAGCTTGCGGCAGCATCCGGGGTACATGTCGTCGCCGCTAGCAGTTCTAATGCGCGCAATGGAGAGTTTCTCAGGAGCCTGGGGGCCGACGAGATCGTGGAGTATAGTATGCTGGACAGGCATATGGGACAATTCGATGTCATTATTGATGTGGTTGGCGGGGAGGTGTTAGCAAACTGTTGGGCTTATGTTGCGGAGACGGGTGTGCTGATCTCGGTGGATTCAGCGAGCTTCAACTTTGTTGAGGAGCATGAGAAGCGTGGGCTGCGGAAGGTCGGGGTGCATGCTCTGTTCTTCATCGTCAAAGGCAGTCCGGATGCGTTGCGTTATATTGCTGAACTGGCGCATGCCGGGGCCATCCGCCCTTTCGTGGCGGACGTATACCCCCTTGCAAGAGCACGAGAGGCGTACGATCTTGCGAATGGGAGGTTCTATGCGCGTGGAAAAGTCATCATTGCTGTTTGACATAGTCATCTTGATCTATTAGTGCCAAACTAATACGAAACCGGACCATACTTGTATAAGACATTCAGCCATAGTCATTGACATGATCATGATCCATTGCTCATCCCCACCGGAGGACCGTCCAGGATTTCAAGGTTATACCAGCCATACAGTACTTCAATGGCTCCGACGGAAGCACTCAGATCGCTGTCGTTCGTCAGTAGACCGCCAGGGTCGAATCTAGACTTATCCCGTACGTCGTGACGGATATGCGGTGATATCGGCGGACTGGTAAGGCCAGAAGCCTGGTTTGGGCCTCCACCGCCTGTAAACCTCGGACAGTATGGATATTTTCCAGATCAGGCGTGGGTGTGTCCAGGGGCAGTGCCCAAGCACAACTCGAATCATCCTCGATGGCGTTAGGTTGGAAGGACGCTGCAAATTTGGCCTGAAAAATCTGCAGATCAATGGCGAGTTTAGCTGCCCGATCCGTCTATGATTTGGCCTCGGCCTTGTAGTCATATCAGAACAAGGCTACAGAGCACAGAATCCGGCGTTGGACCTGGATCGAATCATACGACAACAACAGTGAAAGAGACACTTCGACATTGTGTCTGAGTGGAATAGACCATTGTCGCACGTTGTAATTATTCTCCATGAAGCGCAAAGCGACGATTAGGAGTACAAGGCCGTGCTGTCTGCTTGGATCTTGATATCGTTCGGTCAGGTGGTTCCGAGGAATGGATCACAGATACGAAGATTTTGGAGTATGAGTCGATACATGGGTCATTTCCATCTTCCCCGGCGAAGTGTGTTCTTTGCTCGCGGGACGAAGCCCATGCTGTTGTCCCTTTATCAATATCGAGCACGTCAGACTCGGGTCGAAACATCCACCGGGATTGGCTGCGTCCCTACACTCCTCATGACGAACGGTTGTAGTTTGTTGAAGACTTGTGTGATCCATGGGTTCATTATAGACTGTCGGAGCCATTCATTCGCGACGTACCGTCAACGCAGCCTAATCTATTCTCCCGCCCCGCGATCGTGCATAATTGCACTGGTTGCCGACTTCCGAACAGCGAGCACAACATGGCCGCTTCCCAACGCATTTCGCATGACAGGAGCGACAGGGCAAACAAGTTAGCGATGAGCGTGTAGCCGACAAGCATGTGTGATTGCAGTCGCATCCATGGGGTGATGCCAATGTATACCTACATAAGTGAGACCCTGCATGCCCTGCGGAGTGGAACCAACGGGTATCCGGACAGTCCAATGTAAGCTTGTCTTGAACTACATAGAGACTGACAATCTCAGGCACATTCTTTCATTTAATTTACCTTGAAGTGATAGCTATCGTACTTAGATTTCGGAACTACCCGCGGTTGACCCTAACGGCCCTGGCTAGGCTTCACCAAAATCCGCGCTAACCCGGACTCCACCCAACCCGAACCCGCATGGCCTACAAATAGATTATGCAAAAAAAACGTGTGATCTAGGATTGCAATAGCCCTTTTATCCCGGGTAAGAACAATGTATACATAATAGGGTAAACTCTCTTCATAAAAGTCTAAATATATATAAAAGCAAGGCTCATAGGTTTCGAATAAATTAAGAAGTGGTGCACCGATCCTCAAAGGAATGTATATGCTTTGAAGTGGTGAGACGCATGACATAAGAGATATCGTTGCGGCCTGTGCCATGATTTCCTTGGGATATGCAATAGTCTTTAAATGAGAGCGAGCTAGAACAGACATCTATCCAATTCATTGCAGTTTCCACTACATCCTGTGATACATGTTGCAGCTTTAGATGCAGCGCGCAGAGCGTCATATAGAGACACCATCACCCACCTCCTGCGGAACCTGTGGGTGTTCGTGCGTGTCCTCATAGTAGGTGCTGCCCAGTCTATGTGGCCATACAGCCATTGAGCCATCTCCATTTCAATAGGTGCCTTGCTCTAATTGTATATCCCATTTACCAATCACAGTATTCGTAACTATTTTAAAAGTACATACAAGCTAGAGATACCCTTTACATAAGCTATATCATATTTAATTATCTAGATAACGTCATTTTTGACAATTCATTGAAATTCTGGATTACAGGAAAACGTGTATTGCTTAGTAGGAGCACAATGTAGGCGGTGCCGTGAAGCAGAAAAAGTTGGATAACGTGATCGTTCGTATCCCCACACAAGGCCATGTTATCACATTTTAGAACTCTGGTATTACATGATCCTCCTATTGACAATTTATATTGGAGAGACATGCAAGCAAGTTAAATGTATAGAATGACCATCGAGCATCTGGGGTGTTTTTCATGCTGACACGACGCTATAGTCACGTGACAATCATCACGATATCACCGCAACTCCGCAACGCTGCGTTGACTCGACAAAAATCGGCAATGTTGCTGGCAGGGACATAAAATCTTTCGCCAGAGGCCAAGCTTGGTGTATGAACCTGCCCACTCTCATTTGTCTCACCTCACCACCTCCTAATGCCACCATTTTGAGCCACCGGCGACAACCCCTCTTCCGCTCCACACTCCCTTGTTTTTGTACGAACCAAGACCTTGCGAAAGGCCAACGGGATGGAACCTCCACCTGCAGCTGCCGATTTTACAATTCCAGAGCAGCACATTGTCAAGGCCGATGAAGTTGACCAGACTGGAACCGATATTTCTCCTGTTCCTGACGAGCAATTGATGAGGAGGTTGCGGAGAGTCTTCGACAAGAGCAGACCTCCTCCGCAGCACCCATGCAGGAGTCTGCCATTGAAAATCAGCCTGAGAATGTGACCAAACGACCTGAACTTCGTCGAGACGTATCAGCACCTCCACCACCGCTACAACCCCCTCCTCCTGCCCCCGTCCAGCAAAATGCAGATCGACCCCCCGATTCGCTCAGCTTGTCGCAGCTCAGAAGATTGGTACAAGAGATGCCGAAGGTCGAGCAGCCGGCATATGCTTTCGAGTACGCAGATGCGCAGCCATTTACAGAAGAGATCGAAGAGTGGTTCCAATATAATGAATTCGATCGTGTGATGTTGATGGGAATGAAGGCGACCTTTGATCGCCGATGGGCTGCATTCGCTGAAGAGAATGGCTTCGATTCAAATGATGTCTCCTGGATTGACTCGTCAGATGAATTACGTCGGACTTTTATCACCGAGTCTTTGGAGCAGGTACAGCATGCTGACGCCTCCACCCGCCTGGAGGCATTGGAGACTATCTGCTATACAATTACGGGCGTGTGGGGTCTTACCGCAGGACGTGCTACAGATGGTCATTTCACGAGTTCAGACGCGAGGACAACGACAGAAACCCCTTGGTCTAAGTCGCTGCAGATCGCATGGATTGAACAAAACGTCTTTCTGCTCCAGCAATGCTCTGGAATACCTATCATAGTCGAGAAGCTGTCCCAATTATTCGATAAAACTCGTTCTTCGCTTGGCCCTGACTCAGATGGAAATGAATTCGAAAAACTGAACCCGGGTGACATCGCAGCCCCGGAGCGTGAAGCCAACTTGGTCCTCACTGTGCTCTATTTTTCCATTGAGGTTGGTCGAAAAAAAGAGGCTCAAGATCCTCAGTGCAATTTGATTCGTGATGCGCTGGCCGAAGCAAATCCTTGCCTGTTGGTCACTATCGTCGAAATAATTGCGCGGTTGAGATGGGACGAGTCTGCCAACATTCCACTCACCAGAATCATTCTTCTGCTCTGGAAGTCACTCCTTCTTGTATTTGGCGGCAGTGAGGAACTGAAGAGGGCCAAGGAAGCCCTCGAGCCGAGCCTCCCCCCCTCAAGAAGATTCTGCAACCCGTCGCACGCCATTCTTGACTGCGTCTCCTCTAGATTATCACCTATTTCGACAGGAGATTACCTCAAAATACCCTGCCTACAACCCTCCTGTCCCTATTGTGCCACTCGAACTAGAGAATAACTCGATTCTGCCCCCTCTTCCGCAACATCCTGCGAGGTCCAATTCGTCTAGCGGCCTCTTCTCCGGAGTCGGACCCCCTATCGCTGGTCCAAACGGCTCTATTCTCCAGCAAGCCGTTCACATTGCGACACCAGCTCCATCACCTCCTCCTTCTCCTATCGGACCTGGAGGTAAAGCTGGAAAGAAGCAAAACTACCAGACCAACCAAAACTTCCCTCTCATGTATCCACCTCTAGACGATTCTAGCAATCAGATTGGCGGCAAAGGTACTACTGAACGCCAGGATGTACTAGTCGGAAAGCGGTGGGAGGGCAGTGATGTGCCTGCATCAATTATCGAGGCTGGTCAGCTCTTCTCAACCCATGTCAAGATGACTCGCGCGATGCAACAACTCTGGGGCGAACGCGAGAATTTCATGAAATACGACAGAGGCTGGAATATAGAACATCCCTATCGCATGCCTGGTTCAATGGTACCCGATGATGTGTCCCTCGAAATGGACCGACTGGACTTGTCCAACACTACTCCGTCACCTCCGCCTAAGCCAACACGAAAGGAAACGGATGACCCAGATGTCCAGAGAAGACTGGATGCTGTTGAAAGCTTCTACGTTAGTATCCCCCCCGACTCACTGGATGCTGCCTTAATAATGACTTTACATGCAGGCTCATACTCTGTCTCACCTGCAATCTATCACGATCGTCTTTTTGAAGATCATCCTGACCAACGTCAGTGCTGTGGTCAATCAAGCTAATGCCTCCGGTTTCCCAAAGCATGAGGTACGGTACCCCTGGATCTTTCCAAAACGACCCCTATTTCTCATGCCAATATAGTAATGGCCACGGTGTGAATGGCTCAACCGACTTCTATCCCGATACATCTATTGATGAACTTGATAATATCCGGTTGCGTGAGATTACCGGGAAGGCTGTCTCTGGAACTCTGTTGCTGATGTTGAAGTGGTTCAAACGTTCCCGTGAGTCTTGACCAATGTTTAGTCATATAATGTTCATCTTGCTTACATGCCGAAGACATCTTGAAATTCGAGTATATGACGCAGCTTTTGCTCGACTCGAACTATCTGCCCCTCATCCTCAAGATGTTTGCTCATCAAGATGTCGACCAGGCAGTGGCACAAAAAAATGACCGTGAAGACTTATCGTGAGTATTCTGACATTGATTCTCCTGCTACGCACTAGTCTTTAACCATAGACAGATTTTTCTACTTCTGCGCCGAGAATTCAGATCATCACTCTGGATTTGAGGACCCAGCGAATGGGGACACGGAGAGTGAAGACGAGGCTGTTCCTCCTCCAATCTCGCGACAACGCCCCAATATGACACGCGGCAATACCTCTGTACGATTCGCATCTGAAGAATCGGTAAATGGCGGATTCGAATGTCCAACACGTCCTGAGGTTGACGAACTTGGCTATCCCACCGCACCTCTACCCAAGGAGCCAATCACTGTCTTCTCATTCCGAAACTTTTTCTCCGCCATAAACTACCTCCATATCATGCAGAAAATCACCCGCAACAAAGCACACCGCTGCCTTCTTCTTGTCCAATACAAGTCGAGCACGATTCTCCGTAAGGGTCTCAAAATCCCCGATCCTCACCTTCGCTTCTACACCCTGAAACTTTTCAAGTCGCAGGTGCCCTACTGCGGGCGGAAGTGGCGCCAAAGCAACATGCGCGTAATTACCGCTATTTACCTATATTGCCGACCGGAGCTGCGCGATGATTGGCTCGCGGGTTCAGATGTCGATGCTGAAGTGGAAGAGGCCCTTCCCCTGGAGCAAGCCCTTCGCGGATTGACGCATTGGTGGCACCTACGCCAATACAAAGACGTGATGGGCGGACCTGATGGTCCATCTATAATGGAAGAAGAGCGAGACTTCTTCGTCCGAGAATTAGAGTCTATGGGATGGGGATGGGCTGAAGAGATTGGTGAGGACTCCGACCTGGGACATAGTCACATGATGAATGGGACCGAGTGGGAAGGGCCTCAGATGCAGACGGAAAGCTGGTCTTGAGGGAAGGCTATCCTAGGTCAACAAGAGAAATGAATTGAATATAATATACCCTTTGCAGTCAATACATCAAAAGTCGGCATCGTAATCACGGGTGGAACGTATAGATTCCATGGGGGGACGGGCCACTGGCGGCGTGCCTATCGATAAGCAACTCACGTGACAACCACTTTTTTTTTCATCGATCAACACCTGGGCAACGGTTCTCCAGCACCGAACATCACCTTCCAAAGTTGCCCATCATGTCGGACGAAATTGTCTGGCAAGTTATTAACCAGCAGTTCTGCTCCTACAAACTCAAGTGAGTCCCACAATTTCATAATCGAGCGCCCATTTGTCTCTAGTCGTTATCGAAATCTTTCGAAGCCGAGCCGGAATCTGCAACTTTTGAGAACCTCAAAACGCTGACGAAAATTCTTCTTCTGGAAAAGAACCACCAAGGGCCAAAATTTCTGTCGCAATGAATACAACGTCAGCGGTCTCTGCAACCGACAGTCCTGCCCGCTCGCCAACTCTCGGTATGCGACTGTGCGCTCAGACCCTGAGACGGGCGCAATGTACCTGTACATGAAGACCATCGAACGTGCCCATATGCCGAGCAAGTGGTGGGAGCGGGTTCGCTTGCCGTCGAATTATGCCAAGGCACTTGAAATGCTGGACGAGAAGTTGATCTACTGGCCGAAATTCCTAATTCACAAGTGCAAGCAGCGCATGACGCGGTTGACACAGGTGAACATTCGCATGAAGAACATCGCCAAGGAGGAGGATCGGCTGGGCGAGACCATTGTTCCTAAGCTGGCGCCTAAGATTCGTCGTCGTGAAGCGACTCGTGAGCGGAAGGCCGAGTCCGCGGCGAAGGTTGAGCGCGCTATTGAACGTGAGCTTATTGAGCGTCTGCGCAGTGGTGCTTATGGTGATCGGCCGCTTAACGTTGAGGAGGGGATCTGGAAGAAGGTCATGCGTGGCCTGGAGCGTGCTGGTGAGGGTGAGCGCGATGAGGATCTGGATGATGGAGAAGAGATTCTCGATGAGGAGGAGGAGGGTGTTGGTGAGGTTGAGTATGTTTCTGACCTTGATGAGGAGGAGGATCTGGAGGACATTGAGGACTGGCTTGGTGGCGACTCTGCCGACTCCAGCGACTACGATGAGGAGAGTGACGATGAGAGCGACAGCGGCTCGGATGATGAGGCTAGCGAAGATGAAAAGCCCAAACCTGGTACTAAGCGGAAGCTTGCTGCGCCCCCCCAAGCCTCGCAAGAAGGGCCCCGCAAAGGGCAAGGGGTCCTCGCACCGAGATCGAGTACGAGCAGGAGGACGCTGGTCGGGACTTTGTCATGGCATAGACTCGTGGGGTCCTGCGAAAAACTTTATATCTGATCTTGCACGTGGGCATGGCGTTGGGTCGGTCCTATATTTTCTGTGTAATCGCGCATCATTTCCTTTTGTTACATCGACTGCCATATGCATCGGTCAAAACGGGTCCCGGATACCATTCAATGTTTCAATTGTTTTTTTTTTTTCAAAAAAAAAAAAATTTCATCTGTTCATGACTTCGTAGTTGAATATCTTGCATGTTCGAATGCACCTGTTCGAGCTCAATGGTTCAATCTTCTGAATCCCCAAGTATATGGTCACGTGCTTGCGGTCTCCGCCTTCTGTTTCACTCTTGTGACCACCGCCACTCTCTCAAACATCCACAAGAGCCGGCTCTTTTGTGGGAAGCGCCTTTTAATCACCTCTAATTACAATATCGCCGCCGAGTCCCAGCTCGTTCAGCGCCGTTCTACGATCTACAAATACCTGCATTGGGTTACTGCAGGATAGCAATTCCGCATCACCCCCTACCCCACACCACCTCGAAGCAGTCCTTTACAGCTCGCCGCGTTAGGCATTACCCCCTATCAACGCACCCAGTGACTCAAGATGAGCTCGTACTTTTCGTCTTTCACTGGATCGTCCGCCTCGATCTCCAGTGCCTTGGGCTCGCGGCTCACCAGCCTTCGCCGCGCCATTACTCTCGGCGACGAAAAAGATGATCCGGAAAATGAAGACTGCTCGCACATCTCCAATGCTCTCCGCGCTTACTACACCGAGAAAGGGCACCCCTTTCCTTCCTGGTTGCCCCCGGACCCGAAGGCGCCCCAAGCCACATCAAATCGTGTCGTGGCCACCTCACAGCTGCCCCAAGGCCAAGGCCTCGCCACCGCATCCTACAGCCGGGGCGGAGGTCTCGGTGACCTTTGGGGTGACTCCGGAGCATCCCAACCAGCAGGCGCACAGACAGCCAGTCTCCGCCGTGGCCGTGGTGGTAATGCTCCCCCGCTTATCCCCATGAACAGCGCGCCGGGGGGCGCCATGTCGCCGCCTTTCCCTCCGCTCCAGCATGCTCACTCGCAACCTCCGGCTTTATCCGGTGGTGTACAACCCGCAAGGCGCACGACCACTCCCTAGCCAGCGACTTGGATCGAACCAGTCTGGCGGGTCCCCGCGCGCATCGCAAGACCGGGCCGGGTCGGCACAAGAGCGACTACGGGCACGGCTTCAAGGGAGCCGGTCTTCGAGCCCTCATGTCGATCCGAGTGTGAGGAAGCCTGTGGGATCGTCGGGAAGACAGTGATGAGCAAGGCAAAACATAGAAGGAACACATTGCATTTCGCATTGTCGTCAGTGTGGCGACGGGAGTTTTTTTTTTTTATTTTTTTTTCCTTTTCTTTTTTGACAATTCAATCTCACCGTGCCTTGGAAAGCGTACATAACCAATGACCTTCAGCAATGACTATGTCTATGCCCGGGAACCAAGCCATCAAAGTCCACGTAGACTGTCCAGCGATGCCAATGCCCAGGTGGGCGAGCCTCGATCTGGGGTTTCTCTTTCCCTGTTTGTATACTTCGACCCGACACTAACCTGCCCGAAACCCGCCAGAACATGCCAGAGAAGTGGACCAACACCCTCCTCATCACCAATGGCGTTGCGTAACCCGTACCCACGATTGGGCCACCGACGTGGGATGGGACCATATCCCGTATCGATTTCGGGAGACTAAAGTTCGACCCTAACTTTGGCCACGCCAACCGGCTTTGGCGAATGACGCCCTCGGCTTGCAGCAAAGATCCCGTGTCATTCTTTTTGCGGGCGAAAATCGGGAGCTGATCACTCGGCATACTGTGCCAACATCGGGCTCCGGGAATCTCACCCGAGAACATCGTGCCTGGACCACCCCCCGACTGCCTGAATTTCCACACTACTTGAAGGACCTCTTGCTGGGCATGATCTCACCACTTTTTTTGGAGGTCCTTCTCTTCTCCTCCACACGGAAACATGTTTCCACGTACGCTCGGACAGAGAGTCATCACGCCTGGCACCATTCCGGGACCCACTGATATTTCGCCGAAGACTCTCCGACCGACGCCTCTCCTCCATGGGGAACCCCAAATTCCCCGTTCTCGCGCGTAATATGCATGGCTCGACACCCCCACGACCGCGGACTCTCGCCGAAGCCCAAGACCTCGTGATCCCGTCTCGTGTTCGGCTCATGGGCTCGGCTTTGTACTCTGCCGCAGTGTGATGAATGTCTACTCTACTCACACCGACACGCCGAGTCTTGCAGGATGCGGCCTGAGCCGGGAAGCCGACTGCTCTTCTGGAAGGATTCCTGGCGGGAATCGAAGCCCACGGCCTTTAAGCTTAAGCCTTCCGGGGGGGGCAGGCGAAAACTCGGGCGCAAGTCGTGGAAACCTTGGAAACTTGAGCGGGTTAAGCTTTTGTGTGGACGGCGGTTCGACCAGACGCCCGATACATGCCCCATTCCCCTCGAATTCCCCTCGAATTCCCCCGGTCTCCTCTCCATTCTGGAATCCCTGTCCTATGCACATACTTCTTCCGGCAGCTAGTAGGGATTTGGCCACCGGTGAGGCCTCTTCTCCTCATTTGGTGTGCCCGCGGGGGAGGGCGTTCTGTTTCGCCGTGGTTGGCCCGACTGCCGGAACGGGTCCCGTTCTTCGACCCTTCTCCACAACCTTCTTGGTCGATGTATGTACTCCAGAATTTAGAAAAAAATTGGGAGAAACACGGGGCGGGTCTCTAGCTTGAGACAGTTAGACTTGGGTGTTTTCCGCATTTTCCCCACTGCCAATTTTCTTTTTTTCTTTTTTTTTTCCTCTCTTTGCATCAAAAGGTAAAGCGTATTGCCGGGCGTCATCGTAGTAGTGGTCAGAGATCGACCTCAAATAGTCCCTTTCCCCCTCCTTTCTGTCCTACATTCCCCAGACAGTTTTGACTTCTACTTTTCTCCCTTTTCGCAAAGTCCCCACCGGGATTCAGTCTTTGCGATCCTCTAGTGCTATCATTTTCTAGTCTCAATACATCCTGACCCTAGGAAGGGTTTCCATCTTATCATGGCCGATGAAAAGGACTTCAAGGATGTCGAGGCTCCCCAGAGCACCCAGCACAAGGAGGGTATCGCGGAGGAGTTCGATGAGGTTGCTGATCAGAAGCTGTCCAACCGGACAGAGGCTGCTATGGACGCAGAGATTGCTGAGCTTGAAGAGCAACTGCCGTCGCTGAGGAAGCCTCGCACCGAGATTGAAGTCGTGTTCACGAACCCCGCTTATTTCACATGGGTTCTGGTGGCTTTTGCCTCAATGGGTGGTATGCTCTCTGGTCTCGACCAGTCGCTGATTTCCGGTGCCAACCTCTATCTCCCCGATGCTCTGCACCTCAACAGCGGACAGGCCAGTCTGGTGGATTCTGGTATGCCTCTTGGTGCCGTTGCTGGTGCTCTGATACTTTCTCCGTCGAACGGGTATCTCGGTCGTCGTATGTCCATCATCGTTTCTTGTATCCTGTACACCATCGGTGCCGGCCTGGAGGCTGGTGCCATCAACTTCGGTATGATCTTCGCTGGTCGTTTCATTCTCGGTATGGGTGTCGGTCTGGAGGGTGGTACCGTACCTGTCTACGTCGCCGAGTGTGGTAAGTTCTTCCTTGCTATGGCATACGATCAATCATCAAACATCAATCTAACACCCAATCCCAGTTCCCGCAAACTTCGCGGTAACCTCGTCTCACTTTATCAATTGAACATCGCTCTCGGTGAAGTTCTCGGCTACGCTGTCGCGGCCATCTTCCTCGACGTTGCAGGAAACTGGCGCTACATCCTGGGCTCATCCCTCGTCTTCTCCACCATTCTCCTCGTAGGAATGCTCTTCCTGCCCGAATCCCCCCCGTTACCTCATGCACAAGGGCAGAGAAGTTGCCGCCTACTCCGTCTGGAAGAAGATCCGCGGCTTCAACGACTTTGAATCCAAGGATGAATTCCTCGGCATGCGCCAGGCCGTCACCGCCGAAAGGGAAGAGCAAGCTCTCACCAAGAAGTACGCCTGGATGGACTTCTTCACCGTGCCCCGCGCCCGCCGCGCCATCGTCTATGCAAACATCATGATCTTCCTCGGTCAGTTCACCGGTGTCAACGCTATCATGTACTACATGTCCACTCTCATGGGCGCCATCGGCTTCGACCAGCGCACTTCCGTCTTCATGTCCCTTGTTGGCGGTGGCTCTCTTCTCCTCGGCTGTATCCCCGCCGTCCTGTACATGGAGCGGTTCGGTCGCCGATACTGGGCTAACACTATGCTTCCTGGTTTCTTCATTGGCCTCGTGCTCGTCGGCGCGGGTTACACCATCGATTACACCAAGTATCCCGCCGCCGCCGAAGGCCTCTACCTCACCGGTATCATCATGTACATGGGCTTCTTCGGCTCCTACGCTTGCTTGACCTGGGTCATTCCCTCCGAAGTTTTCCCTACCTATCTTCGTCACTACGGAATGACTACAGCCGACGCAAACCTGTTCCTGTGCTCCTTCATCGTGACCTATAACTTCACTCGCATGAGGGATACCATGACGAGCACCGGACTGACGCTCGGTTTCTACGGTGGTATTGCCGTGTTGGGATGGTTCTACCAGATCATCTTCATGCCCGAGACTAAGAATATGTCTCTGGAGGAGATTGACGAGCTGTTCGCGCAGCCGACTTCTGTCATTGTGAAGAAGAACATGAAGCAGACTGCCGAGGTGATTCGTGATCTGTCGCACTTCCGTTTCAAGAAGGTGTTTTCGCCCGAGCCTTATACTCGTTAAGACAGTTGAAGACTGTTAGGAGAGATGATTGCTATTTGTTTTCTTATCCTTTTGATGCCTAATGAGCACGTTATGTGGTGACGTGATTATGTGACTCGCTGCAATTATACCCCCCTTGCCAATCAATCTAATGTATAACATTGCAACTCCAATTATTTCTCCGTAAATTGCTATTTTTAAGGTAAAGTGTAATTCATTCGTGGTCTCGAATAATGGATTTCAAATTGGCATAGAAGAGTTCACAAGGACAGTGAGCCATAGATGCAGTTGATTAAAAAATGACGAGAACCTGCTGCTATATCAACTCTCTTTGGGGACTCCTCGTGCGCATCTTGTGTAGTATCTTGGACAATCGGATGCTCTTCCGTGAAATTTCTTCTTTGATTCTCTTCCGTGTCCTCCAGCACAGACCCATAGCTGTCCAAGATTCCTCAGCCTGCGGCGTCTCGGAGCTCTTTCTCTCGGCCTTCCTACCCTGATCTCCCTCTGTTTCTTTCTCAACATCAATGATTTGCTCAAACGACATAGTCCCCCCGATTTACGCTTCACTAGCCAAAGGCTAGTTCAAAATTTCCTTATTTCTTTCCCAAAACCTTGTACCACCCGATCTAGCCGCTCCACGTTTCTCTTCCGCCGCGGACCCATAATCTATTTAGGTCACAAAGTGTTCAGCAAATAATACTTGGAATTTCACAGATAACCAGGTAGTAAGAAGTGTCCGGATTGTTTCCCCGTTGAGTCTCATGAGCCGACACTGCGGACCTCTTTCAACATGATCCTCGCCATGTATTCAGATAATCTTGAGTAAACATTGACCCCATTCCATACTTCTCCGTCACGTTCTTTTGTAATCTCCGGTGTACCCACTTGCTCTATGGCGAACGATGCCCCAACCGAGCCGTAACAAGCTGCATCCAAGACGTTCCCCGTCTTGACATACCCAACAGCGTATGCCCCCAAGAAAGTGTTTCCGGCTCCAGTTGGATCAATGACCTTGGAGCTATTCACATCCCTCGAGTCAAATTTATAGTACGGAGGGAACCATTTGGGAGAATGGCCCCACGCACCGACAAGACACCCATGCTCACCAGCCCGAACGATCACAGTACCTTGGCGGTCTGCACCGACTCCGTGCTGCACAACCCGCGCTGCAAGATTCTCGATGCTTTCCTGGATCGATTCAGCATAAAGTGGGACTGAGAATAATTTGGCCAGCTCTATGTGATTTGGAGAGAACACGTCAACCATCGATGCGGCTTCTAAGCATTCCTGGAGGTTGTTCGGGCCGCAGAACAGAGGAGACGGCTCCCATATTATCAACGGACGCTCGGAAATCGCTTCTCTGTATCTCATAGTGAAGAGATTTGATATCCGTGTTTTTATGTCTTGGGGCGAGGCTAAATAGTGGTATGCCTTTGACTTCAAAAGTGGTGTTCCTTCTAGACTGCTATCTTGAACTCCGAGGACTGGGGTCGTGTACTTGAAGTCTTTTGCTAGAGAACTGGTTAGACTCTGGAAAGGTATGCACAGACTGACGAATTGACAATCCAAGGGGGATGATAATAGAAAATGGCAGAAGTGTGAAGGGACTCTTACGCCCAAAAGTAGTATCCTGATACTCGAGTAAACCCCTCGTTGAGGGGTTACCTGGTTCTTTTCGAATAATCAATGTTGAATTCCAGCTCCGCAGTCCTTCTTCAACGGAAATCGGAAAGTCATCTCCAACACGAATCATCCAGCCTAGGGTGGGACTGAGTAACCCGGGAAGAAATAATCGCGCACCAAGCGTGGCTTCAAAGCAGTTTCAGTGGCCATCAATCTAAAACAGAACTATTCATAGTCTTGGAGAAATAGGGTAGCTTTCACTCACCATATGTACCTGAACCACCCAGTATGTTGGTCAGCAGCTCCTGGCGAGGGACTCGAATGTCATCGAGCACGGCCAGGCCGAGGCTAGTAAAGAAAATATCCTGTTCGTGTTCGGGCATCATGCCATGTCCAGTCAATGAAAATCTTCAAATCTGTTTGGGCGTGATTGAGCCTTGAGTATCGCGTTTTTGTTCAATCGTCAAGGGATTCGAGGACGCGGTGCCCAGGTGGGGTCGGCTGCAAGCAGGTCCAAGGTTCTTGCACGAATATTGAATCCACATTCCCCCGCTTGAGACACCATTCAATGTGTAAGCATATAGCTCGTGGTCATCAAAGCGTTGCTCATTCCTGACTATATGTTCAATCGAAAGGAAGTTCGTGACCCCACCTTCCATGGTTTTCATCGGGAAGATATATATAATACGCTCCAAGTGGTGCGTGCGGCGATAGCAAGCCGTGGATATATTCTCTTTGAATGTTTCTTGTTCGCCTGGAATTCGAAACCTCAACCGTCTCTCTTGACCTGAAGTCTACTGTGTCGACGATTTACTCAGACTTCTTGCCACGAACACGTCATAGCAAAACTAGACAGGTGAGGTCTTACACCTGTAATCCAGAGATCCCGGTCCATATCTACGATTCCTACGGTGTCCAGGTATCAGATAATTAGATGCGAATGGCAGCATTTTGGCAGACCCAACTTATATGGACGATACTACGCCAGAACAAGAGACACGATAATGATTCCAAGTTTTCAACGCCTGATGCGCTTTGCAATGACAAGATGCTAGGGGTTATATACACGAGTACACCAGCCAGCTGGCTATGACCCAGAAAAGAAAAGAAAGAAAACCAAGGATGAGAATCACTGTCAAGATAAAACAAAATTTTACAGTGTAGATCAACCGCGCACCTTGCGGTAGCTCGGAGGTTTCCACGACTGCTTAATCATCTTGCCAGCCCAGACCGGGAGCAGAGAAACGGCCAATACGGCGGCGACACGCCAGAGCCAGTCGACAGTAATGACATATCGGAGATTGAAGTAATCGCCGAGGAAAGGGACACTACTGGCGTAGAGGAGAAGTGTGCCGATGAGGCAGAAGATCATGATCGGGTGCCAGGTGGTGATTGCGATTGCGACCATTCCCAGCTCGTTGAGCACGAGGGCCGTGAAGGACACGCTGATCAGACGGTAGCCAGTAATCGAGTTCAAGAGGATCTGTGATAGGCCTTGGATGACAGCTCCTTGATAGACAGAGATGAGCACCCAGGTGAAGAAAGAGCGGTAGCTCAGACTCTTTCCTGTTTTGAGTTCCTTGTACAATTCCGGGTACATATTGGCAAGGCGCTCATCCACGTCTTTATCAAACACTAGAGAGAAGACCGGTGCGTTGGTATACACAGTGGCATATCCGACCATGAGCCAATTGATGAAGAGGCCCTTGGGCTCGAAATGGCTAGCAATGCTGTACATGGTCTGACAGATACTGATAATGAGACCGCGATGCATGATGAACTGTGCCAATTTGGCAGACCGCTTGTAAGAGTTGCGTCCGTGCCAAACCAGAAGCTTGGTAAGATGGTGAAACTGGGTGATACTGAAGTCGGCGGCCAGCGAGGCCTGTTTGCCTTCTTTGCCCACAATACCAATGCCAACGTCGGCGGCCTGAATCATGGACACATCGTTACCACCATCACCAATGCAACAGACACGCTTCTTCGTGTACTGACGGATCAATTCGGCAATCTCTGCCTTCTGGGTCGGAGAGCATCGGCACGCAATGACAGCTGGGAGGAGCACTGCAACGGAGATGAAGGCAGTCCGGAATTGACTGAGCATCAAGTTCAATGATTCGCCGTCGATCAGCAGGCAACAGTCGGTCTTATTGCGCAAAAAGTCCAATGCTTCCTGCGCAGTCTGTTTGTCTGTACATTTTTGAACAGTATGGATATATTGGCCTCGGGCAACCAGCTTGGCCGAAATGGCGACACATCGGGCTGTTTCAACTTTGTCGCCTGTCAACATCCAGATTTTGATGCCTGCGTTGCGCATCAGCTCCAGTGAAGATTTGACATCACGTTGCAAGCGATCTTCCACACCAGTCACTCCAAGAAGTTCCAGGTCCCGTTCAAGATATTCGCTCAAAACCTTGGCCATGCCATCATCTCGTCCCTGGAATGACATGGAGGCCTTTTTATACATGGAGGAAAAGTCCTGGTACTGAGAGAGAGAGAGTCGCTTGCGACCAACCACCAAAGTACGCAGACCTTCACGCGCCATGTTTGCAGTCTCTTCATCAAGCCAATCATTTGCCGCGACAATAGATGACATGACAGTATCGGCACCCTTTTGATAGAACCATATCTCAGGCTCTTGCTTACTGTCAAGGCCAAGAGCACTCTCATCCTGCTGGAACTGGACAATGATACCCATTCGCTTGCTGTCGGAAGTGACTGGAAAAATATCGAGGATGCGAACACGAACAACAACCTGTTTGGAGTCTGTGGATTCAAGCACCACATTCTGACGATCACGATACGAGAGCTTCAACCCAACTTCTTCAGTGTATCGAACGATAGCAATCTCATCGGGAGAGGATGCTTGGTAGGCTGTGACTTTTTGTCCGTCCTCCTCCTCGGTAGTCGGCGTAACATTATGGCATAGACCAAGGGCCAGGATGATGTCTCGGACACGAGAACCAATCTCTCGCCGGGTTCGCGGGGCTGCACCTTGACCTGCCTGGGTTCCAAATACAGTCGATGGAGTCGTCAAGGCGTTGGCAGCAAAGCCTTGGCGAATGAACGATGCGACTTCATCCATTGCTTCGTTCGCATATGAAACTGTGCCAACATGAATCTTCTTGAGTTCCATCTCATTTTGAGTCAAAGTCCCTGTTTTGTCGGAAAGAAGATATTCAATTCTGCCCAGATCTTCGGGAATAGTACTCGTTCGAACCACAGTCCCTGGAATGTCTTTGTCCCGTTGGATGAATCGGCCGTAGACAGACTTGGCCATGTCGAGATTGACTCGAAGACTCATCGGAATGATTGTGGAGAACAGAATGAGATAAATCATCATCGCGACGTACCACTTCTTATTGTTCGTCGGTTCGAAACCTTCCAAAGCCACAAGCACAACTGACATCAGAATGCACAGAATGCACAGGATTTTAGTAAGATTGTTGATCTCATACTCCAACAAGCCCACTTTGGATCGAGACGGAGAAGTCGAAAGGGCGGCTCGAGTTTGTGAGCCAGTGTAGATGATAGCGGCGTATGTGATGGTGCTGGACGCAAGAACAGTATTGGCCCAGGCGGTGTTATCGATGGTCAGTGGCGCTGAATTAATTTCGCTGTCACTTCCCTGGGACGCAAGCTTTTGTGCCTGGGGAGTGTTCTTATCAACATGATCATCATAGAAGCCTGCGGGAGGAGCTAGCTCGATTGTGCCCATAAATTCATTTACCCGTTTGTCTGGAGGGCTTGCAGTGATCTTAAGTCGTGCAAAATCGGCCAGAGAAAGAGCTTGTGATAATGCAGAGGGAAGCCGAAGTTTCCAGTCAGTCTCACCATCCAGTTGATCGGTCCGAATGAAGGTATCACTAGCGGATGATACAGCAACATTCGCCGGCTCGGGACTCGTGTCGAAGCCGGCGGCAAGTTCCGACGGCCCCTGGCCTGTCTCGAGGAGATCTGTCACCTGCGCAGGGGCTTCCTCTTCAATTGAGTTCTGTCGGCTCGAGCCCGAATCATTGGAAAGACTCTGAAGTATTACCACATCGGCGGGCAAACGCTGATTCTTCCGAACCTTAAGTACGTCTCCAACTTTCAAATCACGGGACTTCTTGTTCATCTCTAACACGTTGGATCCCTCTAAAGACACCACAGTAAATGGTTCAGCGTTGGCTTCAGCATCTCGTCGCCGACGCACAATATCGTCGAGAGCCTCTTTGCCCAAGGAAATTGAGACAACGAAAGCCAGCGGCGCAATGTATGAAGACATATATCCAATGCGTAAAATGGGAATGATTTGTGAAAGGGCAACGAGGAGAAAGTATATGTTGAAGAAGAACGAGAACTCGTTGTACAAGGTGCGTGGGAGGAAGCTCCAAGGGGTATATTTTGCGTTCGAAACCACATTGGCTGGATATCTGGTTGCTTGGTATTGTCCGACAAAGACCTCTCGGGGAGGTTTTTTCGATGGATCATCGGGTTTTGAGCGCAGACGATTGGTGATACTGTGTAGAAAGCTCGGACCTTTAAGACTGGGCAAGCGGAACCGGCCACCATTGTTGGAAGGCTCATCGTCGTTGAATAAGCGTGTCGAGCCGCGACGGTCGAGAAGGGGTGCGTCGTCGTCAGTCAAATTATGGGAGCTGGCGTGTGACCGCCGTAACTCATCTTCACCTCCGCCCTGGAGTAATGCGTCCGTGTCTTCTTCTCGTTCTGTACGCCCAGATGCACTTCGTTTCCAACGACTTCCCACCCCAACGCGTAGATTTCTGAGCGCGATACCTGGTCCATAGTTTCGTGACCGGCCTGTGTAGTCTCGGGAGATCCGGGATTTTTGCGACGGGTTGTTGCTAGGATCAAGCTCCTCGAGGTCCAAGTCGTCGTCGGAGTCAGAAAAGTCGGGTTCTTCAGCCTGGTGTGGAGGATGTGTGTATTCGGGTGAGTCAGGCATGGTAGATGATGTTTTCAGCTTTCCACAATTGCCTGATCATGAGCTGCGAGGCAACACGGTGCTTTCCAGCCGTATCAGCAAGTAAAGGATCATGTCAGATAACATCAAGTGAAATTGACGATCAGGGCAAGCATCGGGAAAACGATTATGAAAATTGCGTAGGAAGTGAGATTGTGTAGATTTAGCCGAAGCAGAGATCGGTTTTGCAGCTGGTATCTTCAAGCGCAAGTCTAAAGGTCCAACTGTTATCAGGACGAGTAGTGACTGCCTACCGCCTGTGATGCGTAATCACCTGACGTACCCCGTGCACAAGCTACATTATTATCTCAGCATGCACCGATGACTAACAATGATCCAACCGGAAGAATGTTTGTCCTTGATGTCATCACGAATCAGGCCAAGTCAACCTATTCGCGATTCAAGGTAAACCACTTCTTTTTTTGCCTCTGGTGACTGGATGCTGCTCATGATTGATTATTTTCTCTAACTCGTGTTGTTTCCCTTGTTCACTACTCTTTTTAATGGATTGCTGAATTTATCCCGGTCGTGAGATTTGTTTATTAAGATTGTTGTTCATGGTCACTGGAGACGTGTCAGGTTGACCTCCGAAACTCCGAGTCGCCTCGATACCCGAGGGCCACACGTTCGCCATGGCCCAAGAACCCACAGCCGATGATATTGATGCATGGAACATACCGTCTCAACCAGATGATTCATCTACCACCGCCACGGTGACTTTCACGGGAGGCGACTTGTTGGATCTCCTGACGACCGCCGACGATACCAAAGAAACCCTTGCAACAACTATGAAGTCACCTGTCAGCGAGGAGAATTTTCCTGCATGGGAACTGCATCAAGATGCAGTTGCCTTTTCTCCCCAGGATGCACCGACAACGACAAACGCGCTCCGCGACAACGTGCCGACCTCTTTGGACGCTGCCATACATGATTCACAGAAGCCGGAAACCACGACAAGACCAGCTTCAGTGGAAATGCCTTTATACGTTGAAAAGCCGGAGACTCCAGATGGGGAGCTGATCAATGGTACCGAGTCAGCACATACGCAACCAGCTCAGCCTCTCGCAAGACCCGTGGAAGCATCCGTGACATACACCGAGACCGCTCATGAGCCTTCTGGCCCAGCTATATCAGCAGAGGTTTCACCCCAACCTCAGATCCACAAGCAGCAGGAGAATGCTCCCCTGCGAGGCGAGGAACCGGACGATTCTAAGGAGTTGATCGCACAGCAATTTGTTCTACCTGAGGTAGAGGCGCCTCCAGTAGCGGAAAATATCCCAGCCCCTCCCATGCCTGCTGAGGACACTTCATCTTCCAAGCCACAGAACTTGCCGATCGAGTCCGAACTCAACCTTGTAAAATCGGACATTGAAGAAACGGCGCAGTCTGAAACCCACGAGCAGTTAGGCATCGAATCTGCTCCTGCGCATAAGGAGCAAGCGTCAGAGGTGGAGTCAGAGTCTTTGCCCATTGACCCTGAGCAAAAGGAGAATTTCGAAGGATCTGCTATCGACGATGCTGTTCAGCCGATTGTGACAAATGGCCCTTTGGAGTCAGAGACAACCTCAAAACAGCTTGAAGTCAGAGTGGAACCAACCGTTGCATTCGAGTCCGCTGGCCAGAATATTACCACAGAAAATGCAATCGGAGAGCATCTGCAGCCAACGGCCGCGCAAGATCCTTGGGCCATCGATTCAACCCCGACACATTCCGAAGTAACCGAGCTCAAGGCCCCTTCCGTGGATATGACGCTTCAGAATGATCTAAACGACCCTGTCATTGAGGAAGCTGAACAGGAAGCGGCAGGTCACGATCCCCGGGCCGTCGAGCCCACCCCGCCACAGCCCGACACTGCTGAGAAGCAGAACCCTCAACGTGAATCCGCGGACCTCGTAAATCTTCAGGAAAGCGTCTTTCAAGAACCGGCGGGCATCGAGGCTCGCGAACAATCGATTCCCTTGGAGCCTTTTGTTGAACCCACGCAGGCCGCTCCTGAAGAGCATGTAGCACATATTCCACCACAGGAGACCCGCTTGGGGACTCCTGTGTTCCAGATTTTGCCCGATAAGGTCGGCCCGCTCAAAGCCGCGCGGGCAGATTTGAGCGTTAGGGTTGATGACCAGGAGTCTCGAGTTAAACATGTCGTTCAAAAAGATTTCACAGAGCAAACCGAGTTCAATACTCCGCCCGTGGAGGGCAAGACTGACGGAAACGATCTGTGGGACAATGAGCCAGCCGCCGATGTGGATTCGGATGGAGATGAATTCTTTAACCAACTCAAAACTCAAACCAAGCCTATCTTCGCATCACCAGAGTCAGAGTCGCGATTTGAGGAAGGCGTTCCGTTGTTGGATGATACATACCCAACTTCTCCCCCTCTGGCTATACCTCAGAGGAAGACTGTCGAGAATCCCTTCGGCGATGGAGATGATGGAGCCGATTTCTTCACTTCCATTCAAAACTCCCATGCAAGCAAGGAACTCCCAATTCGTCACATTACTCGCAAGAGTACCTCCCAAGTCGTGGAATCGATGGGCTTCGATGTTGACTCCCCGTCAAGCGATATCTCTGCAGCTGCTCAGCTTGAGGAAGTTTTGAAGTCCGCGGCTTCTAGCTCAAAGACCCCACAAGCAATTGAGGAGCCACAAGCTTCTCAGTCCTTCCAAGCTCAACAAGAAGCTCCAGAACCTACAGAAGAGGAACTGGCCGCTCGATGGGAGGCAGAACTTAGTGACGTCGGGGAGGAGGATCTCGCGGCACAATGGGAGGCTGCGCTTGATGATGATGATATACTGCTTGGAGATGAATCTACTCCAGCGCAGCCTATTGTCCAGAACCCCATGCAATCCGCGCCTAATGCTCCTTTGGGTGGCTTGAACAGCCCATTTGAGACCCCACAGAGCTATGGTCCGGCTAGGGCAGCGCCTAGCGTATACACACCACATCAACCATCTACCGCGGATTTGATGGCTGGGGTCTACATGCCAGGAGTTGCTCAATCGGCCAATCCAGCCATTCCGCCTTATTTCTCTCAGCAGCCGCAAAATCCTGTGGCTAGCAGGGGGGAGAGCTTTGCTGAGGCCTCAAAGCAGGGGTATAAATCTCCTTATGATCTGCCAGATGATCTATCCCGACCTCGGCGACCTCTAGCAACCTCGAAGCCGGCTCCCCAACCGGTAGCTCTGATGCCACCGCCCGCTTCATCAACTGTGGCTCCTCCGGCAAATACTGTTCAAGCCGCCGCCGCGACTGCACCAGCTGCGCAGTCCGCCCCGAAGAACTTTTACGAGGAACTCCCTTTACCAGCGCCCAAGTCTCGACCCGCTGGCTCCGGACGATACACTCCTAATCCAAGTGCGGCAGGGCCCACCTCTTCCCATATGCCTCCGCCCCAAAATCCATACGCGGCTGTTTCTGGTCCTGCTCCCGCTCCAGGGCCTGGGTTGGCTTCTGTGGCAGCTCCGCCTTTACCAAGCAATGGAATTCCGGTACAGTCTCCCCTACAGCCGCCTGAGCGGCTGGAACCATACGGATCTATGTTGGCGACGAGTGTACCCGCTGGGCCTCCCGCTGCATCTAGGTATTCTCCGCAGCCGCCGGATGCGCAAGCTCCCGCAAAGCCCTCTCAGTCACCGCGATACTCGCCTGCGCCACCCCCGGCAGGCCTCTCTCCCCGTAATCGCTATGCCTCGCAGCCTTTGTCCGTCCCTGGCCAAAACTTGCCATTCCAGCCTCGGACATCGAGCCCTCTTGCATACCACGAAAAGGTCTCTTATCAACCTGAAGATTCTCGGCAACATCAACTACCCTCGTTGCAACCATCTGTCGATCTTTCTCCACCTCGATTTCAACGAGCGAGCATCGACCAGGGATCTTCTTTTGCCCCTCAAGATGCAACTGGCCCACACGATGCTATGGGGCAACCAGTCGGCCCACCTGCTGCTCAGCGACAGACTCCTCCACCTGCCGGGAATCGTTATGCCCCTCAGGATTATATCAATGAGTTCGCGAAGCGTGTAACACCGAGTATGGCTTATGCTCCACCAGCCCCGCAAATGCCTGCTCCAGGACCTCCCCAAGCTGCCGATCCGCAGATGCCTCCCCTTCGATCCCAGACCCAGTCTCCAGGCCAGCACATGATAAGCCCCCGGGCGTCTGTCCCTCCGATTTCCACCATTCCGCGTCCGGCTTCAGTCCATGGTTCGAGCTCACCCACCAAAACCCCGAACCCATATGCGCCGTCCCAACCTTCCGTGCAAAGTCGTGCTCGGGCACTTTCTCAGCGTGGTCTCGGCTTCGTCACCCCTACTGATGGCCAAGAACATGATGTCCTTGAGCGGTGGAAAGGTGCTCCCATCTTCAAGTTTGGCTTTGGGGGAGCTGTGCTGTCATGCTTCCCCAAGCATATTCCTCGTTATTCTGCCGGTCAGACAGCTCCTATGCTGATGCCAAGTCCGGGCGAAATCAAGACCGCCCCACTCAACCAATGGCTACCTGCAGCGGAAACCATCGTTCAGCACCCTGGGCCTCTCAGGGCTAAGTCTAAAAAGAAGGATCTTGTGTCCTGGCTGTCAGGCAAGATCGTCGCATTGGAGAATGAACCTACTCCCGACTTTGATCTCTCTCACCCGGAATCACAAAGGCGCCACGAAGAAAGGATACTACTTTGGAAGGTCATGAAGATTCTGGTTGAGAACGATGGCACATTGGAAGGTTCACCTGCGATTGAAAACTCTCTCCGCCAGGCTATTTTCCCGCATCTTTCGGAAGCTACAAGTGATGGTTTTCATGCGAGTGGCTTTCCTACATCTGGCGTTCCCTTCAATGTCCCTCTCGTCCTGATGCCGTTGACTCTGAATCGGTTGAAAAATTACGAAACAGTTTACTGCAAGGAAATAGAGAAGAGGCAGTTTGGGCAGCAGTCGACCGTCGTCTTTGGGGACATGCGATGATTGTTGCATCCACAATGGATAAGTCTATCTGGAAGCAGGTCGTCCAAGAGTTTGTCAGACGTGAGGTTAGGTCCTCGGGGGGCAACACCGAGTCACTGGCAGCACTTTACGAGATTTTCGCCGGCAATATCGAGGAGAGCATTGACGAACTCGTTCCTCCGTCTGCGAGGGCCGGTCATCGGTTGATTAGCAAGGCCGATGGTCAGGGAACGACGAAAAATGCACTTGACGGGTTGAACTGTTGGAAAGATACACTTGGCTTGGTGTTGAGCAACCGTTCCTCTGAGGATCAGCACGCATTGCTGGCTCTTGGTCGCCTTTTGGCATCATATGGGCGCACCGAGGCTGCACATATCTGCTTTATCTTCTCCCGGGCTGCTGTCTTCGGTGGTGCTGATGATCCCCAGGCCAACATCGTCCTCCTTGGCGTTGACCACCAACAGTTCCACTCCGGTCTGCTCAGCGAAGACGCTTTCCTCCTGACTGAGGTTTATGAATATGCCACTTCTATCTTGGGCAACTCCCCCGTGGCGAATCTGCCTTACTTGTTGGCCTTCAAGCTCCTGCACGCCCGTCAGCTGGCCGATCGGGGCCGCATATCTGAGGCGCAGAACTACTGCGATGCCGTGGGGGCATCTCTAAAAGCAACCACTCGCCCTTCCCCCTACCACCACCAGCTTCTATTCACTGAAGCCGATGAACTTTCTGCGCGTCTTCGTCAAACAACCACTGATGGCGGTTCTTCGTGGATCTCCAAGCCGAGCATGGAGAAGGTGTCTGGATCTATGTGGGCTCGATTCAACAGCTTTGTCGCCGGCGACGACGCTGACCCTGCATCCGCCGGTGCACCAAAGTCGGGGGAAACTGCAGAATTCGGCCCCTTCGCCAACGTGGCAGGAACACCGACTGTTAGCCGCTCTCCTTCCGTGTCTGAACTGTACGGCTCTTATCCCGGACATGGGGCGCAGTCGGTTCCTCCCGGTGGTGCTTCGCGTTACTTGCCTTCAACCCAATATGCTCCCAACGCGTCGCCAGAACAATTCCGTGGCCGATCATCACTCGATTCCCAGAGATCTGCTTCGTATGGCGGGATGCCGGTCGGACTGCGTCGAAGCTCGACAGATTACCCATCCCCCCCAGTTGACTTCCAATCGTTCCAGGGCGGCCCCATCTATGGCTCGCCTGGTAGTACTGGGTACCAACCCACTCCGCCTCAGGCGTCTTATATCCCTCTTGCACCGGTTGAAGAGGATGCGTCTCTCCACGGTCAGTCGCCGGCTGACGCACTCACGTCGATGCAGCCTCCAGTGAACGGCCTCTTCTACCAGCCCTCCGGACAGGATGTGTCGCAGACAGACCAGTCGCCCTATTACCAGGGGCCGCCCGATATGCCGCAATCGGACAGCCCTGCTAAGGCGCAGTTTGAGAGTTCCTACACGCCTCCGGCTACGACTGGCAATGCTTATGACCCACCATCGTATACCCCGGATTTCCCACCCACGGAAGAGCCAGAGCAATACACGAAAGAGGAAGCGCCGCCCAAGAAGAAATCATTCATGGACGATGACGATGACGATTTGGCTGCACGATCCGCTGCCCTTAAGAAGGCAGAGAACGACCGCAAGGCTGATGAGGCGTTCCGAAAGGCCGCTGAGGAAGATGGTAGGTCACTTGAACCTCTTATAGTCAAAGATCTTATGCTAACACGCTGTTCAGCCAAGAAAGACGCCCAGCAGCAGAAGAAGGGATGGTTCGGTGGTTGGTTCGGAGGTGCCAAGAAGGAAGCAGAGCACACTGGCGGTGGCCCTATCAGGGCCAAGCTTGGCGAGGAGAATTCATTCTATTACGATAAGGAATTGAAGAAATGGGTCAACAAAAAGGACCCTGGCAGTGCCAAAGCTGTTCGTGCGACGCCTCCTCCCCCTCGTGGCTCAGCTCCTCCCAGTCGCACCAGCTCTGGTAGCATGCCTCCTCCTCCTCCTCCTGGACCCCCGATGTCCGCTTCGGGCAGCCGTCCTCAATCCTCCTCCAGTGACATGCCACCGTCTTTATCATCAAGCCCCGCGTTTTCCAATCTTGGTGTCCCGCCGCCAATTCTGGGCAATTTGCCCCGATCTGTCTCCACTGGCGCGACGGTTCCCGTGCCGCCTGGTGCGTCGTCCGCCCCTGGTCCGCCCCGGCCTACATCTTCATTGAGCCACGCACAGTCTATTGACGACCTTCTCGGCGCCCCCATGGCACGGAAGGGTAACAATGTCCGCGGCAAGAAGAAGGGCCGTTACATTGATGTTATGGCAAAATAAACAGCATTGCTGTTCTACAAGCCAGTATTGGAGTCCCAACAAGGTCACTTTGACTAGTTGAGACGAATTTCTTTTGTTTCATGTCTGATATGCTGCTTGTTTCTCACACTATGAATCCTCACCCCCTATAATAGATCCCCTCCCCAGCATTTTGCATGTGTCCGGCCTTTCGCAAGACACCCCATTTCCGGCGTTTTCGCACTGAGCTCATCATCGTGAAGCCTTGCACATAGCTAGCTTCTTGCTGTTCTTTGTTGCGACTCGTTTCGTCTGCGAAGCGAGGGAGACGATTCTCCTTGCATCATGTATATCATCCCCCATCTGCCTTGCAGGCATACACTGTGGCTTTCTGAGTTTCGCGTTGCACGCTGTATCTGATGTTCTCTTTCTTTCCGCATTGGCTCTGGTCGTGCGCTTGTCTTAATAATGATTTCTGATAATCATGACCGCGGGTCTGTCTTCCATTACATGACTGATCATATTCTCAACGTACATTCGTCTTATAAGATAATGGTAATGGGTCGATGTTGGAATATGACTTGTCCATTCGGTTTATTGATGAGTCCTTGGGGAAAAAATCCCGAGCAATATTTGTGAAGAAGTCAAAAGGATGAGAAGAATAATTGTTCGGACCGATTTGCATTGTTGATTCCTTGGTCCGGATATTAGCCGTAGAATATTGCAAGATAGAGCTGCAAGGGGTATCAAGCTGTGAAGGAATTAATGTAGTACTGCATATGGTTAGCGTGAATAAATCCGGCCATCGTGGGTCCATATCAACTTACGGTGAGGCATGACTCTTCGCCATTCCAGCTGCCCGGGAGATAGACGTAGAGAACAAGAGCCATCTCGTTAATGAAACCTAATATCAATGACTTGTCAGTAAAGCAGCACACTCTTGAACGGAGGTCCCGAATCTAAAACCCACACGCAACAACCTTGGGACTGAGCCTCCCTACACTCAAGACCCGACTCCAATCCTTTCCATCAATCCGCACTTTAGCCCACCCAGACTCATCATCATCCCCAACTCCCCGCATTCTCTCACTCGGTAACTGCGAATATTGCTCTTGATTAATGTGAGCCGGATCAAGCGGCGGATTCACTAAACCCGACCACACACTCGCAATCCGCAAATCATCCGTCGCAATCGCTAGCCTCAGTTTCCCATGCATATTCGCCGACAACTCCAGCTTCGGCGCCGAGTTGGTCGATAACGCTGTAGCCCCGGCCCCAGCCACAGCCGACGCACTCGGCGCATTATTGGCGACCTCTCCAGCCTGTCGACCCTTTTCCGTAGATGCAAGTTTCGTAAATCGATCTGAGATACTCTTCAACTGCGCCAATCCAGGCAGGATAATATGCACGTCCGGGTCTGGACAGTGCGGTTCATGTAGACCTTCCACGGCTGACTCGTGCAGGATCTTGATGGGAATCTCCTGCGTGATCCAAGTCTCACGTTCACGTGCGCGCCGGTCACCAACGACATCACTTTGACCGGGCTGCTCCTCGTCTGTGGCGAGGGCCATGTTACCCTCAGTCCATTCCGTGGTGAGAACGGTGAGTGCCAGAAGAGGCATTTTGTCTTTCTTAGTTAGGCGGAGTTGAGATGATGATGCGCCAAATGTGGAGCGCAAGGCCCGGTTCAGGACGGCGACGTTGATTTCGATGTTAATTGCGTCAGAGTTGGATTCTAATTGGTATGATTCTTCGTCGAAAATTGTGCTCTTTGGTTCGTGTCAGTCCGTTCTTTTTTCTTTGTCGTCTTAAGGGTCAGAATGAGACTTTTCACACTTACAACTGGAATTTGAGCCCAGACTTGTGTGCCTTGATCTGGGATGATGGTGAAGCGGACCACATCGTACTCTAGGCGCATCCAGCATACCTTGCCCAGGGAACGAGAGGGAAGCGGTCAATTCTGGATTTGTTAGAATCTACTGAAAATGTGCGGAGACTTCACTCACTGGAGAAGGTTCTCGTATTCTTTAAATGAGTGCGAAAGCGCATTTTGACTACGGGTGGGATGTTGGAGAAGAGATGGGTGTTGATGGTGGAGAATCCGGTTATCAATTTCTTATCGCTCTAGTCTATCGCCGACACGTCCGAGCCTCAACTCTTCATCTACACTTTTTATATATCTTTCACGTTCTGCCATCAATCGTCCTTTTTCTTGCTTAGGTGCCCCTTCATATCTCTATCAAGAACCAGAGCTGCCGCTAGAGCAGCTCCCACACTTGACCCATCCTCCGAGGGATTCAACACAATTAGGTCCAGCTCGCGAGATGGCCAGTCGAAGATGTCCCGCAGCCCCTGCGCAGCTCGCTGCTTAAACCCGCTATACTTGTTGAAGACCGAGCCATCCACGCCGACATGACATTTCTTGATGCCCTTCTTCTTGCAAATTGCCGCGATCCCGCACGCGTACAGACGCGCTGCGCGTGTCGCGATCAGACCGATGAGGTACCGACAAACTTTAAGCTCTATCAGCAGGGGGCTCAAACTTAGACTACTCTCGAACTCATCTCTCATGTCTTCCAGATCCTCTGAAAGATCCAGCTCGGCGATGGATAGAAATGTAGCATCAAGTGCGTTTTCGCATCGCAGACGCGTGATGTCTTGGCCTTTGAAGAGCCTATTTTCCTCGTGCAAGTTGACCATGATCAGTCGTAGCATTTCTCCGACGTAAAGACCTGCGACCATTTTCTCATAGCGCTGGGTTCCGGGTCGTAAGGACTCGCGATCGAGTTGGTGGTCCCATGGAGTCAAGGGTAATACAACGGAATCGTTGTCGAATGCACCGTATTCGGTGTTGATGATTACCTGCGCGTCTTTGGGAAGGTTCAGATGCTTCAACTTGGGGATCAGTCGACATTCTTCCATGTATGCTGCGTTGCATCCGGTACTGAAAACGCAGCCGACTTTGACTTGCGGATCACCGTAGTGCGAGGCGATGAGTGTGCCGGTCGTGTCGTTGATCAGGGCGACGATCTCGACTGGAACTTTCTGGATGAATGAGTTGTGGAGCTTTCCTCTATCATTCAGAACATATACCTTTCTATCAACCGCAGCTTTCAATTGTGCCACTACATCCTCGCCCTCCGCACCGGACACACTGAAGCTCTTCGTCCATTGCTGGAGGACCCCAGTTGAAATGGACCTCTGGTCCACTGGGAAGGAGAATGTGAAGGCCAAGGGTAACTTTTGGTTCTTCTGGCCACCGCTGTCGTGATCATTGAGAAAGTCCTGCACACGATCCGCAACCCAACTCCACAGCTCATCGGCCGTGCCTGTTTTGATTTCTTCTGGTAGTTGGTACTTCTTTTGAAATACATCAGAGTCTCTCTTCGTTGATGACAAGTGGACAGCGCAGACGCGGAGATTAGTGCCGCCCATATCTATTGTCAGAAATCTTCCCTTTTCGTTACCGGTGGGATAGCCCATAACCCAAGTGATGTTCATCGGCTTGGCCATTTTGCGTTACTAACATCTTCCTTGGGGGTCCTTGGACTCCGACGTACGATATTACCACCCTCTACCGTAAGCCCCTTTTCGAGCTCCTTAATGAAATGATGGGTGATCTCCTTCAGCTTGGGTGGTTCGAGCGTAAACCAGTCCTCATATTCCTTCAGGTCGCAGGCGATATGATCTGCAACCCCTTCCAGCATTTCGGGGCGGTTTGGGAAACTCGACATGATTCTTTGGAGAATGCTGACTATGAGGTGCTAATTGACAGGATTCGGTGGATCTTGCGATGTGGAACGTTTTGCAGATGCCTTGAAATGTGTAGATTTGCCCCGAGGACGCCATTGTGACGGTAGTATGACAATCCTGGAGCTTGACCACCATGTTGTGGGAGCCTCTTTCGAGCTCGAGACTAACCTCCGAGACGAGAAGGCTGCTATTCCGTGCACTGACGCTGTCAAGTCCTCGCGGTAGAGCCATTACCTACGGGTACACCGTGCGTGTTTCGGATGTAGTGAATAGGCCCGCTTTACCCAAACGACAGCTCGCAAGAATGAGTCCCAAACTAGCTATCCCTGTATTGGTATATATTTGAAGACTATTCAAAAAAAAACTAATCAAGGGCAAAATGGTAATAATTGTCGACATCTCCCAGACCTCCAAAAACAAATAGCGTCGCGGATCGGCGGAAGCAAATGGTCCACTTTAACCGTGCCCCCTTTTGACTCCACCTGTAATGAACCTCGATCAGCATTTATTTTTATTCCCCGGTTAATCGCCACGGAGCTAGGAGCTTGGAGGGTTTTTTTTTCTTCTTTTATTTTTCTTCAACTTCCTCGTTATCGAACGACTCGTCCAACCTCCCCATCCTCGAATTCTCACCTGTCTCACTTGCCGCCCACCTCGTGTTTTCACGCGTTGAGCTTCATTTAGGAGAGCCAGATCCCTTGGTCACAGCATTGGCTCCTGAAAACTGAGAAATCGGTTGGAAGGCGTCTCAGCATGCAGGCTCGACAGTGCTACCGTCCGCCTGCAGCCCCGTTCCGACCTCCGCAATTCATGTGCCACTGCGAACCATCCCAAGCTCTCTCTGTGTCTCCGTGAAGCTTGACTTGGACCACGACTATCAGTCGGCATGGCTACCAGTCGAAAAAGCCCTTTTCGTCCCTCGATTCGCCTCTCTCCCGTGCACTCCCGCGATAACTCCCGCTCGACTTCCCCTGAACGAAACCCGGGTTCATCATACTCCAAAATCGACCCTCTGCTCAGCAACCTCTCTCCCGAGTCAACATTGCAAGCCCTTACCTCAACCGAAGCCATCCCCTCGAGTGAATCGTTCTCCCTTGACAGCCTATCACAGAGTATCTCCCAGGTCTCACCCGCCGAACGGGCATTGGGCATTCGTGCTGCCATAGCTGCCCAGGACTTGAAAATTTGGTATAAGGAGGTCCAGTCGTGGACATGGCCGACACACAACGAAGCGAAAGATGGAAAGGGATTCGTCCCGCCGACACAACCGTACGTCGCGGGTGCAGCTTCCGTCCCGAGCTTACTGCTGCCCCCTGGTAGCGGTGAGGTCGAGTACTATGGGAGTCTGCCAGCGGATGTGGTCGAGAAATATGAAAAAAGGATTGAGGAGATACGCGATGGAATGGACAATTTAAATGTGGAGGAATTGAAGGAACACGTTCTCAATGCCCACATTCCATCCCGGTCTCGCCCTTCCTCCTCCACTAGCACTGTGTCTGTGCCACCGCCGCTCAGCTATGTACAGCTAAGCGACTTCACAGCCGTCGTCACCGCTACAATTCTCCGTGCACTTCCGTTTTTGTCAAGGTTGAGCGCTCTCCTCAGCACCTGGGACGTTCGACTTCTTGTTCTGCGCCAGGTCCCGGGCCTTCTACGAGAACTCAAAATCATTCGATCAGCTCTCGACTCCTCTTTTGACGCATTGCGCATCTCCAGTTCCCCCAAACCCAGCGACCATCTTTTTTCCAGGTCTTGTCTACGCGAAGAACATGTCAAACTCGAGTCTGCGGTTGTTTCTGTAGGCAGGCGGATGGACCGTGTCTTGGATGTGTTGGAAGGCCGCCAGGATTCTTTGCCTGAGAGTTGGATTGACGATTTGGAGAAAGTTGAGTCGGATTTTGCGGAGTGGGTAGTCGAAGCGGAGAAATATCAGCTTCGTGCGGATTGGTTACGTGCGAAAGAAGAAGCCAAAGCTGCTGCTGCGGCTGCGGCTTGCGAGGCAAGTAAGGCTCAGCTGGAGCAGACCTCGCAAGAGTCGATGCTGGACTTAGCTCAAGCTGGGACTGTGACAGAAACTTCATGCATTCAACAGCCTGCCTACACGGAGACTATTGAAGAAGAACCTCAGCCTGAAGTGGGGGCACCTGCGGTCTCAAATGCCGAGCAGCGTCAACCAAACGTCAAGGATTCTACACCAAGTTCGATGGGGGACCAAACTCTACCTACCCTGTCTAGACTGCAAATCATTTCAAATGTTCCTAGAGCCTTCGAGAAATCAGGCGTGAATGACGCCGAACAAGGATCTGCAAGTCGATCTAATGTCGTTATTGCCGAAGATCTGGAAACACCAACACAGGCCAGCTTCTTCGCCAGAACTTCCATTATCCCTTCAATGGGAACTCCACAGCTATCGCCATCTCGGATACCACTGCCAGGAACACCAGACATCAAGGACAAAGAAAACATCCCTCCTGAACTCGTGGAACCACCGGCTTCATCATCCCCAGCTCGAGGGGTGTCCAAAGCCGTCGCTTTAAAAGAGCACGATGTTGATGAAGACCCCTTCGTTCAAAGGCCTACTTCCTCCGGTACTATTGAGGTGAACGTCAACCCAATTGAGTTCCCCAAATCTAGCCCCAAGACAAAATATCATCCTACCAGCTATGATGGAGCCTCCGATAGCCGCGATGAAGAGCTTGAAGGGGATATGAATGCCCTCGATGTACTCTATTCACCAGATCCATCACACGCCAAGAATTCTTCAGCTTGCTCAACTGACTCGATGGCCAAGCTGGTCAGCGAGAAGCCCGAATATCAAGTGTCATTCCATGCTCCGAAGGAGATGATTGCGTCGGAACCAAGGACGCTGCCTGTTGAGGCTTGCAAGAACCCTGGGCTTTTTGCGCAGCATCAGTTCATTCAGTCGGAAAATTTAAAGCCTGCCACCTCCGATAGAGAGCCTGTCAATGTCAAGTCTCAACCAACAGGGAAGAGTACGTCACAGCAACCAAGCTCTGCCCGGAAGCCGCTACAAAGCCCCATCAAGCTTGGAAAGATCCGGCCAGGAAAACTCCATCTCGACAAGAAATCTCAAATACCGCGTCCTCGTCGACCCTCTACCGGGTCTGTGGGCTCTCTGCTCTCCGACAACTCCTCTTTGACCTCCAGCACCGATGCCCCTGAGCCTCAAACTGGGTCGTCGGGAGACCACTTGACCCCTTCTCGCCCTGATTTCCCGACATCCCAGACCACTAAGTCACATGGTGCTCGTTTATTGCGGAAGGATCGCCTCCTTCACCTGGAGAATCGAAAAAGCTCTTCTCACTCCTCATTTCAGCCAAACCGTTCCGTCAGCCTTCCTCTGGAGCGCTTCATCAACGAGGAACTCGCTTTCGAGTTGGTGACTGGAGAGGCGCCAGACATGGTCCAGCTTGAGTCGACCGCTAAGGACCCAGTTTCTGCCAAATTTCCTCCCAACGGGCCGTCTACGCCAAGAACCCAAGTGCCTCTTCGTTCCTCCGGTCGTCGTCCCGCTCTCAGCCGGGGTCGATCAGCGTCTGATTTAAAGGCTAGTACACAAAAGGCAAGGACTATCACCCCCGATTTGAAACCGTATGGCCAGAATACCGCCCAAAGAGCCGTACAGCATCAAGAGCAGCCAAAATCTGCTCGACTACTCAAGCGTTTGACTGCTCATCCCAGTCTGGAGAGCCTCGGTGTGAGAAAGCACGAACTGTCATACGTCGAGGAAGACGATTCGGAGATGACGGATATTGGCTCTCGTGCCTCATCGCCAAATAGGCTCTCTGGAAAACCGAGGGATCGTCTTGACGAAAAGATCAACTCCATCCTAAACACTATTCCTGGTCGTATCCACCTTGTGGATCCCAACAACGAGGCAGATACATCTTCCTCGTCCTCTTCCATGGACCGAAAGATGCGAGAGCGGTGTCTGTCAGAGTCTCCACATGGACCATCATCTCGCAGTATGACACCTGCTCCGGGTCTTACCCTTATGTCCGCTTCCAGGAGGCGCTCTTCCTACGCTCACAAGACCGAGGATAGCTGCGTCAAGCTGTATCATCTCCATCATGGAGGACAGTCAGCACCTACCAGGCTATTTGTTCGCACTGTAGGTGAAGAGGGCAAGCGAGTCATGGTCCGTGTCGGCGGTGGCTGGGCTGATCTTGGAGAATACCTCCGCGAGTATGTCATCCACCACGGCCGCCGCAAGGTTGCAGAGACACCTCGAGTAGAGGTTCAAGGCTTCGCACCTCGCACGTCACCAGGCTATTCTCCCAGCAATACGCTCCAGCCCGGGGCGCCCACCCATATTAAGTCCGGTCGAGCTACCCCCTCGCGGCCTCCTTCTGCTCTTAGCGCCCGCCCGCCCTCTTCACTTACCGTCCGTAAAGCCCGACGAAGTTCCAATGCATCTGATTTATCGACAATGGCTCCTCGCTCGGTGACAACGGGGGCTTTGAGCTCTTTTACCTCGCCACCCACAGCAGCCGTGGGCAACCGACGGCTTTCTATGTCATCTGGCTACTCGGTCGGAGATCTCCACGCACACTCCCCAGCAAACACTACCTCTGGCCACTCCGACTCACAGGCCACGCCTCTGGGTCTAGCAGGCCCCAAGCCTCGCTCGCGACAAATTTCGATGAGCCCCGAGGGCGAAGCTTGGGTTGAAGATGTTCTTCAGCAAACCCGGCGCTCTAGCTCCGTCAATCCCCCACCCTTTTCACTGAACATGGCACCAGAAAATGGTGTACCTGAAGCGCAAGATGCGCATGACCATGTGCATTCTCTCCCAAAAATCCGCAGTTTCGGTGACATCGGCTCAGCCGGTACAAGCCGACGTATCGTCCTGAAAGGACTCAACGGTCGCCGATAAACGATAGACCTTCTATTTCTCGGTTCTTACATGGATTTTTTTTTCGATTCTTCAATGCCCGAGCCCGGATGAACACTTGTTCCACATCGAACTCGATGCATTTTGATCAGCTTTGCGTCATTGTCTCAAATTTCTTGCTATTTATTTCTCTTCATTTGCATCAGCGCGGCGAACCTGAGACTGGATCTGTGTCACTTGAATTGTTTATCTTGGTTTTGGCGCACTGATATCCCGATATCCCGATATCCTTTGATTTTCAATTTTGCATTCAATACATACTCTCAGGCCTTGCTCGATACTCCCCTCGAGATTGGTTCACTTTCGGACATTTGCTTTTCTCTCAAGTAGATCGTGGCTTGTAATACTCCGGGTACGACTCTTTGTACCCCAAAACATACTTTCCCAGAATCAAACCGCCGAAGAAATTCAAGAGCACGCCTAATGGTCTAGCGACGACTAAGGGCCCAGGCAAAGCAAGTACTACACCACCGAAATAATTAAACAGAAGTACTTGCGGGAAACTCCGGTCCACCCCAGCCTTCCGACAATCATCACGATAGGACTGCACATTCCCTATAATCCCATTACGAATGTAAACATGCATCAAACCGGGCTGGAGGAAGAAATGACTCACGGAAGAAAGCCTCATCTCCTACCGCCCTCGGCTCTAGCACAAACTCCACAACCAATCGTTTCGTCAAACTCGCATTACAGAACGTATGGATCGCGCGTGGAGGGATCGTCATCGACTCGCCAGCAGATTTGATACTTTTCGCTCCATCACACGTAAATTCCGCTGATCCTTCTAGGACATGGAATGTTTCGGACTGGAACCGATGCCAATGTAGCGGTGGCTTGAGAGCGATGTTTTGGGTTCTAGCGCTTGAGGCTGGTGGCCAGCGATTTATTACTAGGTAGCGGTCGGTTGGAGGCTTGAACTCGATTGATGAGAGACCGGAGTCAAATTTTATTGGATTCAGGTGAGCAGTGGTCGTTCGAGGGACTCTTTTGGCGAGAAAGGAGAGCATTCTGGAGTGGAATGCCTAGATGATTATCGTGGTTTGAGATCACGATAGTCTCGGAGTCTGGGGAAGTTCGATGTTCCTGTTCCAGAGTAGGGCGGTGGGGCCAAAGGTCCGGGGGTACTTTTCCTCCCTAGGGATCCATCTATATTTGAAGAATTACTTCGAGAAACGCTTAGTTTAGTTTGGTCAATAAATAAGAATCTTGGCTTTCCGAGCCTAAGTTACACAGGTTCTTGCCTTGAATGGCTTCGTCTACGATTTGGTCTCTGCGGCCGACCGTGCTCATTCTAGTCATTGGCGCGGAGTAAGGTAAGCAACGAGATGTACATATTGGAATGCGTTCCAACTGATACTGATCAGCAACTAAAAGAGAGCGTAATGATTGAAGCACAACCTCAATGACCAAGCAAAGCTACTGGAGGGTAGCACATGTCCATTAAAACCTTCAAGAGTTCGGAAATGTAACAAGGCTGGCGTTGCCCTAACGCAGCTGTAAACCTTTTTGCATATAGATCGGGCTCCCGCACAACTCAGCTCTGAGCCAATATATTCGACGCAGGCCCCTTGACTTTGCGCAAGAATCAAGCTTATAGCATTTATGAAGCTAGTAAATATGTTCAATGCAAGTTTCACTATCCATGCCTATGCGACCCAAGGATGGACAATATGGCGAACCCCTTAGTCTATTGGCAGCCTATATGAATATTTTATATGGTTGGCTGAAGCCGAACACAAGGCGAGACATAAGGGTCGGGGACTACTGCGGTGCCATTGTAGATGACGCATCCATGGCCCACCTCTAAAACGAGTTCCCGGAGTACCGAGTGGGGCACTTTGGTGATCAGTCGCACCAAGATCTCAACCTACGGGTACAGGAGCCGGATATAAACCACAGGGGGCAACGAGGAATATCATAGACGATCAGACTACCCGGTATTGAAGTAGATGGCGCTTTTCCATTAATTGCGTTCAAGCGACCCATGGTCCACTTTACGCAACTGTCAGCAATTAGCGTGAGTGTAACCTTATTCCCAAACGGGGCGACTTCTCGAATTTCTCTTGCATAGTAATAATTCACGGTCCATCATATGCGGCCGTCAGCAATAAGCCTACTTTGCACTTGAGCGAAGGGACTAAGAGGTGTCTAGAACCAGAGAAATCCCGCCTGCAGTCTCCCGAGTCGATCACAGGTGCGCGTGAAACTGATAGGCCGTGAGTTAATACCGGAAACGGTTCGATTAGATAGAGCTAATCCGATCTTGCCGGATCATGATCATATGGGCACAACTGAGGTAATTTTGCCTGTCATCAATTAGCGCTGCCAGACATTCCTTTGTAACTAGTGGCAAAATGGACGCTCGACATTGTATAAAGATCGACAGACGCGTCACTACATCGAAGCTTTACCCTCATCACAGATCACTTGAAAACTGCCCATTCTCTGCCTTTTAGCATACAAAGCGTCATGGAGTACATCAGGTAAGTCCAACTTCCTTCTGCGCACGTTGTTCGACCTAACAAGAAAACCCTCTCAGACTTGGGAACTCGGGCGTTAAGGTCTCACAAAATTGTGCTTGGTTGTATGACATACGGTGATCTCAACTGGCAGCCGTGGATCACTAAAGAAACCGATGCACTTCCTCTGATCAAGCACGCTTATGACCGGGGTATCAACACATGGGATGTTGCCGACACTTATTCCAATGGAAAATCCGAGGAGATCCTCGGATCGGCATTGAAAGAGTACGATATCCCAAGATCCAAGGTCGTGATCATGTCCAAATGCTTTCACGAAGTGGATGAATCGCGAGGTCCTTTGAACGCCGCCGAGTTTGGCATCAACGACGGCGTCAGAGTGAATAGAGTCGGACTTTCACGAAAACACATTCTCGATGCAGTCAAGCGAAGTGTGGAATGACTAGGCACCTATATCGACGTCTTGCAAATCCACCGTCTTGACCGGGAGACTCCTATGGAAGAAATCATGCGAGCATTGAACGATGTGATTGAAAGTGGAAAAGTTCGCTATATCGGCGCCAGTTCTGTAAGTTCTTTTCTTATCACGAAATGTTATCTAGGATTTGTTGACGGATCCTAACTGGGAGACAGATGGCTGCATGGGAATTCCAGATGCTCCAGAATATCGTCGAGAAGAATGGCTGGCATAAGTTTATCTCTATGCAAGGGTTCTATAACCTGTTGTACAGAGAGGAAGAGCGCGAAATGTTCCCCTACTGCCGTGCTACTGGCGTAGGCCTCCTTCCGTGGTCGCCCCTCGCAGCCGGCGTGTTGGCTCATTCGTGGACGGATCACTCGGACAAACGTGAGCAGCAGGATGTCTTCCTCAAGGCTCTCTTCAGAAGCCAAGAGGACAAGTCTGCGGAGGAAATCGTCTCCCGTGTCGGTCAAGTTGCCGAAAAGAAGGGGATCAGCATGGCTCATGTGGCTACAGCATGGGTGCTCGCTCAGAAAGGCGCCGCACCAATTCTAGGCTTGGACTCCATCGATCGGATTGATCAGGCCGTCGAAGCATCAATGTTGAGCCGACAGATGAGGAAATTTCATTCCTGGAAGAGCCATATCTCCCCAAACAAGCAATTGCCTTTAAAGCACGGGTGTACATGTGCAGTCAGAACTTAATTACCTACAATCGAGGACGCCACTCAAGATTGAAAGTTACAAGTGGCCAATGCCCCCTTCTCGAGGGATTGAAATTTTTCAAACGTTAAATAAAATTCAGTTTGAGAGCAATTGCAAAGAATGAGGTGTTCAAGTGGATGTCTTTCAAGTCTTTCATGGACTCGAGCTAAATAACATAACCCGTACCGCAGGAGAATTTACGCAATCACCTTACTACTGACACCTAAGAAACCTGGAGAATCCTCGATGCGCTTGTTATTCGAGCATCGGTCAATAATGACTGTTTTGTCCTATGAGAAAAAATTTTGCTTTTCGTTTTCACCATGCGTGGCATGCGAAATTTGTAAAGCTACTGGGGAAGTGCTGCTGCAAAGTCCCATCATAAACTGCATCCTTTGGGTATGAGGTTATGGATTCGCGCTAATTGCTGACAGCTGCAGATGGTGGACCATGGAACTCGGTACCGCAGTCTATTTAGCTACTTCCGTGGTTAGCCAGTGGGGCACAGTGCCATTTATTTTGGGATGTTTCCGATGCTCATCTCCGTCTATCAGGTGAAGTGAGGCTGCTTTTCGGATCTTGAACAGCGAGTCATTTCCATACAATGAATGCAGTAACTAAGCAAAAGTTGCAGCACCCCAGACTGACCATCACTCACTACATAATATTCTGCCTGCCCGTAAACCCGAGGTCCTTTAGCCCGTCAATCTAATAGGGTGTGCCCCATGAAAACCATGGCTCTCAATAGTAGCTCTCACATAACGCGGCGGAGTCCTAGGTAGGTGCTCCAGGTTTCTTACTTCTCTCCCTCCGACTAAGCCATCTGAGCTATGTTAATTGTTACTACCGTCGATGGGCGGTGAAAGCGGTGTTCGAGTTGGGATGCGTTGCTTAGTCAGTGAAGTGCTTGATTCGCTATCTCTGGATTCCATTCGTGAGACTCTCACTAATATGTCACCAGATTCATCGCTGTATTTTCCACAATATGATACCTATCTGTTGATCTTATGACTTGATATGCCACTTGTATGAATCAGTCAGCTATCAGCCGGCCCTCGCACAGCCGACAAATGAGTCATGAAGAAGCCATGGTTTATCCCCTTTGCCTCTGAATGAGATAAGAGGCCAGTATAAAACACAGGCTGATACATGTGGCTATGAAGTGCATTTTTATTGTTATCCCACTATACATTAAATGATTCAAGGAAACATGATCGTATTCATTGTACACTAGCGAACAACACCACTGGCTTCGTAAGCACAATCTCGTTATCAAAGTAGAATTTGGTGAAGCCTGAGAGATTCCAAGAGCCGAGGATAGTTAGCGAAGACAACTGGCTTCACTTGACAAGAAGAAAGGTTTAATACAAGCCCATTTAAACCGGCGGAAATTGCATGTCCCTCGGCAACCTCCACATACTTCTTACAACAACCTGCCGGTTGATCCTTATTTGTGTGGAAGTCATCACCCGCAGTGATTTACCACACGAATATACCAGCTGGGAATGGGCAGCCAAGTAATTATGACGATCCCACGCCCTTTGTGTTCTCAATCGGAGGACAAACTCTGACCCGTCATGTTTATGAAGCACAAAACAAGTCCCGCAAGCATATTGAGTTGGTAAATCTCTCTCAAGTCGGCGAAGGAATAAGAAATTATCGCGGTAGTCGCTGGGTAGTAGGACGTCTGGTCTTAGACGATAGTGTCTATGCTCTCTTCGTTGTTGCATACATTTGTGTTGGCGTTGCATACTTCCTCTGGGATATTGGAGACACTCTCTGGATTCACAAATACGTTCTCTTTGGCGTCTCAAGCTTGCGAAAAGGTAGCGAGTGCAAAGTGAGAAGCAAAGTATATCATTTTCAGATAGGTAGTCGGATATTGAAAGGATGAGCTCGACGGGAAGGCTTTGAGGTGTGTGGCCCGATTTTACAAGAATTGGTTTCTCGCAAGCCCTATTAAGGATGGGCTTAGCTGACTTTGAAATATCGTCTTTCGTGATAGTCATAATCAGAGCTTCGATGAGTTTTTGACAGAGTCTCAGGGCAAGATTTGGGATGGTCCAGAAACTGCAATCAGTCCTGAGAATAGGTCCAAAGCGAGAGGTGAGAAGTTGACTGGGGATGTAAGTTGAGGAGTTAAGAAAGAGTGAAGAAGGTATAGTTAACGAAATGCCCTTCCAAGTTTGGAGTAGGACTATTTTGTCACACTACCGACCTTAATCGGGAACCAGCTAAGCCCGAAATAGAGGGACGACTGGACAACCACCATTTCACGATTTCACCTTCCTCGACGCTCCAGCGGAAACACGGCATAACCTGGCTGACCTCAGTAAAGGGCCATCTGCCCATATCTCAGAATAACCAGGTTTCTCATCAAAGCCTGACGTGCATAATACAGGACCCAGACTCGAGTGACCTAGGAACCCCTTCAAGGTATCTGATAAATTCATCTTCCGAGTGAGTGATATCAAAGCTGACCATTGCGTACATGTTTATGGCCAAGAGTCCAAGTGCTCCGAATCAATCGTTCATTCCACGCCAATATAGACCAGAACGAAAATTTTCGCCTGCAGGATCCTCGTGCCGCACGCTACATCTTCTACATCCTTCACATTGACTGTCGCCCCAACATCAATCTAGACGAACAAAACAGGCGGAAAGTTACTCACAAGGCTGCCATCCAGATATCTCGCTCGAATCATGTGGTCCAGCAGACAAAAACAAATATCAGGACATGTGTGACTCAAGTGACTATTCTCTCCGCACAGTGCAAAGGACAAGGTGCTTTGAGAAAGACGGGTATTGCCATTCTGAAATCGGATGTTCTCAACGGCGACGACAAGCAAACTGGCTCCGGAACCCACAGGTTACCTGGCCTAATAGAAAATGCCATACCGGGTGCTTTAAGATGAAATTGCGATGCAAGTAAATTTCTTAGCCTGACCCATATCAATCCCGCCCTGGCTGGACCCACAAAGAGCAGGGTAAATGAGTGAATCTTATACATAAGTAAATCATAAAGTCATGAATCAACGAGTGCCATGGTAGCAAAACCGACATATTCTTCTCCTGGTGATAAATCCTCGGGGCCAATGACGTGAAGCTAAGATGCCCGTTGTCCTTTCCAAGGGATATCCTTACGGAGCAATTCGCGTAGCTCGGGGGATATGACCTTTGGTTTGTCCTTTTCTATTGCCTGTTGTAATGTTGAAGGGGCTACGCTGCTGCTCGACCCCACTGTTAGACGCTGTGGTGATTTCCCTTTGCCCGCAAGATTGGAGTCTGGACTGCTGGTTCCTGGTCGGCGCTGGTGAGCAGTTGGAGCGGCGGGGAAATTGTCCTTTTTGTCGATTGCTTGGACGGCACGCTCGAAGCGGTGGAACAGTGACTCAGCGCGAGTCAGAAGGGGCACGAGATCCATGGTATTAGAGAGCTCGTTGACTGGAGCGGGTCAGCATGAGGAAGACTTCGAGTGAGGTGTCAACTAACTGTATTTCAACACTTCATCAAAGTGCTTGAGGTGATCCATGATCACCTCCCGATGCTTCTCAAGAATGGCCAGGGCAATGAAGAGATGGAAGCTGCTGGAGAAATAGTCTGTCCAGAGGGTCTCCCATAGACGTAATGTATCACTCCAGTCAAACTCTCGCTTGTACCAGACCAGCAGCATGCGGAAGAAGAAAAAGAAATTCGTGCTGTCCGCAGACTGCAGATGGAGGTACAGTTGAGGATCCATCAGCTGCACAAGTTGGTCAAGCGCCAGCAATTGAGAACGCATTCCAGACTGGTCCCTGAGGAAGTTCCGTTCCTGGGCCTTGTTAGACACCGAGTATTTGTTAGGGGAAGTATCCACTGACCATGCGGTCCATAAAGCCCACGAATGCCCAAAAGGCGACAGCGTCATCCTGCATCACAGCATAAAGCGGAGCTAAGAGATCGCTCATTCCCTGCACATAGCCGAGATCCGGATTGTACTCGTTGTAGGTAAGGAGCATGTCTTTCATCTGCTCTAGATGCACGTTGGTGCCCACATCGGCGAATGGTGAGTCGGGATCAGGATGAGGAATATCCTCTCCAGCGAAAAGAGGAATGGTGCGATCGGTACGGTGAACGTCCTTCTCTGGGGGGATGTTAGCGGCTAGAAGGGCGTCCAAATAGGTACAATAGTCCTGACCTATGCGATTGCGCTGTTCTTTCCAATGATCATATTCATCCGTAGTCGAGTTACCCTCGACCATGCGCTCCCACCATCCAGACTTCAATCGGATGTACTCGTCGCGTTTGGAATTCATAATCGCTTGGCGTTCTTCATGGCTGCTGTCCCATGGATACACGCCAAGAAGGAAGAGCCAAGCTTCTTTCCGGGCCCCATCGTTCGGGTCAAGGCCACCATGGAAGATGCGCTCTTTCACTTCTTCGGCTGTGACATGCAATCTTCCGGAGGTGGGGTCAAAGAAACCTTTCCACTCTGGAAGAGTAAGAATCTTGCGTCGCTCTTGTAGGGCCAGGTTTCCAGTTTCGAGCTCAAGGATCTCGAAGTCCCCAACAGAGCTATTCTCAGACTCCAATACATCCTGAGCAGTCCAGATGCGCTGTTGCCGCTCTCTCTCGCTCTGCTCAGCAATGCTCATAGCCCACCTAGCAAGGTAAAGCCGGGCACTATCGAATTCATCCTGTAATGTCTGAATCTCTGGATTCTGAATCAACCGTCGCACTTGCTGGGGAATGCCCGGATTGGAAGCAATGTCATTGGCTGTTCGCCGTGTAAAGGTTGTAATCTTGCTCAGGGATTCCAGTACTTTCCAACGTGTCTCCTTGAGAGTCTTCATGAAGGGATCCATGGTCGCATCTCGCTGTGGGACTCCACTAGGGCCGGCGGATGGAACTTCGGGCTGTGCCTTGGACACTGACCCATCAGCAGGCATGGTCGCCCGTCCAAATGATAGCTGATCTTCCGCAGAAGGGTTGATCAAATACACATTCCGGTCGACGGACGAGCGCTCAACTTCCACGTATCTCCGCAACCACCGAAGAACTTCGTCGCCTCCCCAGAATAGACCTCCCTCGCTATCAAAGGGGTCGAATGTATCCTTGACTCGCTTTTTCTTTTGAAGTATTGTCGACTCGCACTCGCTGTCGTGGAAGAACAGTGCAGGGAAGCTGTCACCCGAGCGTGTATTGATGACAACACTACCAAACCACCACCCCAGACTCGGCGGTCGCACGAGGAGAGAGTAGATCTCGGATACTGGAACAGCGAAGGAGTACAGCCCGATCGGATCTCTGTGGGTAGTTGTCGTTGGAAGAGGGGGCACGAGGTATCGCTGACGGGGTGGGGAATCACCGTCAGCAAGATCTACCTGGACGTATGTGCTATATGCGTCCCCTAAAGAAGACTCCGGGACCCATGCGAGAAGGTATGAGGCTGAATCGTTGCATTCTGAGGACGCGGCTGTGGTGGGGTTTGGTGGGGCAGGCTTTTGCTGGAGGAGGGCGATGAAGCCAGGAATATTGTCTTTAGCAGATGGCGAAGGGTGAACATACACCTAGATCGACATGTCAGCTTGTCAGTCACTGAAATTCAGGTGGCACGCATACCTTGCTTTTGGAGTAGAGCAGCTTCACGCCTTTGCCGGTGCTGGCGTGGGCGATGGTGTTGTACTCATCCTCGTCGTCATCGCTCATATCATAGAAGGATGCTGTCGGCGATGGAGGTGAGGGTGGCGGCGTGTACTGAACTGGACCCGCCATGATGTGATGTGAAGGTGAAGAAAGGCGTTGGAGATGAAGACGTAATGATCCCCGATAAGATAAGGATCCCCGCCTGCTCAGCTCTGTCTTCGTCCTTCGTTGGCTTATTTGTGGTTCTTCTTCTCGTCTTTGGGATGACTCTGCTTCGTTTCAAATTCCCTTGGTGGTTTATTTCTGTTAGCAGGACAGTTGTTCAAATTTTTCTTTCATGGCACTCCTGCCACGTCCCAGGGCCGCAGCTCCAGGCAACAGCAAATCCCACTCTGAATGAATAGCTTCACACTTTAAGCATACTCTACACATTAGCACGAGCGGTGAAGCTGTCTGCATTGTATATGCATTTCTTGTTTCGGTGTTTCCTGTGAGAAATCATCTGCAGTGATCAGCTGCTCCTTCCCGACGCCATGTCCAAAGACTTGATCATTTACAGCCATAGATAGCCACAATGAAGCAATAACTATCGAGAATATGCCCTGGCACGGAATTTATGGGTTAATCTCCGAATCGATGAGAACGTGACGTTTCTCAGATTCCTCTAAGTCGTGCCGAAGTCATGCTTGGAACTAGGATCCGCAAGGTATCATTTGCCCTGGAACACACGCGCTATGATCTACCAGGCCCAGCCGTAAGAACATTTCGGTGAGAAACAAGTTTCCCTTGAAGAAGAGGCATTGAGTCTGGATCATTGGGGTGGACTTACGCAACCAGCGGGTGCACATTGTGCCCCGCGGGATATGATAACTACTTCAGGAAACGATAAACCGCACTCCTTCGGATGACAAGCTTCGGCCCCTGTACCAATAGAAAAGGTAATCAGCCCTTCCTCACGAGCCATACAGTGAGAACTGCGCCTATAAGTTTCTACGTTCATCGCGCTGGGAAAGCGATATTTCAAATCCACAATTTACTATACTCGGACTACATTTGACGGCGATCATGACTGAACTCAGACGTACCCTACCTGCCTCATGGTACACCAACGAGTCGCTCTATCAGATGGAGCGAAGGGCGATTTTCAATAAGGTATGCAGAAAGCACAATGTATAAGATCGGAAAGACTAACATTGAAGGGATTGTAAGTCTTGGTATCTGCTTGGTCCGGTCACCAAGTTCCAGACTGTGGGCGAGCATTATGAGTATGAACATGCGCAGCAACCCATATATGTTGTTCGTACTTCCGGTGATACTTTGAATCCAACAGCCGAAGAGCTGAAGGTGTTCCACTCAGAGACGGTACGCGATGGCAATGGATCTTCTGTGACTTACTCTGATGTAAATGAATGACAGAGCAAGGAACTGCGTAGCCATCTTACCCCAACTGGTCTACTGTTCTCAACCATTTCCGATGAAGCTCCCAGCTTCCACGAGTTTTTCCCTGATATTGAGGAGCTACTTGCAAAAGTGGACTTCACCAAATTGCCTTACAGGCACAGTATCAAATATGAAGGCCGTTTCAACTGGAAGACCATGTATGATTATCGGAGAAGTTCTTTTATTAAGCCCTCTGACTTTCATTTTAGGGTCGATGGGTACCAAGAGTGTCTGCACTGTCAGTACACTCATCCATCATTTTCCATATATTATCCGCCTACTTTCTATACCGTGAAGAACTCCCATAATTTCAGTCAGCACATCGCCGATCCCAAGAAGCCGGATGACGGACTCTTTCTTTACACCTTCCCGAATTCTACGATCAATGTGTACGGAGGCGGAATGGTAAGGTACTCGCGACCCCGATTTCTTACGCTTGAATAACAGTGATCTAGTCTTCTTTTCGAGTGTGTCCGACATCTGATCCCAACGTGACTCGCATGGAGTTTGACTACTACCACTTGGAGTCGGGCGAGAAATTTGACGAGTACTACAAGTTTGTGCGGCAGGTAAGCTCTTTATGGAACGTAATCTTTTAATCTCAATTATGGATCTGACCGCAATACTCATTTTCAACGGCACAGGTCGCGCACGAGGACTTCGAGCTCTGTGAGAAAGCCCAGTTTAATCTCTCACAGGGTGTCTACCACGAGGGCATCTTGAATCCCGAGAAGGAAACAGGTGTCTCTTGTGAGTTTATACTCCCAACCCTCTCAAACAGAAAACTAAATATTCCCAGATTACCAGCAACGAGTATTTGACATGGTCTGCGAACAACACAGAGTGGATTGTGCAGCCAAGGAGGACGCCCAGAAAGAATCGCAAGAACGAGCTGCGCCAGAGATGGTTCCGATTGAAGCGTAATACCAATTTAGTCATGGTCGCATTGCATAGGCGTGCGGCTCCTCCGATCATCAGGTCGACCCTGACCTGATGACCTGAGGAGCTACATATTCCATTGCATCGTTGCTGTTACTGTATCTCAAATCGTTTCTCGGATCGCGTCTCGGATCTGGATCAGAAATCGGATGAAAGTTACCCTCAATCATCAATGTGGAGTAAATCAGTATCATCAGTACAGAATAAGGAACAAGGATGTGGCATGATAAGCTCAGCGGCCAGTCATCGTGGCCCGATATCCAAGGCGTGACTGGAGGTGGGTAGCACATGGTAGTCCCGCACCCTGGAAATTCTAACTCGATCGGGAAATAACGTGCAAAGAGGGGCGTGTATCTTTGGGTCAATGCGATATGCTTCCTGAAGTAAATAATGTGGGGTCTTCTGACGCAACTTGGGCCTCCATAGGCGTAGTATAACTATGGAAGTGGCCTGCGAGAAGAGGGTAAATAATTTGATTATTATTGGCATTTCGATTGTCACCTCGAGATGGAATTTATCAATGCTTATTTCCTCTCGTCACCGGCCTCGGTCTTTGTGGCTGTAGTGACTTTTGCGTTCCTCGCGGTTCAGGCCTGGCCACGGAAGCAGACCGATAAGATCAGGATCAGTTATCCGTCTACCAGAGACGAAAAGGCTTCGGATATTACGGTTTCTAAAGAGCCAGAGATTCCTGAGGGGTGGTGGTCCAAACGAGAAGTATTCGAACTTGAGCGACGAGCTCTCTTCAGCAAAGCAAGAAACCCTTTTTCTTTTTTAGAATCGCCGATCTTTGTCGTTTTGTCATCTAACTGGATTGCAGTCCTGGTTGTACCTTGTACACATTAGTCAGTTCTCCAAGGCAGGCGCCTATCAATCCTTTGACATCGCTGGATTCCCGGTGTTTTTGATTCGCGGCAAGGACAGCAAGATTCGCGCGGTAAGCTAGATTCTAATCCATGGCAGTTAAGACAAGGCTGACATTCATTCTCAGTTTCATAATGTTTGTCGGCACCGTGCGTATACCATAACCCGGAAAGAGACTGGTAATTCCACGGTTCTCGGTTGCCGTTATCATGGCTGGAGCTATGATACCACGGGACGATTGGTGAAAGCCCCGCAGTTTGATGACATTCCTGGATTTGATAAGTCTGAGAACAGCCTGTTTGAGATTCACACGCATACTACTGAAAGTGGTCATGTGTTTGTGAATCTTACTGCTACAGATCCGGACCCTTTTGATAAGCCTGCTCATCTAGCATTGGAGGAATTCAGTCGCACTGCTAGAGCCGGAGTAACTTCTAAATTTATCATTGGGCAGACACTGTCCGGACATTTTAACTGGAAACTTGCAGGTTTGTTGAGTACAGAGAGAATTCTGAAAATGATCCTAACTCGTGATTAGCAAGCGGACGTCAATTCAATGCCATTCTCCATCAATTAGAACAGCGCGTCTCTGAGGCAATGCTACCTTCTTTGGCAACAACACTCATCAGAATGATCACACAAAAGAACAAGCAAGCAGACTCCTCCTTCTTCCCAAATTCATTCTTCTACTCATTCGAGAGTTCGGATCTTTGGCTTTCAGTGACCTTCCTCCCGTCATCTGAGACAACTACTCAAGTCCGCTATGACCTCTTTAGCTCATCATCTGAGGTCAATACTAAGGGAAATGACTTGGCCAATGTCATTGAAGACGTAATGGAGAATCTCGTTCAATGTATTCAAGCTGAGTATCGGACCATGAGCGATGGACCGGTCGAAAGCTCGCAGTCTACTGGACGGATTCTACGAACGATCCAGGAACATTCGAAGATTGAGAGAATGAAAGGTGGACAGATCCTTCCCGCTATGCATAAGCCAAAGGGAAGCATGCTTTTCCAGCAAGCTGAGCAATGTAAGTCCTCCTTCAAATCTTCTGCAATGATGTAAATTAACGGGATACCAGTATGCAAGGAGATTGAATGCTCAGGTCCAGGCTCTAATGGATCTTCTTCGGGCGGTCTGGATTGGTAATTACCTCTGACGGGGTCACTTAATTATAGTCTCCATGCATATCATTAGACAAACAAGAAGGGGAGGGGGGGCTCGGTAAGCAGACGTTGCAGTTCATGATGGATGGAACGCAGTCATTATGGCAAGGGATTCTGGAGATTTGTTCCAATCAATTGTACTGATCATTTGAAGGCATATTTTGTTTCCAGAATTATTCCTGATCTGTGCAACTTATATACCCCCAACACACAATCCCATGATGCTTATAGGTTGGACGAAAAAGATGCAGTTCTACATATTCAACTCCCAAAGATAAATAGCCTCAAGTGAAAGCGCGTGTCAAGGTCGTCTGGGGCATCTTATCGATAGTATGGCATGCCCCGCCAAGTGACTGACTAGTCAAATCTCGTGTTCGACTGATCTTCATGGCTGATAACGATCACAAATTTGACAAAGCTTGGCGATCAACTCTATGAAATGTATCACCCACTTGGGAACTCCATTCAACGAATGCTCATCACTTTCCTAGCCAGCCTTCATACTGCGCAATCGCAAACCCGGACATAAGAATCAAAGCTCGGTTATCCTCAGTCTGGATGTCAGCCATCTTCGACCCCACCCCATCAAAGAAAATAATCCCGTCCCGATTCATCACGGCGACAGGACTTCCAGCCTCAAGCGGTTCGACGAATGAGCCAAATTCGCTGACCCGGCAAATTCGAGTATCGCGATTCACAGCAAATGGCAAGTCTTTTTGGAGATCTTTCGAAAGATTTCCAGTGCTCTGGAACTGCCATATCAAAGTTCTCGATGAGACATTTTGATTTTGGCTATCATCTTCGCGCTCAAATTGATAGTGCTCGCTGTCAATTTCAATCCATCTCCATCGCTCGCCATTTGGCAAGAACACATATCCTCGGTGGCAGTTACACACACTACAACCAAGCCAGGGAGGTGGGTCGACGTCGATACCGGCCACTAAGGCATTTGTGCTGAAGGATATCGTATCTGTATCGCTAGTCTTCAAAGCCTCCATGTCCTCTTCGTATTCTGTCACGATGAAGTCGTTCTTGATTTTGAGCTTGACAGGGTCAGGCCCCAGTTGTGTAAGGGAAGTACCAAAATATCCAGGACGCCATATATTGAAGATTGGGAAGACGGAGCTTTTATTCCAGCAGGTAGATTGGTTGATTTGAAAAGACAGCTTCGGCTGGAAAGAGATAAGTGGTAGACATGAATGGTCATTCGCGATCGCACGGCCCCTTGGTTGACTGATCGCATAGTATTCAGCGCATCGGGTCTTTGGTGGTGCTGAAGAATGACCGATTTCGGTGCTGGAAGCACAAGTTAGCCTGTTGGTACATATTGACTAGGCGGTGAAATGGGGTAGCTCTACCCAGAACTCTTTTTCTCGTCAGTGGTGCTAGGCATTGTTCTTAAGAAAATAACGATGTTGGCAAGGGATTTGGAATTTCAATTATGTCCGAAACCCACCAGAGAACGGCAAGTACTTATATGACAGCATCTCTTTTGGGTAGTCTGAAGGCTAAAGAACACATAGACCTTACCACGGAGCCGCAGGGTCTCGTGATGTGAGACCAGATCGATGACATGGACCTAAGCTTTTCCCTAGGCACCAGTTTCATGGTCTTGGGGTCCAATGGAATCTTCAGATCCAGCCGTCGGCAATTTGGGCTCGAAGGGGTTGGAGCTAGTCCTCAAACAAAGCCTTCTATTATTAGAGATGCGGTCATAGCGTACGAAGACAGAGCATTTCGAGAATAGCGTGTCACGGTTTCAAGTCGTTTCATAGGAATTGTTTTACAAACACGTCTTGGTGAACTATCGAATCGCGGTGACTTGAGACCACATTGCATCTTTCACTTCGGTTCGATTTGACCTTTTTGGAGAGACTTCAGATTCCGCCTTCCGGAAAAGTCTCAAATTTATCGCTGAACAAGCCTCTCCATCTTCTGTCACTCGCGTCGTGAAGCTATGCATCTAAAATGCTAATTATCAAATGTGGACCATATCTCTACGGGACAACTCCGTCAGCCGCATCCGCCCCACCGATCTTGTCCTTTCGCCCAACTCCAGTCTCACTCCACCTCATTTCTTCTCTTCACAATAAGTGAACATCCTCCGAGAGAATGACCGGGGAGACTAGCTCACATTGTGCATTCGGCCAGTCCATAATGTCTATTTCCAGATGATGTTAACCCGCCTAGCCTTCAGTTTCTCCCCGTGAAACAGATCAGGTGGACAAATACCTGTATACAACAGTCACGGCTGATAAATGGTCAGTCTAGCTTCATTGTTATTGAGACGTGTGGCCCCTCTCCTCTATCTAAAGAGAGCAAAATACGACGCGAGAAGGGCAATCGGCGGTTGCTACGACCTATGAGTCGAAGCAAGTCTTTGAGGATCACCTAGCCTATGAGAACTAAAACCACGAGTCCACGAGTCCACGAGTCCACGAGTCCACGAGTCCACGAGTCCACGAGTTGTTGTGAGTCATCTTGATTCGTGCACAACCGCTGTTTGCCCTCATGTCGACCAGAATGCAGCACACAGCTTAGACACAGCCGCCGAGGGGCTTGGATCAATACTGCACGGTCGCAAAAGAGTTACCACTCACTGAGACCAGTATCCTTGAACACCTTCAGACTATGCCCAATTTCCGGTTATAGTCTGGATTGGAAGTAATAATTCGTGCAGCCGTGCTCACTAGTGAAGCAACTTTCGGCGCTTTGATTCAGGTCCTAAATAGCGGCCGCTAGAAACAACTAAAGATTGATTTCTTGTGGAATATCATGTTAATGTGGCATGTTCGCCAAAACTAATCCCAAGAATCCGAAAATGTAAGTAGAAGTTAATCAGGAGTGAGGGCTATGGAACAGTAGAACTTCATATTACATAGTGTCACCTGAAAGGAGGGTAAGAAGGGAAGGAGAGGGGACAAAAAAGCGATAGATGGAAGCTATGAAAGACGAACCGACGAAGCAACTGCAATATAGCTAGAAAGCCAAGAGAACAAGGCGGTAAGGCTAAACAGCAATTTTAGTTAACAAAGCTTCCCGCTATACCGTCGTGGTGCGAGGTTAATGCGAAACTTGTGCTTGACAATGTCTCATGCACAAGTCAGATTCTAAATTTTCGGTGCAGCTCTAGATCGCACCATTGCTAGGAATGGATAGCTGAGACCTTCCCAGAAAAAATGAGGCGTGTAGCTCATCAGGTCATCAGGTCGACCCCTGACCTGATGACCTGATGAGGTCAATTTGGTTATGCCCAGTAATTACCAGTAATTACTGGTAGTTTACACCGTAAATTGAAAATTTTGAAACTCCCACTTTTGTCATGTGATCACGAAAAGCTCATCAGGTCGAAATTGGACCCACTTTTTTGACCTGATGAGCTTTTTGAGTCACTACCAGTAGTGACTAGATAAATGGATATTTTCATAATTTATCAAAAATGTGAGTGACCTGATGACCTGATGACCTATTACTGGGCATGACTGGTAGTGAGAGGATGGAAGCAGACATAGCCTGGAAATCTCGGTACTATCTTAAAGCTACTAGTTTAGATTGAAATTTTGAAATCTATCTTTTATCGTGTGTACCCTATTCTGAATAATATATATCTCAACATCAATGTTTCTAAATCTAGTTGTAACATAATTGGTAAAAGTTTCATTCTAGATTCTTCTTATCACTTATAAGGATAATGGGTAGTCACTGGTAACTCCTGGTGGCGACTAGTGTATCAGACTACTAATAATTACCTAAAGGATAAATATAGGGCTAGTAAGGGGGTAAGAATCTTAAATATATTGAGAAGGGAAGTAGGTATAACTGGTGGAAATATATAATAAAGTGAAAGTAGTTACTTAAAGCTCCTTGTATTGCTAGGTTCTTTCTACAGAGAACTAGTTCCGCTAAGTAGAATTGGCTTCATCTTCTGCGAGATCGGAAAAATTCCTTTGCAACATGACCTAGCTCACTTCTTGTCTGGCTTAACCTCTCATCGATCATACCCATAAAGGTGTCTAGATCATCGTCCTCTGGGGTAGCTAGTGACTGGTGATCACTAGGTGCCAATGGTAAGCTACCCTGGGAATGAGCTTGAAGGGTCACTGTATCGCTAGTAGAAGCCTGTGAAACTGATCTTGACTGGTAGTCACTAGGCACTAGTGTTGAGCTAGCCTGGCGTGATTGTAAAGGCGAAGGAAGAGGCGGTGAGCTAGACCAAGTCTGTGGACTTGACTGGTGAGTCCCCAAATCGATCTCATATGGTAGAGAGTGATCGTTACTAGTAATACTAGCTCTGCTCGGAGGACTGTCTGTGTCATTCAGAAGATGATATCCTAGTTATTACCGGTAAGTAATAGATATATCTGGAGGCTCCCTAAAGGATAAAATACCTTCGAGTGATAACTGATTTGCCTTTCTCTTCCGTGAAGTAGCAGTCGTAGGTCTTACTGGAACTGGTGTCTGCAGTAGGGTTTGAGTATTAACCTCAAGATTCTCTGGTGGCGTGACTAGTCACTATCAGTTAATATCAGAAATGTATGATAGTAGCTAGTCATACCTTGTCGCGGACGAGTCGCAGAGCGAGAAGTTGGTGTTGTAACTGCATGAGTTGGACGCACACCAAAGCGAGAATAGCGATGGAGATCCTCAAAAGACCGAAGATCTGATTGGTGAGACCTAGAAGCTACTGTTAGTCACTGAGAAATACTAAAGATAAAATAACTTACTCCTGAATTGCTGGGCGAAGTTGAATTTGAATGCCACTCCGATTAGTTGTGGCATGCAGTCCTTCAGTAAGATTGGTATGTTTTGGAAACTTCTTGAAGTGACTGGTAGGCATCAGTGAGAAGGCGGGGTTTAGACCTGAAAGAATCCATGGACGGATCTTATGTGTAGCCCAACTAGTAACACCAGGTGTTAAGGAGCCTTTAAGACCGTTTAGGATCCTCATACAGCCCTCTTGGGAGGGAACAGTAAGGATTGATTTCATCAGGTGGTAATCAGGAGCTCTGCGGAACCGATTCAGATTTCGTTGGAAGTGCACCTGGCAGTACAAGAAGATAGACTGCACGTGTTGTTGCCATGTCCGGGTTGGATCGATTGTTGTAAGATAGTGCCCGAAGCCTATTGATGTAACCGGTTATTACATGGAGTAACCAGTCACTACAGGTACTTACCACTTGCTTGCTTAGCACACATATCCACAATGACCGCCTGGATCCCATTCCGATGGATATGATGCCATTGGACCGGAGACCGAGCTACCTCTGCGATCTTCTGAAAGAGTGCTTTAAACAGTTCAAAATACATCTCAGTAGAATCGCAATTGACAAAGACACGTGCGAGCACGATCACTGAAGAAAATATTAGTTGTTACAGGTAGCGTCTTGTTATAACCAGTAGTAACAAGTAGCCCACTTACCTTGTCCAAGAGTGTCGTCCTTAGTGACAAAAACAACCTCATTGATATTCCCTGCAACCCGTTTAAAGGTCATATCCATCTGGAAGAAATGGATTTTAGCCCAATACTGGGCCTGCGCTAGGGTAAAGCAGATAATCCGTATGTTGTTGCCGTTGGTGTACATCTCCTGGATATACATCTCACAAGGAGATGATGATTCCTGAAGATATTCAAGGTAGGTACCTAGAAGCTATCAGTAAGGAAATATCATAGCTTGTCACACGTAGTAATTACTAGCCCAACCCTGACCAAGAGGATTTACTAGAATCCGGTGCTTTCTGATCAGTACTCGTACCATATCGCGACATCCAAGTGAAGGGTGTAGGGCTGCGAAATTTGGTAACTGGTAGCGTGCGAGGAAATCTCTGACAACATCGCTGCGAATAAATCGCCCTAGAAGTGACTCGTTATAACTAGAAGTGACTATCTGGTACCACTACCTACCATGAGTAATCTGTCGCTGGTCGACCTTTCTGATAAGATCTTGCACACTAGACACAATATGATGTGGGGTCTTTGTCATTGGTGGTGGTGGATGTGAATGTGTGCCCCAAGATGCGTAGACAATAAGCGGTAGTGCTGTAAGGTTCTTTGGTTTGATTACCATAGTTTTAACCTCACAGCCCTGGACTTCGATCATGTCAGGTCCATGTGCACCTAGAAATACAGAGTTACTACCGATATTTATTGGTGAGGAAATTTACTTACCACAAGCTGTCAGGCGGCTACTAGGAGCAAGAAGTGTCTCGCAGTCCTGGTTAGTGATAAGTGGAGGTTCGGCATTGTTAAGAATAAGGTCCCTTAAGTAATCAATGTCCAGTCCTTCAAGGGTTGGTAGCTTGAAAAATAGGTGTCTCCTGCTCCTTTGAAGAAAGAACTGGCTACAACCAATAAACCATCCAGATCCCTGAAAGATTACTAGTGGTTACCAGAAATAACAGGAAAGAACAACTTACATCTTGAAATTGGCGTAGCACCATTTGTCCACCCTCGCATTGCGTGCCACATATCTCCTGGTAGCGACTTTTCTGTTCAAGAAATATGTTGTAGGTTGATATCCGTAGACGATCAGAGGCGGCAACGCGAGCTCTTGCGGCTAGAACTCGCTCGCGGTCATCGTAAAGACGGTCCCAGAGACTCTCAGTCACATCTGTATGCTCGTAGTCATAACGAATATGGGATGCGAGCTGTTTGCAGACTTTGACTCCGGAGCACTGCCTTCTGATAAATGTGCAAAGGCTATCATTGAGTAAGGGGCAATTTTTCTCTTTCTGCCATCTCTGGTTGTTCCTAGTACCATTCCCATATTGTACATCAGCATATGCGATCTTCACATCATCTTCTGGTAGGTGCCGGATATCAACGATATAGGCAACACCCTCAGGGTGGGTTATTGGGTATTCCGGGACTGCCTGGGTGTATGCGATAAATCGGACACGGTCAAATCCTCCAGTGAGAGGCTTTTGAGAGATCTTATACCCCGCAGGATATTCAGTAAAGACATGAGATAAATTAGTAGAGTTATCAGGCTGCAGGGAAGGACTTGGTGTTTCTGGTGATACTTGATTATCACTCAGTTCAGGAAAGGTAGCAAGCTCATCTCGTAGTCGCTGCGGAAGATGAGTATTACTTCCCCAGTCATCCATAGGCGTCGCCATAATAGAAGTGGTGTAGTCAGGAGATACCGGAAGTAAATAGATTGTCAAAGATAGATCTTAGGGGGTAATCAGGGGTATTCGGGGGAGGGATAAAGGGTAAGTAAAGAGTGAAGATGAGAGGCTATAGAATAATAGGTATTTGAATAATTAGGTAAGCTTATAGAGGGGAGAGGGAGGAAATTCTATTTCTAGTAGCGACAAGTTATGACATAGATTTACTTGTAGTGAAGAAATCATTAAGGGGTATCATAGAATCTGGCTATCTTAAGCTCTCATAGGAGAGAAAATTACTATCCCGTAATATCAAAGTGTAACTAGAAAATCCACGCCCTAACTAGGGACATCAGGGAAAAGCTCCATATCAGGATCATCATTATCATCCACAGGGATAGGCGCAGGTCCGGGATCAGTAGTTGTAGGCGTAGGAGTAGTCGCAGGCACGGGAGCAGGGGTACTAGAAATAGATTGTCAGTACAAGTCATAACAGGTCGGTCCCTGAAAGACTACTAACTTACACAGCAGTCATAGAGCCGGTCCGGCCAGGAGGCTTCCAGTTGCTATTAGATATTAGCAGTAGTTCCTTCGAGTTACCAGTTATTATTTGTACTCACAACCAACCCTTACTATCCTTCAAAGAGACCACATAAAGGCCGAGGAAAGTGTCCTCATTCTAGAGTATCAATTAGTAACTAGTAATGGCCTGTATCACCCAGTACTTACCACATGCTGTTTCTCAATGTGCTTTCGGATGCTGCCACCTCTACCAGTAGCTGTGCCAACTGTGGCTTTCAGGCCGCTACCAGTAGTAATAATTAGCTCTGCAACGTTTCAAATTATGACTTGAAATACTTACGGACAGTAGGCGCAGTAGGGGCAGACAACTGCGCACGGGGGAATAGCCTAAGGCCACATTAATATTGGTAAGGACAAGTAACAACATACAACAACCACTTACAACTGGTCCAGATCGAGGAAATTCGGTGTAGCGGGTGTCCTTGTGGTCCTCCTCGGCGCAACGGCAAATCCACTTCACACTAGTAATAACCTGTCAGGAAAAGTCGCAGGATTTGATAACTAGTACTTACTCGAAATCCTGACGCAGACTCACACACCTTTCCGGGTTCTGATCGACGGCAGCGGTAACACGTGCTACCTGGTTAGGACCAGGAGCAGCCAGGAGAGGAAGATCGGACCGTCGAATGTTACTAGTAGCAACAGGGTTCTTTGCGAAAGACTGGCCAGAACCAAGTTGCTCCAAGTCACTACCAGTCTCGGAACCAGTACTGTCCTCATCGCTAGAAGGAGTATTGGCAGGGGCGTGGTCCTTACCGGTAGTGACTCTTGGCTTCTTAGGAGGCGCGACGGGCTGCTTTTCGACACGACCAGTAGCGACACGTCCCTTCTTTGGGAGCCCAGTAGCGACATTTCCCTTCTTTGGGAGCCCAGGCTTATCAGGAGCCTTCTTGGCACCACCCTCACCAGCGCGGCGAGTGCTCACCATTTTTGTCAGTAAGAAAAAAAAAAGCTTGGTGTAACTGGTAGCTAAAAATCAAGATTGTTAGGGATGCATCTCTTCAAGTCATGACTGGTCTTCATTCAGTCATTCTCGTCATGAATCCTCAGCAGTATGGCGGTAAAGGGAGACATAGGAGAATAGGTCATAACCAGTTACTTGATGCCGAAGAACTGGTGAGCACCGCTGAAGATAGAAAGGCATCCGGGCATAGCTAGTAGGAAGTAGGAAGGAAGGAAGGGTAATAGGGGTATGTCTGGGGACTTTTCCCCCTCCAATGGGCCCAGGTATCTCTCCAAAGCTCTCAGATCTTTCACTTTTGAGTTGCTGGATGCTTCTCGTAGTCGATATTGAGGTCATAAGAGGCCTGGGGAGACATTGTAGGGTCATGGAGGATCAAAAAGGATATGGTGGGGGATGGATACGTACCGGGAGTGGATGGAGGGGAGTTAAAGGAAGAAGAAAAATAGTAAGACTAAAATAAAGAAGTGAACAATATCATGGAGGTGAGGGTGAAGCATACTGCGTCACGTGATTACCCCGGATTTTGTTCTAGTAGTGACTGGTCAGAGAAAGTTTAAATTAATACTGAATATGTTTTTGCTACCTTCTAGAACCTCTCGGAAGCAACCAGTAACAAAATAGACGTTAATGAATCTCTAGACATGATTACTAGTGATATACTAGCTTCTGCTTGATTATTATTATACTAGTCATTATTGAGTCTCTGAATTAGAAGTAATCTATTCCTTCCTCTCACTACCAGTCATACTCAGTAATAGGTCATCAGGTCATCAGGTCATTCACATTTTTGATAAAATATGAAAATATCCATTTATCTAGTCACTACTGGTAGTGACTACGAAAAGCTCATCAGGTCAAAAAAGTGGGTCCAATTTCGACCTGATGAGCTTTTCGTGATCACATGACAAAAGTGGGAGTTTCAAAATTTTCAATTTACGGTGTAAACTACCAGTAATTACTGGTAATTACTGGGCATAACCAAATTGACCTCATCAGGTCATCAGGTCACCTGGTGACCTGATGACCTGATGAGCTACATACCCGAAAAAAATGCCAATTTCGCCTCATTGGAGAACGATCGACGTTGCTAATCTGCATGAAGGCTAATTGCTGACGTTTGAGAGCTCCGGTGAGCCTATTTATTGGATTTTTCGATCGTGGAAGCGGTCTCGACTCGGCTACGGACCTACTTTTCGACGTCAATAGTAAGAAAAAAGTAACTCAGACAAATTTCAGAACGACATTCCAAGTTCCAGCCCGATTAACTTTCCTCAAAAATGAGTTTGACATGACTGGAGGGTCTCTTGAGCCGAGTTGCAACCGACCAATTAGACTCGGGCTCTGTTGACACCCTCGTCTAAATGATTTGGAAATGTCTTCTTGGTCTTAAAGCAAAGACCAAACTTACTTCTTCAGACGATGGTGAAGGTCGATTCGTGATTGCAAGAGTAGTCGATCCCTGCTTTACCCAATATCCTCTCACCATCTTGCTCAGTGATGCGACATTTGGGCACACGTAACAGTAGAACGCACAATGGACTTATACTCTGTGTCTGCTTTGATGGTGCCATTGTTTCCACCCGCCTAAAATCGCTTACCCTATCTTTAAATTCACTCGGCATCGCCTGATCGCAAAGGCCGTGTTCTGAAGATCGCCCCACATAGCTCAGCGATCTGAGACAATTGATCGCTTCGAGCAAGTTTTTATCTCCGCCTAGCAAATATCATTCTGGTACAAGACCGTCAATGAAGCGTGTTCGGTTCGTTTGGAATTACCTTCTCCGTTTGTAAGCGCACGGGCGCCAATGGCGCCTCGGTAGATCGACCAACCCAATTGTAGAAATTAGAAAGGCCTATTATTATCGAATGATGTACTTTATCGCCTCCTCGATTTAGTTTCAAGCAATAAGACACTAAACGAGATGTTGAAAATGTTCTCCATGCGACCGGGTGCCTTGGTCCTAACGATCATTCAAAATCGTCGCCGAACACATGCTTTTCTTGAGAGTTGACTGTATTGGAAAGAATGCAATGAGTATGATCACCTGTATGTTGCCCAAAGGCAGCAAATGAAAGGCAAGATCACAGTTAAGTGGCGCCCATAAACTTTTACTTTCCAAGCCGATATAGCGGATCTCGGGGTGCGCTTAGAAGTCACTTGCTCTTCGCTTGTCTTTGTTTGTATGTAAGCGGTTCTGACAAAGCTATGTCTTTATCCACAAGTACGGTCATTCTTCCAAGGTTCTGGAGGCTTTAGGGGCCCCTGCCGACCTTGGCAACACAGCCGCACGCTCAACAGAATTTTTCAGACCCAGATCGGTGGCAAGAGATCCGATCGTCTTCGCAACCGAGATCTGACAAGTCCTCAATAGAAGAAAAGCCACAGATTCATTATGGATCATTTACCATGCCAATTCTTTTCTATACGTGAAGAGTACTGTGATACTCGGATGAAGAAAATACAGATCTGAACGGCCATGCCCTTTCTTTTGTGAGAAGCGCGGCGGGACTTCATCTGAAGAGCCTCATGCTCAAAAATGGGGTGGAGCACTTGCCAGCTGAACATAAAAGGGGAGTCCCTGCATACGACTAATTGACCACGCGATCGGGGTATCCCAAAGAGGCAGGTGGGAGCGTAATCGGTCTTCAGACCTAAAAAGAACAGAGGTGATGCCTGGGGGTATAGGTGTGAATTGGTTGACTGACTATAAACAAGGAAACGCTTGGGTTCAATAATCAACGCCTCGGGTCTTACCACTGATTCTATCAGGCGGAACATCCGAAGCAAATGATACGAGACACAGACGCTGTAATTTGCGATTTGTGCTCATAGTGGATACAAAAAGCGCCCCGCTGGAACGATCTAGACAGACCACGGATGATTTTCCCGATCTAGAAGATCAGACCGGAAAGAATCACCTCGGGAGATTAGGGCTAGTCTCAGTTGACCCGAAAAGCATTCCAATGTACTGGTACTCATTGTTCAGAGAAACGCCATCGTGCGAAATAGATAACCTTAAACCTGATTTTCCAGTGCTTTCGGCCTTTTGCCGCAAAAGCAAACTCCACGGTATCCACCTAGACATTTATGTTGACTCAGGATGAAAACCAGCCGTTCCCCTCGCGAGATGCTCTTCATTTTAAAGATCTCCGGCGGCCCTTTCTAAAGCATTGAGCGCCATTATGAGGCTTTACCTTTGCTTGCTCAGTGTACTGGCCCTGCTGGTGGTGGGGTCGCATGCCACAGATCTAACCGATTTCCCACCCTGCGCTGTACGTACGGCATTTTCAAGACGGCTCTCCGGACACGACTGACTTTCGCCAGATTACCTGCGATGAGAATTTATTTTCAAGTTGCTCGCTTAGCACGAACACAACTTGCTTCTGCGCAAGCGACTCGCGCGTTACTACATTCCTCGACGCGGTCGAGAGCAACTGCACGGTGAGAGACTTTTTTAGTGAGTTTCAAGTCTGTTTGATCGGCACTACCATGCTTTGGACTAACGGTTTCAGCGACAAAACGGCTATACCAAAGCGAATGTGACATTACTCCGCTCCAGAAGCCTCAGGTGGTCAACCCCTCTACGTTGATACCTTTTATACTTGCCACGGTTTTCTTCGCTGCCAGAATCTTCGCCAAGAGCAGTGGGCTTGGAGGTGGATGGGGATGGGATGACTATTCCATTATTGTTGCATATGTAAGCTCAACTATCTTGGTTTCCGTGCCACGGTATTAACAGGCGTCAGGTCCTTGGCACTGCGATCTATTTCCTCGGTATGCAAAGTGAGTTTTTCCCAAATCATGTTCTCTCACATAAAACTAAGAAGACAGTGGTCCGTTTTGGATTTGGTCGCAATATTTGGGATATCACACCACAAAATGACATAACCCTCATTTACATGGTACAACCTTTCTGTCACTCAAACACAGGTCCTCATATTAACGGTAGCAGATGTTCCAAGGTCTCGCTGTGATGTATAAGATCCAAATTTCGCTGGCCAAGATCAGCGTGATTTTGTTCTTATTACGCATTTTCCAGACACCCAATTTCCGCTACCTTGCGTACGCTCTGATCGCCGTTAACTCCGCCATTGGAATTACCTGGGCCTGTGTCGATTCATTCCGTTGCATTCCTACCCATTTGACCTGGGACGGTTGGACGGGAGAGGAAAGTGGGAAGTGCATTAACTTTATCGACTCAATCCTCGTCAACTGCCTCGTCAACATCTTTGTTGACTCTGTATGTACATTTCACAAGGTCTGGTTTCTTTAATCTAACAAACTCTTCAGGTGTTGATCATGATGCCTGTCTACGAAGTGAGCAAGCTGCAGATGCCTCTGCGGAAGAAGCTCACCGTGGCGTTGATGTTTGTTGTTGGTTCAGTGTACGTATTCCCTCACCGCGTTTCATGCCATTTCCTTTGGACTACCACATACTGACCGTGCCTTCAAGGCTTACCATCATTGCCATCATCCGTGTCGTCGTCTTCTGGAACAATCGCTGGGGTTATAACCAAACAAAGGGTCTCTATCCGCTCATCTATTGGTCCGTCATCGAATGCCAGATTTCAGTCCTGTGTGCTTGCCTACCTGCTTCCAGGGCTCTTGCTGGACGCTGGTTCCCCGGACTGATGGGTGGCTCTTCTCGACAAACATACGCCTCTGGGCCGAAGTACTTCAATACAGCCGGATATGCACGTCAGGACAGCAAGATCAACAAGTCTGTCAGCTACACCGTGAACTATGGAGATGCGTCGGAGCATGGTGACTCCAATAGTGATGTCGAGTTGGTAGTAAACAACGGAAAAGTGACCCGTCGGTGATTCTCTACATTTTCTTTTTTTAATTTCATTGTACAATCTTCTCGGAAACTCAGCACTATCAGCTTTGAAAAACACGACGCACTACTTTCTGCTTCTCTCACTTGGTTTACTTCCCTGTATTCTCTGGGCTCCATAATGTCGAGGCAAAGGAATGACAAATCTTTCATTGTCAAAATATATCCGGCATTTGCGTCCAAGTCAGCTAAATTACAGCCCACTTGATACTCCAAAAGCATTTCTTTGGACTGTTCAAAGCATTTGGAAAGCAGTTACTTAGCCCGGGAGTGGAATTTAATCATTACCCCCCATTTCTAGTGCGACTCACACTTTTTAACTCGCCTGTGAAGTTCACAACGAACACAATCCAAGTAGTCAAAAATCAATCGTAACCAATCAGCACGATAGCGAAGAGGAATCGCGCCGGGCTCATAACCCGGAGATCCCAGGATCGAAACCTGGTCGTGCTAATATCTTTTTTCACTCCTTTTTTTAATTCCTTTTGTCTGTTTTGCGAGGAATTGATATGCCAGTATCCGCTGACATAATGACACCCATCAGCACGATAGCGAAGAGGAATCGCGCCGGGCTCATAACCCGGAGATCCCAGGATCGAAACCTGGTCGTGCTAGTACCTTTTTATCTTTTAGATCTTATTTACTCCTTTTTTGCTCCATTTGTCTGTTTTGCAAAGAATGGATCCCCCAGTGTCTGCAGGTATGAGTCAGAATATTGAGTTGTGTGGCCAATTAAAGGTAGCATCAATGGGCAGAATTCTCACCGGTTTTGCGGTGCACGAGAACGCGCTCTGTGGCTTGATCATCTGGGCGAAGGCCAGATCCACACCCATCGGAGACGATACATTGATGACGATGGCAAAAAAATCCTCCAATTCGTACATATGGGAGGCATACCATTGACGGCAGAAGCAATCCGGCTGTTTGCTGCAGGTCTTCAAACCCTGATTTCTCAGACTACCCAGCCCTCCATTTTCTTATCATTCCTGGATCCTCCCTTATATATCTTTCGTAGTGTCCAGTGCTCAGAATCTTTGCCTATATATCCAACATACCACTCGTATTGTTTCCAAGAGCCCCGGGCTTGACTGGGGAAGCCACCATGAAAGCAAAATCACTTGCCACTATGATTGCCTGTTTCTTGCTTGATTTCGCGAATAATGCGCGGCATCTTGTTCGGGTACGTTACTCCCTGACGCTTTGAACGGCCCGCTCCAAGTGTGCGGTGATGTGAATGCACAATTCGATGACGAGACCTCTGTTGAGGGCGTCGCTCTACAGGAACGTAAAGGGATGAATCAAATAGACAATGAGAGAATGGACTTGATGGGTATGAACGCTGTTCTACACGGGAGCAGGATGCCACAGAGCATTCATTTCCACCAGCTGAAATGCCTATTTAAACTGGGAAAGGACAATTACGATTGTCCATGGCGTCTGTCTTCATAAGCCCAAAGGGCATTTTCGACCTCAAGGGCAAGGTCTTCATCATCCAAAGTCAACCCTTTCGGTCAAGACCAAAGGACAAACAGCAACGCAGCCGGTCACAGCAGACCACGTTGGCAATATACCGCGATAAAACTTCTTCTCCAAACAATCGGGCAAGCCGACATGGTTGATGAAAGAGTAGGTTCGCGTCGATCGAGGGTAGTGTAGGCCCGATGACACTGTGTGACAAGGCATGCGCAAGCACAGAGGCCAAGTCACGAGATCCAAAAATGAGAATAATCAATGTGATGTCACGTGGACATCTTTCAGAGATTAAACTGAAAAGAACAGATACTACACTTGATCTAAGCCAATTGGCAAAGAGAGCTAAAGAAGAAAGAAAAAAGGATGAAGGACAGGGAAGGACGAAAAAATATATATGGGACTCGCATGGTCCGTGCGCGTAAAGTCATGTGATACATGAGTCACAAAGTTCAGGTCCCGTGGGTCAAGTGTCAATCAGTTCCCCAATTTGGAGGCCGCGCTTTCCAGTGCATCCAGCCTCACCGTTCCATTCACCTGGCTTAATTTCTAAGTCTTGACACAGTCCATCTTCTACAGATCCTTCTTATGCAGTCATTCACGTAGATCCCACAAGATTCCCACTTCAAAGGTAGACGATGAGACCTCGTGGATTACTTTCGGAACTGTATTCTAGGAAATCATGTCTTCACACGGCTTTTAACAGCGTCCAAATGACGCGGATTGGAGACCTTTCGCCACACAGGGGATACACTTATCCAGCGCTTTCTTCACCTTTCTTTTCGTCAGGCCATCCAGAAACTTATACATCAAAGACCTCATAGGTCTTTTTTCGAAACGACGAAGCTCGTCAAATCCAAGAATGAAATTTATTGAACCCTACATCCGCTCATTCATAGACACTGCCTCGCTTCCATGAGCACAGTCTCCTGATACTGACTAGTCCGTTATGGGTAAATACTCCCCCGAATCAAATCACCGTGCTTGAGAATACCGTGCACATAAAGCAGATCATCGCCAACGACGGCTTGTACTTATTGATCTTCGGGAGCTGATGCGCGATGACCCATTCTGCACCGAAGTCTTTCAGGGGTTTAGCGTTGGACACCGAAACAATAGTGATGAAAGATCGATCCCCAGTAAGCTTGGTTGAGTGCATCGAGACATTTGCCAATGTCTGTATCCACCCAGATGAGGATTATATTCTGCAGGATAAAGCCAAATCCTCTAGCATCAGGGTTCACAGGCAAAGGTAGGCCGGAGCCAAAAAATTCAAAGACTTAGAGCTACGGTGGCGATGTCGATCGGATACGGCGCCGCTTCGGTATCTTGAATTTCGCCTGGGGCAATACCCAACTAGTTGCCATTTCAGAAAGATTTATTCCTGAAGACCATCACATGGTACCATGATGAGGTCGCTCAAACAGGGGCCGGGATGGCTTGGGTGCTGACATCTAGGTACTGTGACGAGGAAACCTGCGCAATAAGTATTGCGACTTGGTCGTGTACCTTAGCAAATGGAAATGCCACAAATTGTCCCAATGTCTTTCCTGTATGGCACAGGCCTTCTTGTTCTTTCACTTGTGACTCACCTTTCCTACTCACCAAAGTTCAATCTACAAAGCTCATGGCAGCCTACATTGAACGATCTATAACATCGCCTTGAAACAGGTCCGTGACGTTCCCAAGGTGGTGCATCGCTCAGTGAAGAGTCAAGTGGAGTTGGTCATTGCTCATAGTTCACATTAAGAATCAGGTTGGTATAGCTCGGCACAGTATCATCTCTTGGCTGCTTTGGGCGGCGTGTACGATTCTTGGCAGATGGGACATCGATATCGCCTATACTCGAACCAAGAAGTGAGACAAGCCAAGTGAAATGCATGATGACATCGACTCAGAACAATGATTTCACTGTCATGCTTGGAGCCTGGTGCGCCATATGAAACCGACCTATCTGAACGAGCGTGAGAGGGACCCCGCTGTCCAGCCAGATGGGTGGGTTCGGGGTTTGTGAGATACGGTTTTGATGATAAGGAGGATAGGCAGATGGGACTGGGACTGGTTAGCAAAGTGTCGGTGAGGTCAGAAACTCGCAAGAATGATCGAATAATGGCTGATACTCCGAATTCGGCCCAAGGAAGGAGGACTGGGTGCTAGATTATCGATGAAATTGGGAAAATGCCGGCACATGGCAAACCAGTGGGTCTCCGGATAGGGCAAGGAGACCCATGGCCCAGCCTAGGCATTCCCCGCATCACATCATCGAGCCCCATGAGCCAAGAAAAAGTGTCGGGGTTTGGAAGAAAAGAGACCTACCAAGTGTCTTGGGCGTATTGCTCTGGGTCGCTTTCAACATTTTGCTCTGCTAGCCACCTCGCCACTGAGGGCTCCTGCATGGATCCAGTCGCATTGAGAGTCTCAGAGGCAGTACGACGCGCTGCATTTCGACGATGGCTCCACATGATAATTCTGAAAGATAGAGGCATTAGCAAACTAAACGTCAAGACGCTTCGACTGCATGACGCGGGATAAAGCCAAGCCGCGTCCGCGGCCGAGAACTTACATCGGAACAATGCTGATTATGGAGAACAACGCGATAGCTCCAATCACGATCCCGATCACCTCACCCTGAGGCAAAGCTTGTTCGCTCATAGGTGGGAGAACATAGGACCCAGCTCTGAATGCACGTCGAGAGAACGAGGAAGAGTGTGAGGAGGTGACAAGCAAAGTATATCGCCCAGTAACAATTGATTTCAGTTCGTGCGTTGGGCAGAGCGAAGGCGCAACATCGATCGGATAAGTCGGACTACGCCGGTCAAGTACTTATCTTTATGAAATCAGATCAAAGTCATCGACCTTTGCGGGGAGAACTGTCCACGGGTAACCACGGTTGCCACCGTAAAGCAAATTTTGGAACTCAGGAGGGGGGGATCGGGACGGGAGAAGGGGGAAGATTTAATCACTCCGAAAACTCCTAGGTCTCGTAGAGACACGGATGCCAAGGTGAATCCAAGGCTAGCCAAGAAGGAGACACATCGCTGCCGAGGGTTGGAGAGGTCGAGCGGAGGATGCCCAGTCCCGCCAAGATTCCGCTCTTGGCACTCCGCGCCCTCTCGGCCAATCGGCGCTCGGTGGCGGCTCGTAGCCGAGCCAACGCCGAGACCAGTCGTGTGCGTCATCCCGCCTCGGCAACGAAAACGGAGGCTTTTGCCAAGTTCGTCCGCTCGATACCGACGTTTGGTACACCAAGGTGATTGGAAGGCGGCGGGAAACTTTAGACCCAATGCTGGCATGATATCCGAGATTCGGAACAGATAAACGATGGATCCGTTCGACATCCAGACCTGTCTTGCCATCAGCCTCAGACGGACATTATTTATAGAGGACGAATGCCCTGTGGGGAAAGAGGAAAGATAGAACATTAGAACGTGTACTTAAGAATCAAAACGAAGATCGGAGTCCGCTTATCCGATCAAGCCTTGTCACTGGATATACTTTCTTTACTCCAGTGCATGGACTCTCACTCCCTTGACGATACTTTTTATATGACACCTCCGTAAGGTCTCATTCAAGTACACTCGCTACTCTCATTTTCACACGGCTTTCTATACACTACTTGCGACGTTACGCTACTTCCCTGGATTCGCGATGGCTCCAGACCTCGAGAAAGCCCAATCCAAAGCCTCCAAGTCTTCCGTTGATGTCACCTCATGCCTTTCACAGCCTGCACATAGTCTTTCAATCGACGAGGCCATTCGGCTATTAAGCACCAACCCAGACGACGGCCTCACATCTGGAGAAGCCAGATTGCGAATTGAAAAGTATGGCGAGAACATTCTGCAGGGGGACACTGGAGTCTCCTTTGCAAAAATCGTCATTCGGCAAATCGCGAATGCCATGATGCTTGTAAGTTATCAATCAAAGATAATTCAGGCAAGATGAAGAAGACGCTAATACTAAAATCGCAGGTCCTTATCATCGCCATGGCAGTGAGTTTTGGTATAGCGTCTTGGATCGAAGGTGGCTTTGTTGCAGCAGTCATTGTTCTCAACATTGTAGTTGGGGTTTACCAGGACTTTGCTGCCGAAAAAACCATGGACTCATTGCGGTCTCTAAGCTCCCCGACGGGTGTTGTAACCCGCGATAGTAAAACCGTGACTGTGCCTGCCAACGAGATTGTTCCGGGTGACATGGTTGAGCTTAAGGTCGGAGACACCGTACCCGCAGATATAAGATTGGTAGAAGCCTTCAATTTCGACACCGATGAAGCTCTTTTGACCGGCGAATCACTCCCAGTCACCAAGGAGGCTGATGCCACATTCGATACCGACACCGGTCCCGGAGACCGATTGAATATCGCCTACAGCTCATCTACCGTCACACGTGGACGTGCAAGAGGCGTTGTAGTGGCTACGGGGATGGGAACCGAGATCGGTGCCATCGCCGCAGCTCTTCGCGGCGGTGATTCCAAACGCCGGCAGGTGAAGCGAGGCCCAGAAGGCGAAACCAAGAAGATCTGGTACATTCAGGCCTGGACTTTGACCACTACGGACGCGATCGGTCGCTTCCTGGGTATCAATGTCGGAACACCTCTACAGCGCAAGCTGTCTAAATTGGCTCTGCTTCTCTTTGGTATTGCCGTCATTTTTGCAGTTGTTGTTGCCGCAGCCAACGATTTCCGTGGTGATGCCGAAGTTATTATCTACGCGGTTGCTACGGGACTGGCCATGATCCCAGCTTGTCTGGTCGTTGTTTTAACGATCACAATGGCTGTCGGAACTAAGCAGATGGTGCAGCGACATGTTATTGTTCGCAAACTCGACTCTCTCGAAGCCCTTGGTGCAGTGACGAACATCTGCTCCGACAAGACTGGTACACTTACCCAGGGTCGCATGGTCGCAAAGCGCGCATGGATTCCTTCCGTTGGAACCTATTCGGTTGGATCCTCGAATGAGCCGTTGAATCCAACAGAGGGAGACCTGAGCCTTATTCCTGAACGGCCTGTCAACCTCGGCGCAGATTTGAAGCCCGAGACCTCTTCACCCCATGATCTGCTGAATAATGAGCTCCTCAAGTCTTTCCTCAATGTAGCCGCGATGGCTAATCTTGCTCACCTTCATAAATCAGCGAATGATGAATGGCAGGCTCGCGGCGAGCCAACCGACGTTGCCATCCAGGTTTTCGCATCGCGGTTCGATTGGGGACTTGATCGCTGGACAAAAGGTGACAGCCCAGTCTGGCAACAAAAAGCCGAGTATCCATTTGACTCCAGCGTGAAAAAGATGTCTGTAATATTCGCCAAGTCTGACGCAGACGTGGAATCTCAAATGATCTTCAGCAAGGGTGCCGTTGAGCGTGTCCTAGAGGCCTCCACGACTATCACCTGGCTAGAAGGTTCCGAGTCAGTTACCCTGAATGATGAAATACGCGATGAGATTTTGCAGAACATGGAAGCGCTAGCAAAGGAGGGGCTCCGTGTGCTTGCCCTCGCCGGTCGAAAGCATAAGCCGAAGCAGGGAAGCGACGAGCCCCTTCCTCGCGAGGAGATCGAGAAAGACCTTGAATTCTACGGCCTTATCGGACTATATGACCCTCCTCGCCCCGAAACTGCCGGCGCGATTGCCCAATGCTACAAAGCTGGGATTTCCGTGCACATGGTGACCGGTGACCACCCCGGCACTGCTCGTGCCATTGCAGCCCAGGTGGGAATTATCCCCGGCAACATGAACACCCTATCCAAAGAAGTTGCCGATGCGATGGTTATGACTGCTGGCGAATTCGACAAGCTATCTGAAGAGGAAATCGACAATCTGCCGACTCTGCCTCTCGTTATCGCCCGATGCGCGCCTAACACCAAAGTCCGCATGATTGATGCTTTGCACCGACGGGGAAAATATGTTGCCATGACTGGCGACGGCGTGAACGACTCACCGTCCCTGAAACGTGCTGATGTTGGCATTGCCATGGGTCAAAATGGCTCTGATGTCGCCAAGGATGCTTCAGAGTTGGTTTTGACCGATGACAACTTTGCCTCTATCATAAATGGCATCGAAGAAGGGAGAAGAATTTTCGACAATATTCAGAAATTTGTTCTACATCTTTTGGCTGAGAACGTGGCTCTTGCATTGATTTTGCTTATTGGACTTGTGTTCAAGGACGATACCAATCAATCTGTATTTCCTATCGCACCGGTTGAGATCATCTGGATCATCATGGTCACTTCTGGTCTTCCTGACATGGGCCTGGGGATGGAAAGGGCCTCTCCAGATGTTATGGACCGACCTCCGCAAAGCGTATGTATACACCTTCCATTAACAGCTACGCCACATATTAATAGCTTCACAGAAACAAGGAATATTCACCTGGGAAATTATCGTCGACATGCTCGTCTACGGTGTCTGGATGGCAGCACTCTGCCTATCTGCCTTCACACTAGTACTATACGGCTGGGGTGACGGAAACCTCGCGCAAGGCTGCAACACTCAATACAACGACGCCTCGAAGCCTTACGGCTGTGACACCGTCTTCCGTGCGCGCGCCACAACATTCACCTGCATGACCTGGTTTGCACTCTTCCTCGCCTGGGAAATGATGGACCTCCGCAAAAGCTTTTTCCGCATGCAACCTGACTCCAAGCGCTATTTCACGCAGTGGATGCATGATATCTGGGGCAACCAGTTTCTGTTCTGGGGCATTATGGCAGGGTTTGTCCTTGCGTTCCCGATTCTTTATATTCCTGTTATCAACCACCAGGTATTTAAGCATTCGAGCATTTCATGGGAGTGGGGTATTGTCTTTGTTGAGACGGCCCTTTTCTTCAGTGGCATTGAGGCTTGGAAATGGTGTAAGCGCTGCTATTTCAGGCACCAGGAGAGGAGAGCGAAGAAGGCGGGCGATGTGCCGAGAGATGAGCATCGTCGCTTGAGGGATTTCAGTCGACACACTACTATGAGTCGCTCGGAGACCCAAGCGACTGGCGATATGAAGGTTGCACAGTCGATGGTTTAAGGTGGAACAAAGGCCCCTTAAAAGATGAGACGCATTTACTATTTTATTGTTGATTGTCTTTTCACTAATAGATATCATTATTTGGGTGATGGAAAGTGGACCTCTCATGAAGCTATCAAATAGAGATACACCAACATCACTTCGCAACATTGCTTGATTGCTTTTACTTCCGTATCGAATTGCAGCCATGAAATTTTTACAGCTCACATCAATCTATGCACCAGAACTTCACTTTATCTCATGTACGAGAGTTTCGTCCCCTCAACGGTTGACGCATTAAACAAGCTTTATATATCCGTCGAAAATCTATTGTTTTCGATCATCTTCCAGTATGAACTCTACAGAATGCGTTTTTCTTTGCACCAGAAGGTAATGTGCAGTTTCGTAAGTCCTCTGGGGGCACAAATAAAAATGGGAGATCAAGAATTCATTCGATATCATGATCATGAGGGTAGACTGGCGTGATATAGAGTCGCCCCGAGACTTTTACTCCAATTGAGGAGACACACTTTCTTCCTTGTCAGAGAACCCTTCATTAATCACTCGATCCGGGTACCCTGTCTTAGTCCAGATGCAAAATGAATGATCTTCCGTAACCGGGCCCGAGACTTGCTCGATTGAGGACGATCACTGCGTCTAGAGCGCGATGACTCAGCAACACATACCGCTTACATCATCGGACCCGCGTAGTATCCAGCTTTGCCCTTGGTTCAGTTTCTTGTTTCTGCAACCTGATCTATTTCATATCCTGCGCTCGCTTTTTCTATCCTTCGATCATTCCGTGTTATACATTCTGTCGCAGCTTTCGGACAGTCTCTGGGTGCTGCAAGCTCGCGCACGACCCCAGCACCGCGGGCGCGCTCGGACTGTCACCAACCTCCCCCAATCGCATGGTTGGATTTGAAGGCGTCGCACCATTCCTCGGTCCTTTCGTGTTGCCAAAATGACAGTCACAGACCGTACTTTGATTGGCCGTCGCTCATCAACGCAGCACTACCAGACCTTCGACACTCCTCCACCCAAATCGCGTGGTCGTCCCAATTCCGGCCAGTCGGAGTCCTCTGGCGAGGCATCGCACGATTATCACAATGACCTCGAGAACCACGCACAGTCCCCATTGCCGAGAAAGCAGATGGCAGTGTTGGCCATGATTGCCTTGGCCGAGCAAACGGCGCTCAACTCGATCAGCCCGTATTTGCCGGATATGGCATCGAGTTTCCCCGAGGTGGAGCCGAGCCAAGTGGGTGTCTACGTGGGAAGCATTGCTTCGGCATTTGCGCTGGCACAATTCGCGACAAATTATTTTTGGGGATGGCTTTCCGACCGGATTGGCCGTAAGCCAGTCATACTTCTCGGCACACTGTTGACCGCACTCTGTTTTGTTGCATTCGGGTTCTGTAAAACTTTGTGGCAAGCCATTGCCGTACAAGCTTTGATGGGTGTTGTCAATGGTAACCAGGGTCTTGTGTCGACCTGTCTGGGCGAAATCACCGACCGGAGCAATCAGTCCCAGGCTTTCACTTGGCTTCCTGTCCTCTATGGCATTGGAGGCATCACAGGTCCACTCCTGGGTGGTCTTCTAGTCTTCGAGCGCAACCCCTTCACGGGCAAGGAAAGCACATACCCGTACCTGGCGCCCAACCTTTTGGCTGCATTCATTCTTCTGGTTGACTTTGTCTTGACTTCACTATTCATGGAAGAAAGTCTGGAAGATGCGGACATCCTTCCCAAGTTTGGCAAGAAATTCCGCAGTCTCTTCTCATGGATCTGGCAATTCACAGGCCTATCCAGACACCCCACCTATCTTCGGGTGCCTAGCGGCCCCGTTCGCCGCAACACTGGCGACAGCCAAGAACATGACAGTGATTTGGACTCTGCTTCGGAGGTATCAAGCCAGTCACATCAGCATGCCGAAGAGCTAAGATGGGACGAAATATGTACAAGAGACACCCTGCTCCTACTTATTACCTACTTGATCTTTGCTTTCTGCAATGTTTCCTTCAATTCGCTCTTCCCAATCTTTGCCCAAGCCAAGCCCCCCCATGGGACGCCACCTCACACCCTCTGAGATCGGTCTGGCTCAAGGATTCGCTGGAATTGTCACGATCATTTTCCAAATTTGCATCTTCAACCGTTTGCGCGACAAGATGGGCAACAGATGGTCTTACCGCGCAGGACTATTCGGTTTTGTGATTTCTTTCCTCTTGATGCCTTTCGTTGGATACAAGAGCGAGGACAGCAAGGGCTTGACCAGCAAGTCTGCTCTCATGGCCGTCGAGCTGTGCTTCGTCCTCCTGGTCAAGACCATCGCCTCCGTTGGTGGCCTGACGAGTGCTTTGCTATTGGTTACCAATTCAGCCCGGAATCACGCTGTTCTCGGTGCCCTGAACGGTCTAGCACAGACTCTCAGTGCAGCTGGCCGCTCGATGGGCCCGTTCCTTTCTGGTGGTCTCTTCTCCTTGACTGCAAAGATCCAGCCGAAGGGAGAAGCCCTTGCATTCGGCGTCTTCGGTGCTGTCTCCTTCATCGGATTCATTCTGAGTTTCGGCATCCGGGGTCGCTCTCTCGAGGCCGAGGGCTGGGGCGAAGATAGCGACGATGACAACTATAAATCAGACGAAGACGAACCCAACGGTGCTTGAATGCATTTGAAATCCGCGACATGACGTGACGACAATTCTCTGATTCCTTCGAGCCTCTTTACATTTGATATTATTAATCTTCAATGCCCTTGTCGAATTGGCAATCCTATTCTTAGCTGAGCATCCCTTGGTTTGGCGTTTTTCTCTTTTCACTCTTCACATTGAGCATAGCTTGAGTTTGATGGATTGCTGTTTGAACACACTGTATTATGTCTTTGTGAGACGCTGACTTTGCTTGTATTATTCTAGATGACTACAAATAAAAGTGCCCAAGCCATACACTGAGTAATGAAGAGGCCAAGACCTATGCCGTCTTGGCCTCCCACTCGAAGATCATTCAGCTAACCCACTATCAAGATATTGCACATGTTGAAGACGGAACTGCAAAGTATGCAAACTCATCGCAGAGTGTCGGCTGTCGAGGACTTGGAACATCATGAGTGACTAAACCTGGGCTGGGACCCACATCTCAAGATTTCCCCTCGTCTCTGTGTGAATCGTAGTTTTGGAACGTGCGATTTCGTATTTCACGAACATCAAGATGCCTTTTTTTGATGTAGGTTCAGATCCAATATTCGTCTTTCGTCCCTTGATCAATATTGATTCAAGATCGACAGGTTGTGGTGACTTTCACCGCGGATCAATTTCGTAGCATTTACCGTGGCAAGGCATACCATGAACCTGACTACGCGGCGGTTCTCAAAGTGACAAGATATTGCTCACAACCATGTCATTGAGTGACGCAGAACAAAATCTTCAATTAGTCAGGCAATTTCCAGACATGTGCAAGATGACGCTGGGCGTGCATCCGTACCATGCGGGTGAGATCTACGAGCATGAGGGATCTGAAGGCAGCCAGAATAGCTACCTTGCATCCATTCAAAAGTTCGCAGAGATGCTGCTGGCAAATAAGTCTTCTCCACTTGCAGCCTTTGGCAAAATTGGCCTCGACTATATTTATCTGGATCGCGCGGACAAAGACACGCAACAACGTGCATTCCGCGATCAATTGGGGTTGGCTACACAGCTGCAGTTGCCTCTGTTTCTGCACGTTCGTGAATCCACCGATGACTTCATCTCAATCATCAAGCCCTATCTGCCTAGATTACTTCGTGGGTGGCCTGGTACATTCATTTTCGGGCACCAAGGACGACATGCTTCGGTTGGTGGAGCTAGATCTTGACATTAGTGTTCATGGCGTTTCGTTTCGGACAGAGGAGCAAATTGAGATGGTGAAAAGCATCCCGTTGGAAAAGCTGCAGATTGAAACAGATGCTTCGTGGTGTGAAGTCTTGTCTAATGATCCTAAAATTGAACGCTTCTTAGAGACTGCGAGGCCTCTGCTGCCGAGCCGGAAACATAACAAATTCATCGCGGGGCAAATGGTGAAAACTAGAAATGAGAGCTGCACTGTCGAGAGAGTTGAGTTGGTGGTGGCAGGGATAAAGGGATTGACTCTGGAGGAGGTGGTTGAAGCTGCGTGGACGAATAGTTGTCGGATGTCCTGGTGAGAGCATATACTTTTCTAGTGACTTTACAGATTAGAAAATAGAACAGATCACTTCTGGATCCTTTTCGGCTATGTGGACTACAAGTGAGGGGCTTCATGTTTTTCTGATAGATGAGTATCATGAGATTCAGACTGGTTGATCGCGGGTCATGCACGACGATCCAGCGAGGCTGTTTGGACACATGCATGTCACATGATGGTGGGTGTGCTCGAGCCAGTACAATTTTATCTGTGTGCTCATGTAAACTTGGCTTGGCATGGGCACCTAGTTCGCCGAGATGCATGTCTACTATCACAAACAAGTCTTGAGATTGCTGAACATTCTCATAGATCCAATGGCTTGTCTATCATGGGCCAATGTTAGATGGAATATCTTGTCCGATCATCACTTTCGGGTACTGGCTGAGATTCTGCGTTATGAGGGCCACTTAGGGGGGTTAGCATAACCATGTTTTCTGTTGCCTGCAACTGTGAAGTGATGGTGAACTTTCCTACCAACACCAGAAGAGCCAGGAGTTCGCTCCTTGCCCTTTGGCCCCAAGTAGAATGATCTTGATGTGGCGTTTTGAAAGCTCTCGAATGCAGGATAGATGTAAGATAAGTTGTTGAGATCCCTTGCGGCCCCAAAATCTCGCCCTATAGCTTGCGGGTCGGCGGGTTAACGAAGCTCGAAAGGTGGTCAGCATAGAAGACAATGCGTATAGCCCTCGTGCAAATTATATTCTGCGGACTGCTTTGGCCGACGCTTTGATCGTTGAACCGCTTGATTTATCCTCAGTTAGCTTAGAACATAGGGAAGCCCATCTTCTGTATATTTGAGAAGTCAAAGATAAATCCTCCGGCGATTGACGGATGATCGGCAATCAACCTAAGAGTGGGCCGCCCGCACGCTTCGGGCCGACCAAGTACATAGTGCCATACACCATCGGAGCCCGGTTGACTGAGGTAGGCAATAATCTATACCATAAATTACTTAGGTAAGGTAGAAGTGGCAAACCGTGCGCTCGGCCGCCCAAATAGGTTACATATGCCTTGGAGGCGTTCGGGCGACCGGCCATTCTTTTCATTTCGCATGCGGGGACGGAACTAGTGAACGGTACTCGGTTTACAGACCATTACCTACTGCAATCAATAAGCGTATCGAGCCACTGCGTTAGATTTATACGTGATGGCACGCTTCTGGCTCAGAATAGGGGGGATATACGCCCCAGGGTAGGTCATACCCTGACCCAAAGAACGTATGTTTGGCGGCAAAGGGGTGTCAGACCCGCCCGTACCATTTTCGTTCCAATTAGATCCATTGGCCCTTCTCGTCCTCTCCCCGATGAAACCAGCAGGCAATGCTGCACGTTTAGTGGCGAATTATAGCATCTTAAGGGGCCATTCATGCAATGGCCACAACTGGACATCCTTCATGGTGTGTAAGGATGACAATATCTATGAATCTGCATGATTGTTTCGAGTCAGTGGCTCCATATCCACTAGATAGTGAGCGTGAAAAAGATCATCCGTCGTGCCTGAGAAATCACACATCAGCGCTAGCGGGATGATTAGCAGGGTATTCCACTTTGGTGCTTCGGACGTAGCACAAAGCTATAAAGAGCATGGCCTAAATCTGCATGGAGTCTCGTGGCTTTGCAGTCAGCCTTCAGCCGTACTCTCTCATGTTCCTCGGCAGTTGTGCCCTTCGTGTTGATCGTCGATCTCTTCCTCGAACCGCGATAGAGATCTGTCAACTCGAGAATAACTCAAAAATAAAATTGACTTCTTCCGCCTCTTCTAGCGCGAATTCAAGGTACAAATGTCAATAGGTTGAAATAGAAAGGTCCTTCCTGTCAAGATTGCAGCTCCTCCATAAACTGTTTTGGCCCCGGCGATCACTTGTTAGCGCAAGCACATTGTGACAAGACCCACCACAGAGATCAACTACTTATTTCAGGGGCCTTTGGGGATAATTCACGATCTACGAGGTATAGGAGATATAGACCGCGTTCCTCGGCCCTAAAGTAGAGCTGGTTCGCTGACCTTCTGACATTCAGGCTATCTTTAACCCTTGTGTATACTTGACTCGCTATTTAAGGAGCCCGAATTGTCTTTGTTCCTATTCTCATACAGTCCAGGACTTTTTTTCTTTCGACAATTGAACTTCCATGACTCGTACTCGGACTCTTATTACATGTAAGCCCTTTGAAAGACACGTTGCCGGGGAATAGTCGGGTGATCTCGAAAGACAAAGATAATTAATCAGTCAATAGAAAACGCCATAGCTTGACAATGCGCAAGGCTTAGTCTTCAAAGGCTCCGCAAGCAACCCATAAGTTTACAATGGTCGCAGCTTTCAGCTTTTCGATCCATCGGGCTCGTTGTGGTTCAACCAGTGCCAACAAGAAACAGCCAACGCGACCCTCTTCGCTTAGAAGACAGCTTTGTGAAGAGCAACCATAAACAGAGCTCTGAATTACAAGCAGTGCAAATAACTGTACCCCTTCAAGAGGATACAGAATCAGAGACGGTTCCGGTGAAGATGAGGATGGAAGTGAAGATGTCAGGATCTCGCTCCGTCAGTCCTGAACATCTTCGGACCATGTTTATCTCTGATCCTGCCAAGCTGGCCAACCCCCTCTCTGAAGCGCATAGCGAACTCTCCACCCTCCAGAACCGGGAGGGAAATTCGGAGAGCGGATCAACTTCAGACCATGCCGCATCACGCACCTTCTATCTGCTCGGTAGTCATCAGTCCGACTCCGACCCCGACATCTCCCCAATCTCAGATGGTCACCCTCCTGCCCGATCTACCTCTGTACTGGCCCGTTTCTTCCCCGAACTATCATCTAGCTGGCATGCTGTGTCCCCAACAACCCCCGATGTGATGAAACAAAATATGAAGTCGCTGGACTATGCCTCGATATTCGAGAATGAACGTGAAGATCGACTCAAGACTTTCTATCAAAGCCCACAGGAGAGCAAATTCGGCGAAGAAGCGGAGAAAACGAATCAAAGAAGCCCAGAGAGTGGCAAGAGCCGTGATTCTGGACAAGGCAGTCTGTCTGACTGCGCGTCCTCTAATTACAGTCACCGCACGTCTCTTACCAGTATCAACATTGACTGTCTCAGCGAACGAATCGCGTATAAGCCAGCAGATACATATTCCATGTTTAACCCTGTTTCAGCGGGTGTCTTTGAAGATGCATCATCAATGTACTCGCAGGCCCCATCCGTTGCGTTACCAGTCGCCCAAGGGGAGCCAAGAAGCGCAACCAGCATCCCTCCCCCACGAACAGGTCGCCTGGCCCCGAAGATGTCGATCGAAGAATTGAAGAACAAAGCTTTACCACTGGAGCCGATCCGAGAGCCCAGTCCGCTAGGGATCCGCCGCCCCAGCCCCTCGTTCCATATTTCGTCCACGTCGTGTTCGCATGCCTTGCATTCAACACATCGATCGAGCCCAAATCACTCGGTGAACATTCGACGGCAACAACATGAAGAGTTTTGTTTTGAATGTGGAAATCATCGCAAGCAACAGCCGCGCCATGGGACCATATCAGGACGGTATCGGCAATCGCAGGGTCAAAACATGCGCCGCGGGCAGACGATGTCGCAGGCCACAGAAGAGCTGGAATATGCACTGGCCGATTTTACTAAGGGCTTTGCGAGTCAGCAACGAACCGTCCTCATTCTGGATGGACCTCTCCAAGTCAGCCGACACAATGGTGACCTGGTAGCCAAACGCCCAGCTCCTCGGCCTCCACCTCTAGCGCCTCATTCAAAGTCGCATCCAGGAGGACCATCGATCTTTCTGCGACCATCCAAGAGCCAAAAAAGGTTGTCAAACAAATTGCCCAAGAACGAAAGCACGAGAAAAGAGCATAGACCGAGTAATCTGCAGTCCATTAGTGAGACTTCGCCCAAAGGAAAGGCCTCCAAGACGGCCGAATCGAGTGTTTCCTCGACAAAGAGAAGCACAAAGGCCTCCAAAGCAATCGAGGAGCACAAAGGACGGCGGCTTCAAGCCACGCCGAAATCCAGCGATGAGAAAAAGGGAAAATCGAAGGTCAAAAAAACCTTCACATTGTCGATACCGTCGTTCAGTCGTAAAACTTCCAATGCACACCTGCGGAACCAGGAAGAAGATCATCGCCTCGATGCTCACAGCTCGGGGTCAGAAAATCTGTCGAAACCAACGTACAGTCGTGAGTGCCATTCGCCTCACCAAGCTTCCAATTCGAGCTTGACTTCCAACAAGCGAGGTGAACTCCTCTTACAACTTCCCCGCCTTCAGACCCAGGACTTGAAAACATGTAGCCTTATCGACAATCAGACTAGCGATCAGGAACAGTACGCCACCCGCCCCGCAGGCTTATACTCGGCCAACACTGCAGCTGATGCCGCACTGCACCCTCTACTACGTGCGTCGCCAGTGGAAGAGAAGATTCTTGTCGGCAGCAGGATGTGGAACCCCGGAGCTTTTGTTTCGACAGCCCAGGCCAGCAGCATACACATTCCACCCGATCGGATCTACGAACTGGACGCGAGTCCGCCTTCCCTGTCAGCGCGGCCCAGGCCCGAGCCGCAAGTTCAAATAAGCATGTTCCGATCAAGGTTGACTTTCCGGTGGACCTACCGAAAAGTCTCGTCATAGCAATTATGAAGCAAATTGATTCCCTTGACGATCTTTTTGATTTCGTCCTTGTCAACAGGCGTTTCTATTCTATCTTCAAGCGCCGAGAGCTTTCTCTGATCAAAAGCGCTCTATTCGGAATGTCGCCACCAGCGTGGGAACTGCGTGAGATGAGTCCACCATGGGAAAACGAGTGGACACCCCTTCTGAATCCTGATTCGCACGTTCCGGAATACACACCTACCTCGTACTTGAATCGTTATGCGACCGACATTTATACTCTGGCCCGGCTAAAATCTATGATCCTTGTTCGATGCTCTTCATTCCTCCGCCGCGACACCATACACGGCCTGTCCGGCGCTGATCCAATTCGTCTTGAAGAAGTTGACGACGCATTTTGGCGTATCTGGACCTTCTGCCGTATCTTCGGTAGCGGAAAGGGTCGCGAAAACGACCTAGAGGGACAAGTGGACTGGCTGAAGGGTGGCGCAAAGGCTAGAAAATATACTGGCGCGACTTCAACCATGACAGAACCTTTCAGGATGAACAACAATTTATTTGAACCACCCGAGGGCTTTGCTCGTGGAAACTGCGGTGGCCTGTCGCAAAACCAGCTGTATTATATGATCGAAATTTGGACTTGTTTGGGCGTGCTGTTGCAGGATCTGCACGCAAAGGTCGCCGATGCGAGAGCTGTTGGCATTTTGGATTGTATGTGTATTGCAGGGGGTGATATTGTGCAGGAAGAAAGTGCAATTGGTTAGTGATGATCAGGCACCGCTCGGGAAAGCTTTTGCTAATGCATATTGACAGAGGAATGGACATCTTACATTCTCACACTGGGCCTTTCGGCTGTCTTGACTCTCAGCTCTCAGTGTCCCGCCAAAGGCGCGGCCGAAACTTTGGAAACAGCCAAGTCGCTCGGTCTGACCAAATGGGAAATGACGGAAAGCGAAGTCAGTCGGTCATCGTTTCTCAAGGAGGCAATCTCTCGCGCCTACGAAGAGCAGGAGCGAGCTCTCAGCACACAATCCAACAGCCCTCATGACCTTAATTCTCGCGAGCTAGACTTGACAAATGCTGAGATAGAGCGTGCACGAGAGCAGCGAAACCTCGCATTCAAGAACGAGCTCCGCGCCCTTCGTCTAAGAAACGTTCAATCGAATAAGGAGCTGGTCTGTTCATTCTCCAACGAACGTCCCATGTCCGAATACAGCGTCATTGTCCGCAACCTTGATGGAAGTCTACGCCACCCATCAGGTTCAGCACAGGAAGATATTCCTCCGGTTCCTCCCGCCCCTCCTCTTATTCTCAATCGCTCGTCTACCTCAACGTCAAGCGCTACACCTCCTACTCCGAGCTACATCCATCCACCACCAAATACCTCTAAGCCATCCTTTTATTTATTTCCGCGCACCTCTTCCAACCACCCACCCTTAGCTCCCCCTCCCCTCAGACCTCAAGTCCAAGATCCAGTCGATCGTGCCATGTATAGGATGGTACATGAGCTAGGTTTCAACGAAGATGACGTCAAATGGGCTCTCAAGATCACCGACACAGGCGAGGGCATAGATGGCCTCGCTGCCGAGCGCCTCCTCAAGGAAGAAAGGAGGAAACAGCAACGTGACCCTTTTGCACCTCGCGGTAAAAACAGCTTCCTTCATTCTGTCATGAATCTTCAAGGATCGCAGGAATCAGGCTGGCGATGGGCATAAGCATAATAGCCCCCGGCATTTCACAACGAGCCTAGATCATACTTGATTTATGTATTGAAATATATCGTTGCGCTTGTTCCCACGCTGCACGTCAATTGTTCTGATCTCCTTTGCGATTTGTTACATAAACTCGTTATTTGCAGAAATTATTTTAGCATTTGATCACTGTCTGTCTAGGCATGCTTAGAAATGAATTCTAGAAAAGACTTGACATATCGAAGTCTCCTCCATGAGACAGTTACCATGAGTAAACCGATTGGCTTGATGCTCTTCTCATCAGTGGTGCCGATCTGACTCCCCACGATCACGGCGGTGGAATCGGTGATTGAAAGGGAAAAGCGCAGCGGCAAGATATCGATTGCACAGCTTGGACGTGTTCTGAGATTGGGTCTTCAGTTGGAGATATTTCGCTCTATACTTTAAAACTTGAATTGTTTCCTAGGTCCATTCACGCAAATTCACCCCGAGGCTCCAGAAGTACAAGACACCCCAAGATCCTTCAAAGTATTGGCACAAAGAACCTCATTCTTCCCGTCTGGTGCCACAACCGTATATTCACGAATAGTAACGCCGCAAGTCCCATTCTCTCCACAATTCAGATTCGCGGTAACATCGTCATATTTCCCACTCGTTGTCCCACTAAACCCATCAAAGACAATATCCGTCAACACCGCATCCCCGGATATTTCTCGCAATAATCCTCATCTTCTCCATAGCAGCTCTGTATCTGGATCGCGTAATCACAACCTTCAACGTGGACATTGGTCCATGTCACATTAGTCACAGTTGATAACCCATGACTTCCACCAGAGGGATACGTCTTGATGCCAACCGCTTTCGTGGAATTGATCATTGTTGCGCCGGAGACGTATACATTCTTCACCGTATCATCTGAACTCTTTCCCAGGGATCCGACAGAAAGTCCATGGCTGCCAATGCAAGTGATATCGGTCACAGTCACCCCGTCCGCGCCGGGTTTGAACGCGACACAGTCGTCATCATTGGTGATGGAGACATTAGTGAGTGTTACATCTGTACTCTCGCCGATATCGAACCCGTCGGTGTTTTTCGCTGCGTTGGTGCTTTTCGATGTCGCGTCCATGGTTAGGTCTGAGAAAATCACGGTGTGGCTTCCGCCTTTGACTGAGTTGAACACGTTGGGAGGATTCTTTTGTCGCAGATTTGAAACCTCGATGTCTGAGCCGCCGGTTATATACAGGAGAGTCGGGCGTTTGTAGCTGCTGTTTGTAGCGAAGAGGTCGTACCTGTGAAATAATGATAAATCAGCCATTTTCCAGCCTTCAATATCTTTGACGTGGTAAGCAATTCGATTTGACGCACGCATCTTGTCCATTCCCATCAATAACACCATCTCCCGACACCGAGCGGATTTTGATCCCATTAATGTCATTGACGTTAATCATTGCCGTTCGGCCTTCCCAGTAGTCCGTATCCGATGCGAACTTTAACAAGCCCTCGATTTGGAAATCACAGCCAGTACATCCGGCGAAATCGAGTACACTGTTGAGGTAGTACGTTGTGCCGGCGGGAATGACAATCGTGCCTCCTTTCCCGCAGGAGGCGATTGCCGAGGTAATGGCTGGAACATCATCGATTGATGAGGATCCTCCGGCTTTGGGGGTACATGTTGAGGCGCGGGCGTTTAGCGTGTTACTTGCGTTGGGTAGGGATAGGGATAGGGCAAGGGAAGTGTTGTGAGGAGGGTTAGGCCATGGACAAGTTTGGACATTGTGAAATGGAATGAGAATCGAATGTTTGCTTGTCATTTCACAGTCTTGATGATCAAGGGTTTATAACATTAAATGGTGAGAAACATTTGGTTTGATCTATAGTTATGCCGATCCTTTCTGAAATGACCGCGGAGGCTGAGCGGTCGAATAACATGAAACACCAAACCCACGCTATTCGATGATTTGAGGAACTTTCTTGACCGAGAAATTCTAAACTCAATCTTTTTCCATGCTACTATACTGATGTAGGTCCGGTAGGGTCGAAGTGCCCCACTATTTTGAAACCAGTCACTCTCCTGTTCGCAGGCATAGGCCCGGAGCTAGTGTTGGGTAGGGACCAAAAATCCCGGAGACTCCAGACACTCTATGCGGGAAACGAGGCACTTGCCAGGGAATAGAAGTTCGTGACGGGGTCAAAGGAAGATTTGAACGACCTGGCTTTTTCTCATTAGGCGCTCGGGACCTCGGTCTAGATATTCACGATTACGTTTGGAGTTCAGCCTAGTATGCCGTTCATCGCCTAGGCAGATGACAGCTTCTAGCAACAGACTTGCTTCTGATAAAGTGTGCTATTCATGGAAATTTCAAGATTGTGGAGAATGTCGCCCATCCCCTGACCGTCCCTGATTCGAGGCTTTAGTGCTACTCATGAAACGAGATATTCCGGAAAAGGGCCGAGACATGTCTTGGCGCCATTGGCATTGTACAAGATGCATATAATACCTGACAATCACTTTTAAATCTCCATCATTGAGTATTGCGTCTATCTGGATAATTTCAGTCTACACGCAATGGTTTCCAAATCCTTCCTATCAGTCCTTTGCCTCGTCACCGCGGTGCTTGGCGCCCCGGCGGAACTACGCCGTCGGACAAGTAGAACCAGCGCCCCCGCGGGATGTCTCACTGTTGGTTCAGGTGGAAAATTTTCGACTATCAGTGATGCAATTCATGCACTTACTTCGTCAACTACCTCAGCTTGCATCTACGTTGCTAGTGCCACTTACAAGGAGCAACTCACCATCAACTTTGCCGGGACTTTGACAATTTACGGCGAGACGTCGGATACCGGAACTTATAAAGACAACACGGTGACTATCACGAACACTCTTTCCTCGCCCGATGCTGGATCTTTGGATTTGAGTGCGACTGTCAATGTTGTCTCCGATGGATTCAAGATGTATAATATCAATGTTGTCAACGGCTATGGTAAAGGGGCACAGGCCGTGGCGTAAGTGATAGAATCAAATGACTGAAACTTGTCAAAGCTAACAATCAAAGTCTCGTCGGAAATGCTGATCGGCTTGGTTTCTACGGCTGTCAGTTCTCGGGTTATCAAGATACCCTTTACGCTAAAGCTGGAACACAGTATTACTCCAACTGCATGATTGAGGGTAAGCCTGCACACATCTTTAATCTTCAAAAATGTTATATTTACAAGCTTCGTATCCAGGAGCCGTCGACTACATTTTCGGTGACGCCTCAGCTTGGTTCGGCGAATGCGACATCGTCTCGAATGGTGCCGGTGCCATAACCGCAAGCTCGCGCGAAGAGAGCACAGACACGGCATGGTACGCCATTGACCATAGTAATATCAAAGCTGCTTCTGGAATCTCCCTTGATGGACAGGTATACCTTGGACGTCCATGGCGCGTGCTTGCGCGCGTGATTTTCCAGAACTCGGACTTGGGCAGTCTGGTTAATGCAAAGGGGTGGACTACAATGGCGGATGGGGCAACGCCGTTGTATTACGAATACAATAACTCTGGTGATGGATCGAATACTTCCGGAAGGGCGTATGAGACTTCTATCTCGGCAGGTGTTACGAAGAAGACGGTCTTGGGGAGTGATTATGGGGATTGGATCGATGAGAGTTATTAAGAACTTGAATAGTGGTTGGATCAATGAACGACTACATTTACGCCAGACAATTGACATAGAGGAGTCATAACATTTAAAGTCCTTGGAATATGAGGACCTACTAAGGGATTGCTGTCACTTGTTCTCCTAGTGTTCCTAGCGGAGCCACTCGCACCTTGGCCTACTTCCGCTCTTCATTTCCTAGTCATGTAAACAAATTATCACAATTAGAATGTTCCTATCGCTATTTCTCAACTGCGATCGAATGTTGAGACTCTTCCCTTGCGGGTGCGGTGGTCAATGCCGAGTCTACGAAATGAATCTTGTGAACGGCGAAAGCAGGGCGGTACGTCTTTGGCCCATTTACACAGACTTATTCGTCTCTCTTACATGGTACGAGATACTTGAGGTCAGTAGAATCGTCTATATAATATTTTGCAGTATAAATCAATATGTCCATCAAACACACATCTAAGCCGAAGCAACCATCTTGTCCTTGACATAGAGGTCGACATACTTGTCAACATCGTAGTTCTCAAGAGCCTCGCGGTCCCAGCCCACCTGAAGCAACTCATCAATGCGAGCCTGATCAAAGTGCGCCTGCAAGTGACGCTTGTACTTAGCGAGGATTTCAGGCTTGGCTTCCTCACGTCGGAGACGGTGACCGAGAGGCGCCTCAATGACAACCTCTTCGAGAACGGTGCCATCGTTGAGGGTGACGGTCAGAGCGTTGGGAATGGTGCGCTTTGACGGGTCGTGGTAGTCGGCGGTGAACTGGGGGTCTTCGACACACTTGATGCGCTTGCGGAGGTCCTCGACAAGGGAGAGGTGGCCGCTTCACCGCCATCAGCGTAGTCGGTTGCGGTGAGGCGGTTGAATGCTAGCATGGTGGCGACCATGTACTGGACGCAGTGGTCGCGGTCAGCAAAGTTGTCCATGGCCTTGAATTGTTTGTCGATGATGCGGATGCAGGCTTCGTGGGTACGGTTGGTAATTTCCTTGATGTCTGCGGCGGTCTTGCCCATCTCGGCGAGCTTCTTGTTAATGACCTCTGCAGCCTCGATGGCGGTCTGAGAGTGGAATTCGGCTGGCCTGGGTTAGTTTCTTTTCTCTTGTTGTATAGGTTTGAGTTGAGTAGGGAATCTTACCAGGGTAGGAAACCTTGAAGAGAACGTTCTCCATGACATAGCTGCCGTAGGGGCGTTGGAACTTGAACTTGTTGCCCTTGAACAAAACATCATAGAAGCCCCAGACGGGTGCAGAGAGGACGGAGTGCATGCCACCCTCACCCTTCTGGACCTTCAGAACCAAGTTGACGGCGCGCTGGCAAGCATCACCGGCGGCCCATGACTTGCGGGACATGGTGTTGGGCGAGTGACGGTAAGTACGAAGACTCTGGCCATCGACCCAAGCCTGGGTAATAGCATCGGCAGTCTGCTTCTCAGTGAGACCCATCATCTTGGAGACGACGGCAGTAGTCGCAACCTTGACCAGAACGACGTGGTCCAGGCCAACCTTGTTGAAGGAGTTCTCAAGGGCCAGAACACCCTGGATTTCGTGAGCCTTGATCATGGCCTCAAGAATGTCTCGGATCTTCAGGATCTTGCCGTTCCCAATGTTTCCGCCGGCACGGTTGGTACGGGAGATCCAGTCGGCGACTGCAAGGATACCACCGAGGTTGTCGGAAGGGTGGCCCCACTCAGCGGCAAGCCAGCAGTCATTGTAGTCGAGCCAGCGGATCATGGAACCGATGTTGAAAGCACCGTTTACGGGGTCCAGCTGGTAGGGAGTGCCGGGCACACGGGTACCGTTGGGAACAACAGTGCCGTCTACAACGGGGCCGAGCAGCTTGGCGCACTCCTTGAATTTCAAAGCCTCCAAGCCGCAGCCAAGAGTGTCCAGGAAGACCAAACGAGCAGTGTCATACTGTATCGATTGAAATTGTCAATAGGCGGTCTTAGCAAAAGCGTTCAAGTCAACATACAGCCAAGTCGGAGTCCACCTTGTACTCGTGGATATAGCTGGCCATGTCCGAATCTCGGGATCATAGGTCTTGTCGCCCGAAACTGGGGGAGCAGCCGATTGACGAGCAGCCATAGTGGAAAATTGGGGAATTCGGGGAACTCTCGAAACGGAGGGGATGCGGGAGGAGAAAGTAGACAGTCTGGAGATGCGGGCCAAAGTGCGGGGAGACGAGTGGGTCAGCCGTCTGACTGCGGGAAGGGACATGTTGGTGTCAAGAAAGAATTGAGCAGGATCGAGGGAATCCAAGTGAGCTTTAAGGATTTAAGAGGGAGAAAAGAAGAAGAAACGAAAAGGACGATCGACAAGAATGTGGAGTGGTTGGGGGTTTAGTTGGGGAAAGGGTGTCAAACTGACTTCATCCTTGCCGAGGTGTTGCGGTTAGTGTCGGTTATCGGTGTGAAAGGCACCTTCTGCGGAGCTACACAGAGAGGTTCGGATCCGAGTCTATTCATGTTCCTGTAATTATTGGCCGTGATCAAGGTCTAAAGTAAATCTGGGAACTGCTACCGAAACTGAAGCTCGGTCGCAAGGGCCCCGAGGATCGGAGGAGAGCTCCTGGAAGGTGCCAAACATGCTCGAGAAAAGAGAGAACAGCGATTATCGGAGCTTAAACAGAGTTTCAGGTTATCAGGACCAGGAACGTGAAAGCTGCAAAGATACAAAGATACAAAGATGCGAAGAAAAGAACCAAGTCTCTGTTAACGTGACCCCCTCAAAGCTCGGCCCATCCCGTCACATGCCCGACGCGCTTCCCTTTGCTGCAACTCCTTCTCGTCGGTTTCACGCAGTGATCGACGGATCTCCCGAAATACGGCTTCGGCAAATTTGGGAGGTACCGCATTTCCAATTTGTTGGCGAACATTTGACTTGGAAAACTGAAAATTGACGGGGAAAGTCTGCAGAGACGCCAATTCGCGACAGGTGAACGCCCGTTTGCCACTGGGGTGGTAGTTAGAGTCGCCGCCACTGCAAGTCAAGGTTCTTGCGGGCTGGTGTCCATTGTACGGCTGACGCCATCCGAGCAATGCCCAACGTCGGAGGCCTTCCTCCACATCATGGTTTGGAGCATGTTGGGGGATGTCATTGATGGTACTATGGATGGTCTCAATTGACTTCAACCCACCTCCCGGAAGGGAGTGGGTGGGTTGGGGAAACTCGGGGAGAGTCTCGCCAGGGCTATAAGCAAGTCAGTCGAGAAAGAGGTAAAAGCAGCAAAGCCAGATTCACTTACCCAGCAGCGATGATCAACAGGCGTTTGCGGAACTGCGGAACTCCGTAATAGGAGCACTCAAGCACCGACCAGCGAACGGAGTATCCGTCTTGGATGAAGTTCAGAATGATCCGGTTGAACTCCGGCTTGAACCTCTCGTGTAAACCATTCGTTTCTTCCATGGTCAAAATGCGTGGGCGTACTCGTCTGATCAAATCGCTACCCGTGAACACACAAGCCGAGTTCCTTTCATCATTCGTCTGGTTATTGGTGGTGTGAGCGGGTGAGAACGGTTGACATGGTGGGGAACAATGGGCGATGTCGACTCGCAATTCAGACTCCGGAATGGTCATCAGCTGGAAGAACTCAGCGTGATAAATATCCGTTTCATCAAAGTTATGGCGGTATGTATCAACTGCATGACTGTTGAAATCCGAGGCCCAGGTATTTACCAGCCCGGCCTGTCTGGCTCCGCACGAAGCACCACCGGCTCCGGAGTAGGCATCACCGAACGTGTACGTCCTGTCACGCAAGCCTGTGAGATCAAAGCAAGGTGGAGACACGTCCTCCAGATCAACGGCTTCAGGCCCCTCTATCCGCGATCGCAAGTCGTACGGCACATTTGCTGCACCGAAGGGGACAGTCTCTCCAGGACCGCGCCAGCAGTCGCGCAAGTCCGTCGACGCCCACCCTTCACCTGCATCGCTCTCTTCAAAGGAGATGTATTCGACCATGCGATCATCCGCATTCAATGCATCCCGATCACGAACAGGCGGCTCGTCGCGCAGTCGGACGGTGAGTTTAAGTCGACAAACCAGATCTTCATGGTCCTGCCAATCAGTACGTTCATTGGTGAATCGTATACTCTGATGACCCGCAACTTCATTGAGAGAGACTGCTCTAGCCAGACTTGTCATCCAGACCAGTTCCCCTTCGACCTTGGGCAAGTAGTTATCTGCACGGCGATCTATCATAGACAGGAGATGTCGGCCATAGAGAATATAGTCTCCATTTCGGCGGCTAATAGTCTCGATTCGAAAGAAGGAGTCGTCAAGGAGCTTCAATGACATAGAAGGTCGATACACGATACCATCGGCAATCGCCTCTTGTGTATCTTGAGTCGGTAGAGCTCTTGGTGAACAAGAAAGCCATGCTTGGAATTCGTCGTCGGTCATGCAATCAGCAGGGCGTATGTCAAAAGTCTCGCCCACGCTTTCCAGCGGTTCTGTCAAGTCGACAAATTCAGGCTCCGTATAATCCAGCTCATCGTTGGTCATGTCAATTGGCCCCCGGGAAGACAAGCTTTGGGAGCATTCAACGCAGCAATGTGATCCTTCAAATCCTTGGTACCCATGAGAGAAGCTATTTGAATTTTGGGTTCTTTGTGAGCTCACCGGAGTAAATGGGGTCGAGGAAGAATCGTCATATCGAGAAGGCGAGGAGGTCACTTCCGAAGAATCATCCTTCGAGAATCGAGACGGCTCTTTATGAGAGTGATGATAATTTTTCTCGGGCGTTTCTTCGCCCGATGGCCATCCGAAGTCCTCTTCAAGTCCCAAATGACGGATAGCGAGCGAAGATTGAGATTGAGGGTTTTGTTTCAGGTGTCCTTGGCGCATGGTTTTTATCTCATCCGAGGGACAGTCCTCGTCGGCCATGCTTTCCATGCGAAGTGGTCGATCCATTTCTGGAGGACAGTTACGAGACCAGATTTTTGAGGAGCTAGGGAAAGATTGGGCTTTCGGATAATGGGGAAACGTTTGAATTTCGGGTGACAAACGACCCTCAGTGATCGAAAAGCTCTGATTTTGGGGCATGTCTGAGAGAGACGAAACTGAGGTCAACTTTTTCGTGAGTGATTTTGTGAGTATTCCTCTCTTGTTGGTATTCTGAATGTCCAATTTATCCTTCTGTATATGAGACAACAAGTTTTGAAGAAGAGGTAAGTGAGCAAATGATTGATACGGACGGTGTCTGGCCTGTGTCGTCTCTATCTCAAAGTCTGCCTCCAGATCGATGGTCTCGATGCCCATAGTGCGCTGAATATGAGGAATTTTTGAAAGTGATCGTAGCAAAGAAGCCAGCAATTATTATTGCAGGGAGGTGTATGTTCTGGGTGTGGTGGGTTGGTTAAGTGTGTAGAGATGGCTCAGGAACGACGACCGCGAGGAAGCAGGCGGAAGAAGTCGGTAAAAGATGAACTGACAGATTTGAATTATGCGCTTTGCGGAGTCTACAAAAAAAAGCTATTCCTACTTGTTGAAGGTGGGCGATTCCTCCTATGGTCAGAACCTCAGTAATCACATTATTGTCCGGTGTTATCATCTGAGCAAACAAAGGAGAACTAGTCGATGCCTCAAAGCAGTGCATCAAGCAAGAGGCTATAAACATCCTTATGTATATCCGAAACGGACATTCAAACAGCATCATGAGAATGTGAGAACGTGAAGCTATCCATGATGATGAGAGCCGTGCGCGGGGCAATAGGGCATGCTGACTAATCGCTAAGTCAGCCGGAGTCGGCGCGAAAAAAAATCTCAGTGGAGACGGAACCACGGAGGAGGGAAAGGCCACTATGGAGATTTTCTTCCTCTTCCCTCCGTGTTTTTGGGGTCCTGGATGAGCATTGCTCCCTAACTTCCTGGTTTCTGTGAGTGGTGTCTCGTGTCTTTATGTCTTCCGTTCCTTTCCCCCGTCTCTATGATGAACTCGGTTTTTTTTTATAGATGTTAGACTTCCTAACTGCATTGCGGAGAAACATCCCTTGCTGATTGAGACATCTTCACCCCGCGATTGATGATTGAATGGCAAAAGGACATTGTGCTAATATGTCTTGCTCGATCTAGATACCCCCTAACCCGCCATCAAGATGTGTGGAATCATCGCTCTGATCCTGGCGAACCCTTCCGCCGCCGCCGCGGTGGACCTCCACGAAGCCCTGTACCTCCTGCAACGTGAGTGGTGCCCGACAGCTCTGCAAGGATAAACACTAAGTATGCTGTGTGACATAGATCGTGGTCAGGATGCAGCCGGTATCGCGACCTGTGCGTCCGGGGCCGAATCTACCAGCTCAAGGCCAACGGCATGGCCGCCAAGGTCTTCCAGGACGGTGCTAAGATCGCCAACCTGCCCGGCTCAATGGGTATCGCTCACTTGAGATACCCGACTGCTGGCAGTAGTGCCAATGCTGAGGCTCAGCCGTTCTACGTGAACAGCCCCTACGGTATCACCTTTGCTCACAACGGTAACCTCATCAATGCGCCGGAGCTGAAGAAATACCTGGACCTCGAGGCGCATCGGCACATCAACACTGATAGTGACAGTGAGCTCATGCTGAACATCTTTGCCGATGAGCTGAGCGAGACAAAGAAGGCCCGGGTGAACAAAGAGGATCTTTTTGCCAGCTTGAGCCGTATGTACAAGCGTTGTGAGGGTGGCTGGGCATGCACTGCCCTGCTGGCTGGTGAGTTTTTGACCTCTTCCGTTGCATCCGAATCATGAAGACTGACAGTTTTTTTGGCTTAGGCTTCGGTGTGTTGGGTTTCCGTGACTCCTACGGTATCCGCCCGCTGGTTCTTGGCTCCCGTCCCTCTTTGGATGGTCTTGGAATGGACTACATGATGGCATCTGAGTCGGTTGCCCTGGATCAGCTTGGTTTCTCCAACCACCGTGACATCCAGCCCGGTGAGGCTGTCATTATCCAGAAGGGTTGCGAGCCGGTCTTCCAGCAGGTGGCACCCAAGAAGGACTACGCTCCAGATATATTTGAGTTTGTCTACTTTGCCCGCCCTGACTCCGTCATCGATGGCATTAGTGTGTATCGCAGTCGTCAGCGCATGGGTGATCGTCTCGGTGCCCGTATCCTTGAGGTCCTTGGCCCCGATGTCGTCAAGGACATTGACGTGGTTATTCCCATTCCTGAGACCTCCACCACCTCTGCCACTCACGTTGCTCAGTACTTAAACAAGCCTTACTGCCACGGCTTCGTCAAGAACCGTTATGTGTTCCGAACCTTTATTATGCCTGAGCAGAAGACCCGCCAAAAGGGTGTCCGCCGCAAGTTGAACGCCATGAAGGCCGAATTCAAGGACCGCAATGTCTTGCTTGTCGATGACTCGATCGTGCGTGGCACCACCAGTCGTGAGATTGTCAGCATGGCGCGGGAAGCCGGCGCCAAGAAGGTGTACCTGGCCAGCTGTGCTCCCGAGATCACCCACGCCCACATCTATGGTATCGACCTTGCCTCTCCCAAAGAGCTGGTCGCTCATAACCGTGACGCCAGCGCGATTGCCAAGCACATTGGCGCCGAGAGCGTTGTTTTCCAGACCCTGGACGACCTCAAGGGATCCTGCGCTGAGATCGCACGGGAGAACGGCCTGACCGAGCCCGTCAACTTTGAGGTCGGTGTCTTCTGCGGTAGCTACGTCACCCCCGTCAGCCAAGGCTACTTCGACCACCTGGAACAGGTCCGCGGCGAAGGCCGTAAGATCAAGGCTTTGGACAAGGCCAAGGAAGCTGTTGCCAATGGCGTCGCCAGCATGACCGACTTCGAGATTGCCGCTAACGGTGTCGCGATGGACACAAACGGCCAGATCATCCCTGCTTCCCACACTGTGCGGAAGACTGAGTACACATCCGAGAAGGAGGATCACCCCAAGGTCGATGACCGCATGGACATCAGCATCCACAACATTGCTGACCACCATGAATGATGAGCCATGCCATTTTCCTTTTTAGAGCCTTTGGGTTGACTTGCATATGGAGTCTTGGAGTTCGTTTCGTGGAATTATAGACAACGGAGGTGGAATGATTTTATGTTGAAGATGTGAAAACGGCATATCAGAAATCTTGATATTATATTATATTATCCTTTACCATTTCCCAAGGTTGAGGGCAGATACCATTCGAACCAAAATTATCTTTTTTGAACTATTCACGACCGAACTAGATTGCGACGCATCCCCTTATTGCCTTCCTATGTTCCCTCCTGATCACCTTCTGACATCTCCATTAGGGGGTCTGTCGGTCCGGCTCAAACTGATTCTGAGGTAAGACTACAGCATGCCGCGTGAGGGTCTCCATGTGAATTGCGAGAGGCCGTGACATTTCCAGAAATTCTAGAAATGATCGATCAATAGGGGCTTAGAATCCTCTTTCTCTTCGAATTTCTGGACATCTTCCACGACTGCTTTCTTCTTATTCTCCATGATATTGAAGTTTGTCTTGCTGCCTGCGTTTTCTCTTATTTCGTTCCGATCGTTCTCTTACAGCACGTTCGTCTCTAAACATGACTTTATCTACTTACAGTCTATTCCCGATGTCATCCATCTCCTGCGAGTCACCTTCTCCTATTTCAATATTCCTCTTGTCATTATTCTTCTGCGTCTTGAAGCCTCCTCTACATACTCCGATCGCTGCAATACGCTGCAACAATCTGCCTGTCGAGAACGACGTCACGTGCCAACAGTATACTTCCAGATTGACCATTCAGCATACACGATCCGTCTTACATCATGCACCACAGATTCGCTCTCGCATCGATCCCCCGCAGTCCATACATTCCAGACCTGCGGCCCAACCCCAATCGGGAATTCTCAGGGGCATCGAGATCGCGATTCTGCAGTCGTCCAAGCTTGACGTCATGCGCGCCTTTAATTCTTGATCCACCATCTACCCCAAACCATCTATTCATAATTCAGGTCCTACCTCTTCTCTTCATATTTTTAGTCGTTCGTCTCACCTCTTCCTCTCGTCCTGGCTCTTCCCCAAAATTGAATCAATGGGAGATTTCGAATATCCAGCAGGCCTCGAGGGATCTGCGATGCCCTCTGATGACTTGACGTCTGTGACCACACCCGCAGACTTTGAGCCGCGTCGATCGGCTCGCGTGCCAACGGCGAGATTCCCAAATCCTGGATCCATCAAGTTGGCTACATCCAATGACGCCGCCAGGTCTTCGGAGAAACAATCACTGGAAGGCCCGATTATAACTTCAAGCGACAGCATTGAGGCGATTGCTAACCCCGAGTCTTCGACTGATGTCCGGAATTCACACCTTACCCCCAGAGCTCGTGCCAAACCTGCTGCAAGGTCTGGCAAAGTGAAGAAAGCTACCACAGCCAATAAGCCTCCCAAGGCAAAGGAAACAACCCGGAACGCTGCTGTGAGAGATGCTATTAATGAGGTCGCACAAGAGAGCATGAAATCCGAGGCTTCTGATGAGCTTCCCCATAATCTCGGCAAAATTCCAGGCACACTTCCAACAACCAAGATTCCTGTGGGACCATCTGACGGTACCAATAAGGAAAATCAAGAGCTCGCTGCCACAATGTCCGACAATACACTAGCCGATCATCAACCAGTTGACGCTGACGCGCCTTCTGCCCCTGTGAAGCAGGAATCCGAGGACGCAAAAGAAGGCGCAGGTACTCCAATCAAGAAGCCGCGTACATCGTATGGCTTGGTAGCTGGCAAGACGCCCTTCCCCACTTTCAAGCAACCAACTGTCGCGCAGTGTGAGGAGGTCAATCGCCTGTTGAGTGCAGCTCATGGTCAAGTGACTAAGCCCAAAACTGTTCCGGAGCCTTCACTCACTGTCACTGGTTGTGGTGAAGTACCTTCCGTCCTTGATGCGCTTATCCGCACGATTCTCAGTGCAAATACGACAGGCAATAATTCAAGACTTTCTTTTAAGGGACTTGTGGATCGATTCGGGATTCTTTCTGAAGGCATCGGCAAAGGCAGTGTGAATTGGGACGCGGTTCGACAAGCTTCTTTAGATGACATATACAAAGCCATCGAAAGAGGTGGAATGGGCAGAATCAAGAGCAAGACTTTGAAAAAACTTCTCGATCAGGTCTACCAAGAGAACCAGGAACGGATGAAAGACTTGGATACCAAGCAAATGACGGCAGACGTGAAAGAGCCAAATATGTTGCCTGATGAGAAAGAAGAGGAACAGAAATATCGACATGCCTGTGCGGACCAACATTTCCTTTCTTTGGACCACATCCACAAACTCTCCACGCCGGAAGCCATCACTGAACTCGTCAAGTATCATGGTATTGGACCAAAGACAGCGGCATGTGTATGTCTCTTCTGTCTCCAGCGGCCGTGCTTTGCAGTTGATACCCACATATTCCGCCTCACTAAGTGGCTTGGTTGGATACCTCCAAATGCTAACGAGGTCACCGCGTTCAGCCACTTGGAAGTTTGTATCCCAAATCATCTGAAATATCCCCTCCACAAGCTCTTGATCACCCATGGAAAGACTTGCCCCCAATGCCGAGCTGGTACTGGAGTGAACAGTGCCAACTGGCATAAAGGCTGTGAGATCGAGCATCTGGTGAAGCGCACCGGGTCCCGCAAGGGCAGCACTGATTCCCACAAAGAGTCAGCTGTCCTTTCGAAGGTTGGTAACAAGAGAAAGAGGTCTGCAGTCTCGCCAGGTGCTGCAAGGACCGACCGCGAGGCTTCTGTTTCCATCTCCCAAGAAACTCGCCGAGAAAGAACCTTACTCGCAATGCATCGGCACAGTCTAAGATCCTGAAGGAATCATCGCCCTCGGATGGTGATGAATAGTCAACTCCTGCTTTGCCAACTACAGTAGAGTCTTCGATCGTCAAAAATCCTGCTCCCATCATCTCTCACGGACTCTTTGTCTCCCTCCATGCCAACTTCTGACCAAAATCATCTCCCGTAGCGCTCGGGCTACGAAACAAATTCAAGCCATGAAACCGACTACTCGAAAGACTCAATCTAAGAGAAGGCTACTGATACAGCCAAGTCCAAGACAGGAAGGCAAGGTCTTCCTCAAGAGAAGTTCAGAAGGGCCAAGAACATACCTATGAAGAAACCGCCTCAATGTAAACGACGAAGCGTTATGGACCTCATCAAGCGATCAAGCATGAGATCTGCAACAACTACTTCCTTCACGCGTCTCAACCGTATCCACTGACTAAAAGATGGAGTGGCGTTCACTGAGAATTGAGCTGCTCATGTTTTATACCCTTATATCGCCAGCCTCGATTATTTCAAACTATTCTATATGTTATGGTTAGATTAAAAAAAAAAAAATTCAATTCAAAACATGGATCATGATCATCCCACGCTCAAAGGAAGATCCCCACTTACTGTTTAGGAGGTCCGTGTTATCGTCTATCGGGAAAAAAGATCACCTCCGAGCTCCAGGGGCTGCGCCAACTTCGCCAATTCCGCCCACATGGATTCTTTCCTCGCACGCCTTCCTCCAGGCGTTCGCGTCGTCGTGGAGCCCCATTGTGCCTTCGTGTCCTCCGAACACGCTCAATGGGCTGGAGTCACGCTCGCCTCCCTACTCGCCGTCTACGTGGGGTACCTATATATCCTTCGCCGGAGGGAGGCTGCCGTCACGTTCAATGTCCCTCTGCCGCAGGAAGTGCGTAAGAGTGCAGGCGGGAAGAAATGGGATGATGTACAAGGGCAGGAAAAGCGCATCCTAGAGGATCAGGCTCGTGGGGTGAGTCTGCGCGTTCGGGTTGTCTTTGGCAGCCTGGGATCCGTCAATGCGATTGAATGTTTGCTAAAGGCCGGATTCGTTACAGAAATGGAACGACAAGCTAATCATGAGCTACTGCCCGGCTGATGGACGTGTCTTGGGCAACGGAATCAAACCTGCCACGGTCGAGGATGTCAACACTGCTGTGCGCGCAGCCAAGGCCGCGCAGCGCGAGTTCGCGAAGACTACTTTTGCCGAGCGCAGACAGATCCTGCGCACTCTGCTGAAATACGTCCTCGACCATCAAGACGACATCGTGACCGCCTGCTGCCTCGACTCCGGAAAGACAAAAGTGGACGCCTCTTTCGGCGAAATCCTGGTGACGGCCGAGAAGCTCAAGTGGACAATCGACCATGGCGAGAACGCCCTGCTCCCCTCGCGCCGCCCTACCAACTTCCTCATGATGTACAAGAAGAACATGGTCACCTACGAGCCTCTGGGCGTAGTAGCTGCCTGCGTTTCCTGGAACTACCCATTCCACAACTTCATCGGCCCCGTCATCAGCGCCCTGTTCACCGGAAACGCAGTCGTCGTCAAGCCCTCGGAACAAACAGCCTGGTGCACATCGTTCTTCCTAGATATCGTCCGTGGTGCCCTGTCTAGCTGCGGCTACTCGCGCGATCTTGTTCAAACAGTCGTCTGCCTCCCCTCCGTCGCAGACACGCTAACCTCCCACCCCGACATCGCTCACATCACATTCATCGGCTCCCGCCCAGTCGCCCACCACGTCTGCGCATCCGCCGCCAAAGCCCTGATCCCCGTCTGCGTCGAACTAGGCGGCAAGGACCCCTCCGTGATCGTAGACGATCCCCGCACCCTCCGCAACCTACCAACCATTGCCTCCATCCTGATGCGCGGTGTCTTCCAATCCGCAGGCCAGAACTGCATCGGCGTCGAACGCATCATCGCCCTCCCAGGCTCCTACGACAAACTCATCTCGCTCGTCGAACCGCGCATTAAATCCCTTCGTCTCGGCTCCATCCTCCTAGACACCCTGACCCCAGACATGGGCGCCATGATCTCTCCCGCCTCCTTTGAGAAACTGGAATCCCTCATCGCCGAAGCAGTCAAGCAAGGCGCTCGTCTCCTCGCTGGTGGTACACGCTTCCAACACCCTGTCCACACTCACGGCCACTACTTCGCGCCTACCCTCCTCGTGGACGTCACTCGCGACATGCGAATCGCCCAAGAGGAACTTTTCGCTCCGGTCTTCCTCGTCCTCCGCGCTGACTCCGTCCCCGACGCAATCTCAATCGCAAACTCGACCATCTACGCCCTCGGCGCTAGTGTCTTCGGCCACAATACCTCCGACGTGCAGGCATGCGTATCTGGTATTGAAGCGGGTATGGTCTCCGTCAATGATTTCGGCGCTTACTACGCGGTGCAGCTGCCGTTTGGTGGTGTCAAAGGATCGGGCTATGGGAGGTTTGCGGGCGATGAGGGATTGAGAGGATTGTGTAATTTGAAGGCGGTTTGTGTGGATCGGTTCCCGACGTTGGTTGGGACTGCGATTCCACCCCGAGTGGATTATCCTATCCATAAGGGAGGTGAGAGAGATGGTGTGAAGGCTTGGGAGATGTGTAAAGGGGTGGTTGAGACGGGGTATCAGATCACGATCGGAGGGTGGATTGCTGGTCTTTTCCGGTTGTTGGGGAATATGTGATGTGAGTGTTTTTCTTCCATTGAAGAGCATTTCTTTCAATTCTGTAATATATGACATGGGATTTCTATACAATCTAATTCTAGCTCGGACATGGCAGTCCGTTTGATTGTTCTAATTAAGACATGGGTATCGTAAACATCCTCCAATCTCAGGCGGGAGCGTCAGCTCAAGGCCCGGTCCGCGGAGGACTTCTCACAAAACGAGGAGGCACTTGCGGGCCAGCCTGCTTCAACCACCAATGCTTCGCGTCGAACGAAGTCTCATCGATATATCGCTTGGGCGGTTCCGCACCGGGGCCATATACTGCATCAATATACTTCCTTCCCATCCCATCCTGTGGATCCAACAATCCCTGATAGAACAATGCGTGGACAGGATATTCCCCCGCCCTTTCAATATGGTTCTCGATCTCAAGATAGAAATCCATTAACCAGTGGACGAATTTGCTGATTCGGCCATATCGCACGGGATCTTGCTCAGCCATCGAAACGAGATTAAACATCCATTGAGTCAGTTCCGTCGATTTGATCGGCATCGACTCCGCCGAGGCACGGAGGAGAGTCTGAAACAGTCGGACGCTCTGTAGGGGATCGCAGCGTAGACGGATCACGGTGAGGTAGTGCTCGGATGGGATGGTGTAGAAGACGGATTCTTCTGTTCTATGGCCGTGGAAGCGACAGAAGAGCTCGTCGATTTTGAGTAATGTTTCGAGAGCCGCGAAATTCTGCGTTAAGATTGCTTTGTTCACGCCAGTGTGTAGGGCGCCCCGGTCCACGGTGGTATATGTACAAGGTCCCAGCTCGCTGGAGGGCGGAAGGGTGTTGCCCGAGGTGATGCGTAGCATTTCGAGGAATTCGACGTCGGCATCGCTGAAGCCGTTGGGTCCGCCGCGCAGGAGATTGGGTGGGAAGACTTTAAGATTGAGGGCGGGCCAAGTGACGGTTGTGCCTAATGTTTTTGAGCGGTATTCGATGAGGGTCATCGGGTTGACGCATAGCTCGTACTCGTGCGGACCGGGCTGTTGGGCTCGACGCAGCAATTCGGGATTGGCCCTGATCTGGGGCACTATTTGGACTGGCGGTCCTTTTCCTTGGAAGGTGGCAACTTTGTTGTCTTTGCGCTCCATGAACTGTTCCAAAGCTTCCTGCTGGTCTGGCTCCATAACGATATCGTTGTTGATCCACTGGCGGCGGATGGTCAAGAGCATCATGGTGGGAATCTGGTCTCGGACGCGATCCAGGGTGCAAAATCGACAGCGGAAGACATCCTCCTGCAGCTTGGCGCGTTGAGTGATGCCCAATGGAATGTAATCCAGCGGCGCTAGGAGGGTCCCGATGCCTTTGTATGAGGAGCTGCTGTCTGGCGGGTCATCCCAACAGGCGAGGATGATCAGAAGCTTGTAGATGTGTTCTCTAGAGAGCGCGGCAGCGAGGGCGGGTGAAGCCCGTGGGAGGTTGAGGTTTAATGAATGGAGAAAGATCTGCTCAATGAGCTCCCTGGGCAGGGCCTCGAGCATGGACAGCACCCTGCGAGGTGGAGTTGGGGCGACGCTCGGGGATGCCGAGGGTCGGCCCGAGCGACTAGACCGGGATGATGAGATGCTTGCACTTGCACTCCGAGGTAGCTTGAAAGGGCGTCCGGGGGGCCGTTTGGGTCTGGACGTCGATCGTGCAGATTTGGAGATCCTAGGCGGTAAACTGCCTGTGCGCGTCACTGGAGTTTGATTGCCCTGACGCGCCATTATGTGATCAATCACCAAAGGAGTCACCCCGCCTTTCAGTAATCGCTCAGCTCCATCAACAAACGACCCTATGGAAATACTCTGATATCATGTAGCTGGTTCCCCTACAGTACGCTGTATGATATCAGTGAGATACCATTTTGATTGGTGGAAATGGAACCGGTGCAGGGCTGGTTCGGATCACATGATCTGCCGCCGTTTTTACCCCCACATCCGGTCATGTGATACCTCTTTGAAAGACGGGACGTGGTGATGTCATCACCATCTAGGTCCCGACAGGGTCCAGCTCCATGGCTGGAGCAGGGCCAAGCTGTCAACCCTAGCGTGCGCGGCAGAGATGGAGATGAACCTCGAACAGATTTTAAGGCACAGGGGAGATAAGCAGCAGTGAACCACTAATAGACACTCGCTAGGAGCACATGGGGGCCCTGAACCTGACGCGCCAAAAAAAAAATCAAGAAAATCAAGAAAATCAAGGAATTCGAACCCTGGCCACGGTCGAACAATGACGGAGGGGTCAAGCCACATGTAGCACCCGACATCGTATCTGAACCTTTTCTCTTCTTCATTCTTCCAAACCTGTTGAATAAACCTGGCAAGCCGCCACATTTGCGCCCTTATCGACCCAAATACGTCAGAGCTGTCTCAGCCCTACTTGGAACATTCCACCTAATTTAGCACAAAGCAGAGGGGATCCGGCCGTGACACAATTAGGATCGTCTCAGATTCCACCCGTTTTGAGACGCAGCTACGTGATAATATCGACGATCCTAGCTGGGTCGGCCTTGTTTCCATTGCGCGCAGGAACGTTGTGGCTGTTCTTGCCATCCCATAAATACCCTCCCCAACGACCCTTTTCCACCTTCTTTCAACATGCGCCCTTTCAGTGACACCTCTACCCACACATCAGCCTCTTCAAGCTACGGCTCCGTTTCTCCAAAGCCTAAACCTTAAAACACACTACTCAAAGTCAACATGGGTGCCGTCGTCTCTTGCGTATGTCCACCTCGCTCGTCCTTGACACTGTGAACCATTACTCACCATTTCCCAGATCCAAAGCGTCTTCCACGCCATCGGCTCGTGCCTGATGGGCATCGTGAACGCCATCGGTTCCGTTCTGCACGCTATCATCAGCGGTGTCGTCACCGTCATGGACGTGCTCATCTCCTGCCTGACATGCGGTTACTGCGGGAATCGTCGTCGTCGAGGCACTAGGTCTGCGGTCTAGCGATACGAAAACATTCTGCATGCTGGCTTATGAATCATGATTTGTGATTGTTATGCTTTGCGACTTGGTTTCGCTTATTTGTATTTCTTATTTCTGCGGGGTGATTCACCTCATGACATGGACCATGTCATCCCCACACTTTGCTACATACCCAGGCGCAATGGAATCCGAACCTTTTTCTAAATTCATAATCACGCTATGCTCTAGTATGCTATGCTCCAGTATGCTCAGTTGTATCTTCAAAAAAATCAAAAAATAAGGCCAGGTCCACCATATCCTTTTTCGTACTCAGCAATTCAACCCTTATATCCACTGCATCCCTCAGCATACCGTACCAACTGGTCCTTCTCGCCAAAAGGAATTTCATCCCATCGGCGATCGAGAATGAAATTTGCAAATTCATCACCAGCTCCACTCCCATACCGCCTCACTTGTGCATAGTGCTTCTCTTGTAATGGCCAACGCACTGGCACCCTACAATTCGCAGCACGGAAATACATCCCCAGCAACCTCTTGAACGGCTCAATAGTCCGTCGACGAATCAATCGCGTCGTTATATTCGCCGAGCGATCGGGCGAGAACTCATCATCTCAGAAGAAATCCCCCGCGAGCAGTTGCAGAAACTCGAATTGGGATTCTGACCACGGGGCGCGGAAGATTTTATCGGGGATGCGACCTGGTCCGATCACCACAGAGCTCGGCAGACGGAAAAGGTCTGCTTCGAAGTAGATGTCGTTTTGTTCGCGGATCTGGACGGCGCCGAAATGGAACCAGATTGCGACTTTGCCGGGTAGAGAGGTCGGGAGGGTGGCAGGGATGATGAGGTCCCCTTTTCCGCGACGGCCGTCGAGGGCCTGGTCACATTGACTTAGATTGGAGAAATATGGGTCTAGGTTGTCGAGGCAGGCTCGGTCCTCCGGGGTGAAGGTCAAGTCGGAGCATTTGCGTTTGATCGCGTGATCCACGTATTCGCGTTGACATCGGCGGAGGAGTGGTAGAGTACACCATCTGCAGGCGAGGATGGTGGTTTGCAGATGTTGGCGCTGTTGCCAGGGTAGAGACCAGAAGTCTCAGGGGCGGGGGCAGGAAGTCTGGGGTGAAGAATCCTTGTCGGGAGCCGGGGTTAGTGCTGCTGAACACGAGGCGGATCAACCATGTGTACAGCAGTGGGTTGGAGAGGGCGCGGCTGAGGTATGGGGAGGCTCGGGGAAGGTTGATTTCCAGGCTGTACAGGAAGATCAACTGGAGGATTTCGACGGGGAGGCTCTCGAGGCGCGAGCACGGATCGCCGGCCAGCGGGTGGGAGTCTCCCATATGCGGCGAATTTGACGCGGTCTCGGGGTGTCTTGAGCGAGGTTACTCGTGGTGACCGCCGCAGACACGGGGTGTTATGTGGGAGATGTGAGGCCAGCGAGGTGGACGGCTTTTGTAGGGCGGAGCTCGGTCATTTCAAAGGCATTGGGGGACCCTGGAATAGATCTCAATCAATGGTCATGGTGAGTTGCAGCTGGGCTGGAAATTGGAGCTGCATCTGGAGGTGAGAAGTGGGTATCTCGAAGCAGATTATGTCTTGGCAAAGACTGTAACACGCCCTGGTCGCATTGAGACGAGGTCTGTGGCGACATCATCTGCGCTGAGTCATTTGAAGATCTACAGGTCACGTCTTTGCCAATCTGCCGTCGTGGCTTGTAGATCTCGAGCCACAGCTATGTGTCGCTGACTGGGAGACCCTGGTCTTTGTATGGATCGATACCAGATTGAGCGGTGGATGCGAACATTCAAATGCAACCAGAAAGAAACCAAAAAAAAAAAAAGGGTTCTGTGATCGATCGATCTTATATTCTTTAGGATCATCTGGGTCTTGGTTCGCATTTTCTTTGTTTTGTCAAGCCCTGAACTATAGAAGGCCACGGAGGCTCGATCGATTTCAGATGCACTTGAATGCCGAGCAATTTCTACGCATCAATTGCAAAGTCGAAGATGAGATTGTCTTTGATGGCTTATTTGCACCTTATTGGAAATTAAAAACTCTGAAACTACTGATCGTGAGGTTCCCTGCACAATTCCTTTTCCTCCATATCTGCCATTTCTTGCTGCACAAGAGCCTCCATAGATTCCAAATCTTTTCTCACCAAGTAACTAGCTTAAATTTCTCATTACAGACCTCATTTAAGCCTATCGTGACCACGCCCCACAAAGCTGCGTGATATACAGCTCAGCAAGGGCGCCAAAGTAGGACGAGGAAAGTTGAAATGTACCATCCCGAGCTCCCGTCCTCAGTCTCACCGATAACTTCATATCCATCTGAAATGGCCCGAAACTTCAAATATCATTTTCGTCGAACTGCTCCAAGTATCTAATGGGTGGATGCGACACTTCCTTACGCTGAATAAGGAAGGGCATCGAGTGCAAATCAAGATAGCATTTGGGCTTGTTCAGATTCGACACATCCATTTCCAATAAAATCGTAATGATAGTTTTAATTTCTATATTAGCTAGATCGATGCCCAGGGTGGGTCAAGCGGCAAATGGCACGAACCTTTGATAGAAACGCTAAACCTAAGCCGCAGCCGCTCCAGGGACTGGATCCCCATACTATATCGGCCGGAATGAAATCGTCCTTCATCATTTCTCGAATTTTTACACTGCGTGACCTTCAAGCTCAAGATAACTCCATATTCTGCGACGCCGAGTTTGCTGACATGGGGATCCCGGTCATCGCGTGGGACCCGGGATGTCCAGCGCTCTGCAATTGAGCGGTGAATGTAAAAGTTGGTAGGGGAGATTCGAAGCATGCTTTGCTTTTTTTTGAGGCTTGGACATGTTATGGATTTGATTTCCGACCGACCTTGTGAGATCTGTCCACCGAGGTGGGCGGATTGCCGCTCCCAGTATATATACCGCGCTCCGTGGTTCCGCTCAACCAAGAGGATATAGCAATTGGGCATGATCTTTATTAGGGTAATTCTTCGCAACATTCGGTCCTACCTACGCTCATTCAGTGGGTTCACCCCTTCAAGTGCATCCGGATAGCCAAATCGTGCTCGACCACTAGGATTATGCACAATTATTTGGTCCGGCTACAATTCCCGAGTATTTCCTTGTTATTCTCAGAGCTTGCAGCAAGCCACACCAAAGCCCTCCTGGAGCTTTGTGCAGTCTACGTGTTGTACCTGGCCGGACAAATACATCGGGCGCTATTGCTTTCAATTGTTGCAGTCCACAAGAGGCGAGTGCACTGATTGACTGAGGTAGAAATACGATCAATGCGAACGCAGAAACCAAATTGAATTGTTTCTATACACATCCCAACCGCCCCACCACACCATGAAGGAAGGCGTCGGAGACGATCCTGGCGAAAGCGCCATACGCTTGACATCGAACAAATACATCTTGCAGTGTGATGCGTTGGGGGATAACAAAAGGAATTTGAACCGGGCCCAAAGTTTAGACGGCGGAAAGATCGCCGAAACGCTCCTGCGAACTGCATAAGTACGCGATAGAATACCGGGGGATAGTTGTATGCATACCTTGTAGCCCGGGGGCATCCACTTGCCCTTGGAAACGAGGGAAGCGGTCTTCTCGTCGATCTCGGGCTGGGCAGAGGCAACCTCGTCCTAGACGCAGAATGGAATCAGTATTTGGTCCAAAGGGTTTCGTCCAGCATTCAATACGTACGACAGTGAGATCCTCGAAGGGACGGGCAGTCTCGATGTTCTCCAGGGTCTTCTGCAAGTTGGCGAGCTCAGCCTCAACCTTGCCCTTGGTGGCCTCGGCGTTCTGGACAGCCTGGGCCTCGAAGGCGTCAATGGCCTTGAGCTGGCGGGAAACGTCGTAGGAAGCGGGCTTGAAGGTCTTGAAGTGGTTCTCGATCTCGTCGACGATGGCCTGGTTCTTCAGGATACCGCGGTAGTGGGAGAAGTCAACGGTCTGGGGCTGCTCGGACAAGACCTGGACCTTGCGGCGGGCGTCATCGTTGCGCTTCTTGAAAGACTGAAGAGAAGCGGCGGTCTGGCCGCGGAGGCCGAGCGAGGTCGAAACCTTGGCCCAGTCGATCTTGAGAGCGGCGCTGCGCTGTTGGGGAGGCTGCGTTAGCGGGTCTGGTCATTGCTTCCGGGAGCTTTTGTTGCGTGGGACGATCGGTACGGGAACACCTACAGCTGCCATTGTGTCGGGAGGAAAGATGGGTTGTGGAGGTGGAGAGAAAGAGGGGGGAGGTCGATGTGCAGGGAGGTGCCGGACAGGCGAGTTTGACTCGGAAAGGTTTGGATGCGGGAAACACGTGACCATCCGGGATCCGAGCACCGGCTCACTATAACATCAGCCCAATTCAATATTTACCAGGTACTACAAAGTTCCTTTTGGAGCATTAATTTAGATTTACGGAGAAATTGAGTTGGGCAATTCTTTTTGATTTGAATTGTATACACTCGTGGGCGCCATGACGGATCGCCATCATTTGCAAAACCCAAGTCGCTCAGAGAACCGTGTCTCGGCTAGCTTATTATATGCTGAGAGCCATGATGGAGTTGACGATATCGTTATCGTTCTCCCGCAGTGCCTTGACGGCCTTCTTGCGGGAAACGTTGGCCTGGGCAACGACCAGGTCAATGTCCTTGGCCTCAAGGCCACTCTCGTCAACCTCCTCACCATCGTCCTCCTCCTCATCCTTCTTGGGCTCAACAGCCTCGCCAAGGTCGGAGTGGTCGTGACCGGCGTGGTCGTGGCCAGCGTGGTCACCGGCAGCCTCAGCGGCAGCGAGCTGCTGGGCGGCGGAAGCCTGGGCCTGGGCGTTCAGGTCCTCAATCTTGGCCTCACCGAAGATGCTAGATTACACAGTCAGCAAGGCAATGAAAGTTGATATCCGGTTAGTGGGTCAGCACATACATCCAGGTGTTGCTGTTGGGGGACTTGTAGACATCGGGCTGGTTGACGACGAAGAGGATCTATACATCGAGATCAGCTTGGCTCGAGATTTTGACGAGGCGAAGCATGGAATTGAGACGGAATCTCCACCAGTACATCGATTTTGCAATGCGCTGGTCTATGATCTCATTCCACAGTCGGAGCTTGACGTACGTTCTTGGGGCGGCGGAGGGTGACACGGGTGATGCCGGGGACATGCTTCAGGCCGAGCTTGGCAATGGCCTTGCGAGCCTTCTTCTCGTTGCGAGAGTGGATGGTGACGGCGGCGCCGGCGGGAATGCTGGCATCACCGGCCTCGGACTCGGAGTCGCTGACCTCCTCAACGTTCTGGGGGACCTCCTCATCGGGAAGCTCTTCAACACGGGGATCGGCCATTGTGAATATGTGGGCGAATCTAAAGGATTCGGAAGTTCAGGATTAGTGATCGCGTGGTGAAGGTTGCGCAGGTTCGGAAGCTTGGTGGGTGGGAGGTGGGAGGGCGGGCGTATAGTGGGAGAACCACCTTACCGCCCACGAATCGCACAAACCTCGGGAAACAGCGATTCTGGAGGGTAGAAATGGCAGAAGATGGGTATTCGAGCAATGGAACGCACCTGGAATTCAGATATCGAGCTGTGGTGGTAGCAGGGGGATTTTGATGGTCGTAGAGTCAAAGGTTCAACAGCTGTGCGCTGGCCAATCCCGAAAATCGTTAGCGAGCGGTTGCGCCCACCCCGGACTCCCACATTGCCCTATACCTAAGGCCATCTAACATTTGGAGTACTGCCCATGACGGTGACAGTCTCATCTACAGTAATTCATTTACATTGATTTTTCAGAGATATTGTTGGAAATTCAAGGCTTTGATCATTGTCTACTCAATTCGCTTTTCCTTAGTCAAGGAAACGGAACTTCCCAGTTCTATAAAATAGACAGACTCGGCCTAAGACGCATAAGAGAAACGATGATACAAGCCCTTGCCGGGATATCAAGGATTTTGAATCATTTTTGCTGTAGTATCAATAATGCATACAGCGCTTTTGCTGGGGGAAATGCCAGCTTTGGAAACCCGTCCCAGGACACCTCCTTCATCCGATGCACCGAACCCTCGTAATCATTTATGACTTAGCAGCGGTAGCGCGGACCTTGGCGAAAGACTTCTGAACCTCGTAGCGGGCCTAGATTATTGTCAGAATGTTGCCTTATAGAATTTCCAAGGGGGATCAGTCGGAGCGAGTGGCGCACACGGCGCACTCGATACCCCCAATCCGCATCCATCACGTACCTGCTTGCGAAGACGCAGGACCTTGAAGCGCTCGAAGTCGCTCAGGTTCTTGCGGCGGTCGGCCTTCTCAGTCTTCTGGGCGAAGGTGGACTTGGCCCACTTGCCATCGATCTCGTTCTTGGCCCAGAGCTTCTTGACGGGGCCGGTACCGGCAGCACGGGGAAGAGCGGGAATGGTGAAGGGAGTGAGGGTAGCGTGGGCGAGGGAAGAACGTGACGGGGCACGGTCTTCTGCTCCTCACCAGAGGGACCGTCGACCAGGACCTGCAGGCAATCGCGAGTCAATACACATGTTCTCCAAATTTCTCGATTTCCGAGTACGGAGCTTCTTGATCTTCCGGGCAGATCGAGGAGTGCGGTTTTCAACGTACACGGCGGTGGTCGACAATCTCAACAATGGCGGCGAGCTTGCCAGCGAAGGGGCCGCGGCGGATCAGGACGAGGCGGCCAACCTCGACCAGCTTCCACGAAGCGAGCTTGACATCGATATCGGCCATGGCGAAATTCTGTAGACAATAGATCTCAGCGCTTGTTCAGATGCAGCGGTTCAGGAGCGAATGCACTCACGGTCGACAACCGGGGGTGGGAGATAAGTCGGGAGGGTTGTTGTCGAAAGAGTCGGATTGTCCAAGTCTGCGCTGTCGAATTTCGGGATGTGCCCACACAGTTCTCGCTTAGCGGGCCACTCAGCTGCGGGTCTAGGGTTGGCTTATGTCATACCTTCGCGGACTCGGACTCTCTTTCTTCCGATCTCCTGCTTTTCTTCACTTTTTTTTTTTCGTTCTTAGCTTCACTGTCATCACTGGTTTTGCCACAGTCTTTGCCATGAGCTTAATGTTGCTCTTCACTAACTTACCAGCTTCTTGAGTCTACTCCATTGTGAGCTGCCTCATGGTACGTGCAACTCCCTGTCACCCTCTTCTCCTCTCACATGATGCCGTAATTTGCGATTGACCCAGTGTCTGTGAGGCCCTCGCCGGGGTCTCGATACAGCGCTGCTGGATGATATTCAATTTCTTACATATTCTGAAAATGAGACGCAACCCACCACTTGTTATGATTGCACCAGCTCGAACCTTTTGCTGACTGCCCGAAGATTTTTTAGGCCTTGTCGCAGCGCAAGATACCTCTAGGCCGGAACAAGTTTTGCTTGTCCGGTCTCACGCCTCAAATGGTACGTTCTTTTATCTTTTTCTATCTTACCATGCTTTTGCCCACTGCATCCTCCTCCCGGTCCGATGATTACAAAACTTTATCACGCCTAGATAGTAATTGATGCCTTCGGGCAGCTGAAATTTCTCTTCTACCAAGATCTCTGAGAACCATCACACATCGCACATTGTTTCATGATGCTCTTGTTGGAATCATTTTCTAACATTGAACAGGGGTTTTCATATTCTCACGGACTTGTCTCCTGACACCTAGCTACATCAATATTAATGCAAAATAATACTCATTTCTTTGATTTCTTCTGTAAATTCTGCCACGCCGATTGAATAGATAGGTTTTGTCAAGGTCGCTCAGCTACGAACACATTACGTAGTGAGTGTGTGGCTGGCAATTGAGTTTAGCTCAGCTGCGGTATCGATTTTGATCGTCTTTTGCATCGGGATCTTTACGGCCAGCCGAGCTTGTTCATGGTCTTTAGATTCGCCATGAGCCACCTAGTCATGCTGATGAGAACTTCGTGCATAATCATGGTACTTTCAATTCAATACATATTCAGTCTGGGTATCAATTATCTTCCAATTCTGACCAAAACGTCTGGAAAGGGCGATTGAAAATGTGATATTCTGATTACAATAAGTCGTGCTATATCGTGACTGTTAAGGTCTGGCTCTTGGATCCAAGACCTTGAGCAATGCGATGGGTCGCGCTCCCAACCACACATGCCATTTCTTCCATCAACTCGATCTATTCCATCATGCATCTCGTTGTTCAATTTTATGACTCCATCATGAGCTTACGTTTGCAGCCAATGCGGACGGACCCTCGCGACTGAGCACCCACATAAACACAAATTGGATAATGTACGAGTAGACAAAGAGGAACTGAGTGCGGCGGTTGCGCTGGCCGCGAGCCACAGTGTGCATGGCACCTGCGCGCATGGATGAGTCGGCCGAGTCGGGGAGCAAGACATACTTCAGGGATCGGAGCTAAGTGAAAGATGTTAGTGAAATATCAACCCAAGCAAAGAACTGATTCCTCACCAGGAAGAAAGCGTTAGCCAGGTAGGTGTAAATAAAGACCGACCAGCCAACCCAGCCTCCAGTTCCCCGCCCTGGGGTAAGGATCTCGGATGTAACCAAGGTAGCAATGATTCCCACAAACTTGTATCCGGAGTAAGCCACTAGGTCCAATAGCTGCGAGTCATTGTTGATGCTGAGAATGTACATGGCCATCTTCAAGCACAAGATCTCAAATATGATCACCGCGATAGATGTGGTGGTGACCGAGCCTAGGAGCTCTGGGTGGAAGTCTCCACGGAACCCAGCCAGCAATACCGATAGGAGAATGTATGTGACCACGGCCATGACGGGGATATACATATCGGGCGAGTTGAGATCGTCTCGAGGGGGAAGGAACATGGAGGAGTATTGCTGCTGCACAATTTGGCCGTCCGGTCCAGTGGCATTGGTCGCCATTCTGGCTTGTTGGCGCGACCAGGGTTTGTGACGCCATGGAAAGAGGACGAGACCGACTTTGTTCAGGACGTAGGAGTTCGAGACGTTGAAGTAGTGCTTCAGGGCGGGTATGGACACATAGCGATTGAACTGTATTTTCCAGTTAGAGACGCGTTGAAAAAGCACAGTATGCGAGTCTTCATACGTTCTGTTCCATATATTCCTGTCCAGCTGCCATCGCACTCTTTCCAACCTGGAAACCCATCTGTGCCGTAGGATCGGTCATGAACCCGGGGAATCCGGGGCCATAGTTGCCAGCAGCACCCGCGGCCCCTCCCTGGGCGGGCGATGGCTGGTATGGATTCCCTCCGCCGCCATATCCGGCATTCGGTGTCTGTTGGGAAGGAGGGGAGGCGAGCGCATCATGGGGACGGTCGACACATGTTGCGGGACAGGGTGGTGAAGAGGCGGCGACTGCGCGGGAGGTGGTGCGAAGGAGCCGCGATACATAATGTTCCTTAAACGACAGATGAGTGACAGGGAGAGGGATCACTAAAGAGCTGAACTGTAGGAGTAGATGTAGTCGGGGGTTGAGAGAGGTGTAGAGTGGAAGTGTTTATACGTGGCTGAAGATCCGCTCTGCCTCCGAGCTCGAACATCGCTTTTTGGCCGACCCGCCACCACAACTTTCCATCCTTCTTCTGTCCCCCTTTTCGCCCGCAAAACCCCTATTCAAAGCTTCTATAACATCCCAGTACATAAATCTACATGCTGGAAGCTTTCGAAATCCTCACCACCTCCGGTGTGGTGCTGTGGTCTAAGTCTTACGCACCGGTGGGGTCTCATGTCATCAACAGCCTGATCAACGACGTTTTTATCGAGGAGAAGGTCGTGCCTCAAGGCGGCTCAAATGGCGGCTCCCCAGTCTTCAAGAAGGAGAAATATACGTTGAAGTGGAAGAGGGTGAAGGAGTTCAATCTGATCTTTGTGGTACGTTCGCCGCCCGTCGCATCTCTCGTCTTTCCCGTCACTGTGTCGCAAAGCTAAATAGTTCTTCTACAGGCTGTCTACCAATCACTACTTCACCTCGGATGGATCGACAGACTCCTGGAGAACATTTCGACGATCTTTATTGACCTCTACAAGGAGCAGCTTAAGGGGAACCGCGCGAGAATTACTGCGTACAAATTCGACCCGTACTTCGAGCAGCAGGTGCGCGAGCTGGAGGACAATACCGGCAGCGTTGCAGAGACATATCCTGCGGAGACCGAAAAGAAAGACCCGTTTGTCTCGTCGGACAATGGCGGCCCGCCGCCACCCCCCGTTCCTGGCCTCATGAGAGCGCAGCCTCAAGCTGCGCTGACCGGGGCGACCTCTGACGAGGGCACACCACCAGCAACTCCTGATTTCTCTAGATCTTCGACCCCTGCCGGTCATATCCTCACTGGAAAGGCTGGCCCTGGAGGTCGACTCTCTCGCCGTGCGAAGAAACTCCAAAATGCAAGTGCCAATGCTTCCTCTGGCGATGAAACTCCGCGTAAAGGCAAGACTCCCAAAGGCTCTGCGAAGAAGGGCCGTAAATGGGACGCAGATGGGTATGCAGATGAAGATGACGGTGAGATCTTGGACTACTCTGCTCCTGCAGGTGAGACTGAAATCGCCGCTCCTGCTGTTGAAGCCATCTCCCAGGATGACTGGGGTCGCCGAACTGGCAAGGGCCAGTTTGTTCTGAAAGAGCTTGGCGATGAAGTGCACAGTATCCTGGATAACGCCGATGCTGAGAAGAGCAAGGGTAATTCTTCTTCGGGTATTGTCGGCTCTGGTTTCAATGCCGTTGGTGGCTTCTTCCGCAACATTGTCGGCGGCAAGACGTTGACTGAGGCCGACCTCCAGAAGCCCCTCAAGGCGATGGAGGAGCATCTGTTGAAAAAGAATGTCGCCCGCGAGGCTGCTGTCCGTCTTTGCGAGGGTGTTGAGCGTGAGCTGGTCGGAAAGAAGACCGCCAATTTCCAGAGTGTCGACGCTGCTCTGCACATTGCCATGGAGGCATCTCTACGAAAGATTTTGACCCCCACCTCCTCCTTGGATCTATTGCGTGAAATCAACGCTGTGACTGCTCCGACGACCAAGCAGCACGCCCCTCGTCCCTACGTTATGTCCATCGTGGGTGTCAACGGTGTCGGCAAGTCTACCAATTTGAGCAAGATCTGCTTCTTTCTCCTACAGAACAAGTACAAGGTCCTCATTGCGGCTTGTGATACCTTCCGTTCTGGCGCCGTGGAGCAACTTCGTGTCCACGCACGCAACCTGAAGGAGCTCAGTAACCGTGATGGTGCTGGCGATATTGAGCTCTACGAAAAGGGCTATGGCAAAGACGCTGCCAACGTGGCCAAGGATGCAGTTGAATACGCCGCTGCCAACAAATTCGACGTGGTCTTGATCGACACTGCCGGTCGTCGTCACAATGACCAGCGCCTCATGTCTTCCCTCGAAAAGTTCGCCAAGTTCGCTAATCCCGATAAGATCTTTATGGTTGGTGAGGCTTTGGTAGGAACAGACAGTGTCATGCAGGCACGTAACTTCAACCAGGCGTTCGGAGCTGGTCGGAACTTGGACGGCTTTATTATTAGCAAGTGCGATACAGTGGGCGACATGGTTGGCACACTGGTTAGCATGGTCCACGCCACGGGCATTCCTATTGTGTTCTTGGGTGTCGGACAGCACTATGGAGATTTACGTGGTCTGAGCGTTCCCTGGGCTGTCAGTCTTTTGATGAAGTGATGATTTGCTATAGCCCCCTTGCTTTCCTATTCTTTCTCCGGCATCTTGTCTGGTATTTCTATGACTTGTACTATTTCTTCCAAATAAGAAGGCTGATAGATACTGCTAATGAGCGTTTGGTCACGTTGCAATGGGCCTGTATGCAGAATGCCTGCTGAGAACAAACAAATCGGTACTCGTCATACCAGAATAATCGAGTGACTGTTGACTAGTCCAGCAAAAAATGAGGCCATGGCCCCCGTGCAGCTTACCCTGCTTCCTTGTTCTTGAGGTGACCATCTCATCATGGGAATTTTCTTTGCTTTCGGCCTGTGCCGCCTTTTTATCCTCGTGTTTCAATATAGTGATGTCACCAGGTTGTGTGGGAAAAGGTAGTCGCCGTCTGTCGAAAGCGTTTAGTTTCAAAGTGAGGATATGAAGTAAATATTTTCTTGTGCCATTTGGGAAGATCTTGCCTCAGATCTTGAAGACGTACAAGGACGTGCATGTCAATGAATACTAGATGATCAATTTTTAAATCAATGTCATCATGCATCTGACTCTAGCTCCTCTATCAGCTGCCCTGACCCGCAATACACTTAAAAGGAAGATTGACAATTGGCCGAATCAAAGTAAGAGAAGATTGAATGCAAGGCCTAACCTCATATTGATAAAACCCCTCTGAGCACCACGAAGAAAAAACTTATACATAGACAGGCCAATGGGGAAAAAAAGGACCGTAGATTGAATCCAAAAACACCAAAAATTTGACCGACGCAGGGGTCGAACCTGCAATCTCTTGATTCGTAGTCAAGCGCCTTGCCATTGGGCCAGCCGGCCTTGTTGAAGACTGGAGCGGGATTGTGTTATATAATCCAGATCTTTTTCGCCGCAAGACCCACATTCCCTGTTAAGTGGTAATTCTAAAAGGCAATTTCCCCAACCTTATGCAAGAAAGGAGCACTCAAAGAATCAGAGGCAGATCAATGCTTTACAACAATATAAATCTGATAGGCCAAAAAAAAAAATGGAGATCCTGGTCGTGGTATATCTAGATTAAAAATGCAAAAACAAAAAAAGAAACTCTCCCTCGGGGAATCGAACCCCAGTCTCCCGCGCTTATCGGTGTTAATGACAAGCGGAAATCATGACCACTAGACCAAGGAAGATGAGATGACTGAGTTACTGCTCGGCCACTTGGGTGGTTGATGGAAGAATGAGCCACTTTTGATTATATAGTCTTCCTGAAGACCGGAAAAGAAATTCGGATTTTTCTCCTAAGCCCCCCTAGCACTTCTAATGTGTCGAGACGGGTGTGCAGATTATACCCGGCCTTACTTCCATAAGACAGAGAAGATAGTCTTTGGTTCAATCACTATTCAGGCTTTCATTATTGTTCCCTGAGTACTATTCACAGGACCATTTGAATGCTCGAATGAGCACTTAGCCTGGTTTTCGTGCAATTATATATAGTGCTGCGGCTTGATTCAGACCGTGGGGCTTAGAGAGATGATATTCCCGATATACTTATCAGAAAACACCTTGACCATTATCTGAAGATCATTCCAGCTATTCCGTTACTCTTGAAAGGTATCTAGGCATGTAACCACGAGTTTCTAATTGAGACACGTTCAAGACCACCTGACACTCTGGCCGAGCTATTCACAGGTATCCATCTCCAGACATTATCTACACGGTGTTCAATTGTAAGGCTTCAGAAATCCACTAATCTGAAACATTGGCTTCACTCACTAAGAAATCATGGCCGAGAAACTGCCGTCAAGTGATTGCTGTGGTGGCTGATCCTTCTTATTCTCGAATCTGACCACAAAGAACCACATCTTCCCCGAATGGATACCATTTGACATTGGTCAATCTCGCCGCAGAGATCGCTTTGCCTTCACCATCGAAGCGTCGAGCAGGGGAAACAACCACTCCGCCCTGGCCCAACCATGTAGGGGCAATCGTGATAATGACTCGATCGATCAGGGACATGTTCGATGGCTCAAGCAGAGAGTTGATAACCTGTGCACCCCCCTCAATCATAACGCTCCGAAGACCATTTAAATGAAGCGTAGCAAGCAAATCACTCCAATCGATCTTGTCCAATATGATGAACATCCCCCCATATTTCTCCAGCAAAGCCTTCTTTTCTGCCGGTGGCTCTGGGAGTGTAGTCACGACCCAAGGCGCCCGACCACGCCCTTGAGTACAAAGCTGAAATAGCTTACTATCATTCGAGAAATCCCACCGAGCAGAGGGATCAATTACAATCGGCCGCGGCTGACCCTCTAGACCCCCACCGCCGTACCCTCCCACCCCCGCGATGCGGCAATTAAGGCCAGGATCGTCCGCCACGGCGGTTCCAACCCCGATGAGGATGCCATCATGGCGGGAGCGCAGGTAGTGCGTCATGGCTTTGGACTGAGGTCCCGAGAGGACTGTACGTGCGCCTGGTGATAGAGCAAGCGATGAATCAAGGATGTTGCGAATGTGAGAGTCGTGAATGGCATATTTGGACGTGGGGTTGAGCCATCTTTTGGCGGGAGCTGAGGTTCTTAAGAATGATCTATCCGACTCTGGAAATTCCAGTGCATCTCGTGTTGATGCCATCGTGGAAATGGTCTTTCGATTCTTTTGTCTGGTTGGATTCGGAGTTTAAAATGCGATCGGTGGATGTTTCCTCCATATGCCTGATATTCAAGGCGTCAAAACTGTTCATTCTTTTTATTTTTCCTTGCTTGAGTCTACAGTGACTGGGAACATCATTCTATTTTAGATGAAAAAATTGTGATTACAGCTATCAAGCCTGCTGGTATATAATCAGAGCACGCTAAGTACGTTGTTCGAAGCGCCAATGTCGGCGACATACATCGCACGCCCCTTGTCCAGGTTCTGACCGTTCTCAAAGGCATGGAACACAATCTTCGAACCATCGGCATTGAAGTCAGCGCCACCAGGTCCACCCAGATCGCCAGCATCACTTGCATCACCCGAGACGAGAAGAGGAGCGCCTGGGGCCTGAGCCTTTGTATAGGGTCCGGTGATTGCAGCCGCGGTGGCGTAACTCACATCGTAGTTGAGCGTGTTGTACATATTGGAAGAGAAGCTAAGGTAATATGTGCCCCCAATATTTGCAAGGCTAGGAGCCTCGATCAAGGGACCGTCATTGTCGTCGCGGTCAAGGAGTTGCGTGGCATCACCGATTGGAGTCACGGCATCGGATTCAAGAGCCTGGAGCATAATGGGCGTGGCATGAGTAGTGCCATCGCCATTGAGGCTATTTCCATCAATTTTATAGACGACGTAGTAGGTGTCTCCATCTTTGTACCCATCAGCATCAATTGCGCCTCCCTGGTCGAGAGGGCAAGCGAATGGATCATTCTCCGGGGTATAAGGACCGGTAATGCTCGAGGAGGTAGCAGCCCCGACACAATGCTTGCTACTATCCTGACTTGAAGCGGCAGAGAAATACATGACGAAAGTTCCGTCATCCTGAAACCGATTAGTCTTTACATTGTGAAACATTCTTGGCGTCCTTACTCTTTGGTTAACATCGGGGGCCCAGATTGCTTGGGAGCTAGCTACCCAGGAGGGAAATGGACCAGGCATGGCATCTGTATCGGAAAGAAGATCCCATGTTAAGAAGTCTGCGGATGATGCAACTTGGACATTCACTCCGTTGCCAGCAGTAGCAAAAGCGTAGTAGCCACCGTCAACCCGAATGACACAGGGGTCGGCAAAATCCGAATCGATCGCACGGGTTGGCTGTGCCGCGGTAAACCCGCTCATTAAAGCTGTAGCCACATAAGTGATGAAAGCAATGGAGCCCATTGTGATTGGAAGTTACGAGGTGGTATAACTTAGAGAGATGGGATGATTGGGATGCTTAGAACAATACTCGGCTTAAGGGGCTTCAAGGGCCATTTATGGGCTCTATCTCAGGAGGGAAGGCATATTTGTATATCATTGTCAGGGCACGCTGCTAGTCCCAACTTGTTCCTGGCGCTGTTAAGGGTCTTGCTGGACACTTAGCCCCACACCGGGATCAGCAAGCACACTATGCCCAGATCAGAAAATGGTCCTCATCTTCATAGGGATTTACCTGTTGGGGAATAGAATTAGCTGAAATAGTGTATCTTGCATGATATTGAATAGCAGTCTCATTCAGTCATTAGAAAATCCCCCGTCGCGCTCGATTGCATAAACTTGCCTAGCACTGCCTCGCTCTTTCGACGCCGCCAAGTAAGGAACCTTGTAATAGTTGAACGCTGATGTCAGCGGCGTTCAAATATACCTGCCTCTCGAAACATCTTCCCATTCACAGTGATTTGGCAAGCCAACTGTGACTTGGCCCTGGGAAAAAGCCGCGCCCAGAGGAAGCCGAATTTGAAAGAAACAGTATCAGGTCTCGATGACGTTACTTGGGAGTTAAGCTGGCAAATTTTGGACGATACATCTACAGGCGGAGTATTTACAATAGAAAGGGTCTTGTTATTCACAGACATATGTCTTGTGTAGACTTTACGTGCACTGGGCCTTTCGTGAAAAGCTCCGCATACGTAGGTCAGGCTTTGCTTGGAGTCGAATTGACTTATCTTAGAACTCAGCAATAGGTCTCTACCTCTAAGGTCCAAGTAATTCATTTTGGCAATTTGATATCTCTCTCTTCTTTCTCTTCTCTTCATCTCTTCCCCTTCTTTTCTTTAAATTTATTTTCTCAGCAGTGAAAGACAAGCAGAGGTTCATCTAAACTTCGCTGAGTGGCCTTGACAGGGTGTTCGACCATCTACAAACTTGCGAGTGTGCAGTATCTCCACTGCTCAAAGTGTTCCGCAGACTATGATATCTGCTCAAGTAATGCCCGATCTCAGAGAACATGTTCTACCAGACCGGCACAAAATTCGACGGAAACAAATTCCACACTGAGGTATCGCCTACCTCATCGATTGGAAGTGAATCTATGTGGACAAAAAGTCAAGTATAGTGAGGCTGTCTCTGTTCATTTGGTTTCATGAGAATGAATTCATGCAAAATGTACTAAAGATGCTTCGTGATAGAACCCATTATCAAGATAGCTTTGACTCATCCCAGCTTGTGCTGTCCGACGCAAGATATTCTTGTCCCTTTTCAAGGATTTGGCTATTTTCCTTTCCCAACCAATTTGGTTCTAACTTCTGGATGCCATCTTCGATTTCGTAACTCTCCCCACCCGATACATACACAATCTTACCGGCGAATGGAAGACGAGCGCCCTGATGAGTCAGTCCATCCGTGCCCCGGTTAGCAGTAGCACAGATTAAAATGGCTCTACCGACATCTTCGGGCTCATTGACCGGTAAGCCCCGCTCATACCAACCCTTTTCAATCCCGAGAACCATCCGTGTTCCTAAGCAATCATTAAAATTGGACAGACAATAGACAATGAGGAACTTACTTGTCATCCAGGGACAAATGACATTCACCCTGATATTCTGCGGGGTCGCGGTCAAATGAAGGCCCCGCATCACCCCAATCACGCCATGCTTGCTGGCCGTGTAGGTGACCAGCCCCCCCGCATTCCTTGAACCCGGCAATGCTGCTCACAAGCACCAGATCTCCGCCCCCGGCTTGTCGCAAGTAATGCATACCGATGCGTGCACTGAAAATAGCACCTTTGGTGTTGATATCGATTTCCTTCATGGAAGGCTCCTGCGTAATATCCTCAGCGGGGTCGAATATGTCCTTTGTGATCGAGATCCCGGCATTCGCGATTACAATATCCACTCTGCCAAACTTGTCGTGAGCGGATTTGAATAGTCCGAGCTGATCCGAGTAGCTCGAGGCGTCGCATTTGACGAAGTGGACATTTGGACTGAGTTCGGATTCCAGTTGTCGCGACGGCTCCTCGAGGATGTCGCCGAATATTACCTTTGCACCATACTCTGATCATAATTAGGACATAGCCGGTTCATGTTGACTGGCATGAACTCACTGCACAGTTGCTGAACGGTTGAGTGGCCGATACCAGTGGCTCCGCCCGTCAATACGGCCACTTTCCCAGCCAAACTGTCGAGAAGAGAAGGCTCAAGGAGGAGGTGTGTCATTTTGCCGGTAAGACTGACCGAGATAAACTGGGCACAAGCTTGAATGGGGATATTTTAATGATCAACATCCCTCTTTTGAATGAATCTCCTCCCCGAGGTGGCGCTTGACCCCACATTCATTGTCCCTCGGGATATCGCTATAACATGGGGTTCGGATCAACACCCGTCAGGAATAGTATCTGGCTGAAAGAGTATTGAATACAGTTAGTCATTTTTAATTCATATATTTATGGATATCACGGTGAAGTTACAAGGGCGATGCAGCTGCGTTGACCAGGGGTTCGCAAGCGGGGCAGCGGAATTTACACCCCGCGCACACGCGGGGTAGAATAAGTGGCGATTTATCGAAGCGGCCTAGCTTGTCTCCGATATGCATCATGTATGATGTTGAGTTCCTATACTGACCCTGACCGGCAAGAAACGAAATTGACATTGAAATGGAAAATCCAGACGACAATGCATAGTTCTCTACTGATCGGATTTATACCTGGAATGACCACATAAAATGGGGCATTGGAACGAAAAGGATGAATTAGTTGGTCTAAAAAGCGATCGATAAATGCAGAAACCAAGAGCCACAGTTTTGAGCATGGAAAGTGAGATTCAATCACTGAGTGGATAACTTGCTTAGAACATTTCGAATTGTCTACCTGGGACGAGGAGCTGAGTTGGAGCTGGGTATGGAAAGGAGCGATAACAATTTGGATCTTTACTTGGGTCCGAATGCTGTGCGTCAGTAGATAGGGTTCAGCTTGAAAGACTGGGGACCCGAGCTTGTTTCTCCAAAAATTGGCGTTACCTGATAATGGGAGTCCTCGGGAAGAGTACTCGCATCACCTATGGCTTCACCACTGAAGCAAGCCATACTTGGCTTAGTGGAGATGGGCACTTAGGATGGTGGCCTCTTTGTGGTGGCCGGGAGTTGCAACGAGCTGTAAAGATCTCTCGACGAGTCTCAACCCATTCTGGTGCAGTCGGGATAAGCTCGAGAGTCGATCCGTTCGCGGCTGCCAGGTTAGACATCAAAAAATGAGAAAAGTTACCAGTGTCTTGGTCAAGATAAAGATATTCTCGATTTCTGCCGAGCCATCATCTGCGAATGAAGAGATGTCAGCGTGTCCTTTTGCTGCGTAGCCGAGCTGTGAGCCACGGAGGCTCAAGAAGTCCCTGTCAGTATGAGTTAGATTCACAAAATCAGGGTCAATGTATTTGGATGCATGTCGTAGGTCTGATTCGCATCTGCAGCCCAGTGAAAGTCTTCGCCTCGCAGGTGGTTATTTGAGACCTCTTTACTGCAAGTTGTGATGTTGGGTAGTAGATGATAGAGTGGACAAGCGTGTCAAGAGAAGTTGAGGTATACTTGCTGTTGAACTGATATCTTTTTTATATTATATCTCAACGTGCCAAACATACCTATTGTTAGCTCTCGATGAGTTACATCAAAATTTTAAGGACAATAGGGGTTTCTCTCTCAAGTGGGAAGCTCGAGGGGAATGGCAAATAAACTCCTGAATTTCTCTAAATCTCGAGACTGAATACATCTTGCGTTGGAACATGTTGGGAGAGAGAAGTCTTTGGGAGTGTTTGTGTGATAAAAGCGAGTTAAAACAATGAATTGCTGCATATCGCAAGGTAAAGTGTTGCAAATGAACCCTCGACTTTTCGCACAAAAGAGGGCCAAAACTTGCTTATAGTTCAGATGCGCATAGAAAACGAAATGTTCATCCAATGCCGAATCAAAGTACCGTTGATTGTTCTTCCCGTCTTCTACGATCAATCGATACTCTCATTCCGACACAATTTTAAAGATTCTCGGCCGAGCAATGAATCGGATACAGACCTCGCCGGTGCATCGCCGAATATCCAGAACAATGAAAATTGAAACTCGGCGCGAAGGCCGATCCCGCGCCGCAATTAAAAGCCGATTACATAACCCGACATGACGCCAACGCGATCCCCGCACGCCATGAGGCCGTTTTGTGATTTTCTTTGCAATTCGACCGAGAGATACGAGCACCCTTAATGAACCATATCAGAGCCTGTGGTAAATCAATTCAGCTCCTCCACCGACTCTCCGCATCCCAATCGAACGCTTTGCTCTCTACAAAGCCCAGCCCTTTCTCTCTAGCTGTTCAGTCCACCAATATCCGTCGCACTATGGCCTCCGCAATGGCAAAGCGCCTCGAGGGCAAGACTATTGTTGTGACCGGTGCTTCTTCCGGTATTGGAAAGGCCACTGCTCTTGAGTTCGCGCGTACCTCGCCTAAGAACCTGAAGCTTATTGTGACCGCGCGCCGTATCGACGCCTTGAACCAGCTTGCTGCTGAGATCAAGGCTGAAGTTGGCGATGGTGTCAAGGTGCTACCGGTCAAATTGGATGTGAGCAAACCGGAGGAGATCAAAAACTTTGTTCCCTCTCTGCCGGAGGAGTTCAAGGAGATTGACGTCCTTGTGAACAATGCGTGAGTCATCAATCACATCAAAGAAGACGGACACCGGACAAAGAGATAAATGAATGCTAATAATGGCTACACAGCGGTCTTGTAAAGGGTGTTGCTCATGCTGGTGACATCGCCACCGAAGATATGAACATCATGTTCAACACAAACGTAACTGGCCTTATCCACATGACTCAAGCCGTTCTGCCTATCTTCAAAAAGCGCCCGGAAGGCGGCCGCGGTGATATTATCAACATTGGTAGCATCGCCGGGCGTGATCCTTATCCCGGCGGTGGTATTTATTGCGCTACCAAGGCGGCTGTCCGCTCCTTCACTGAGTCGATTCGCAAGGAGCTCATTGCTACCCGCATTCGTATTATTGAGATTGACCCCGGTCAGGTTGAGACTGTACGTATACGTTCCCTTTGTACATTACAACACATAAGCTAACATGTGTGCAGGAGTTCTCTGTTGTCCGATTCTACGGCGACAAGTCCAAGGCTGATGCCGTGTACAAGTAAGTGGAGTTGATCAGATCCATGTCCCTTTTTGAGCCCAATCTAATCATTTTCTTAGGGGTGTTGAGCCTTTGACGGGTGAGGATATTGCCGAGTTTGTTGTCTTCGCAGCCGGGCGACGGGAGAACGTCGTCATTGCGGATACGCTGATCTTCCCCAACCACCAGGTATGTAACCTTTCGTTGTCTCAAATTACTTGTGAAAGAATTTACCTTACCATTGAATAGGCTGCCGCCGGCATTATGCACCGCAAGTCGTAGGTAAATGTGTGCGATAATTGGAAGCGTGGCAGGTACATAGATAGAGTCCGTCGTACATGGTATCACAAATATGAGAGTCAAAGATAGAATCTCGAGAAGATCAGGCCACACCTGCGGGTCCTTGTGTCCATAAGCTGCGTGAGAGATCAGTCATGTGTAGTAACCCTTGTAGCACCTTGGCTTTGTCAAGTTGTCAACAATATGAATATGGAGATGATCTTAGACGAGCACATCGACAATTTGATAGCACTTGATTCGGAGATATCCTCAGCATTAAAAGGGTTGAGTGCATGGACGGCCGTTTTGCTAGGTCGAACTGATCTGACGAGACCTTTGTCTCCTTTGTCCAATGGAGACGAAGGGTCCAGCGGAAGTGATTCGGCTTCAGTGGGTTGTCCTTATTGATGATATGATCTATCCTTGGTTTCAGATCTGCGTACTCGGCATTACTGAGATAGTGAGATGATACTGCATGACAGATTGCGTAGATGCAGACGGCCTGTTTTAGATCATGATTTCCGCCCTCAACCTCAATCCACGATAGAACTGACCGTGACTCTTTGACACCTTTCAGATTGACCCGGGCGCCAGAACATCCGTGCATCTCTATACTGATCTATAATGACGAGCAGCCCTATGCAGTTGGTCCCATCCGAATCGCCCAACTGCCGGATTGCGACACCTGCAGCAAGCCCTTGATCCATCACCGACCGTGCGTCCAGTACACGAATCGGGGAGTTTGATCCATCATTTCAAGACAGCTGCAAAGCTCCGGGACCTCAACTGCAGCGACACTCTACAATTTCAATCCAAACTGCTGAGTGTGGGCATTTCACTAACGAGAATCTGCAGCTCCAGGCTTCCAGAAGGCGACAATGAATTGAATTCTGACGTCCCATGGGTGTCACGGATTGCCTCGGATTGCCGGTCGCACAGTCCCCCCCGCCTAGAATGAGAGGGGCGTCGCGCTCGCGTCAGGAACCTTGGATCCTTGAGACTTCTAGAGCACATGCGATCTCCGAATCCCAAGTGCGGGCATAAAGGAGGGGTCTGAATAAGAGCTAGGCGATCGTTGCCTCCAGAGTGGGATTAATGGAGACTCCAATGTGACACTGAACGCGAGGCTTTTGACTGTGGGTGGATGAGCGGGGCACTACCCTACAACACATGAATCTTCCTATTGCTCCAGGGTCCAATACCAGGATCTACAGATGTCAACCACGGGGTGGTTCGTTGGGCGAGGACCGGGCTTCCCAAACCCTGGCTACGGACATGAAGGTTTGACGGAATCCTCCATGGGCACGGAAATTCCGGGGAGATGAAGCCGCAGAGAGTTGATACAGAGAGACCGGGGTTCTGTCGGGATGATGCAATCGACATGCAAGGCGGCCATCTCCTGCAAGCCATTCAGGTGTAAAGGAAAGCCAAGATTGATACTCGACTTTTTTGGTGCCCGACAAGCTACGGCCCTCACAGGTTGACCATCACCCATCAGCACCACGCTAAGTTGTGCGAACTAACCCGATTTTCTGAAGCGCCCTGGACCCATCCCCACCTACGATCCACTCGGGTCTGGAAGTGACTCGATGTGGGCTCTGCAGTTGATCAGGAAGATGGAGATTTTTATTTTTCTATTTTCCATGTTTGGGTCCGAGAACGGGGGGGATTATGTGCCGGAAGATGTGCTGTCTGTCCTATTGAAGTTCCGGATAGGGTCAGCACGTCGTTCGTAGGGGGCTGGTGGGATGGCCAATCAATGGAGGACTTCGATAGTAGCGTACCAAAGCTCGATATTATTTTAGTTCAATTCCAGAGCACGGCTATCCTTGTGCACCAGCAACCAAGTTATGAGGCTATGTTGAGGAGGAGGATTTAATGGCGGCAACCCTACCTAGGTAGATGGGGTTCCAAAGCCTATATATATAGGCTGAGGAAGTTAGGAGAAGAATTCCGAGAGTCGTAGAGACTACATACCATCAAAGTCCAGAATCTCCCCTTTTTCTCACCCAATCATCGCCTCCCCACTTCTTCGATCTCCTGAATTTCCTCTTTCCTCCCCCCCCCTTTCCCCTGCTTTAAGTCATTTCCTTTACGGCTTTAACCGGTAAGCCTTCATCTCGTAATCAAACATAATCATTTCTGTTTATATAATTAGTTGATCGTATAGGTGCCAGAACAAACCTGGGTTGTAGGGGCTCCACAAGCCAAAGAAGCTCACAACAGCGGTTCTCCATTTTCTTCCCGTCGACACTCCGAACCTCTCTTCTTCCCCCCCTAATCACTTCCTTACTCGACCCGTATTTTGCATTTCTCTTTTGGACCCTTTTTTTTTTTCCCACTTGCCTGATCGTCTCTTGATCTTCTGTTCCTCTCCCCTTTCTGTTTCGGAAAGGATTCCTAGAATCACCATGGCTTCAAAGGTGAGCTCCATCCCCAAACACCTCCTATCGATCTCCACAGATCTCCCTGTCTCGCAATCGACCTTCACATCAACCTCGACCTCGCCCTCGCGCCTCCTTTCCCAACCGAACCAATCTCGAGAAAGGTCCTCAATGGCTGACCATGTCCTTTTTCGTCGCAGTTCCTACGAGAATACAAGCTGGTGGTTGTCGGTGGTGGTGGTGTCGGAAAGTCGTGTTTGACAATCCAGTTGATCCAGAGCCATTTCGTGGATGAATACGATCCGACAATTGAAGGTGAGCCGAATACACCTGCCCACGGTCATCACCAGGCCCCCGATCGACGCGAACTGAATTGCTCACGACCTGTTTGTTTTCGCAGATTCCTACCGCAAGCAGTGTGTCATTGACGATGAGGTCGCTCTTCTGGATGTCCTGGACACAGCAGGTCAGGAGGAGTACTCGGCGATGCGGGAACAGTACATGCGGACCGGCGAGGGCTTCCTGCTCATCTACTCCATAACATCGCGCCAATCCTTCGAAGAAATTATGACCTTCCAACAGCAGATCCTTCGCGTCAAGGACAAGGATTATTTCCCCATCATTGTCGTCGGCAACAAGTGTGATTTGGAAAAGGATCGCGTAGTCTCGCAGCAAGGTACATTCCTTTCTCCCAGTTCCCCATTATCTCCACATCACGTTTCATCTAAACTGCAATGCCCGATCTAACACGTCTCTACAGAGGGTGAGGCTCTGGCCCGTCAGTTCGGTTGCAAGTTCATCGAGACTTCCGCCAAGTCCCGCATTCACGTCGAAGACGCCTTCTACGACCTCGTCCGCGAGATCCGCCGTTACAACAAGGAGATGTCATCCTATCCCTCCGGCTCCGGTGCCTACGGAGCCCGCGCACCAGAGGGAAAGATGGACGTGGCTGAGCCCGATGAGAGCGCCGGTTGCTGCAGCAAGTGCGTCATCATGTAAAAAGGCGCCCCCCCCCGGTCTCAACTTACACATTTGAGACGGCTGTCGGAGCGCTCAGAGCGCGAGAACGAGAACGAGTTCATACGAGCGGGTAATACCTCGGTGGGATATATGGAAAAGTGAGAGTGCTGAAATACGGTTATAATCGCCCCCAGGCTGGGAGGAAAGGGAAAAGGATACAACAAGAGGAAAAAGAACTGAAAGTGGTTTTGTGTTTTGCGGATTTCGTGGGGTTGCCAGGTCTCCCATGGAGGCTTGCTCTGCTACTGCAACGCAAAACAATGATTGCCTGACGCCCAACCCTCGTCTCATGAAACATTTTGATTCCCCTTTTGTTCCTTTGCGTCTATTTTTTTTTTTTGTTTTTATTATTGGTTCGCGAAAGATTTGTCCTGGTTACTTGTTTTGTCTATCATCAGGTGTCTGTCTCGGGCGAGACGACTCGGCTGTCAATATATGTTCCTCATTGGATTTCTTTGCTCTCTATCATGGTGTCATTTGGATCTAGATCGTATCTTCCAAAGGTAAAGTCACAGTGAAGGTGAACAGGTTTTGGGATGCATCTTCTCACTAATCTAGTTTCAATTCTTCTGCCCAATTGGTACCTCTCACCCGCATGTGCATGGTCAATTGCTCAATAGGCTGGAAGTGGACTTTCTGCAGAGCTATTCATGCCCAGGTGCCCAAATGTGTGATGCGATGGAGAATCGGCATGCAAGCATAAGTACTTCGCATATCCCGAGGGTTGGCGCGGGAAGACGTTGTCATCAAGAGTTTACAAACACGTTCACTATCTCAGAGTAGATCCTGTTTCTGGTGTCAGCAATCTTGAGACAGCATCGGAGGTGTTCTGGCCACTGATCGATTCCAACCTTGACTACCTAGATGACGAACCTCTGACAGCATGCTTCAAATATCAGATAAACTCATCAATGGTCTAAACAACCCTCCTCAAAAGGCGGATGCTCTATTGATACATCAAAGCCCCCTGATCACGCTTTGACATCATACATATCATCTACTGACTATAAACAGTCTCCCCCTCATCTTTCGGATCCAGCTCATCCTCCTTGGATACCCTCTTTCCCTGTACATTCTCCTCGACCTCTTGCACAAGGGACTCAAGATAATCCTTGTCCGCCCCAACCAAGGTGACAGTATTCCTCTTCCTCCCCCATCTCGGATAACTCCCGACCTTGACACCCTTCGGCTCGACCTTGGCCGCCAGCTCCGTCAAATAAGGTGCAACTGCACTCTCCGGCAACGGTGTACTGATCATCACCCGCTCGGTCGCCTTGCCATCCAAATGAGCCAGTCTGGGCTTGATGCTGGGCTGCAGGTTCATGAGGAGTCTTTCAAAGAGACGCGGGACGCCGGGGAGAATGTGCACGTTTCCGTTCACCACGGCGATGGGAACCCACATATCTTCCGCGACGAAAAGGGCTTGGTCTGCGGCCGGGACGGTGGGATCGTAAGGGAGTTCAACCATGCGGAGCTTGGCAGTTAAGCCGGGGGATGGGGTTTCCCAGTCGAAATTGGGTTGCATGGGATGAGGTTTCGAGAGTCTCTTCATGCGGGCAAAGGCTGCTTCGTGCAGTTGGAGTTTGAGGTTGAAGGCTTTCGCGACCGATCGGTAGGTTATATCATCGTGGCTGGGGGTTAGGTCAGGACCCGTGTATTGCGTGGATGTAGGGATAATGTAGATGGGGGAGGTTTGAGGGGGTGTACGGACGTTGGACCAATGCCTCCGCTGGTGACGACGAAGTCGTAGCGGGCGCTCATGCGGCGCACAGCTTCCATGATATCCTCTTCATCGTCGGGGATGACTTCCACGCGCTTCAGCTGGATGCCGAGGCCGAAGCAGAACTTGGCTAGGAAGGGCGAATTGGTGTCGATTGTCTGGGGTTTTGTCAATTGCTGTAGGTACCTCCTTGAGTTTTGGTACGGACCTTTCCGCCGAGGACCTCATCGCCAATGATCAGGCAGGCTGCCGTGTGGATGGGTTTGGTGAAGTTTGGATGGGCTGATGTCATTGCGAGCGGACCGGGACGGAGGGGTGAGAGCGTTGGGGTGGTAGGACGGAAACCAAAAGGATGGGCGAAGTGGCGAGATAATAAGTTGAGTCGGTTAAGCATGAAGTGGTATTAGAGCGTCTGCGCTGGTTCTTCGGGGATGAGGGTTGAAGGGGGAGCTGTAAGTGGGGAAGAGAGATCTCCGCCTGCATTTCGTTGGCGATCGCGAGCTTTCCCACATTTCTCGTGTGCTCGTCCTTTTCTTCATCTGCTACCACGTTGTCGGTTCAGAGCATCGTTTTTCAGAGATAATCGTTGTGGAAAAATCACAGATTCTTCCATTCACATATTAATCAAAATGGTGAGTCTTTCAATACTGCCTAGGTGACGTCAAAAAGGAAACATGCGACAACCCCCTCTTAAAAGGATCGCGGGCTGACAAGCTGCTAGTCCGAATCACGGTTATACACTTTCTCCCCCGGAGACAAGAGAGAAACTGCGCAAGTTCCGTCTTACCACGTCTAGGGCCAAGGAAGCCCAGGCTATCATCTGTACGTGCCCCTTATACCAACCTCCCACTTTCCACAAAATGCTATCAAGGCAGTCACATCTTGACCGAGGACATACACGCTGATAAACTCGATAAAACCCATGCAGATATCATCGATAAAGAGACACAAGAGATCCGTCCTGAAGATGGCGAAGTCTACACCAAGATGGAGGATCTCGCCGATGAGCTCCCCGAATCCTCCCCCCCGATACATTCTTCTCAGCCACCCTCTGACCACGGTGAGTGGGCCTCGATATCAACTCCGCGAAGGCTCCTAACGTAGCGTTCTGCACATGTAGAAAGACGGCCGTCTCTCTGTTCCTTACGTCCTGCTTTACTGGCTTCCCGTGAACTGCAACCCGTCGCAACGGATGATGTACGCCAGCGCAGTGGAGCTGATGCGCAACTCGGCTGAAGTGAATCGAGTCATCGAAGTCCACGAAGACGAGGATATCACCTCTATTGCCGAGAAGCTCGCTGGGTCCGACTAGATCCCATCTAAGCGCGGCCCGAGCGCGTATTTTCCCCACGGATCAGATCATTCGGTATATTTTCGATCTCCAGGGGAGTGTCGTATAGTGCGGGCATTTGACAGGTTGTAGATTTGCGCTGCAAGCGCAAGTACAAGTGTGAGCTTGTACCATACCATATTTTGGATCCCCGCAAGGCGTCGCGATTCATGTCATGTCAATAGGAACCGGATTTTCTTCGCAATGCGCGATCTATCACAAGGATTGACATGATTTGCAACGGTGCCGTCTGCTGTCTCGAGCTACAATAGGACTAGCGAGGGATCTGACAGCCTGATTTTTGAGTCTTGCCGAATTGAGCTGTGAATCGATTGATGTCTGTGCTTGAATCTTTATCGACCAGACTTGCTTGTTAGTACAGATCATCTCTGGATGTCAAGAAAATCGTGCGGACCTGTCCGACCGCACAGCCGGGAACCCGTAGATCGTCGATCTTCCATGACCGACAGCCAACCAGCCAGCTTGAAATTCTCAGCTGAACCCGCCGCCGATCTTTTAGTCTCTAGATGATTTCCAGCACAGAGCGAATAGCGGCCTTTCCTATCCGAACGGCATTCCAGCTGGCGACAATCCGCAAGCCTAATGATCTACAGCTGCTCTCTTTCCCCTCCCGGATCTATTCTCCAGTGTCGATACTATCGAATGCAAGTTGTAGTACGCCGCATGACTCGAACAATGAGTGTTAGTGTGAGCCATTCATTGGCTGGTCTTGAAAGGACCGAGTCCTAATCGTCAGCTACGAGGACATGCGCCCCCAAGCCTTCTTCGTCGAACACTGATTCGGCAAGTAGTCCAACGTGGTTGGTACCTGAGCTAACTCCCGGCTAGGAGTGCCAACAGACAAGATACGGAGAACACCGTGATCTCATGAAGACCTGCACATTCATGTTCATACAGCGTCGAATGCTTGGGCGGCGCGGGATCGTTGCCGGGCATTAATCGACAAGCTCAACGGCAGCATAGAAACATGCACAGCTGTCCAAGGATTGATCTGGCTCGGTGACACTCATTTAGTTGGCGCTTCTGACTGTCCAAAGACGAAAGTCAAGAGTGAAGTCGGCTCCCAAGATCGGGCGATGTGGCCAAGTGGCATGTACCAAAAGCCCATGCCTCAGTGGCGTTGAGACTCAACGCCATGCCCCTCCCCCCATTTTGGAGGTTTCTTGCGAGCTTAGGGCTTTGACAGTGAGGGGTAGGCGGTAATCGAAACAGGTGGATGCACTGCCGGCCTGTTGCTGGATCCGGAAGTTTGGGACTTCTCCCTGAGATGGAGGCCAAGTCACAGAAGACGAGTTCTATCTCGATGGAAAAACCAGCTTCTCCAATCACCGAATCGCGAAATTTATAGTGCGAATCTACTGCTGATTGACTTTTCAACGGCGCCAATAGTGTGAAAAATTATAATGTACTTTTGCAGCCGACTATTTTATGCCTGCAGAACCGTTGCCAATTGAACGGGGGTAACGATGGCCGAGAAAAAGGCCCGATTGTTCGAAGCTGCAAGACGCTACTCGGTGCCAATAGCGTAAATTGGGGTGTTCCAAAGCAACACGAATGTCAGAGCCAGTTCACCCCGTTCATTCCGATACCCGTACGGAGCATGGTCTCCACCGGGTGGACCTCGTGCCGGGCGTTTGTCCTGGGATCAGGAGTCCGTGACCCACTCCAGGCGATCGCATTCGTGTCCGCCTTTCCCGGTGGACTGGCGTCGGCACTGACCACCTTGAAACGAGGATGCACAGCTCATTTACCGAGGGGATGGTTCAGCTTACAGCGGTGTGTCGCGAACCCTACGCGCCGTGACTGGACGGTCAAGTTTTTTAAAAGGAGAAAAAAAAACCTTGTCGCTTCTCCGCCGGTGAGCTGTGGCTCTCCCCCCCTTTGGCAAAGAACTGGGAGAAACGAAGCATAGGTGGCACTCCTAGGATGCGACCAGGATGCACGGCAAAAATAGAGGTGGAACCGTTGGGCAACGAGGGATGTTCTGAATGTCATCGAATGATCATCCCACGGCGGCGTTGTTAGTCTGCAGTAGTTGCGTCCGACGAGAGCGCCGTCGCCTGTAGCCCAAAGTTTGAACTGTCCGATCGATGATTCCGTCCAATAGCGCCTGGGTTTCATCGAGTACAGTACACCGCTCGGCCCCAGAGATCGTCCATGAACTCCCATGTACTACTGTACGGGGCGGTGTTTTGCATTTGACAAGATGAAAAAAAAAAACCAAAGCAGCCTCGATGCATAGGCTCCACACTATTCTCTCCCGGTGTGCAGAATCGTTGCAGGGGGTTCAGGCTCTAGCGCTATTCGGGTACGCATCGTCGGGTCTGTAGATAGTGACGAGCGGAAATTGGAATTGCATCCCGGGTACTGGGCCGGAAGGCAACTGACAAATACTCGGATTGCAAAGTCTGATCCCCAAAAAGTCTCAGGAGGTTGCATGCGAGAATCCCGATGCTCTGGTTCTCCTCAGCGAGCTCGGCGCTTTATGCCCTTTGCTTTAGTGAAAGTCAAAGTGATGGCCATGTCCGGGTGAAGAGTCGAGGCAAAAAGTCAACATGGAGCCGATCAGCCCGGTAAGACCTTGATGCTATTGTCAGGGCGGGGGGTAATGCCCCTTACTAAACATGGTTTGATCTTCACTCTTGCACATGAATCATGAATCATGAATCCTTTGACCATGACTTTTGGGACATGATGGATCGGCCAGCGCATCCCCGACACAACGGCAATCTCCTGACTGCCCTGATCCGTAGGTTAACTCATTCTGGAAACGCATCCGAGCAAAGGGGCGGGTACATCCGCTTGAGTTTGTGGTTCAGCCGATGGCCCACTCCGCCACGCTGATCGGGACAAGACCAAGTGCAGACGCTCAGAAGAGATGGGATTGGGCCAGGAGTGACGGAATGGCGCGAATCTGTCCATAGCCCCGGGAGTCGGACGAGGTCCGGGGCAAAAGCCCAGAACTCGGAGCCCACAGTCTCCAAAGCAATGTGGTCCAAGCAGCTCCCGCTTTGGACCCACTACGAGTTCTGTACAGGAGGATACCAGGGATAGTCCCTGTCAGTACCTGAGAGCTACCATGAGGACGGTCGCGGAGGTATCCATACCTCAATACCGGGTGCAGACACGGAGGAAATCAGCGTACGGTGATGCAGTACATGAATCTTACCATACCGACCCAGACTGTCGGGATTGCCCCCCATGTGCCCGGTCTTGGGTTACTCGTCTCTCTCTCTGAGTCCCTCTCTACTTGCATTGTACCGTATTGTTTCCCCCCCCCCCCCTCCTCGTTTTATTATTAGGATCCTCGATCATTCAAGTATCGGGCTCTCACCCAGCTTAGCTTCGACCTGGATTTCGACTTCGGTTACCAACTATATCGACTTCGGATATTTCCTGCTCGCTTTGCTTACTTCGACACATCACAACGCCCCATTCCCCGGTAATAAGACCCTCTCGGCCGGGTCTCCCAATTCACTGGTTCGGGACTGGCACGAATATCTATTGGGTCTCTCGACGGTCGACTTCGATATAAAGGGAATGAAGTAATTGCGCGACGTCCAATTTTGATCTGCGCCCGAGCATTCGCCATCGCATTCTTGCGCCACCTTGAACTCGTCTGAAACCCACCGATCTTCAACATGTCTCAGCAAGACACCCTAGGCCGCCCGGCCGGGACAAACCAGAAGGCTTGTCCAAATATTTGAAACGTATGAAGACCGTTCTGCGCCCACGGTCTGGCTCAAAGCGTCAATCTATGACTACCGTTCTCGACGTTGGACAATCCAGCACTGCAGCGTACGCTTGACAATCTATACCTATTATCGGCTGATAATCGACCCGTCGCTAACACTGATCAATCTTTCAGAACCCCAGTTGTAGACCCGGCCCCGAAACTGGTGGTCGAACAACCCGCTATGCTAGCCGACTATAGTATCGCTCAGCAGGCAAAGGCCCGGTCTCTGTTCTCTAAATATGGTCTCACTCTGGAACCCGGCGAGTGGAAGTCGCCTACCGATCTGCAACTCGCTCGAGTTACCAAGCCGATTCGCATGCGCGTGCGCCGTACCTGTCACCGCTGCGACACCACCTTTGGCCCAGACAAGGTTTGTGTCAATTGCCAGCACCCACGCTGCAAGAAGTGCCCAAGGTTCCCACCATACGAGCAAGACAAGGATGCAGCGCAGCCACGTACCCCGAAGCTGCCCAAGATCGCCGAGATCCGCGCCCTCCAGCATGGCCCACCGCCCAACCAGCACTTCAAGTGGACGGGCGATCCTCATGCACCGCTCAAGGTACACTCGCGCTCTGGCGGACAGGATCTGATCCGCAAGACTGTGAGGCAGCGTGTGCGAAGAAACTGCCATTCTTGTGGGACGACTTTTGCCGGTGGATCCAAGGAATGCGAGAATTGCAAGCATGTTCGCTGCAAAAAGTGTCCTCGCGATCCAGCAAGGCTAGACAAACACCCTCATGGCTATCCGGGCGATGTCGACCCACCAGAACCGCTAAAGCAGAAGCCCGATCGTACTTATAGGAAAGCGCGTCATCGAGTCCACTACATTTGTCATGTCTGCGACACGGGATATAATGAGGGGGCGAAGACTTGTGGAAAGTGTGGTCAGGCAAAGTGTACGGAAACCGTACGAATTCCGTGAGTGCACTCCAGCCCGTACTTTGAGATTCGATTGCAACTGCTGACGATATCTACAGACCAAAGAAAGTCAAACGGGACCCGGACCCTGAAGTCCTACGGCGCGTCGAGGATAGAATAGCAGCCTGGACTGTCCAGGCATGAGCGATGCGTCTTGTCAAAGCAAACGCGAAGACAGCCTCGCAACCAACCGTCACATGAACCTGGGTTTTCTATCTCATATCAGACAGACATAGCATTGCATTGATTGCCGCAAAGAATGAAACTCGTACATTGACCAGCAATGGTCACACACATCGCAACCCCAACTCTCCAAGTCTTCCTCGCAAGTTTAAAGAGTTTAGAGATACACAGTCTAGAAGAGATACACAATTTAGCGAGGCACCGGTAGATCAAATCCTCCATTCCCGAGTGTAATTCCCTTATATTCCGTGTAGGACCTTGAGGACCAACGTCATTGCCGAGCGGCGTGTATTTCGACAAGTCTAGAGTCCAGGTACCATCGCCCGAAATTCCCCCACTACGGCCGAGATCACAAATCGAATTCTCCGTGGTATGGTCTGGATTGCCGGTCCAAGCTTTCTAGAATATGCTCCAATAAGTGAAATCAGAAAACTAATCTATTGCGGCCAGCGTGGCAGACATTCTCTCCACTCGCAACGGCCAATACCTTATCGGGAAGAACACTTGCAACGGCGAATCCCGCATCGGGACAAGCATGAACGCCTGCTTAATTTACTTCCGACCTCTTTCAGTCTTCCCCCACATCACCGTGGACTGGTGCGTTGTCGCGGGCTTTTTTGTCTTTTTCTGGCGTGCAGAGAACAGAACAGAGGACGCATCTTTTGAAAATTGTGCATCCTAGTAGGTTTTTTGCAATCTTGTACCTCTTTCTGGTAAATACGCGAGAATAACTCAAATCCAAGTATCATACCACAATCATCTCCAGATTTCTATTTTCTCATCATCGGATGTCCACCCTTTTCGCATTCCATTTCCAGTTTCCATTTACCGATTCTAGTTCTGGTTCCGCTTCTCAGAGTTGTGAGCGGACCGACCCGTTTTGAAGGTGGATTCAAATTGACACTCACTAAAAGTATTTGCCACCTTTCCATCGCTCATTCCATACGTAGTGGGGGGCAACATTTGTGGCTACGATTGGTCAGAATAGAGTCCCGGAAATACGCCATACCCGCTTTGGCCTCGTCGAGACTGTTTCCTTCTTGGGATTAGATGTGGGGGGTGCTGAACTTTTGCGTGGGACTCGGTTTGGCGGGCTTTGGGGTTTTTTTTGGAGTTTGGCTTGCGATGCTCCTCTATGTGGGCCGAGCTATCTTTTACAGTACTTTCTTGTCTCTTTTTGTTCTTTTTTTTTTTTTAGAATTTTTTTTTTTTAGAATTTTTTCCATTCTGACGTGCTTTCAAACTTGTCGTAGATCAGTGATGAGTTATTTTGTGCATAAAATTTGGGGTTTGGGATTCCGGTGGTATTCTTTCATAACATGGTATCATCGTATTTGGAATCTACATGAACGTATCGACAGGCGTTACACAATGGCCACATTTCCCCTCAGTATCCTTGCTAGATCCTGTCATGCACCCAAACACAAGTGCCTTGTTCTTTTCGCACTAGATCCCTCCCATTACTACCCTACTGCATTTATATATTGGTTGATTTGGCCACTCAAAGACCTTGGTATAATACTAGAGTCATCTGGTTCCGAAGTAAGGATAGACCAGCTGTCAAAGCGGGAGTCTAGCACAGGGACAACCCGAAGATTGGATGCGAGACCTATCTCCGAGTATGTTTACTATTTCCTCATTCTCGAATTGGCCCTGTCGATGGATCGGACTCTACTTTACCAAACAGAGCTGTCGGACAAGGGTCACATCTGCAGTAAGGAGGCCGAGGAGGGACCCGGTCTGTTGGGAATTATGGTGGCATCCGATTGGTCTGGTTGCAAATCCTGGCCCATGGAAGGAGACAATTCAAATGCCACTGTAACGGTCGACTAGCCGGATCGAGAGAGAGAGAGAGGGATGAAGTCTTCTTGAGGAATCTCCGAGTATAGACAAGATGGAGAACAGAGATCACTCAACTTTATTCGATGACATTATCGGGACAGTATCTCTTGCTACGCTGGTGCTCATCTATATCTGTGGCCGGATACTTAGTTTCATCATCCCATCGGACTACCGGCGTCAATACTACTCCTGCATGGCTCACCATGCATCTCGAGACACTTCTTTGTACGATCGATTCGATTAAATCCACAAGGGTAATGTTTCCCGACGCTTCTCCAAAACAAAGAAACTCGCCCCTGTCACGTCTCCTTCCACACTCGGCCCTTGGCACGTCAGTCCACGATCTCGGTATCCACTAGGAGATTATCTGGGTTATACCACCGGGTCAATGCCACCGTTGTATGTAGATCATCTTTCAAAGGTCCAGATGCCGCGGACGTCAGGGATGGAGACTAGTCTGTTTGGGCTCCACAGGTACAGCCTGTCACGACCAGACTGTCGGGATTCAGAAGTCGTCAAGGGTGAGCTGCACTCGCTGGTTCGCAGGAGTTGGCCGCTCTCATTCCGTTAAGGTTTGACAGGCCAGGAGGCTACATGTGCTTTGACACCTCTGCCGAGAGCGGTATGGCGGTTCTGAAGATGTGCTGATCTTTGTGACTCTGGCGTTGGGACTGAAGACATGTCGAAAGTACGGTACACGCATGATTCAAAAGTTTGGCACAAAGCTTGTTTGAGAATAGCGCAATTTTCAGGGGTCTGACTCAGTCGCACTTGGTCCAAGTGGAGAAAGGATTCAAATGGGGGTTTGATGCCAAGACAGAGGCCCTGGGCTAATGACTGCTAGAAAGTAAAAGTACGTTCAATTGGCCTTTGGACCCCTATGCAGCCATGCAATGCAATAGTATCATAATTAATGTGGCTGCTCTTAATACATGTCGAAATGGGGACGGCTCGATGGCTGGCAGTGCAGACGGGCAAACACCAACATGAAGGCGCGCACCCACACATATACACACACTCCCACCTACGGTAGGCAGGATATGGCATTTGCCGCAATATTGCAATGTAGATGGCCTTTAATCGAGTATCTTGAGACGTAGAATATGGTGAGAACCGGAATGAATTGGGTACTTGCTTAATCTATGTCCAACTCCCTGATGAGGGTGCAAAATGTTTTGTGTCTCAGGCATCACATATGCCTGAGGCCACATGTATGTCATTAGTCACAGGTTCTCCCACTACAATATCTGCTTGATTACTGCCCTAAGAGACTTAGTAAGGTAGGTGTGTGGATGATGGCTAGTTGCAAATAGGGAAGGCCATGGCTTTGCATATCTCAGATTAACGAGGCCACCGGTATAGGGCTAGCTAAGGCTTTAGGGATCCAATGAGCTATTATATTTTAATCGCTGTTCTTCTCAGTAGTGTTTCATGAGCATCTCTGCTGCAAAGTCTGTCAGATCAAGCCCAAATTCGTTATCAAGGAGGGAAATGACCACGTTGAAAACACTGCGAGCTGCTTGACACGCCCCGTAAACATCGTGTAGTATTCTTTCATTCATTCAATATATTGGTCTGGCTCAGAATATTCAGTATGAGGCACGTTTGCAAGACTGTTTAGATAGGGGACAGTGCTTTGATGAGGGGATCGGGATATTAGCAGAATTCTGGAATCGGTGTATTGTCACCCATGTCTAAATCGACTCAGATCAGCTTGCAGATAGCACGTGGTGCAATGGAGGGTTCGCAGACTCTGTGATTCAGCCACATGTAAATGTCCGTCAGAGCTAATGCACATGTTATACTGAAATTTGATCAATGGGGGATGAAATTCCCGAGAATAAAGACCCTACTCCTGTTATCAACGCATAGGCTTGCCCGAAGAGGCAGACAATTGATTCACTCCATGGAACAGGGTGAGGCCCCGCTAAGCGGGTGGCGTGAATGCATAGGTAACCTGGGTGCGCGGGTGGCCTGGATGCTGGGGTAGTCTGGGGGCGCGGGGTGGCCCGAGAGATTACATGATGGTGAACTGCAGTCTATAACATGGGATCAATACCTTTTTATGAGATATTTATTATCACCATCAGCCATTAATCAGCCTTTCTCAGCTCCAGGAAATCTTTGTGATTTGGGTTATTGTGATGCGATCTACATTGAGTCTCCTGGTCCTGAGCTATCTCTCCTTTGAGGTAGCCGCGGACGCAGCATACCAGCAGACTTGCAACAGCATACAGGTTTTCCAATCAGGTTTCGGAAGCGAATATGCGACCCTTTGCGGCGACTGCGAAAAGGAAAGTACTGTTTACTCGGTCAATGTGTGCGTCAATCTCAGCACCTGCTTTGCGAATGATAATGGCAACCTTGTGGTTCGATATGAGTACGTTGCCTTTCTTGTTGTCGTGGTGTATGTTACTAACGGGTATGCTATATAGTGGTGGGATGTCAGGAAGCTGCAGAAATTTGTCCGTCTCAGGTACTCTCTTAAGCGCCCAATGCGAAAATGAGTCGGGGGATTGGGTTAATACTTCTATCGATATGCGTACGTTTCTACACATTTTTTATATTTTAACTATTGCGTACTTACCATGCATAGAATGGTTCATTGGGAACACCAATGGCGAGCTTACCTGCTATGGTACGAATGGTCTATACTGATCAACAAGTTAGTATCCCCCTTTAAGTTAGTGGGTACGTCAACACCCAATACTGATGAGGAATCAGGACGCTCTATCCAAGACAAGTTTGGACCCACTGGAATGCTTTAGTCGGAACAAGATACAGTCATTACTTTCTCTAAGATTTCTAGATCTCTCATGTAGAGCAGAATGAATTTTAAATTTGAACCATCTGCTTGTCTTGTTAAATAGCCTGACCATGACATGAATCGCTCCTATGGCCTACTGTTGTTGGTAAAATCACGTGGCACGGTACCCTCGTGCCGTACAAATTTCAAAAGAAGCCCTTTTTACCCCTGATTTTCCATAGCAAGTACCACAAGATTAACAGCTCAAAGGCACCGATGCTCATCGTAATTCCTCCGAACAACTGTATGTTGAGATAATTGAGATCGGCACTACCATGAGAGCCAACCGAAGCGAGCGCTCCTGCGATAGGTGGCCCCAAAAGCGATGCGAAGCTGCTGATACTCTGAGCCATTCCAAGCCAGGTGCCAAGGATTTGTGAGTCTGGACAGACGTGATAGAATACACTAGGCGGGAGAGGAATCAAGGCACCAGAGATACCCCCTATCGAAAAGGAAACTGTTAAGTTTTGATAGTACCCAAGGCATCAGTTCGGACTGACCATAAAAGGCTGCAAAAAGAATAAATCGCACCAAAGTATCTGCACTGATCCAAGCAAAGCATAAAATTCCGGAGAGTATGCCACAGAATATCCAGGACACCATTGAACCAAAGTAGTGGGCACAGATGGTGGTCCCAACACGACCGATAATTGAACATGCTTGTGATATGATGAGCACGTAAGAGGCCATGCTCGGCGAAGTTCCAAGCTTAGTTTGTGCATAAGTTGGAATATAATAGAAGGGTGTTATGTAACCGAGATAAAGGAGGAAATTAGCAACAGTAAAACTCCAGAACGGAAGATCTCTCAGAGCACGGATATCAATCAGTTTCTTTCGTTGGTCGTTCGTGATCGTCGATACACCCTTTCCTAGGGTCACCAACAGAACGGCAGCAATGACGAAAAGTGACAACATCACAAATGCCATGACGCGGACTGTCCATGCAAAACTCAGATTCGAAATTAGCCGATCGAACATGACTGTATAGATGATACCTCCTGCAGGGGCGCCACTTGTCGCGAAACCCAAAGCAACAGCTCGCTTGCGAACGAATGATCGACTGATAAGCGCGATGCTAGGGATATACAATAGACCAAAACCAAGTCCCATGCATACACCTTGGCTAAGAAATATAGCATAATAGTCATGAGAAAGGCTCAACATCATGAAGCCAAATACGGACAGAAAGGCACCAGCGCCAATCATGATCGAGAAATAGCCGCGGTCAAAGAGAGGACCCGAGATGAGACCGGAGACGATGAGTAGCCAGCTCTGTATTGTGCCGATCCATGCTATTGCAGACGCTGAGAAGTTAGGGATGTAAGTCAGAGCATAGAAGCTCTCGAAGGATCCGTACGCAAAGGTAAGGCCCCTACCATCGTGTTAGCGATGCTCAAAAGTACTAATTGTCTTATGGAGAAATATTACCAAACATTGAAGATAATTAAGAATACTCCCACCACTTGCAAGGACCCGCGGAGAGTTTCCTCGGCTTTTAACGGAGAGGATGGCGCAGAAGACTCTTCAAGTTGGAAATTGGACTCCGCATCATTCAATGGTAGCTTCGCAGCATTCGATTCTGATTCCAGTTGCACTGACATGATGTCTGCAACAATGCTAAAACTTCCCCGCAGAAATCAGCTTGGACCCAAGTTCAATTTTGTACAGTAAAAGTAAGTCAAGGCGAAGGAGTATTTGAGGTATCGGCACTTGACTTCCGAGACAACAACCTATCGCATAGCTACGTATTACCAAAGCATTGGAGTCGGTGAACAATGTAAAAGCACCTCATCGAGTCACTAGCCGCACCATACCAATTAGTAATTCAGATCATCGAGAGAGCCACACTGCGAAACCTCGGTTGGCCTACTTTAGCACCCGAGTACCCCGCTTTGAACGGCAACAATTCCGGGGGGAGGCACAAGGCTTTGGGGTCTGTAACAAGATCAACAGCTTGATTCTGACAATCTCTAGGTACCCGCTGACTTTCGACTTCACGACAATTCTGTGTTTTGCCTTGAACGCATGATGGAAAATTACGCTAATATCCACTATTAGACTTCAGGATGAGATGATGCGTGCTCTGAAGCATGCTGCTGGGGAAGATACCGCTATATTGATGAGCCAATCCAATGCGGAGGGTAAAACTCCACAGAGCCTACTGAAGAAGACCAGGAACAGGTGGCAGGGAATAGCGCAGCCCAGATTTGGCGTCGGAAGAGACAGAAATAGAGGCAGAGGGCAGCTAGTAGGAGCCCAACTACAATTGAAGAATACCTCATTACTGTACCCATGGTAGCACCTCTTACTTGTTCTGGAGCTAGTGGAATATATATTTGCTGTAAGAACTAGGGTTCTTGCAAGATTTTCTGTCGAAATAAGGTGGGAATTTCTGACAAAAGAGATACCTTGCATCTGGCTGACTTTATGAGGTACAGGTGTCAGCACTACAGCCATAGACAGAATATGTGTACTACAAGTGTTCTTGGTAATCAGCAACGAGCTTAGATTGTAGAGAAGTGTATGAATAGTGGACGAGGTGGTCGACAAAACATGGATGGGCTTGGATTCCCTAGCAAATGGTGCTGGCAGTTTGCTTTTTTGCGTAAGTCTATTGTTCTAGACCTCGTGTCCTGTTGGGATTCTACAGGAGTTTCTCGCGCGGAAACCCCGCCAACCCTCTATCGACCGTCCCGTTCCGCCACGACCCAGATTTTGTCAATCGTGACACTCTCCTCAATCACACTGTGAAGATGGATGATGAATGATGAGAGATATGATAGATGATTGATTCTAGAGATGAAGCTATGGATCTAGATATCATGGAGGCTGAGGCAAGCATGCGGTGAAGTGGGGCAGTATCCCAATTCAATGCGAACACACACAAAGGAGAAGATCTCAGTTCCAAGGGTCTTTTACACTCGCATCTTCCCTTGCTTTCCTACATCGTGCTAATTAGATTGTGAGTCTCACCTGGAGCAGTTGAAGGTGCTCCTTGCTGTATTGAAGTTATTAAAGAACCGATGCGCAAAGGAGGAATTGGCCAAGGCCACTCAGAAAATTGCAAGCGTTCTTAAAGGGTGAATGCAGCAGCTCGAGTTGTTTCGAGGTCCTCAAGTCCCATATTATTCCGATTATACTGCATTCACGACAGAAATCAAACAGCTCAGCAAACGAAGATGAAATGATCGGTTTGGAGAGAAACAAGGATTGTGCACATATGTCGATAAGTAACAAAGAAAGTAACATTGAAAAAGGAAAGAAGCACTTGCAACCGCAGCTCGAACTGGTTCCGAGTCAAACAACCATTATGCGCTCTTTTTCATCAAGGTCCTTCCAATAGCCTCGCTACAGGTCCTGATGACATCCTGCTGCGCAGCTATCCATTCCTTGGTCCAGTCCTCCAACTTCTTAATCCCAGCCACAGCGTCCAACTCACCGGGATCTTCGTAGTCCTTTGGATCGGAACCCTTTTTCTCCTTGGCCACATTTAATCTCCAATACTTCTTGACCTGGGGGCAAGGAGCAAATGCGTCCACGAGATAGCGGAAAAGAAGATGAGTGCTCTCGGTATTAGTTGCAACTGAGACGAAGCTCATCATTGCGCCTTTGAAGTTGAATCCCGGCTGGGCGACGGCCACGTTGGAAGCCATCCCTGTACCAATGCTCAGGAAGCAGTCCGTCTCGCGAGTTGGGCCATATACACCGAGGACTTCAGTCCATAGCCTATATAGAAAATTTAGCCGTCATGGTCGTACAAGTTTTCAAGTACGCCACATTCTTACCATCCAAGGGGATTATTCGCCAACAAGCCACCGTCAACCAGTTTCACGCGGCCAACCTTGAGAGGCTTGAAGTACGCAGGGGCAGCGGAGGTAGCACGAGCAGCCTCCCACAACTTGATACCGGCCAGGTCCGCATCAGGCACCTCAAGGTCGTTGGTATAGGAGCGAAGGAAGACAGGTCCTCGGTTATTACCGGCTTCCTCACGCACCGCCATTAGGAAGCTGGATTCAACAGGTAAGCTTCCACAGTAATATCACTTCAATAGACAGGCAATCTCACATTTTGCAGGGATTCTCCTTGTCGTCCAGTAACAGTGCGTTATCTGCGTCTTCCCCAGCTGGAAGCCTCTTCCGAAGCAGGGCTTTGATCACCTTCTCCAACGTCTCAGCGGAGTAAAACGCCCCTGTCGCAGCATATCGGGCTGGCTTCGTGACATGGTCGTGTATCCATCCGGATCCAAACACCTCCTTCATCAACGCGCTATACTCGTCCAGGCATTCCTGAACGGTCATCTTCAGGCGGCCCAGCATGATAGCAATCAACCTAATTCAGTTAGCACCACGTCGTAGATGGAACAGGGTCTTGTCTCTCAGCTGTACGAACCCGCCTGTGCTAGTTCCTCCAATAAGATCAAATACCTCACAAGGCTTCTTATTCGGAGCACCCTTGTCCATGACTTCTTTCAGTAACATCAGCGACGAATACCCTCTCACACCTCCTCCATCTAAAAGAAAACAGTCAGGCTCTGAAAGTAATAGGTGGATGTTATCTGGAAAGCCTTACCCAAAGAAAGAACACGGAGAGGTCGCTTTTCTTTGCCAGAAAACGTATCCGCTCTGTCCCAGGCAGCTGTGATTGTAGGCCCGTACGCATTGTTACTAGAGTTGACGCAGTTTAAGATCTGTTGCAATGCGATGGTATCCTCTATCACCTGTGCGTAACTAGGAGGCTGCTCGACGGGGGTGGGACGTCCCATGTCCAGTACAAGACAGGCAGCCCTTCCGTACAACTCCCAGCCAGTGAAGCGGGCGCAGCCTCGCACTGCAATAACATTGCCAACCTAATACAGACAGTTAAGTACCCGATTTCACCGGAAGTCGGTCCAATAACTTACCTCGAGGAGAGCCAAAAGATCATGCTTGCTGGCGAAAACCTCACCAGATAACTAAAAGCCATCATGAGATCCCACACAGCATGTAGATCCGATGAACGACTTACCCAGTTGTACTCTTTAGATTCCATATCATTCTTGTGACTCATCCAAACCAACTCAACGCCTTCTCTTTTCTTGGGGGTGTCGGACGACTCATTCTCATAAATGGCCACCTCCAGCCATGTCCAGTTTCCAAGAGCACGATCATCCACCCAGCCCTGGTCATGAGTGTCTGCAAAAAGCTGTACGCTCTGGAGAGCCAGAATAGCAGCTTGACTGAAGGGCTAAAACAGTGGGGTATTTAGAACTGGGTCTTCCAGAGGCAGACATTGCGATATGGCAAAAAGGCTTACCGGTGACTTGAACCAGGTTTTTGTGTCTATCGCCGGCCCCTCTGCAGAGATAAATGGCTCTTCTTCATCCTCCGGTTTCGGTGCGTTGACCACATATCGGCCCTCTGGGAAGGTTGAGTTGTCATCGACTGCCCGTGAAGGCAGTTCTTTCAACCCTTGCAACGAAGGTGGAACAGACATGTTGATCTTTGCAATTGCGCTGTTTTCTTGAATTTGAGTTGAGATCTCTGACAACGGAGTTCGTGGGTGCTATTTGTATGTCAAAAGGTGGCTCAGCTGACAGAACTGTCAATGATTGCCGGTGGGTCTACTCTCGAGTCTTAGCGGCATTCGTATTTGACTACATACCTATCGCTTCATTAATCAGTATATCACAATACATGGCTCGGTTATATTATGTTGACAGGAGGCCAGGTAGTGTCACTAAGGTCGGTGATATCCGGCTCTGGTGGCAGTACGTATTCGCAGTGGGTCGTATTTGTTTTTGACTAAACCGAATATGTTACTGGTCTTGTGAGTCCCCCAAGACGCAGCTTGGTGGCGGTAACTATGCCCCTGAAGCCTGCTTTAGTGTGATTGTGACGAATGTGGTTCTGGATGGGGCCCACTCGCCTAAATTTCTCAATTTTTTAAGGTAGCGCTGTGATTCTCATCATAGTTTGCTAGCGTTTCCTTGGCAGCTCCGCCGTGATCAGATAGTCGTATTCTCAGCTGGAAAAATACTTTGCTTGTCCGGGGTTGCCGAAGCCTCCCAACGGGGCTGACTCCATTGTGTGGGTGTGATACTTTCACTGACAGAAAGTTAAGCAGCTTGGCGTTGTCTAGTTTGTTCTCACACGGCTTTGATATGTCACGTCACAATTTCACATTGGATTTCTTGCAAACGAAAGGCCGAATGCCTACGAACACTATGCCAAAATGTAAAGTAAACACTCCCCTGTAACCGATCGTTCAAAGCAAATTCTCAGTAAGCTAGATTGTGAAGAGAAATACAGAAAATTGATTGGTAAAATTAAAATAGTGGAAAATCAACATTGAACTACATGACATGAATTGCACGACAAACGGTAAACAAAGATGCAGTCTGAGCCGGGTTATATGACTCAGGACAATACAAGGGAGTGTTGAATCCAGGCAAACTAAACAGAAATGAAGAAACAGACATCGACACAAAACTTGCTGCAGTTGAATAAACGCACACCTCGCAGGTATATCCTCTACTACTTTGCTGCCGTGTCGCTCTCGACGCTCCAAACTAGTGCAAAGGGCTGAACATCGGCCATCATGGTTCCTCCCACTAAAACAGTGAAGGTCACGGTCGCCTCTCTTTTCAGATCCTTCCAGACAATTTGTTCGACAGTGTTGACCCCGTCAGAAGGAGCTGGATGGATATTCTCCTGCTCGCCCATGTTGCCATATCTGACACGCCGGTCCTGGCCTGGGATTTCAACAGTTACTGACAGGTTAAGGTTGTTCTGCAGCAACGCTCCTGCGACATCCGTGTAAACCATAGTCACCTTCAAGGTTGAGGACGGTGAGGCATCATCCATATAACGACTCATGTTGAAGGACATTGTGAATTGGTCCTTCAAATCCTCATCGGCTACTTCAGCTTCAAGGAAATCGCGGTTGGGGGTCTTTCCCTTGATGATCATCGATCTAGCCAGATCAACCCGACCAAAGCCTTGAAGCTCCCGTTTCTTTCCAGTGTCAACTGCACCGTTAATCAACAGGGCCTTAAGGAGAGCAGCACTGGGATTTGGGAGCCCATTTGCAATAAGCATCTGGCGCAGCACGGCCACGCATCCGGCAACCAAGGGAGTGGACATGCTTGTGCCGGATGAGAATCGCCAAAACTTGTCATCGCTCTTTCCGAATGAGTTCTCTGGCCGCATGGCTCGAGAAGCAGTGGACAGAATCATCCCTCCAGGTGCTACAACGTCGGGTTTGATGCGACCCTCCATGGTGGGCCCCCGGCTGCTGAATCCAGAGATGTTGTCAGGGTTCCCTTTGACCAACCCATTGGCATCATAGACCTCACAGCTGTAATCTTTGGAAGATCGTGGATTTTCGCACGAGCCTACGGTGATGCAGTTCTTTGCAGCTGGCTGTGCGCCAATGTGGCCTTTGGGGGTCGCTTGCTTGCCACTGTTCCCGGCAGCGAAACACACGACAAGGTCCTGATGATCCCAAACAAATTTGTCAATCTCTTCTGAAGCATTGTTGTAGGGAAGCTGGCCTCTCCAGTTCCACTGAGGGCCCCATGAATTGGTGTGAATGCGAGATTCATGGTTCTCATAGGCGTCCAGCAGGAGGTCCCCTAGTGTCTTGCCCGAGGAACCAAAAAGCGAACCGTTCTCCGCGAGGAGCGCCTGAACAACCAATGTTGCCTCGGGTGCAGCGCCTTGAATTGAGCCCCCCCATGATGTCTGACTTGCCGTTTCCCAGGACTGACCCACAGACATGAGTGCCGTGGCCATTTGGGTCACTTGTTGAGTTCTCCCGTCCAACTGGGATGAGATTGCGCACTCTGTTCGCGAACGCAGGGTGCGGGTCAGACTTGTCTCCAGTATCAAAGCCGGTATCAGCGACTGTGACAACCTGGTCTTTTCCTTTGTAAGGTGTGAGACTGCCGGCCACGGAATCCCCAATATCAGCATGGATGACATCCCGAGCGACGTTGTTCAGCAGCGTCAGGCTGTGAACCTCTTCAATAGCCCCAACGCTATCAATCTTGGCAATCTGCAACAAATCCTTCGGGGAGATTTGCGCTCGAATGACAGAGTTGTCTGCTCGGACGGACATATTCTCCGGAGCGATGCCGGTGATATGACTAATTTCTTGCATCAAGTCCTCGGCGGATTGATCGGCAGCTTGATGCAAAACGAGGTCCACTGACTTTGGCTCGTCGTGGTGCTCAAAGTGGCTTTGAGTCTTCAGACTCGGAGGCAGCTTCAGGAGAGGGGAGAGAACCTCAACATTCTCAATGAATGTTTGTTCCCTGATGCGATCGATATCGGTAGGTTCGTAACGGCACTTGAAAGTGTTGTCGCCAAGGAACTGCTGCACTTGGATGTGCAATTCAGAGAGACGTCGTTTCTTCTCCCGGTCCAGGGCACCGGTCAACTTGATCAGAATGTAGTTCGAGTCATTGATACTGGGCTTCACATCAAAGGTGCTCAGCGACGAGAACTCGGAATCTTCAGACAGAGAGAATTTATTTCCGTTGAGGTAAGACATGATGAATCGTTGAGAGTGAAGAAGCAGGCGGCGATGTCACAAAGCAATTATGCGGACTCGAATTCTGGACCACCGGCCGGTATTACTCCACGTCTTTATGTCACTGTGTCCAGCGGAGTATCATGGTCTAGTCACTCTCCTTCAGCGGGCTGCCACCATGGCCGAGATCCATAGGCTGGAATCGGTGTGCTTGGACATTATTCCAAATCCTAACTGCTTCGATTGGAGTCATTTGACGTTCGTTGCTCGAATCCACAGCCGCAGGTCTATATCACGGCCCCACTATATCCAGTCGCCTATTTTTGCCCGAAATGCTATCCAGGAACGGCAATCACTCGTTCGTAACTAATCCGGGTTCTTTTTCCCTTTCGTAAAGAACTCTGGATACGTGCCCCGTGCTCTGGCAGATCCTGTGAAGTCAAACCATGTGGATATGATGTGCAAAGCAGAGACCCCATGTCTTCAGCTGCGCCTTCTTGAAGTCTGTCGGCTAACTGCTTAGATGCGCAGGGTGGGCATCCTACCTGCTACAAGTTCCTCGCTAGAACAAACATTTAGCTCACATCTGGCCAGGAAATGCGAGTAAGTATAGGCATTCCGGGCTCGAATTGTGTTGTCATTATACCATGCTGCGGGAAAGAGGGTTTGAAAAGATTCAGGTTTGGTGAAATTCCCAAACGGGATGATGATCATGAGTGACATTTCATCGCAGAACGTAGTGGCAAAAGAGCCGGACGTAAATCAAGTATACGGGATCACCGTAGTCGCCATCGACAAGAACAAAGCATGTAGTGACAGGCAAAGTTGAATAGAGACGCACAGGTGTTCATGCACGGCCGCCATGGCGTCGCGGCGTGACCAAACACGGGGGCAACGCAGGAACCACTGCAAGGGCCGGCCCGGGTATGTCCACCGGCTTTGAAACCATGGGTACGAATTACCCCACTTCTCTTCAACTTCACACCATCACAATGTATCACATGGAATCACATTATATCACATCAATCGCTGAAATCAAGAAAATACACACTGTCCCCTTCGATGAGTGCACCATCACGTACTGTTCACACGTAGCGCACTTCTGTATAGGTGTATCTTTGCCGATTGGCGATGGCTTTTAGAGCCCTTTCCCCACTGTTCTGTGGAGTCAACGGAGAGGCCGGCGGCCCTCGCTAAATTCTACCTAGAGCTCAGCGCTCAAGTAGACTTGGCATCGCGAGTCTATGGTCTCATTGAGTTCGTCACCTGCAACGTAATTCTGAAGATACTCGCTAAAAATGCCTCCGAGACAGAGACGACCTTTTCAGCTGTGACTGGCTGTCACTTGTCTAGTGATGTGCTAGAGAAGACGAAAGCACTCACGAGAATCTTCTGTCTTAGAGGGAAGGTCCCACTGGTAACTATGGTTCCTAGTTCCTGTTCTATCAATCATCTGGTTGGTCTAAAGATACTCGCTAGAGGTGCCCTTAGATACAGCGGGGAGTCATTTTCAGCTGCAACTTGTTTCCAATCCTCTATTGCCCTCTTCGGAAAGGCCGAAGGCTGGCTGAAATGAGCCTGGGCGTCAACAAGGAATGTGCGACGGTCGGTCTAGTGGATTGCAAAGGCGACCTGAGGCTGGAGTAGCTCACAGCAGAATATACCTGAAAAAATGTATATAAAGTGCCTGTTCTCTCCCCCAACAATGAATACTCCATCAGCAATCAGCAATCTTGAAATCATCCGCTTTATATTCAGTCCTTCTGAGTATTCACCTTCTTGATATCTTTCGCAAGACGATCCTCTGCACATCCCAATCACTTTTCATCTCCACCTTCTACATTCATCATGTCTGCCCCCGTCGAAACCCTGGACGCCAGCTGGAAGAAAGCCCTGAGCAGCGATGTTTCTGTGCTCAAGTTGGCATCTTCCGAGGGTAACGTTGGTTTCCTCTCCGTCTTCTCCGAGAAGACGCTCATGAGCGTCCAAGCGGAGACTTCTTCTCTTCGCCAAGAACTGATGGCGATGGACATCAACACCATGTACAACAACTCGGACGTCTACCAGAAGCTCAGCCAGCAGACGACTGATGGTCTTCAAGCAGCCCAGAACGACGTCGAAGCAGTCAAGCGCAGCCTGGAAGAGAATGCGAATGGCCCTAACGCCAAGACTGAGGGTAGCTGGCAGACTGTGCTGCGCAACTCTATTGAGCAGCAGAAGAAGGCCAGCGACAAGCGATGGGACGATCTCCTTACCCTCGGCATCACGGAGATTGACAAGCTCCCTCCGACCCTGCGAGCTGGTGCAGCAACCACTTACACGGCTGGTCTGGCTACCATTGGTGCATTCGCTGGCAAGGCCATGGATGCGCTCAAGGGCTTTGTTGGCCGTATCGGCGAGTTCATCACCAGGGCCTGGGAGAAGATCAAGGAGTTCGGGCAATCCATTGTCAACTGGACCACCGCCGCATGGTCTAGCATCAAGGGAATCTACGGTAGCATTTTCTCCGCTCAGGGTATCTCCACCCAGAGCTTCGCAACTCAGAGCACCCTTGCCCCTCCGAATGCGAACGGAGACTTTGCTCCTCGCAACCTGAGAAAGGTTCTCAGTAACGCGGCATTGAATGGAGCCAGCGATTCGGACAACATCATGGTCCCTGCCGGTCTGCTTCGCGGTCTGTTTGAGATTATTTGGTAATCTCGTCCGTCTCTAGGCGACTTGTGAATGTATGATTCAAGGCTACGAGTCAGTCCGACTGAGTCACAATGTCGAACAATAATGGAGACGCTCCAGATCCTTCTAAGTTGATCATCGGTTGATGATCTGCTGGTCCTTCCTCCTTTTTCTCTTTTGTTTTATCATGCTCTGTTGGTTCGAATGGAATTTCTCCGCTTGTGGTCTTGTTCACTTCTTGTTGACAACTTATGCTGTCAAATCTTTGCCTCGTACCCATAATAGTGAATAAGATCCGGGCTCAACGCACAAAGACTCATCCCTTCGTACAAAACCCACATTTAGTCAATTGAATCCGTTTGTGAATATTGCTGTGTATTTCATTCTGAGTGCTTCATTATATGGCTCATGCCTGTCTCAGTGAACTGACAGATTCTCAAGCAGCAATAACTGCCCTGCCAGTCTGGACCTGAGAACATCGATAATTTAAGATGGCTCTCTGTTTAGCTGCTGCCCCATTGCAATACTAATAAAATTGAATACTAAGCCATGTTTCATGTCAGGGCAACCGAGGCAAGACGTTACAGAACGACGTTTGGAGGCGCTAGACTAAAATGGGCAAAGCTAACCCGCATGTAGTAAGTGGCATGTCCTTACTTTACAGCCTAAAAGGTGACATGATCACTGTCATTCACTTCCTGCCTTCAGTGTTAATTTATTTTTTACAAAATGGCAGCGGCACGACCGCGCGGTCCAATTGTCTCGTTGACAAAGGCATCTTTACCATCGGGCCAGACCCAGCTCCCTGGCCGAACCATTCTCCTAGAGAAGCTGGAATCAAACCACGCCAAAGACCTCTTCAATCTCGTGGGTGGTGGTGATCCTGCTCGCACGTGTCTATGGGACTACATGGGCGATGGACCATACCCCCAGCTAGATTCATTCGAGAAAGCCATCGCTTCCAAGTCGGCTTCCCCGGATCCCTTCTACTTCGCGATCGTCGACAGGCGCAGTGCTATGCCCACCTTCGGCAAGGCCATTGGATACCTGTCCCTCATGCGCATTGCCCCGAGCAATTGTGCATTGAGATCGGCAATGTGATGTTCTCATCTGCCCTTCAACGCACCATTGGAGCAACGGAAGCGATTTATCTTTTGGCGCGACATGCATTTGATGATCTGGGATATCGCCGACTGGAATGGAAGTGCGACTCACTCAATGCACCCTCGCGGCGATCAGCTCTGCGACTGGGTTTTACATTCGAGGGAATCTTCAGACAACATATGATCGTGAAAGGACGGAGCCGGGATACAGCTTGGTTTTCGATGTTGCAGGAGGAGTGGCAGGGGACTATGGCTAGGGCAATGGGATTGTGGCTGAACGAGAACAATTTCCGTGAGGATGGAAGCCAAATCAAGACGCTGCAGGAACTCAGACAGAATGTCGCACGATAATATCGCGGCTGATTTGACTTTGTTCTGCATCAATCCAGAAACCAGTCTAGTCATCTTGATCTTCACCATTCATCTCTCCCCCAATTTTACGTGGGCGAAGAATTTAGTCTGAAATATAATTGGATAATCACAAAACGCATCGTTTCATGATAAGAGAGCCTCTCATATCGCACGAACTACCCTGCGCTGCTAGCCGATTACCCACTACTGTGTAGGGATTCAGCGAGCATACGCTGGGTCCGAGTCTCAGTTCCCACTATTGCCCAATGAATCTGCCATGACCTGTAGCCTTAAGGCATAAGTCCTCGTGCTATGAAAGCTGTAGGGATCTAAGTACACGCCATTTAATAGTATTGAGCTTAAACAAGTCCTTGAATCGTGGACCTGTCAGGCATGACACAATGAAAAATGTGGGTCGGAGAAATGACTCTCAGCCGTGGTACATCAGCCCCTCAGCACTAGCTGGCACAGAGTCATCACACTGGACGTATTCTAGAAATGGCTTGTTCCCGCCGATGCTAAGTCATCGTACCGAGCATCCCAGAAGGCTCTCCGCATGGCTTGCGAACTTGTTGACCGCACTTGTCCTTGGTGTGTCAGCTTAACCCCATCTTCACCTCGCGCCTCATGAATCTCAGTCAAGCACAATCCGAACTTTCATTTCTACACCCTTCCAACATGGCCACGGTCGCAGATCTCCCCACTTTACCAGAGATAGGTATTCACCCCCCCTCCATCTCTTCTTGCAGCGAAGGCCTTTGCATACGCGAAACAGCATTGCACAGAAGCAGTCTATAACCATGCGATGCGCTCCGCATACTGGGCAATGATCATCGCCAAAAAGCTTCCCGAGTTCCACGATAACCCGCGACTGAATCTCGTGGCAGTCTTTGTTAGCTGTATTCTTCACGACATGGGCTGGGCCAAGACACCAGAACTGATATCGGCGGACAAGCGGTTCGAGGTTGATGGTGCCAATATTGCGCGGGACTTTATTCATAACGAGCTGTCTCATGCCGGTACCGAATCATGGAGCGATGATACTATTCAACGTGTGTGGGATTCGATCGCTCTACATACAACGCCCTCTATTGCTCGACATGCGGCGCCTGATGTTGCTCTCACTAATTTGGGCATCACGGCGGATTTTGCAGGCCCAGCGCTTCCCGGGCCTGATGGGGAAACGCTTATCACATACGAGGAATACTTTGCTGTCATGAAAGTCTTCCCTCGCGCTGGCTTTAACTCGGATGGATTCAAGGACATCATGTGCTGGCTGTGCCGTACAAAGCCTGAGACAACCTACGATAACTTTGTCGGGGATTTCGGATGCCGATTCGGACCTGACGGTACTGGGGAAGGGGTTGAGGAGTTTAAATCAGCGAAGACAGCAAGACAGACCATTGACATTCTGATGTCGGGCCTGGAAAAGTTGGACTCAATTGATCCTCAGTAGCTATCTTGATTGAATTCAATATTACGGAATTTCGTTTATGCAGGCACGCATGATTTGATTATACGGAGATTCAAGGTCGCGCGTCTCATTTTCTGCCATCCCCCGTTGACTAGACCACGATTCGTCGACTCATCTGCTCTGTGCCAGCAGATTTCTCATAATCAATCTCTTTACCAAGATCCACTCGACGGCCAAGAGCTCGACGAATAATCCAATCCCTGCTATTGATTTCCTCTTCAATCTGACCCTGTTTGATTGGAGGAATGATATCCGAGCCATCTAATCGTCGCAGCATAACACTGTCTTCCGGTCGAGCAAAGTACACCAGACTATATCGCGTTGAGTCACCTTGAATCCCTGGCGGTGCAGTGACACGGTGGATGTTGGAACGCAACAGGCCATTTGTAAATTTCACCATGGCATCCCCAAGATTAATAATCGCGTGTCCTGGCAGCGGCCGCACATACACCCAATCTGCATCAGCGCCCGGAGGAAGAACTTGAAGCCCACCAAGTCTGTTAAAAAGCACAGTGACACTTCCGAAGTCAGTATGTTGTCCTAGAGCGGTGCGACGGTCGTCGATCGGTTGAGGTGGTGCTTTGATGAACCGTACTTGGTCGCCACCAACAGCTTGCAATCGATGAATGCTGGAAAGTGTACCCTCTGCCAAGCCGAGTTTGTCATTGAGGATGTTCAAAATAAGAGACACGATCCCATGGGAGCCCCGCATGAACGATGCCTGCTGTCCTCGGCTTTGATTCAAGACGTCAGGTGCCGGGAGAGGATCGCCGATTCCCAAGATATCGTCCTTGGAAGTCTTCGCAGAACTGGTTAGTCTCCTATTTCCAACGACCAGGCAGAATGTATGCACTTACATTATAAAACTCATTTCGATCCAAGTTGCCGTCCTTATCGACAATGGAAACTCCCCGCCCTTTGTATCCAAAATATGAATTTTGAGCACTGAAATCATAGCGCTTCTTTTCCTCAAGGCTAATGTCGAAAAGCTTCTCCCCAACAATGAATAGCTTATCAGCATCACTCAGCAAAGAGACTCCTTGCTCTGAGTCTTGAAGATCGAGATAGAAGAATCCGATCTCAACACAAGTTTGAAAAACTCGCTCACACTCCGTCGAGTCTCCCGCTAATAGCTTTTTTAGGGAGAGCCGCAATAGAGGCGCGGTGGGGACATCATCTGGGAAAGGCGGGAGTCCAGGAAAGTTGTTTTGGATTTCTGCGTAACTCGCCTCGGATTGCATGGTTGAGATCGGGCCAAATATGATACTAGAATGGGAATTCTCTTTGAAAAGTAGGATGCTCAAGTAATTTGTTGGATCCGGGTAGCCGAAGCACCTGGTTACTGTTATTTAAATCATAATGGACTTGTGACAATTTGCCCATGCGGGGAAGCAGTACAAGCCGAGGATCAAGACGAATCTGGATTTAACTTTGTGAATCGGGCGACATTCATCTAAGCAGTGGTCCAGGTTGAATATGTAACATCACGTTCTAACAGAAAAATTTGTGAGACTTTCAATACAATATCCATATCGATTTCTCGGCAGTCACCATTCCTATCAGGTCATTCTTGGCGAGAGAGGCCTCGCTATGATCCTAGACTATTCCAAGGCATGCGGAACCTGACCGAGTGCCCAAACTCTAGAAACCTGGGAAAGAACAGTGTTAGTCGATCAGACCAAGAACATCATGTCTCTCCGTGACTTCTCTACCTAGCCTCCAAGTATGACCCCAAATGTGGAGTGCAACTTCGCAGGATACTGGGCCGGCCCACTCCAGATTTTAGCCCATCCCGCGACTCCTCTGCCTCGACAATCTGTAGTGTGAAAGCTATCCCAGTATGACAGTAGAAAAGATTTTATCCATTTCAGATCTTGAAGCTGCCGCTTCCAAGAAGCTCCCGGTGGCGATCCGAGGTATGTCCAAATTGCAGTCTAAACATTCTCTTCCCCAATTAATGAGGGGTACTGATAACCAGACTTCTTCAACTCCGGCGCAACGAACCAAGTAACAGTGCGGGAAAACTCATCAGCATATCAGAAGTACCGCCTTCTACCTCGAGTGCTCAAAGATGTGTCTCAAGTCAGCACAAAGACTAGCGTTTTCGGCCGGGACATCGCGTTCCCGCTCTGCGTATCTCCAGCAGGGCTACAAGGCATGGCTCATTCAGACGCAGAGTTGGCAACAAGTAGAGCATGCGCCAAGGGTGGTATCAATATGGGTGTCTCGACCTATGCCAACCATTCAGTCGAGCAGATTACTACTGCAGGCCAAGAGATCGGGTCAATTCATCATGTCATGCAACTACATTCAATGACAGATCGCGAGAAAGAAGCTCGAATTATTCGTCGCGCAGAGGCTTCAGGATGCAAAGCCATCTTTCTCACTGCAGATAGTCCTGTTCTCGGCGTGCGATATAATGAATGGCGTAACGATGGCCTTAAAACTACCAGCCGGGCTAACATATCCGATGATCGAAAAGACGTCCGAGCAGATCCAGTCGCAAACTCATGATGACGGGTTCGCATCTTTCAACTCGAATTCTCATTCTTGGAGTAGAGAAATTCCTTGGTTGCGCAGTTTCACCCGTATGGAGATTTGGATCAAGGGCGTCTTGACACCCGAGGACGTTGAAGCGGCAATCGAATATGGTTGCGAGGGTGTGATCATTAGTAACCACGGTGGACGGCAGTCGGATGAAACACCGGCGACGATCGATTTTCTTCCTGCTTGTGCGAAGGCTGCACGTGGAAGAATCAAGATTCATATTGACGGAGGTATCAGATCCGGCAGTGACATCTTCAAGGCCTTGGCTTTGGGAGCGGAGTGTTGCTGGGTGGGTCGTCCTATGCTTTGGGGACTAGCGGTGAGTCTCATACCTACAAGATAGCTCAATAGCTCTGGTATGAATCCAGAAATAGACTGACTGCTTCCATTAGTACAATGGACAGGAAGGCGTCGAGCTTATGCTCAAGATCCTTTACGAGGAGTTCCAGAGGTGTATGCAGTTGGCAGGCTGTAAGTCTATTTCTGAGATCAGTCCGTCAAGCGTAGGAATTGTTCAATCCAACAGTCCTCTGGCAAGACTTTAAATCAGAGATATAGAAATAAGATATAGAATTGCACTTCAACCTAGATGAGGTCAGGATCAACAGTGAAAGGTGTAGGTTACAGTCCCGCGATGATAACTCTTATCGGGGGGTGACATCAAACAATTTTTCCCTACTTCAACTCCAACTCGAACTTGAACTCGAACACCGACACAACCCACCTCGAGGGCCCTGAAATACCAGACACCTCTTACATCCTGGCCAAAAATTCAATTACCTACATAATGACATCTTCTTCTTCCGCGCCAACCACCCACATCGCTCAAACCCTCCTCGCGCGCGCCCATTCCCCCGACACAGCATCCCAACAATTCACCGAGCGCATTAAACAAAAACCCCTCTTCCTGCGCCCAACCTCTCCGTCCGCCTCTGACAACCGCTCGAGAAGACGTCTCCACCGCCTCCGTAAGAAAGAATATTTTCTGCGACACCAACGCCCGCGCCCTCTATCCGCACGCGAGAAGCGCACGACAGGCCTCTACGACCTCCCTAAAGAAGAATGTAAATACGCCATCTTCAAAGGTCTACATGACCTGTGGACGACCTATATGCAGGAAATCCTTGATCTAAAAGCTGATGGGAGAAGCGGACTCGTGACACCCGCGTCGCATGGTGCTAAGCTCGTCAGTGCGGATTATCATGGTGCAGAGATCGAGGTTGTGAGAAGTCGGTCTGCGGGGAGGGTCGGGTTGAAGGGATACGTTGTAAGAGATACGAAGTTCACCTTTGTGATTGTTACGGAGAAGGATCAGGTGAAGAGTGAGTCTAGTCTCTGCGAGAGGAGGAATGATTTTGAATGCTGATGATTTATGATAGCGATACCGAAAGAGCATAGCATTTTCCGCTTTACGGTAGATTTTCCGAAATCTGCGAAATTGAAAGATGGAGAGGAGCAAGGGAATGGTGAAAAGCCGAAGCCATTGGAGTTTGAATTACATGGGAGCCAGTTTGAGAATCGGCCTGTTGATCGGGCAAACAAGAAGTTCAAGTGGAGGAATGTTGATTATTTGTGAATCTTGTTTATGCGAAGGAGCTTCGAATGGCTATTTCATAGAAGTTACATGCTCCGAATATGATACCCTTTTAACCTATCCTTTCGAGTCACTACTCCACACCAACGGTAGACTATCTAGCCCGACTTGAACAAAATAACGCTCAAGGGATAGTTACAATTGGTACTAGCCAGGATTGCTCAAGGTGTTGGTATAAATTGCTTTGTCATGTAGGGTATCTGATAAAAGTCGAGCCACGATTGCAAGCGTGGGTAGGTCACCAGAGCCATGTGTGAAGAGTAACTTGATAGCCAATGTTACGCAACATAGCTTAGTTGAGTATTTCAAATAGAAGCATAAACCCATGTAAGTAGATGGCTCATGTTTCGAGAAATACCTCGAATATCAAGGCCAACTCTCAAGGCGTGCATCCGTCCACGGTGCAAACCGAAAGTTTGGTCGTCATGGGGTAGGTGCTGGACTGGGTTTGAGGGACTCAACATCGCGAGCAGTGTCGCGAAGTCCCAAGAGTTGTAGAAAATGCTATTGTCCCGTTCGATGCACTCGTTCAGTGGGTTCTGGCTGCTTTGCAGGCCACGAGACCGTCAAGCGGCATGTTCGATGTCATTCAAAAGCTCGAGGCGAAAACAAATCACATGCCAGCCCATTCAATACTGAAGGCACGAACGCTTTTGACTCGCTCAGCCTCGGAGTCGACTTCTTCGCGAGTCTTCTCTGGCCCACCGAGAAGAAAGCCCTTCTTCACACCAGTGCCGAGACGACCACCGTTGATGATGTCCATCAGATCGATGTTCTGGTCCCATTCCGCCGACACGACGAGGAAATGCGAATGAAAGCGAAGAGGATCACCGGGGTAGGCCACGTACTGACATCCGAAGCGCAGTCCAGGCGAGAGGAAGTAGCCTCGCGAGTGGAGGTGAGCGAAGAGTGGGTACGACAAGGGCACTTCAGGCTTTGAGAGAATTCGGCTGGACGAGGTGGGCTGAGGCAGAGGTGGATAGGATGTCGCAGGTGTGATGGCCATCGCCAGTTTAGATTCGGGTGTTATGTCTGCAGACCGAGAGGCCGTATTACTGCCATTGTCGAAGATATCCAGCACAGGCGATGGCTCATCCTTTGGCGCCGAGGAAGCAGAGGTATTTTCTGCGGCTTTCGCAGCCTTGAGTTTGGCCTTCTCGCCTAGCTTCTTCAGCGCCTGCTCTCGTTGCTGGTCCTTGCGGTCCGCCAGGATGCGCGAGGCGTGGAGACCCTGGGATTCTAGTTCGCGTAGATACTGTCGGCGGTCCTCTTCTATGAGCGACTTCATGCCATCGTGGGCCTTGGCTTCGTCTACAATGCAAGCTACATCCCTGTCTACCAACACCCGCGCCTCCTCGGGCATCAGCTCGAGCGGCAGACCCAAGAACACATTTTGCTGCGGGATTTGAGGAAGGGTCCCGATCAACACACCGCAGATGTTGTGCTCGCGTCGGAGATAGGTCACGGCATCGATTGAGAACAGCAAATATCTACCAGATATGTATGAGATCGGAATGGGGAGTGTAGGTTGGGAATCCATCTTTAGGGCGTTTTCATAGAATCTGAAACAAATGCGATGTTAGCAGTTGCTCATCAACACTAGTTGCAAGTTGAAAGGAATGAAGGTTTCGAGGCATATCATTTTCAATACGTTTCTCAGTCACCGGCGCTCAATTTTTTTGAGATTATAACGAGCTTTCAGGGGATTGACAGATTTGTAGATGGATAATCATGCAAGGAGGGGAAGATCATATAAAAGTTGCAAAGACTTACCATTAGCGAGACGAGTCTGGGATTTGACCAGCAAAGCCAGAGACTCGAAGAAGTGGAAGAAAGAAAAAAGCGAAAACCCGAGTTTTGTGAAGCTCCGCCCGCGCTTGTCCTGTTTGGGAGGCGGTCTTGGCTCCCCGCGGCTCTGCTTCTGCCGTTGAACTTCAGCTTCATCATGAGACGGCATATTTCGCGATGAACTTCCTTCTCTTGCTATTTTTGGTCTTCTTCGCCCCTTTGCTGCTTTTCGCAGGTGAGATTCTATATACTTCACCCCTCCCGATCCCGAGGACGACAAATGTGCTGACACAAACAGCATGGCTCGCGGCTTCATCTTGTTTAGGGAATGGCTTCCGCCTAGGAGGCTTTTCAGCGCGACCGGGCATGGCATATGGCCAGAGCTACCTCAGAACTATGGCCAATTCAGGACCCGCCATGTCGGAGCAGATCGAAATGGATGATATGCTGGCCGAGCCGGGAACTCACCGCCCCTTCGATGAAGAGGACGAGTATTAAATTTCAGGCTGTTGCGCACCTCTTAGAACTCCAGATCGGATTTCTTAGGCATTGTCCCGGAAGTGGATGCCTCCTGTGCCTCTTTGTCACCCTCATCCGGTGGCAAGCTGAAAGGCTTGATCTCGAAACGCCGACGACTCAAGATAAACGCCCAGTCCAATCCCACGTTCTGATCACTGCCGCCGCCACGTTCGTGCAATACTGGAAGACGATGAGTCTTGAGCATACCTTGCGGCGGCTCTTCTGATGATGTCGCACCTCCAGAGGCTGCCAGGGCATCAGAGGAGTGCGGGAAAGGACAGAGTTCAATGACACCGTCGCTGAGTAGCTCCATCCAGCGGACCAGGCCGGTTGAGCGAGGGAACAGTGATAACGGGAGGGTTATCATAGCGGTAACTCGGGTTGCGAATGCGCTCAACAAAGCTTTCAAACCATGGAGGAATTGCAGCACATATTCGGGCTGGCAGGCGTTTGGTGGGTACATGGTGGGATTGAGCAATGAGGGAATGACGATTCGGTGAATGGTACTCGGACTGTCCGAGGCGATGGCGGTTCGCAGTCGTTTCAAGATGGCAGTAAATGGCGATTCCCTTGAGGCCATCACCGGAGTAAATTTCATATTAGTAATAGACGGATGGGCAAGACGTTTAGTGAGATCGAAGGCGTGACAGAAGGCGGACTGCGGCTTCCCACCTTGATCTCCAGCCGCTGCAGGGGCAGGAGCTTTCATTTGTTAGCTCAATATATATGTACGACACATGCGCGAGAAGCTTACCATCTCGCGATCCCGCAATGCCCGCGCCGAACTCGCCTAGTCGCTCGTATCGCCATGCGATCTTCATCTTCTCATCCTTGCGCTTGTCTGACGTCTTGTCGTTCAGCGAGTCCGCTGTGCCGATCAACCCAGGAAGACTGCGACCCCATTGCTCGGGTACTCCAACAACATGAACCTTTTGTTCCTGGACGACTCCCTCCGCCGCATAGTATCGCAGCAATGCACCTGCAAAATCCGTCGTTCCATTCTCCTCAATTAATAAGGATTTGCCCATGGGAAGGCCTGCATGGCCAGCCATTAGATTGTCTAGCGAAGGCGTTCCAGTAGAAGTAGTTGGGCGTCCATCATCGGGGGAGGGGCGAATTCCTGGATTGGACTCTGGAGCTGGCTGTGGTGGGGCATTGGGAACAGCTGTACGGTCGATACCTGCTGACAAGCCGATGTTACGCTTGCGAAAGGACATCGTTTGTGAAACAGTCAGTAAACTGAAAATCGAGAGATGTAATAGTCGATGCGTTGCAGTCGAGTGCAAATCGTTATCGGCGGGGAACCAACACCGGCAGAAAAAAAGAAAAGCTTCAGAACTCCGACTCCACCTTCAGATCCTACCTTCCGCAACTTTTCGCCCGCCAACCGCTTTCACGTCCGAGACCTTTGGGATTTCAACACAACGATTCCAGGCGCCAAGCTTTCAAATTCTTTGCATACCCGTTAATCGCGTTACCACAAGACACAATCTCATAATGTCGGACCCGCTTCTGTTCGAAGACACTTTCACGATCACCGCGATCAACGCCCAGAAGTACGACCGTGTGTCGCGCTTGACCTGTACCTCCAACGATGCCTCTATCACATTCACTCTCGATGTGAACTCGGAGCTCTACCCGTGCGCGGTGGGCGAGTCGCTCTCTCTGGCTTTGGCCTCGACCCTGTCTCTTGACGGCAAGGAGGATACCCGAAACAGCTGGCGAGAGGTTGCCAACGGCGATCAGACTCTCGCGAACGACTACGACTACGTTTGCCATGGCAAGGTTTACCGATTCGAAGAAGGTGCTACCAAGGATACCATGTGAGTTATGCAATGGTTCTCTTCGCGCAGATTCTATTCGTGGATCTTTAACTGACATGCATTGTTCTTACAGGGCTGTCTTCATTTCTTTCGGAGGTCTGCTTCTCTATCTTGAGGGTCCCTACAAGAAGCTCGCTCCTCTGCGGATCGACCACGTCTACTTGCTTCTGAAGAAATAGATCAATCTTGTTGAATTGGTGTCTGACTTGTACCGCTAATGGTCGGAATTTGCCTCGAAGTAAATATTCAAGGGCAAAAAGTTACGGGGTGTACTTGATCTGGGCAGATGTTCATATCTTCTTTGTCGGGTTGTGCAGCGCTGGCGTTTTTTTTTTTTGCATTCTGATTTGGGAATACCAATAGATGATCGTCTATTAAAAATCGATCTTCGTTCTCGTAAGGAACAGTCTCCGTAATTTATTTCTGAACAGTGGAAGGCAATATTTCGGGATCACCTGACGCGTTCAGGCCATAATTCTGCATTCACCATATGTCTGCGGCTAGTTATACGAGATGGGGAAATAGCAGCGTAATGAATGAAGCTCAAGTAGCGTGAGTTGATCTATATCAGTTCATGTTGTATATACAAAATGCAAATATCTACCTCTGGGCGTGCGACGCCGTTGGGAATTCCAACCGACGATGCAGGCGCGCCTGGATATCCAAGAAATCTGGCTCGTTCTCCGCCGTAAGAAGACCATTGCGAATAAAAAAGTCAATGATAACGACAGCACAGTTAGGCTTAAACTCACCCCGTGCGAGCGCTTCCTTGACTTCATCGATTGACAACAGCTTGAACTCTTCGACCTCATTGTCGCATGGCGTGGGAACCACCGACGGATCAAGCTTCAATTCGTAGACGTATTCGACCTCAGGCTGCAAGAGGCCAGTCTCGCCACCGGCGCGCACATCACGCACATGGTGGTATGTCACGCAGCCTGTGGCGCGGATCAAATGGCGGACTTCGGCTTCTGGGAGGGAGGCTTCTTCCATTGCTTCGCGAACGATGCATTCGAATGGTCTTTCTCCGGTGCACATGCCGCCCGCCACGGTGTTGTCTGGCATGCTGGGATATGTCTGCTTAGTCTTTGCGCGGCGGGGGATCCATAATTTAAGTCCTGTTTCGTCCTCAACGTAGGCGGTCATATGGGCGCCGTAGGTGACGACGCCAAAGAGACATGATGCGCAGCGCTCCATCTCAAGAAGATATTCGCCACCCGGTCCGTACACAGGGTAGTTCTCATTACGCCATCCTTTCAGCACTTCGAAGGTACCTTGCTTGGCGGCCTCTGCGATGCTCTCTGCGACCAATTTGCTGCGAAGAGCGGGGTCTGCGTCGGCGGGTGTCACTAGAGTCAATGTCTTCGCGGCGGAGTCAATAGCCCAGTGTTCGGTCCACGGGAATTTCTCGATGACCGAATTCAGAACATATCCTAGCGTCGCATCGCAGCCAAATACTCGGAAAGCGTGATAGTTTTTGAGGTTTTCCGTGTAGGCGGCACGGTCGTCCTCATAGTAGGGGAAGCTGCGGGCGTCAGAAAACGAATTGCAAGACTAGATAGGAGCTTCAGTACTTATCGCATTCGCGAACAAGCTCCAGATTGGTCTTTCCCATAGTGCTTAAAGATTCTTCAAGACCTGTACAAGTCAAGGTTCGCAGCGCAGTCAACTCAAGATCAACGCCAAGCCCTTATCGGCCCGATAAGGGCCAGCTCCCCGCTCTTATGTCACCGAATCCTGGAATCTGTTAGAAGCTCGAACAACGAAAGTTCATTTCCTCAATTGCCTACACTACTTGTACGCAACTCGACTCTCAATCATGTTTTCCGTCGTCATTCCGGGCCGTCCGTGCCTAACAGATATCGTCCCACTTGACAGCCAACCGAATGGTCAAGCAACCAAGTTCGCATTCAACATCCCGCTCAACCCATCCTTCAGCGAACTAGTAGTCTTCTTCCTGCCGGGAACAGTCCTACCACCAGGCACAGGCGCCGCAATCTACGTCCAGACACCGGACCCAAATACCGGAAACCCTTCAGAGTTCCGCTTCATCGGCGCGTTGGCCAACGAAAAGCCCTCTGGCATCTTCACAATCAAGACTCCCTCCAACGACGGGGCGCGTCGCTCAGAAGCCGAAGAGGAAGACGAGATGCTCGACGAGGGCACAGCCGGACAAGCGGGCCCACCCAATGGTGTCGTAACATTGGGCATTTCAATCGAGGCTGCTGAGATCATCGCTCCGCAGCTGTCCGCGCTGGAAGCTGAGGCTTCGCGCGAATCTCAATCTCAGTCCACCGCCATGATCAGGTTGTCTCCGGAACAGGCGCAACAGAAACAGCTGTCGACGAAGGTTCTTGCGCAGCGCATTATCGGCAGCGCGTTTAATTTCCTGGCTAGTTTTGCTGAGTCGGATCCGACGAAAGGGCAAGACGTCGTGCCGCTTAAGAGCTTCCGAGATTGGTGGACGAAGTTTGAGAGGCGCATTGATATGGATCCTTCGTTCTTGGAGCGGCAAGATCCTAATGCGACGTGAGCTTTCTCGCAATCTCTTTTCTCTGTAAGGGAATTCCTTGCATGTGGTTTTCTGGAGTCTAGTGTGCATTAGGTATGAGCGAACTTTTTTTTCCTATCTTGAAATGTGTCATGAGATTGTGGTTGCGAATCGTCCCTGATTGATGACTTCATAGTCCAAGGGGAAGTGTAGTAATTAATGGATGAGTTCAAATTTTTTTTTTTCTCATTCGTCATTTGTAAAGAGAATTTATGATATACAAGCTTTGCGTATTTGCAATCGATCGTAGAATCAGATATCTTGTTTTCCAATAAGACTCCCGACCAGATATCCTCCCAGCGGTGCGTATGAAAAGATCACAATTCGGATTTGCGCTGCATGTGTTGTAATGTCGAGTCCGGACGGAGACGGATGCCTGGCTCATAGCAAAGACTGTACAGTTCATCCACGTATGTGGTCGGGGTGGTGACATCGTCACCCGCCGCGATGATAGCATCGTGTGTGCCAACGGGGTTGTGAGCTGCGTTTTCATTGAGCCGACTAACGTCAACACGAACCTCTTTCTGCACTGTGATATCACCAAGGGCTGTGGGGGTCTCAAATAATGATTCCTGAGAGTTCATTGTTCCAGAAGTAGATGCCTTTCGAGACGGCCACATGCGAAGGAACGCGTTCTTTGTCGTGGCCAGAATATCTGCTTCTGACGCTACTGAGCCGGAGCGAACGTCAGTAATGAATAGCTCCTGACTGAGCTCGCGGGTGAATCCATCTCGGTCGGCAATGCTGTCGTTGACTTGCTGCTGAACGCGGAAAAGACGGAAGGGAGTGAATGTGAAGTCGGAATTGGGGACCTGTGTGTCAAGGGTGCCGACGACACAGAATGAGAGGAGGGTGCATTGTTGGGGCTTCAAGTCTTCTTCTGAGAATCGGCCTGCAGTACGGCAGGGTGTTACGAGAGGTCGAGCAGAAAAGCGCGCCGCTGCACGCATATCCTCTGGGAGTGTTTTGGAGAGAGAGGCGATTCCGTCCATGAGGTATTGACGAAACTCGTCAATTGCGGAATCGGATTGTTTGGCAGCTGAGGATGCGAGATACTTCAAGCAGAAGTTCATTGACCAGCCTTCCATGTGAGAAATGAGATCGAGATGTTGCACCTGCAGTCGTTTCAAGGGCAAGGTAGCAGATGGTAACGGGTTACCGGTGCCCTTGGTGGTGAGAATTTCGAAATGGTCGGCGACGGTGGGACGCATCACGAACGAGATAAGGTGAACACCCTCCCCGAAAGTACGGTTGGAGGATGCGTAGTCGCGCATATCCCGCAGGCGCTCAATGAGAGTCGGCTCTGGGACATGGATACGGCGGGAGAGGGTCGATGTGATATGCTCGATGGTCGCAAAACGGAATCCAATCGAGGCAAAGCGAGTTGCTTCATGCTTCTGTAGCTGTTTAACACTAAACATAAGCTGACCCTTGCCTGTACGCAGCGATGAACGACCCATAGCTCGAGAAAGTCGTGAGAGAGGAATCGCTGTTGAGAGGACGTCGTCGTATAAGGTTCCCAGATCTTGTAGGGGCTGGCGAAGGTCGTCGGAAATCTCCTGAGCTGTCACACAGAAGAGCTGCTTGAACAGGGTATCGAAATCGGTCTGCAGCTCGGTATCCTTGTCCATAACAACCCCGCGAGTAATGACGTGTCTTCGAATAGCGCGCTGTTCGGAGTCCAGACGGTTTCGCATGAAGGGAATAAGATCTTTCACAACGGGCCAGTTTCGGCTTGCTCTGAAGGCCCAGAGGAAGGTCGGGTGAGTGCGGGTCAGATCGTCATCTTTAAAGGTCTGCATTAACGGTTAGCTTGATAGATTGAGTTATGCTTTTGGCATAGCGCACCCGTCCAATGTAGTGATCGACGACCTTCCGAAGCGGCAGAAGCGCTTGCGGGGTGACCATAACACGTCCAGCAGGATCAAAGTAAGCACACGCGAGCACAAGCTGGTGCGCGCGAGTAGTCGATCGTCGTCGGTTCCCACCGGCCACAATGGCACAGGCGGACAGAATCAGACACGAGACGCAGGCCTTGACGAGTGGTTAGCTGTCAATACAACCCAATCAAACGAAGGTAAACTCACTAGTACAGCACAGACAATGACAGTCTGGCTTCGCGACAATTGAGATCCCTGCTGGATGGACGTTTCGCGTTCTCTGTAGCTCGTACCGACGGCTGCAGTCCAGTGCATGCCCGAGACAGCAGCAGCAAGTAAACAGGCACAGATACCACGTCTCCACCAACTATCAGTCCATGACGCTCTCCATCGGAAGAAAATTCCAAGCGCAGCGATACTCGAGAAAATAGCGATAGCTGCGGATCCGACAACGTTGGCGACATTATAGGCGCATCTATAGTTTGAAATACCGAGTTGGCCGACATAGTGCATGCCACAGACAGAGCTTCCTGTGAGAAAACCTCCGAGCAGGATACGAACGTAACTCGCTTTCTCTTCAACCCCGACGGAGTAGAAGGCGGCAAGAAGAACGACGACGGGGAGTACAAAGGAGGTTCCGGTAAAAGCAACATTATAGAAAATTTGGATGTTCTGTGCTCCATCGCCGAGGACAATCGCACGATTGCCGATGAAATGCATGCACCAAATCCCGATACCGCCCATGGTGATGGAGGAAGTGAGGAGCAGATACCTTTTGATTAGTTCATGTTAGTGGAAAGTCGGAGTGGGAAAGAAAAGAAATTGTACCAATTGTAGAAACCAGATCTGGATGTTCTGCGATGCAGAAGCTCAAGGGTAGTTGCACATCCCATGGAGCTGATCACATACGAGAGGAAGATGTACCCGGCCAGGTATGAGATATGGGCGGGTGTTTCATCTTGAGCGCCTGCACTGGTCATGTTGCTAGATGCTGTATGGTGACGCACAGCGATCCTCGCATCGGCTAGCGGCGTAGATGTTGTGTAAGGCTGACGAAGCCGAGAAATCGACTGCAGTGATGTTATCAGACCGGCATAGATGAAGTGGGAATAACCACAGGTATGGTTGAGTGATTATACAGATTGTGTGGATCAGGGAAAGATCATCTCCCGGAGCGACGACCGTGATATCTTATAACCCCAGATCAGCGGGCACCATCTGGACTCGCATATTGCCCGTGGCCAGCGCAGTTAACTAAGGCATGCATGGCGTCGGACGAATCGCACGCCCCGAATGTGAGCGATAGAGACCCAGATTGCGATTCCCAGAACAACGAGGAGGCCCACTCGCAGGCGCGCTTGGTCCTGTATCTGGCCCGTCCCACCGTCGCATGGCATTACAGTCCAACCGGAAGAGTGGATTCGGGCTGATGATTTCGCACTAAGAGCACTGGAGAACAAACCTGTTTTGGATTGATCAGATGTGGACTATCCGAAATCCGGGATGGGTGCTTTGGACCCCTGTCAGACGGAACTTTTGAAACGAGAGTGGTATTTGCGCACACGAAGCAGGACATAGGCCAGGCTAGATCTAGATCGGATCGCAGGTGGGTAAAGAACGATGGGGCCCGGGGATCGATCGGAGCGCATCACAAGCGACCTAGCCTTGGTCCCCCGGTGCTGTCGCCCTGTTCGGGCTTAGTTCCTGACAGTAAAATGTTGTCCAAATTGAAAACATCGTGGATTTTCGCTACGCGGTGATAATGCAATGAGAAGATTCTTCGGTATTTTTGGCAATGAACAAGGCGTATGAGTATGCTATACGAGGTATGACCCCCAGTGAACGGGCTGGTAGATCTGCTGCAGTCTAAATGTGTGTGTGTGCATGTTTTGTGGACGGTGGTGCGTTCGGCCCCTCCGTGGCGTTACTTGGGGCCCTACACCACCAGCTCGGGCTTCAGCTGCGGCTTTTCGTCACTGACAAATGAAGTTTGAATAGATTAAAAGCCCCACGTAACTGGGCAAAATCGGAGCTCTCTCCTGCGTGCCTGAAGGCAATCACAGAGTTCGCATTCGGAGCTGCACTTTATCCCGGACGATCAGTCACAATGCCGACAAACTATCTTAGCGCTGATGGGCGTCTATCACTGCGTGAGAGCCATGTGAGACGGAGACACGACGGGGACTTGCTGAAGATGGATTCGAGATAAATTGCCAGGCCCCTAGAGCCGCACATGAACCGCGGTTCTGGTTCAGGACAGGTATGTGAAATTGTTCGCGCTATCCCGCAACGGGCTCATAGGGTGTGTGATTCGGGTCCTGAAGGGAATACAGACCCGTAGTCCCGATCTATCGCACTAGCGCCATCCTGTGCACTGGTTCACGGTGGGCGTGTTTTGGCTCGCCCATGGCTGATGCGACCGATAGCTCGAGCGTTTTGTCAACAAAGTACCGATCTGATCCATCTCACTGGGACATTCAGTCTGATCCGATTCACTTTGTTGAATTCCGGCACCTGCCAGATCCACTCTCATACCGCCACCGGCTGCCCGGACGACGTTGGCCGCCGTTTACAATGTCCCCATCGAGGAGAATCCAGAATGGAGGCACTTGCAGAAGGGTTTCTGGTCCTACCAAGCTCGACACATAATATCCGGGGGCGAGTGACGAGTCCAGCCCTGGAAGGCACACCGAACCTTTCAACCTGGAGAGGTTCACATGGCTGTGACATGTGGGTTGGTTCCACGGTCAATGGTAGAATTCTCCGGCCTCGCCCTCCCGTGGCTGTCAGGCAAACCTTGGAACCTTCCCGAGTCATCTATGAGGATCTGGAATGTCGCCCACAATTAGATTAACAGTGTGTCACGCGTCCAACGGTGCCTCGGCTATTGAGGACCATTGAATTAATCAATAGTTATGATCTGGATGGGTTGCAGACCCTGCCATGGAGTTCCTGCTTGAGGCGAGTGGTCCGCGCATGGCGTAGCCTTTGAAGGTACAAAGCCAAGTGCCCCGACGCCTGGGAAAGAAATCTATGCCATCGCTTCACCTCTGGGACTACCATTAATTGCCTAAATCTTTGTCTCTTAAAACAACACATTATTCTTGGCCTCGTTCCAAACGAACGTTGAATAGCGCATGAAAATTCCGGTCCTTAAGAGTCCTAGCATTAGCTTGATCCGACGGTAATCTGTTAGTGCGGCCACAACAGCTGACTGGTCACACTATGAGGGGAAGCAATCACTTGCATGATGCACAGCCACAAACTCGGGTCTGAGCTTCTTCCTTGTATTCCCCGTCCCTGCTTTGCTCCTGGCGGACCCTAACATGAGGAACCCTCAATTCTCTCCTCTGTCTGTCCTCTTCAATCTTCAATTAGACCCGCGTAAAGGACTCCCTATTCTCCACCTGGCCTATCGCTTAGCATGGCTTGTTTCATCAAGAAGTCGGACCCATTTCATGGTCCGCCACAGCGTAGCGTCTTTGACTACCGTCGAAATCGTCCCAGTTACGAACTTTTATCCTGAGAGTCCATTTCGGGGATCTCTATTGCGAATCAGGTGACTGTTATAATCTTTTTCGGCAATGACACAATGTAGAAATTCGTCCTCCCCAGTTGCTTCCTGCTACAAGAGAGGCAGGGAAAATACAACAATCTTTCCACGCCTTGGCGCAGTGTGCTCCACAGTAGCTGACATAGCTGAAAGGCTCCACGCAACCAATCAGGCCGCCTCATCCTACTACCGAGATTAGCTTCATCTTCATCTTCTTTTCATCGATCATGCGCGAACTAAGTGGGTACAAAACTTGTGAGATTAAGCGAATAACGAAAAGACCCCTAAAGGATCTCTCAACGCCGAAGCTTAGCTCCGCTCGTTCTAGGGTGTTTGCATCTTGCGCTTATACCTGACAGCTTTTTCTCGCGGGATTGGTGTGCCTTCTATTACAGTATGCTCTATTTGAAATGTCAAGGAGCCCACATGCCGTAATTAATCTAGACTGATCTAAGTAACTATATGCGTTGACCAATTTCTCACCAAGGGACACAGAACACATCTTGCATCCGCTTTCGATTAAAAGACAATGTGAGTTTCATTTCCGATGAAGATTTCTGTCAGGGAAGGAGAATCTGAGACGAGGCACTATCTTCCATCTCATTAGCTCGGTAGCTGTATACAATTGCAAGGTCAATTACGCAAGATCAGATTCTTCATCCGGAAACAACTCTTGCGACTGGAGCCCGTTGTTGAGCAACGCAGAATCCGGCTCAGGCTGATCAAATTGACGACTTTGCCACTCAAAGCCGCCAAAGAAATTTCGACAAAGTATCAGGCCGAGAAAATGCATTGCACCGTCGGCCTCGCCATCCTTGACGAGCCCTGTCAAGAATCCATCCATACTTCATCATGTCCAGCTATGGCAACAACTGAATCGGGTACACGCTGGATGTTCTTTGTTGAGGAAAAAAACGACACATCAATGGCTGTTACAGCGGAGTTTACAAGAAATATCTCGCTCTATACTATCTTGTGATCCTTGCAGTAACCCAACGAGCATTAAATCTGTGCGTAAACCAACAAAGAAAACTCCCTCCCCATCGTGGTATCCAAGACCAAGAGTACTATCATTCATGGCGGAGCAACAATACTCGCGATATTCAAGAGGCAGCCATATTAGTTTCTCATTTAAGAGGTAACCCACTGTCCTCCTGTAGAAACATGAGGGTTCGGCCTGTCTGGGCTCTACAGTCCTACCACTTTATCATGTTATCACTTACTCGACTCATAGACTGTAGCTTGTCTTATCACCCCGATCGTCTCTGAAATCACTCTCAGAAGACTCATCGCTTCCAACCAGTGAAGAAAATGGGTTTTGACAAACTCTCGAACCTTGGCCTCAGTGACACGAACTCTTCTCCAGTTGGTACACCCAGTGCCGACAGCAATATTGGACGCCTGGCTGAAGATTCTGCTCGAGTTCACGACTTTTCCTTTCGGTACGCTAAGGGCGACGCTGATCTTGAAGGTTGAAAGCCACTCAGGTCATCAGTTCAGAGATTGATATGCGGCAGCTCAAGTTTCTTAATCACATACACCGTCACTCTTCTCTTCATTAGCGTGATGACCATGCAGACTTTGCTATTTTGACTACTCTTTTCCCTTGTTGCAAAGATAGATCGAGGCTGTCCCAGGTACCGAAGTAAGAGTTGAGTCGTTCGATACATAAAGAATCGCATTTCGAGTTATTTATGTTGGTTTTGAAGCCCGCTTTTTTGTGAATGCCGAGACCCGCAGTTCATTTTTATGTGGGATATAACAACACTACAACAGCGAAAGAGGCATCTGGAGTTTATGGATCGAGCCGACAAGATCGAGTCATATATCCAGATCGTTTGTCAATCACGGTTATGAAATCGCAAAAATAGTTTACTCGATTTCAAGATATCAAGATCATAGTGCACAGCTTGGCAGCTCTCCGCAGAGCCCTTAAATAAACAGCACTACCCTCAAAATAGGAAGATGATGCGCATGACCATTGCCCAGGTGGCTTACACATGCATATGCGAGAAGGATATGTGAACAAGAGCATGTCACTACGTCGATCGCAAAGTACGACCAGAAACAAAGACCAATGGAGAATTGCATGTTTGGGATCAAAGACGGGGCCAGTGGCCCGGAATCATTATGTGTCTGATCTCAAAAATAAAAAAAATTAAACGAGACTATTTCACAAAACCGCCGAATAGTCATTTAAAGCAACTTCTGGATAGCAGCCTTGATGGCGGGAGGGTTGGCACCACGGACCATCTCGATCTGCTTGCCATCCTTGAAGAAAAGGAAGGTGGGCATAGCGGAAATGCCGTTATCGGCAGCGACCTCGCCGAGCTTGTCAACATCAACCTTGTAGAACTTGACGCCGGAGTGCTCCTCGGAGAACTCCTCGATCTTCGGGGAGATGGCCTTGCAGGGACCGCACCACTCGGCGAAGAAGTCGACGAGGACGGGCTCGGAGGAGTTGATGACCTTGGACTCCCACTCTTCCTTGCTGGAGGAATAGTCGTGTTAGCATGTGAACCTAGGAATGGAAATGGATCATTGGGAGGGGGAGTAAGAACGTACGAAGTAATCTCGATGACGTTACCACCAGCCATTTTGAAAGTCGAGCTTGAAAAGCTTGGGACGGGAGTAGATGAGAAAGCGCGAGGAGCGATGAACGGAATTCGCGAAGAGAGAGGAGTGCGAACGAGCAGCGGGGTAGCTCTTGTCAAGGAGTTGCGTGCGAGACGGAAAATGGGAGATTTGAACTAGGAGCTTTTTCAGTTTTGAAGGAGGGGCAAGCACTGAGGGGCGGGTGGTTTTTTATAGGGCGATGACGTTCCGGCCACCGGGGGCTTAGGTAAGAACAGCTGAATAATGGGCTGGCCCCCCTTTCCACGCAGTCTGCCTAAGGAATTGGGCGTGATAATGGAATGGGGCGACTTACGGCTTGCATGGTAGGATTTGTTGTGACAAATGGTCTTTGCTAGGCTCGAACTGTCCAATTGCGCGTGTTTTGACGTCCCGACGGAAAAGGAGATAGGGCGGTAGATGGGGGCAGTATTTGTGAGTGGAGATGACGTGCTCGGCTGCTTACGAATTGGACGCTTCTGGATTACAACTACATAATTGCCAAGTGAAGAGTTGGAAGGTATTGAGTCAAATGGTTCTATACAAGCTCGAGTGATATATGATACAAGTGTGCTGATCTCAAAGTACATTCGAGGATGTTCTGAAAATTCTCAAAGGCCCTTTCACTGTCTCCAGGAGTGCTTGGTCATGCCAAACACCAAATACCGGTGATCGGATGAGCGGCACCAATCTCTTGATAGTCTCCAACCTGGCCTCGATGAAATACAAAAAACACTGGAGGAAGCGTCTATGGAGTAATATCTGACATGGTGCAAGTGAGCACTTGAAGAACTAGAAGAACTAGAAAAAGAGAAGCACAGACAGAGCATCGTGCAGCAATCGCAAAAAACCGCTTATGTTGAAAGACAACCCAAGAACCCATCAGGGGACAGTACAAAAATGAAGACAGCCAGTGAGAACATCTACTGGATTATGTGCATCGTGGTTAACAGATATGGGGAAAGGCCAATCAGCCCGGCTATTGAAACATGAGGCTGGGAGATGCTGGGAAAGTCAGAACAGGGGGCGAGTTGGGGGTATCAACAAATCGAATGGGAACAGCTTGAAATTGCAAGCTCAGCTCAGAGGGGATATGGGGTAATGGGAAACAAGAAGGATTCTTTAGGGGATGGGAACATGGAGCACCGTCGGACCGATTGGGCCCGACATCACATCGTACAGTGTAGATAGCAGCATCGAGACCCCCCCAGGCCTGGCGCGAACAAAGGGAAAAAAAAACATAAGAAATGGCTAAAAGGAGTGACAGATCAATTTCAAGACCAGTTAGGCCCATGGCCTGAGGAGTTGATCTTTGAAAATTTAACCTTGCTGCAGTTCGACATGGCTAGTTACACCGTGCTGACTGGCCACTCGCTGAGGGGCGGGAGGAAGATCAGTCTCTTCATCAGAAATGTAATCCTCCTCTGCCGAGATGGGAGAAAGCGAAGGAATGCTCTTTAGCATGCCTTGGGTGGACTTGGGACGGACGGTTGGATTGACGATCATGGGCCGTCGACCGAATTCATTGCGGTGCCACATCTCGGAAGATTTGCCTGCGTCGGTAGCACCCAGCTCGTCATCCAGCTCCGGTTCACCCATCACATGGCTACTCGCTCCACGGGAGTCAACAGAGTCCCGCGAATCGTCATGTGTATCGGCGGTGCCGTCCATGGCGGCTTCAAAGGAGGTCATGTTCGCTCGAACTGGACTGCCCGGGCTACCAGGCTTTTGAGACATCCGACGGAAGAAGCTACCAGACATCCATGATCCCTCGGAGTCAATCGAAGCCAGCGACTGGGAGAGAGGTACATTGTCAGACTCGGCGTCGATGCTGTCGTTCCAAGATTGGTGGCGGCGTCGACGTGGGTTGATAATATCCACACCAGCACTGGGCGTGGTTCCATGAAGGAAGGTGCTCTCCTCCTTCTCCAACGAGGATTCGGGAACCTGCTCGGGTATATCGGGAGATTGCAACCGTGAGTCTGGTGGTGACAGAGGCTCGTCGCCAAAGTCAAAGTGCTCCGTGAATTTGGACTGAGAACGCATGACAGCGCCGGGAGACATGAAAGTTCTCGGCGGGAAGGCTGAGGGCGCGGGAGGTGATGATTGAGTGTGAACTCTGTAGAAGGATTCGTTCGAAGGCTGCGAGGAGTGCGCGATGTCAGGAGTGGATTCGGGGAACCGCTCGCGATAGCGTCGCTTGAGGCGAGAGGAACCCCGTCGAAATAATGAGGTGATCGTATTTCCACGGCGGGCACTATTATCTGGTGACCGATGTTCAGAGAGATCAGAGGCCGAACCCATGCCAAAGGTCTGGGATTGACTGGGAGTGCTGATTCCTTGGCGGATAGATGAATGGGACGGGGAGAGGGTCGTTCGCGACATGCCCATCTCATGCGACGGCGCAAAGCTGGGGCGCGTGGAAAGCTTGGGGATCTCGCGGGTAGAGGTGTCACCGATATTTGCGACAGCGTTGGCGCTGTCCAAGGACTCACGCCTGGCAGCATCGCTACCCTTTGACTCTTCTCGTAGCCAGGTCTCGGGTTCTTCAGCAGGTACAGGAGTGGGCTCATCAATTTGGATCTGAATTTGCTCTTCCCGCTGCCCCGAAACATCTTCCATAGCTAGCGACATCTCGACTTTGGGTTCGGCCTGCGGTTCTGTAGCTTCCGGTGTGGTTGCTTCGATCGCCTGTCGCCTTTCTTCTGCCGCTTGTTCATCGGCTCGTTTTTGCAATTTGCGCCTTAGCTTCTCTTGATCATCAATTTGTTGCTTATCTCGTCGTCGGCGATCCCGGTCTAATAATTCGCGGAGGCCTCCGGCATCTAATGAATCGGCGAGTTCATTCACGCGGCGTCTTGAGTCGTACAGGTTCTCTTCGGACATAGTCAAAGCCTGCATTCGATCTTTGTCGCGTCGAACGGTTTCTTTATTGGCAGGCTCCTGGCTTCGGGCCGTCGCGAGACGAGGCGCCTCGACATAGCGAACAACGGGACGGGGAGTAAGCGCGGCGAAGGCGTTGACTTTGTATGTGAACGGGTCCGAGTTGTCGGATATGGAGGAGGCAGCAGAATCACGAATCGATAGGCTAATGTCCGACATATAGCGGTCGGCACGGCGACCATTGGCCCTCTTCTTGCGATGTTCTAGCACATAGTCGCCGTCGGGTGCGAGATTTCGGTGCGGAATGTCGATCGGAGTGGACGACAGCATGCGAATATGCCGCTCACGTAGGATCTCCTCTGTGCGGCGCTTGCTTTTTTGGAGCTTTTTAGGCCCATTGGAGGCTTGTTTTTTGAGCATAGATTCGGCGTAGGACAGGCGTCGCTGGGGGATCAGGTCTGGATTGGGGCGATCGTGTTGTTCTGACATTCGGTGGTGTAGCGAGATGGGTCGGGCGCGCGCCGAGTCATTTAGACTGTCCGAACCATCAACGGTACGCGTCCGAGTGTTGAGCCGTTTGGAGGCACGGCGAGAAAGCTTGCGGCCCAAGCTTTCGGGGGTGTCCTGCTCGAGGGAGGTCTGAAGGGCGGCGGCTTCGTCGGGACTGACTTGAATGGTGTGCCGCTTACTCTTCCGGCCAAACGGCCACAGCGCCATGACGGCAGGAGGGCACTGAAGCGGGTTCAGTCAGAGAAGATGAGACTCATGGAGTGAAGTGAGGCGGGTCGGGCAAAGAGTCGGCCACTGGCGTCATATGTGGGTTTAGTCCCTTTTAGGTTTTCGAAGGTAAATAAACAGCGAACGTGGATCAAAGTGGCAGAGCGTAAAGACCAGGAAGAGAGAGAAAGACCATGAACGGTGAATGGTTTGGAAGATGGGGAGTCAGAAATGGAACCTCAACAATGAGAAAATGGAAAATGGAAAAATGGGTTAAAAAAAAATAAAAAATAAAAATACAAAAAAATGAGCGGAAAATGGACCAGAGACCAGAAAAGGCCCCAAAGGAGCCCCCCCCCCCAAGAGGGCCCAGAACACCAGGCAAGGCCAGGCACCATATTTGGTTGTCCCTCAAGATCATCCGGCATTCTTGGGATGCCTTTACATAAATTCGCCTTCCAGAGCATCCCGGGACCCAGGTCACACTGTACCTGGTACCTGCTGCCCCTATGCATGACACTCAGGCCACGGGTAGAAGATACGATCCGAAGTCCCACGCCCTATGTCCTACTGTACGTCCTCAGGGGATCGGCGAGTCCCATTTCGTCATTTGGCTTTGTGGGGGGATCACATCCACTTCTACACCGTCACTGTGCAAGCGATCTGTGCTAAACTCGAGGACCAAAGCACTAGTGATCATGACGAGTCTATGCATTCAGCCAGGTCTCTGATTTCCTCAATCAAGGTCTCTCTCACCCCCTTCCTTTCTCCCCTCGCGGATATAACGGGAGACTCGATCTCGTGGACAGCGCGCGTGCCATTACTTCCGAGCCAAGGCCGCCGTTGGGCGCCCGGTGGACCCCGAAAGCGGGCTCATTGAGAAAGATGCCTTTGACTGGGTTGACACGCGGGGATGGAGTCGATCTTACGCAACTCGTGGTTGGGGCCCTCCTGTCCCATGGCCCATCACAACACGCCTCTTAACTTTTGACCCATCTCTGCAGATTTGCACACTCGGCCAGCCTGCAGGGACTTGGCTACTGTACAGTACTGACTGGTGGGGGTGATCATCTAGGTTATTGCCGATTCGGTCAGAACTACGTGCTAGTGAACGTGAGCTTTGTTTTTTTGGGGTTCTGGGATGTGCGCTTAGGAGGGGCACTGGAGACTGGTACTCAATCAGGTCCATCTCCTATCCGGTGTTAGTGGTACCAGGGAAATTGCGTGGCTCTGTTCGAGAAAGATTCCCCTGCCACACTCTCTTCGGATTGGACCGTGCTCTGTCATTGCAGGGGTCTCAGTACAACGCTAAAGCTGTCCTCTGCCTCTTGTCTTGGGGTAGTACGATCACGTTTAGATCGGCTCAGCTCAGCTCTCTTTTTGCTTTCTGCTTGATACATCCCATCGCCAAGTCTCAGTCTCAGTCTCAATTCCAGTTTCCTCCCAGAACCCTTATATGACATATCAGCATCAGCAGGCCATTCGTCACAGGGCAATCCCTCCCGAGGTCAGCGGAGACGGGACACTGGATATTGGACACTTGCCAGCGTCTAAGCCCTGCACTCGGCACAGTCGGACTCCAGAACCCCGGCGCCAGAGACCAAGAGGACCTAGAAGACCTAGACGGTCTCAGATTACCTCAGTCTATCTCAGTCTAGCCGAGTCCCCCGCTTCCAACTGAGACAATTGCCAATTCGATCAACCACACCCACTCCTGTAACCCGATATTGTGTCCATCGAACTCACCAAAATCACCTGGACATCAGAAGGCAGTTCCCCGAGTCTAAGAGACAATATTGGGCATCAGGACATGCAGCGCATTCTGAACCGAAGTACCCGGCCCAGCCTTTACCCCTTTGGGATCAATAGCGCGAAGGCGGGCCAATCTAGTACCTAATGACCCTACACTGGGACCCAAACCCACGGTTGACCCACCTGAAAATAGAAAGCAAACACGCCGCAGCTTCTGATTGAGCCTCTAACATTCATGCACTCTGCTTATCGCGTTTAGTCAGACTAATTGGTCCGAGCTATTGGGGCTTGAGGGGTTCCCCATGCAAACGGCCGAAAGCCGACTCGGCAATAAGCAATCAAAGATCCCCTTCGTTCCTGTATGTGTCAAAGTAAAGTAAATCGAATCTAAAGGAACAATACCAAGTGCCACCTCCAGTCCCTCGTGTATCCCCCCCTCCTCCCTGATTCCCGAGCCTCTAGTGTTAATGTAAACGCCAACCAAAATGCCAATCAAAATCATGTGCCCAGAAGCCAAGACTTTAATCCTAATTGAATATGCCCTTCATGCAAGCCCAATAGTCCAGCAGTCCTCAACGACCTACACCACCAGCTTCCTACCCTAGGTACCTAAGTTCCGAAGTACTCTCAGGCCGAAGAGACACGTAAATCCGCCAACACTCACACATGTCGTCTGCCGATTCTCCGCTAGTAGTCCACGCAATATCAGGCACTGACACGTTTCCGCAGCCGATTCGGCTCTCGCTCCAAGACACGATACCGCCGGTTTCCGCGTCCGAGGAGTCTCTTTAGTGACCACGATCGGCAGACTTGGACCTCGGGACTGGGCTCTTCGTTTGGGTGGAGCTCATCGGATTCGGAAGGCAGATGGGATTGAGATGTCAATAATTGGGCATTCATTGCGAGTCGGTGTGGGATGGTTTGTGCTTGTCGGGAGGCTGCGCTGGATTGCGCTAGATAGTCGGTTTCGAGGGGCACGGATTCGAGGTAGAATTCTAGGCTCAAGATTTAATGGCCGTCCGAAGAACGTGATCTTATGGGCCCGATGTATTGAAGGTATGATGAGGGTGAATGGTAGCTCCAGATCCCCATGAGAATGTTGGATCAGGAACCAGAGAGCGGGGTTGAGCTGGTGGGGCGGTTGACATCCTCTGGTCCAGTCTTGATCTGATAAAAAGGGGTCTTGTAGACTCTACGTGGAGATACGATCCCAGGCTTGTCTTAGTCATTTGCCAGACGCTAGGTTCGCGGTTTATGCGACTGAAACCGGGCTTTCCAGTCCATGAGCTATGATGGTCATGATTATCTTTCTGGGTCAATAACCTGGCACGTGTCTTAATGTTCGTTACACAGTTGTTGCAAGAGGCTAAATCTAGGTCAAGGGTATTGCAAGTGCTAGATTTAATCGATTCTACTCTGATTCCTTGGCTTTGCCTGATGGTGGAGGGAGGCGTTCGTTAGTGTCGTCTCCGAGTAAATCACGCGACACGATGAACGCGCTTTGGGTGCCCAACTCTTGGTCGAGGACACACGAGGCGCAATATCTCGATGCAATAACCTTGGAACCTTTGAGACGACCTACAAATTCTGGCTTCACTTTTGTGTCTTGGTACAGAATATCAGGACTTTCCAGCGCGATCGTAACTTACGGGCTTGCGAGTCACCTGTAGACTTATGGGATTTTACATTACTTTCAGAAGATAGCTTTAACCTATGGAAAGAATAATTGCAATCCTCTAATAGAAGTTCGGAAGGTGTTACTTCGTTGTTCTTGTCAAGCTGCCAGATACTCAAGATGTCCAGGCTAAAAGGCACGCACAAGTCTGTCAGCTTTCCCGCCGAGTAAGCGTTTCCAGCCAGCTGCTTTTATAGACTATTGTCTACCTCTCTGTTGGGAAGTCAAGAGCCAGACCATTGCTATCTTCTCCAATGTCATATCTGCCGACAGAGACACCATGTTGTACGTGTCTCCCTGTACCGCAATATGGTCCAGAGTGGCTCCGGTTCCTCTAATCTGTTTTACTAACGCCTTGCATTCATCAAGATTCTCGCAATCAAAGTGTATGCTTCTCTCACAATTTTACTCACTAAGCTGAACTCGTGATCTGCTCAAAATTGGAGCGAGCTTGGGCCTGAGCGCCTTTATGAAAAAGACTACATTCTAGTTAGGAAAACCGTCAGGAGGAAGACCTTCTCGTTTCTTCTTGTGTTCAAGCTGATGTTTTCGCATTCTAAGATCTCATTGGAATGATCTGATATCTTTTGTCTGATCACCGGTGGCCGAGTCCCAGAAGCCAGCCCCTAAGTATCCAGAAATCGACCAAGTCCACAAATAAGCCTTTCGGACACAGCCAAAGATAAGCGCTAGGCGTATAATCTTGTATGCTCCCACACCCGTCTACCCTTGTCTGACACATTCGACAGTTGAAACCCTGATCACCGAAGACATACTTCCGCCCTTCAGTCCTCCCCTCAGTCATTTCGCAGTGGAAAAGAACAATAGACGTGTGATCAACGCCACTTGATTTCAGATCACAAGGAAAGCCTCATTTCGACCTCTAGCCAAAGAGCGACCTTGAGTATGTTTCCCGATCTGGGGCGGTCACCACAGATCGAGAATCGTGCTCTTCGAGAACCCCGCATCATTGCCGTTGCATCGTTCGGAATGGCCTCTCAATGGCCGGAATTCAAACACACGATCGACTCGTATTGGATGGGCAATTTCGGAGATGATGGAATTGTGTCCTGACTTATCAGTCTGGTTGGGTTCTAAATGCTCAAATACATATTCCTCGCTCGAGAGTGACGTCCTGTTCTTCCATCCTACGTTCCTGAGCAGACAAGCTGATATTGTTCCCCCTCATAAATATTTGGAGAACAGCGAATCCTAGCAAGGAAATTTGCGACTCTCTCCGTCAATTTTTTTAGTCGCGCGTGGTCTAACCCACTCGCTATTTCCCTCTTTCACACCGACTTTCCTACGTCTCGCGACTGCTAGCATGGCTCCGCTGTGGATATTTGTGGCCTTCGGGTATTTACTGCTGTATGCCTTTGCCTCAATGCAGACGGAGTGGCTTGATCTCATTTCAAATCGGTTAAGGGGTTGAGACTATTGTAACGTCGTGTCTCGCAGTTACCCGATTGCGAGATCGCCAGCTAGTGAGACAATATTGTCTTCGACAAAGCCGTTGACCGCCATTTACCTTTTGGCCGATGCTTCATGACTTTGAAGGCTCTGCGAAATCGGAGAGCGTGTGGGGTTGACGGCTTTGCTTGCCTATGAATTATGACTCGAGAATTTCATCAATGATACTCAAGATCATTCTTGACCCGGCACCACTGTCCCTCGAACAACCTCATTCGCTGTACTGAAAAATGATGTTGGAGAAATATCTATCTTTCGACGCCGGAATCGTTCGATGATTGATGATTGATGACTATGACTATGACGGAATTTAGGACTGAACAAAAGCGTTACTTCGTTAAAAAATCTTGTTCTATTTCAGAGTAGAATGATTAAGATTCATGATTTTGTACTGCGATCTATCAATGATGCACCGGATCATCACCGCTTTGACAAGGTCACAGTGGAAAGTAAAGGCATGGAATCCCACAGGCATGTGAGTACAAACTCTCAAGACGTCCTCTGGTTTCCTTTACCCAGGGCAGATCTCGCGCATTCGCCCTGCATTAGCCCTGGGGCCCTTCTTGTGGGAACAAGGCTATGGAGCGAAGAGCTAATTCCTTAAAAGGTCATTCCCCGTCATGTCATCAACTCATAAAGCCTGCGACTGGATTTCGAGCGCATAAGCTTGGTAGGGGCTCTTTAGAACCAGATCTTGATCAACTCCTCGCTGACAGCACTGGGTGTCAAGACACCGCTATCAGTGATCAGTGCTGAAATGAGGTGCGGCGGTGTAAAGTCCACCGAGTCGCAGAGCGGCAACTCGATTTGTCGGTCTCCACTCGTGGGTGTGGCCGGCTCCTCCTTCTGCTCAGTAATATCATCATCGGATTTGAAGTCGATAACGTGCTGGTTAATTGGCAGGTCGTACTGGCCCAAGGGATACAGTCGTACGAATTTATGACTCTCCGCCACCACGTAGAAGGGCTTACCGATGGCTTTGGCCAGAAGGCCAATCTGGTAAGTACCCATGCGGGACACAATACCACCATTCTCAACGACACCTTCAGCTCCAACAATTACCATATCTGTTTTTCCAAGAGCGTATGCGACTGCCGATTCCGGTATCGTTGAAACGGGGACGCCCTTAGCTCTCAGGGCCCGCACCGTCTCCATGCCCTCCGGCTCCCCCGAAGGATCATCGGCATTTTTGAAGGAAGACAAGACATAGATCACCCGGAAGCGCACCGCTGACGGGGAACCTCATCGGCTGTAGCCTTCTGCAACAGAGACGCGACAGCTCTGGATCCACCATTGGTAAGCACCGTGCAGCCGTCGCGAATGAACCCTCGGCCAAAGGCCGCGATCTTCTCTCGACTCTCCTTGGCACGGCGAATGAATAGTCGGCCATTTGACAAGAGATGTGTCCGAATAGCCTTGAAATCACCGGCAGGGCCTAGTTGACCAGGTCGTTGTAATGTAGTGATCAAATATCGTTGAAAGAGATCGGTTCCGGCGGAGAGACCGATGGGGTTGGGGTTGGCTTTTTTCAAGATGGCGGTAGACTTTTCGAGGAGGTCAAGAGTTTCAGAGATAGTCGAGGAAGGCTCCTTTGTAAGAAGCAATACGAGGGCTTCAATGGCCGCGATGGGCATTGTGAGATCGGGATCGGAGCGCAGGAGCTCATTGTATGATGCGACGATGCTGCAGAGAGCATGAGCATGGCACTCCGGGGATACTATGGATGGAGAACTCACTCAAAAGGCTTCGTACCGGCCGCAGCCGAGCTTCCCGTCTCTGTAGCCATGATTATCTGGTCAAGAGCTCTGGTCGAAGAGTTCGAGGAATTGAAAGAGTCACGATTTCTTTGATGGCGTTTGCTGTGTTTGCATTCTGCCCCTCCAGCGTTGCGCTAACCCGATGCGGGTGTCATGCGGGCTCCTCTCCAAAGTAAACAATCGTCGCAAGTCACAACATCACTGGCCTCTTCGACTCCTCACACTACCGACTTCTCGATTAACTGGTCCCTTACCTGATTGTGACCATCCTTTCTACGTGACGCGATGGCGTACAACCATCGTATGAGTATGGCTGGCTCCCAGCAGCAACAAAATCGGGGTCGCAAGAAGGAAGACGATAATGACGCACTGATGCGCCTGGTCAGTCCTGCCTCGGCCTCATAAACAAGCTTTATCTTCATACCGGTGAAACATCTGCTTACAGTGTCATAGCCCGACAGGGAAATTGCAGGATGTATCAACGATATCGGTATTCCGTTCACCGCGGCCGACCTGGCGAAACCAAATGCCCAGCAAATCCAGATGGTCTTCGAATGGTTCGCTGAGCTTCTCATGAACACAACAAGGGAGACAGTCGAGCCAGCTATGCACGCAGCTGCTGAAGATACCTGTGGCGACTACCCCGACATCGTTCCGAATGACACACGTAACCTCATGGGTTTTTTCATAAGCCTGCGGAGATTGTTGACAGAGGTACATCGTCACCATCACAACAGACTGAATTGGGAAACACCGAGACTGATATCCTATTTCTGGACTACAGTGCGGCGTGAATGACTTTACCTTCACAGACCTGACAAAACCGACCCACGACCGACTAGTTAAAATCTTCTCCTACCTCATCAACTTTGTGCGCTTCCGAGAGTCGCAAACGCCTATCATCGACGAACACTTCAACAAGACTGAGAAGACCAAGTCGCGCATTGATGAACTACTTGCCGAGAATCAAGAGATGGAACAACGCCTAGCGGAGATGCGACAGAACCAACAAGCCAATGAGGTCCAAGTGCGTGAGAAAGTCGCTAGAAACGACGCGCTTAAAGCCCGCCTCATCGAATTGGGCCGAGAGCAGTCACGGGTTGCAGAGACACTCGACCGAGTAAAGAGCGATAGACAACGGCGACAGCAGCAATTAGAGGAGAAGATGGAGAGGACAGTTCGGAGCCGGCAAGAGGCCGAAAAGCTGCGGCCCTACGTCCTTGAGTCCCCTGCCACTCTGCAAACGTCCTTGACGGAATTAGCGGAGAGCCTGATGCGCGAAAAGGCTCAAATTGATGCTATGGAGAAGCGCGCACGGGCTTTGCAGACCTCCTCAGACACGTTCACCGTTGTTTCCAACGACGTGCAAGCATGCGTGAAGCTACTTGATGACATTTCATCCGAACTTCAAAAGGAAGAGGAGGAGGAATCTCGTGCAGCTCGTAACAAGGAGGCTATTTCGGATAGAGGCAACAGCGTCAGGGAAGTGGAACAGACCGAGAAACTCTTGCAGCGGCAATTGGCCCGTTGGAATGAGAGAATCGAGGGTCTTCGCAAAAGCGCACAGGAGAAAGCCGAGGTTGCTCAGGCCCGAATGGAAGAGCTTCGCAACGTACAGAAGCAGCTTCGTGAGGAACGAGCCGAGAAACAGCGCGACATGGAGCGCCGGCGGATCCGCATTGAGCAGACCGAGAAGAAGGTAGATTCTGTCAATCACGGCTCTCATATCTTTTTGCTAACTTTTGCATAGATGGTCGATCTCAAAGAGAACATCGAGAGTGAGATACAATCTGCTCACGACCAGTATCTCAAGCTGGAAGCCCACATCAAACTCTACATCTCGGAGGTGGACAAGTCCTTATAGGGATTTGATTTTCTGTGGCTGTTACGGATCAGGAGTTCAGAGGTTAAGTCAAGGATACCCGGGTACAGATTCATTTGGGGGAGTTTCATCATATGGCAAGTGTTTGGCCGGCTTTCTCCCACTTTCAATATACCTCGTTTCTTTTCACAGATGCATGTTTTCATTAAAGTCGAACCAGCGTTGGGCAATCTGTCTGACAGATACGCCTCGTCCGCCCCAATTGCCGTCTTCGCCGCGTATTCGAACAGAGCCGTTTAGTAAGGGAACTGGTCTATCCCATAGTTTTCCGCCCCAGTCGTCACTCGAGGGAGTTACGGAATTGATACATTCGCAGAGCATCAGGTCCAGCTCTGTACGGGAGGCTGTTTCTACAGCTGCTGCAAAAGTTCTCGAGAGTCCTTGCGCGGAGAATTCCGCGGTAGTCCTTATGTAGAGCCACCATGTCCAGGATGACCAGTCGAGTTTCTCTCTCTGACTGGTCTTTAACGGTCGCTCCGAAAGCTGCAAGATAGGCTCGGAGACTCTCCAGAGTTGAGCAGAAGGTCAGTTGGATTCGGCTTGAGTTGGCAAGCAATCCGATTGTTGGGGTGAGTAGGTCATGACGAGACGTAGTACTCGAATCGGCGCGTTGTGAGCGAACGGCGGCTGCTAATTGCACCAAAAATTCTGCTTTGGTGCCACAGATGATGAGTTGGGATCTTGAGTTGATATTAAGCAACTCTTGTAAAAGATCCGTTACTAGACTGCAGGAAGCGACGGTTCGCGTTTGGCCCATGATGTGATGTTTCTAATGGTTTGGGTCGTAGAGTCGTAGGGTCTTCGATCCAAAATCGGTCACATCTCCTGGAACATGTGTGTCTGGTTCGAAATCATGGCGTTTTGTTGTCAAACTAGCCTTGGAGAGTGGTTGTGGTAGAGATCAGCGGAGTCCCTTTTACGCCGCGGAGGTCATGCTCCTCCGCCTTGCCTCCCCCACCTATCTTCATCACTCCCAGTCAATTCTCGCGCTATCTGGACTGGGCTTCGCGGAGGCTGGAATCACAATGGAGACAATATCTCGGATATCCTCGATGCTGGAAACAGGTATGTCACAATGCCTCGTGCTCACGCGCCCATCGGAGACTTGGAGCTGATCTGTGGTCACTGTGCGCATAGCTCGAGAGCTCACCCTGGAGGCCGCCCAGTCCGCTGCGAGCACCCGAAGCTCTATTGCGGACTATTCTTCGCGGTCTTACAGTGTCGCTAGTATCAAGAAGCTGCTGGACAGTCGTCATGAGCGAGAGGTTCTTGACGGAATGCGGCGGGTGATCTCGGTATGATGGTACTCCAATACAAGACAAGACCCAGGTACACAGTAGCTAACCCAGTCTTTACGTGATGATTACAGTTGATGTACCGCTCCGAGCCATCCATGACTTTCTTCTCGGCCGTTGTCAAGAATGCGGCCAGCGCCAACCTCGAAGTCAAGAAACTAGTCTACATTTACCTTGTTCATCATGCGGAGGCCGAACCAGATCTGGCCTTGCTATCCATCAATGCGATCCAAAAGTCCCTCACAGATTCGAACCCACAAGTGCGGACAATGGCGTTGCGTACCATGTCTGGTATTCGCGTGCCAGTTATCAGCCAAATCGTGTCACTAGCCATCAAGCGTGGATGCGGTGATATGAGCCCCCATGTGCGGAAAGCGGCGGCTCTGGCTATTCCGAAATGTTATCGTCTGGACCCGAACACGTTGCCGCAATTGACTGGGTATATCTCGACTCTTCTCGGTGACTCGCAATACTTCGTTGTTGGTCCGGCTGTTGCTGCATTCTTGGAGGTTTGCCCTGATGAAATTGGCCTTATTCACAAGCACTACCGCAGCTTGGTCAAAAAGCTAGTGGATATGGATGAATGGAGTCAGCTTTCGACGCTACGACTTCTCACGGTTTATGCTCGCCAATGCTTCCTCGTCGAACCCAAAAGGTCAAACAGGCGGCTTCAAAGCCATTCTACGATGACGAAAAGCAGGATCCGGATTCTCAGGATAACGGTGAAGAACACGAAATTTTTGTGCTGGATCCGGATCTGGAACTGTTGCTCCTAGCATGTAAATTGTTATTGCAGAACCGCAATTCGGCCGTCATTGTCAGTGTCGTTCGTTGCTTCCTTTATTTGGCACCACCAGGGTACCTCGCTTCGGCAGTAGGCCCTCTGGTGGCTTTGCTCCGAAGCCCTCAAGATATGCAGCTCATTGCTCTATACAACATTGTTGTTGTAGCTTTGAAGGACCCGAAACCATTCACAAAATACGTCGCTCGCTTCCTGGTCCATGCCAACGACCCACCGCATATCTGGCGTTTGAAGCTGGAGGTGTTGACAATTGTCTTCCCTTATTGCGGAAAACACTGGAAAGGTGTGATCATCAGCGAGCTGGAGCATTTCTCCAAGGGGCCCGATCCTGAATTGGTCCGAGAAAGCGTGCGTGCCATTGGGCGCTGCGCACAGGCGGACGCCAGTACTGCCGATATGTGCTTACGAATTCTGCTGGGTCAAATTTCCAGTCTGGACGGCAATCTTGTATCTGAGTCACTGACGGTCATCCGCCATTTGATCCAGCAGGATCCGTCTTCGCATAAGCAAACCGTCATACAACTAGTTACCCACCTTGGCACGACAACGAACCCGGACGCAAGGGCTACCATCATCTGGTTAGTGGGGGGAGTTTGCGGGCGTGGACCCAGGAAATAATATTGCACCTGACGTTCTTCGCATCCTTATCCAGAGCTTTGCCGATGAAACTGAGGTTGTTAAGCAACAAATCGTCCTGCTTGGTGCTAAGGTCTACCTTCATCATCTACTACAAAAGTCACCGGAACAGCCGAAAGATGAACCCCCAACATCACCTGAACGCGCTGCCGCCCTTGCAAAGGAAATTCGCAACGAATGGACCGAGGACCGGACTGATGAGCAAATAGAAGCCAGCCAAACTACAGAAGACCGACGCCCTGAGGACGATGGATTCCAGTCAAAAGGGGAGGAAGAAAAAGAAGACCGAATCACCCTGCTTTGGCGTTACATCCTTCTTCTCGCGCGTTACGATAGTTCATACGATCTTCGCGACCGCGCCCGGCTATACAAAGCTCTACTTGCTAGTCCTGCATCCACTCAACTCGCCAACCTGCTACTACTAGCACCAAAGCCAGTCCCTCACGCCCCGAGCCCCTCCGAAACTCGGAAAGACCTCCTCATCGGAACGTCAACTCTTGTCGTTGGCCCCGAAGCAGGCTACCACGGCCTTCGCGGCTACGCCGATATACCCGATTGGGTCGAGCTGGGCCAAGAGCCAAGCCCAAATCTGCGCACCGAGGACGTCAAGCCTGAATCTACTTCCCTCCAGACTTCAATGACCGCCGGCGAGCGCTTAGACCGAGCGCTTCGCGAGCATCAGACTTCTGTCCCGCCACGTAGGCATAACGGTGCACCGAATGCAGGGTCAGCTAATCAGAAATCTCTTGATCAATGGCTTGATGAGGAAGAGGAGACGGAGTCTGAAACTGAATCGGAGGGTGAATCTGACTCCGATGAGTACGAGACTGACTCAGAAGAGGAAGAATCTGGTGAGGACGATGACGAGGATGACGAGGATTACGAGGAGGACGATGAGGATGATGACGGGGAAGCTGAATCTGAATCTGATTCTGAGAGCAATGTCCATGGAGAGGCTCGGCAATTGCTTGCTTAGGCTGTTCCGAAACCTTGAGATGTGAATCGCGGATTGTTTGGAAGCATCCATAGATTTGATACTGAAAACAATGGAGATTTTGGTTTAACCTCATGCTACTTTGGAATAGGTGCCGCTCAGTCATCTGCAAGAAGTCGACCATAAGAATAAAGATCATCTTGGGAGCAACAAAGAAAGAATTGGACGGTGCTATGTTACAATGTGAGGGCACATACGTTGGCAGTGATGACCATATATATATTTTTCGTTTGGAATAGAATTTCCATATTCTCGAGTATGCAGGGCGATGCGAGACTTTGATAAGTGTTATAATAGATCAATCTTCATCACAGTTTTTCCACCTACAGACCAAATATCTGTAATTTGAGATCCTAAACTCGCGCAGGTTACATTTCCCAATCAGGAATCTAGTCACGTGCACTGACCGGTGTAAACAGGCAGAACCCACCCTGGCAAGAGTCCAGCTCGGGGAGGTTCCTGGCAGGTTTTAGATCTCACTGCTTGAGACGATAATCTCAAGTTATCGGAGTGAAAATGTCCTTGTGATTATGATGTCCGCTGCGCACCAATTTTCACTTCCATATCTTGTTGATCGCTATCGTCCTTGTCGTCTCTTAGCTGGCTCCCCTCTCTAGCCTCGCAGAGCACCGCCGGCCGTTTTCTCGCATCTGCTACGATTCCCGGTCGTCTTCGTTCGCATACACCCTCTGAGAATTACGGATTGCATACATTGGGCGGGTTTCACCAAATTTCGTCGCCATGCCTGGCCTTCCCAGTATGTTATGCGCTGCGGCCAGCCGTTACTCCAGCCCCGGCCCATCCGAGCTTCGGTAAGCAATGCTGACGTCGCAACAGCCAGTATCGACCTGGATGAGTGTATCGAGAGACTCTATCGCAAGGAGCTTCTTGCCGAGCCGGTGATTGAAGCCATCTGCGCTAAGACTAAAGAGCTGCTCATGAAAGAGAGCAATGTCGTTCATATCAAAGCGCCAGTAACCGTGGTTGGGGATATTCACGGCCAATTCTTCGATTTACTGGAGATTTTCCGCATTGGTGGCTTTTGTCCCAATACCAACTATCTTTTCCTCGGTAAGTGCCCATCTGCTTGTCCGTGAGGGACAGCTAGGATATTGTTCTCCTACTTGTGCGCGAGGCGTTGCTAACTCTGGAGACATAGGTGATTATGTCGACCGTGGGCTATTTAGTGTTGAAACTATCTCACTGCTCGTTTGTCTCAAATTGCGTTACCCGCACCGAGTGCACCTTATTCGCGGCAACCACGAGTCTCGCGGAGTTACCCAGTCCTACGGCTTCTATACCGAGTGTGCGCGCAAATACGGCAATGCCAATGTTTGGCACTACTTCACAGATATGTTCGATTACTTGACACTCAGTGTTGTCATAAATGATGAGATCTTCTGTGTGCATGGAGGTCTCTCTCCTTCCATCCACTCTATCGACCAGATCAAGATCATTGACCGGTTCCGCGAAATTCCACATGAAGGACCCATGGCTGACCTGGTTTGGTCCGATCCCGACCCAGATCGAGATGAATTCTCCCTCTCTCCTCGAGGTGCTGGATATACATTTGGTGCGCAAGTGGTTCGGAAGTTCCTCGAGGTGAATAATATGTCCCATATTCTACGGGCCCATCAGCTCTGCAATGAAGGCTATCAGGTCCTCTTTGATGACCGGCTCAGCACTGTTTGGAGTGCGCCCAATTACTGTTACCGCTGTGGTAACCTCGCCAGTGTGCTGGAGGTGGGCGATAAAATGGAGCGCTTCTTCAATATCTTTGACGCGGCCCCTGAGAATGATGTGCACCGCAGTGAGCAGCAGGCACAGCAAAGTCGGGACTCGCAGCCAGTGATTGATTATTTCTTGTGATACCCCGGGATTTTTTTTTTTTGCAAACTTGTTTTATCATGCCAGACACCGTACAGGATAGGAGTTTAGGAAAGGGCAAAGAAAATATGACTGCACATTTACAGACTTGATTTTGGAAGGCTGGCTAGTTTGCATTTAAATGGAACATGAAACAACTGCATAGGGAAAGGGATGTAGGAAAAGACAAAAAAAAAGCCCACGAATTGGGGGGCTTCAATCCATGCAAAGTAAATTGGCCCGAGCTGGGTCCATCTCTACCAGGCTTTTGGAGTCAAAGGAAATTCGTCACGCTTGGAAACAATTAAGCCACTCAAGAATTCAACGCAGTATCAGTCCAAAATCTCTGAACCGATTACCAGTCTTTGGCGATGTCGAAGGACCAGTCGAACTGGAGGTGAGTGTGGTTATCGTCATCGACGAAGACAGACACTGCGTTGTAGTGACCGCGGGCGATCATGCCGGAAGGAGCCTCCTCTTCGGCGACTGGAGCAACAGAGTTAGGCAATCGGATCAATTTGTGTAGAGAACACTGGATACTTACAATCCTTCTCATAAGTGGGCTTGTCGGTCGTGCTGGGGGCGAAGCTGCCCAGCATCTCCTGGTCCTTGCTGACACGGATACCTTTGCGTTTGACGACCTGGACGTACTTGAGACCGCTCAGAACCTCATTGTTGACCTGAAAGACGGCCTTGATGTGGAACTTGGCACCCTCTTTGATGGTGAAGGGCTTATCCTTCAGAGTCGCGAGAGACTTAGGGTCAGAGAGGTCGATCACGACATTCTCACGGCCCGGGGTGACCAGGGCGAGGGACTTGATGACACAGTTGGGATCACCGGGCTTGCCAATGGGGTTACCAGGGTTGAGACCCAGCGAAGCCTTCCAGCGGTTCATGGCCTCATCGTCCTTGTCTGCGGGGGAGGGGCAGAGTCAGTATAGGGGTCTGTGTGCTGTAATTGAGCCACGATGGAGAGAAAGCTCACCGAGTTCCTGGTACTCCTGGAGAGTCTTCTTCTCTCCAACCTTGAAACCCTCGGTCTTGGAGACAGCGAGATCGTCGTCGTGATCAGCCATTGTTATTGTTGAGTTGGTGGGGTAATGAGTCTTGGTGATAAGAGTGAGCGGTCAATTGGGGAAATAGGGTAGATCTCACAAGTGAACAAGTGAACAAAAGTGAAGAAAGGAAGTTAAGAAAGGGAAAGTGAAAGATATCACTTGTCTCCTGAATCGTGGTGGGGTTACAGAAAGGCGGTGGAGGAAGAGGGGCGAGGCTATTCGGATCTTCGAAAGGTAAACAGCCGTTGACGCATACATACGCAGTGCATATCTATTTCGGGAAGATGCGAGTTAATCTTTAAATTGACCGTAGCTGCTATGAACGATGGCGATGGGGAGGTAGTGAAGCTCATCTACCTATGTTGACCTGGGATGGTGCTCGTGGCCGCACCCCAGTACACGTAGCAGGGATGATCTAGGGCCCGGAGGCTGCCAGTTTTGGAAACCCGTAAGGCTTGTCATTGGAGTGCATAAGACATGTCTCCACCATACAGGGGATCAGAGTCGTGAGAAAGCAAACTCCGCAGCTAAAATAATACCCAGAGTAACTAAAATAGGGTCACTGAGGTAAAGTCTAGTGTAAAGAAGTAAACAGACTTGAATGCCTCAGGAATGAGCATGTCACGGGGCCAACGCCCCAACGGAGTGTATCCCCATAACAGGGTAATTCTGACATTGTCGAATCAAAACCCGTTATATCGTGTCTAGTACGGACTCGAAACCGGACCATTCCGGAAAGAGGCAAGGCCCGTATAGAGCGAATCCCCATGCCGTCGCGACGAGCGTCTCCCCTGATTATCTTCTCTTTTTATCGTCGTTTGGTGAACTACTTCTTTGTCCTGACTGTCGGATTTTCGGCGCGTTCTTTCGCCCCACCTCGCGTTTTATTCCAAAGTCGGTGCTGATAACCGGTTTCGATCCTCGTTCGTCTATCTGCGACGCGCCTGCTACGTGGCCGCGGTTGGCGCAACTTCTCCTTTGCATCTAACCGAGTGCTCATTCTGTCGCTTCGCAACTCGCCCGCCATGTCACGAACTCTCCCCAAGAAGACCAACCCGCTGATCCTCAGCGACGCCTCTCCGGCCTGTAAGTCTCCCCTCGAAGCGCGTGGTCGCGCGACCGCGCATGCAACCGGTGTCCCGCCCTAAATCGGACCTATCAACTTCCTTTTTATTTGCGCCCTCGCTAACTCATTGCCTTTCACCATTATAGACGAGGAGCTTCTTGCGCGCCGCCGTCTCGGCAAGACCAATCTTTCCGTTAAGCCCGGCCTGATCGGCTCATCGAATGCAACCAAACCCGAGAACCTGGGTGTCTTCGAGTATGCTCACCTCCGGGCTCCCTTGCCCAAGGACTTGAAGGGCTCTGAGATCTTCCCCTCGCACTCCCCGGCTCAGCATCCAGAGACCTACTTCTTAATGGCAAGTCTTTCTTTTTTTTTTTAAAAAAAAAAGGAAATGTGAAAAACAGCTATTAACTTGCAAAACAGCGGAGGAGTAAGGACGGCTTCGTCAGCGCAACTGGCATGTTTAAAATCGCGTTTCCCTGGGCCAAGACCGATGAGGAGAAGACTGAAAGAGAATATCTGAAGTCTCGAGAGTACACGAGCCAGGAAGAAGTCGCTGGCAACGTCTGGATTTCCCCAACTTTTGGTAGGTCTATCAGCCTCGCTGTTTTACATGTATATCATTTAATGATTATCTCCAGCTCTCGAACTTGCCCAAGAATACAAGATGTACGACTGGGTACGCGCCTTGTTGGACCCCACAGAAATCGTGCAGAGCCCGTCGACCTCGAAGAAGCAGATCACCCCGCCACCCAAGTTCGACCTTCCCGAGGATGATCGAGCCTTGGCCCAGCGCCGAAGCCGTCGCTCAGTGTCGCCTAGCAAGAAGACCACTTCGCCTCGCAAGTCCCGCAAGGCCGGTTCTGCGAAGGATGCTCCCAGTACTCCTTCAACAGCGGCTGCCAACAACAGTCTCCAAGAGGCGTTGTCACTGACAGCCGCCATGGAGTCAGATGAGCTACCTGTGTTCGAAATGGAGGAAATTGAAGTGAAGACCACGGAGTCACCGAAGAAGAAGGGCCGTAAATCTAGGAAGGCTGCTGAGGCCGAGGAGGAGAAGGAAGAAGACATGGAGAAGGAGACCAAGAAGGACGAAAAGGAAGCAAAGAAGGAAGAGAAGAAGACCGAGAAGAAGAAGAAGGCTGCTGCGAAGGAGACGGAAACCGAGGTCGAGGTTAATGAGACTACTGAAGCCACACCAACGGGCAAGTCTATCCTGACGACCTTATCGGACGATATGCCCGTTAGCCTGGCAGAAATGCCCTCGCCTTCCGCCAAGGATATGCTCGCCGAGGCCAAGGCGATGGTGGCATCCGTCAGCGGCCATAGTGAGGGATCCCCATCTGGCAAGGTGACGAAGAAGCGCAAGCCCGAAGAAGACGATGATGAGGAGACCGTGGCCGAGTCTGCCCAGCGGGTAAAGAAGGCCAAGGTGTTGGAGGACAAGCTTAAGCGCGAGCGTGTCCGCAACCGCGCTCTTTTCGGCGTTTCCGCCGCCTTTGCTCTTGCGTAAGTGGTTGTGGTCCAATTTTTGTTTTTGCTTGCTAACTCAGCCTAGTGCCTCTATCCCCTACTTCTTCTAGACCAGGCTTCAGCCTTGCCCGGAAAATCATACCCAGGCAGCTCTCGTTCCTCGAATTCCCTAAACACCGCTCCGCCATTGGACTTGCTGAACGGCTGATTGAATCGAACAGTCTTCCATTCATTTGCACTTGTCGGCCACAGACAGAGCAATCCCCATACCCGCTCATCCCTGGTTTCTGTCTCCGTTGTCGTGATGATAAATATATTCTTCCTGGCCCTCCTCGAGTGTGCACTGTACTTCCTTTTGACACCATTTTCCTTTAATATTTTCCCTGCCACTTGAGAAAGACATGTCAATGTCCGTTCTTATTGCCGAATGACAAAAGAGACACGCTCCAAATTAACCCTTCCATTGATTTATTCCCCTCTTCTCCTGGATACCAAACACTCGATTTCGCTGTTTTGTCTTCTGACTGCCCTGCGTTGTAGTGAAGAACGCCTTAGCCTAGCGATGACTAAACATTTCAAAGCCCATTATCTCTTCAATTGTAGACATACTCGGAATTATCGATTGAGCATACTATGAACTACGAAAGCAGAGTCTTTTGACGAGCCTAAGCACGCATTTAACGTGTGCGCACCCTTCAATTGACTGGCTGTTGATTGCAACTGCGGGCGGGAGTGCAAACATGTTAAACAGCCCGGAGCTATCCAGCTCAGCGCATTATCCATCTTCGACCGGTTCCCTCCCCCAATTTCTCCCTGTTCTTCTCTGGAAAATTGAAAGGAGTGATGCAATGTCGCTCCCAGGGTTAGAATTGACACAACCCTCGGAGGAGAGGCAGCTCGCCGTAGCGCCGCCATCGCAAATTTCCTTGAACCCTGGCTCAGAGTGGAGATTCGAAGTCGCATTTGGGCACCTCGTTAAAGTGAAGGTATATCATCTCACATAGTGTTCCACCGCAGAACTTGCTTTTTGAAGCTTTAGACATCATCCTGAAAGGACAGCGCTGACGTAAAAATCGCAGCTTCTTAGTGGCACAGCAGAGCTCTTCGGAACGGAGCTCGCACAATTGCAGACATACACCTTCCACGGGACGAAAGGCGCAATCTACACATGGCATGGCTGTGAGTTGGAAGTCAGCGCCGGAGAGACGGTTGCTTTGTCGACTGATGGTCTTACGACGACGGCCGGACACGGCGCCGGCGGCTGCCAGAGTGAATACATCGCCGAAGAGACCCCCCATGGTAGAATACTCCAACGTTCACTTCGCACTAGAGACTTTGCGAGAAGAGGCCCAGTCGGTAGGCAAGGATGGCCCTCGTGTTTTGTTGCTGGGTCCTGAGAACGCCGGCAAAACCAGCCTGGCCAAGATCTTGACAGCCTACGCTGTTAAGGTCGGTCGCCAGCCGCTGGTGGTCAACCTGGACCCGACCGAGGGCATGCTCAGTGTCCCTGGAACCTTGACTGCAACTGCTTTCCGGACGATGCTGGACATTGAGGAAGGTTGGGGCAGCAGTCCCATGTCTGGGCCGAGCCCTGTGCCAGTGAAACTTCCGCTGGTTTATAGTTATCCGATGCCCAATCCGCTCGACGCTGAAGGCGTAATTTACAGGCCCATTGTGTCTCGCCTGGCACTTTCAGTAACAGGCCGTATGGCTGAGGATGAAGACGCACGCGAGGCAGGGATCATCGTCGATACGCCAGGCATCCTGAGCAGCGGCAAACCAGGAAGTCTCGAGCTGATCAATCACATCGTGACCGAATTCGCCATCACGACGATACTGGTCATTGGTTCTGAGCGCCTCTACAGCGCCATGGTCAAGCAGTACGACGACAAGCCTAGTTCTAGCGCCACGGCGGCCGTCTTCGACGAACGCGTCTCCGTCGTGAAGCTGTCCAAGTCGGGCGGCTGTGTTGACCGCGACGCCGCTTTCCACAAAGCAACGCGCGAATCGCAAATCCGTTCTTACTTCTTCGGCAACCCAATTGCTACCACCGGCACATCAGCGCTTTCCCTCTCCTCATCTTCCGCCGTTACTCTCTCCCCTCATGCTCAGCAACTCGATTTCGCCGCTCTCCCGGTCTACAGCTACACCGATACATCGGCAGACGACGAAGACGAAGACGAGTACGACCCTTCTCAACTCGACTCTTTCCTTCCAGGTGGGGGCTCAGAAGACTACACGCCCCAAGAACTCGACAACGGCACATACCACCCCGGCATGGGCGACGCGAACCACACACCACAGAGCAACGTCCCGTTAAAGAGGATCCTGCCGCCCGCTCCCTCCACCCTCGCCAATACCCTTCTTGCAATTACCAATGCTCCCACCACAGCATCACCCTCCGAAGTCCGCGACGCTAGCATCATGGGCTTCCTCTATGTCGCTGACGTCGACGCTGACAAGGGTAAGATCCGTGTGCTCGCCCCAGTTGGTGGACGCGTCCCACCGCGCGCAATCATCTGGTCTCAAGCGTTTGCCCGGTGAAGTTGTTGGACTTGTTGGATGAAAGTCGTTCAAATTTCGCTTTCCACATATGCATTGTAATTGTCTTTTGGTTTGCGATGGCGTTTGAAGTTCAATGGCCCAGGTTGAGGGTCTGCAAACTGACGGTGTATATAAGCCGCTTTCTTTAGAGCATGAAAGTACCTTGAAGTCAATCTTGTTCTTCATAAGTCAAGTAAATATGTGTGTTCTGGACTTCCTTTGCAAACTTTCCACCGGATCATCTGGGAAGACCATCTGGACCTCACGTCTTCCAATTATGGGCCTTTTACTCCCGGACAAGAGAGCCCCTCTGTAGACATTAGTCGAATCAGTTTTGGCTCCTAGCGTTACCCAGACAGATCCTCAGGACCTCTCAACGTTTCTTTTTTTTTTTATATATATTTTTATATTTTTTTTGGCTCATTTTCGATTTTCTCTTGGGCAGATTACAGTCTTGAGGTCTCCTACTGATCCAAGTGACCGAATTGCGAAAGAAATCATGGCAACCTCCACCGATGTATCTTCAAATATTGCTCCAAAACTGACTCCCACATACACAATCACCTCCACATTCAAACTGAGTATAGGAAATTGATTGAACTCCCTTCTTCTCCATTCCGACATCAAACAAGACGACATGGCTCGAAAGTCCTCTCCAAAAACCGTGCCTCACCCGAGAGGTGGAAGCCACCACCCCGTCTCACACGACCACAGCTGGAAATTGGCAACAGTCCGATCAAACATGTTCACAAGTGGTTTGCTATTTAAATGGAGCGATCGAGAGATCGGGATTCATAAGGCACCGTCTTTACGAGTGTGTTATTGGCCGAAAGAAGCTGCCGGGGACTGAGTTTCGATGACATTTGGACCCGGAAGTTGGTTCCTTTTGGTTGTATTGGAAGACACATGATCATTGACTTGAGAGTGTAGCTCGAGCAGCCCAAGAGATAGGTCTATCTTTTGGAGAATGAGCCCAGGAGTTCAGGGACTCTCAGAGCTTAGCAAGTTTCTAAGTAGATCAATACTAAGCCTGGCTCGGAAGATTCGCTATGATGGCGTCCAGGAAAAAGCCTGAAGAACTAGAGTCCGGGTGTACCCTCAACAGAGATACTGACAGTCTGATTTCTCTGTTACTCCTGTCTGTGAATCATTGATCCCCTGATCCAAATCATTATCACCCCTAGACTAGTGGGTTGATCATGAACTTTCTCGCGCAAAATAATACCTGACTACAGCAGAATGCTGGCAACCCTAAGAAACAGACCGCGAGAATCTTGATACTTGGTGAATATACCCGTACCCTTAAAATATCGAAGTCAAGAACCCGCGGACATGCTAAGACTAACCCTTCTCAGCCATTTAGTCTACATTAGTCTCTTGGCTGCACATCACGGCGGCTGCCACGAAGACTGCTTTGACCGGTGAGCAGATCATACTTCAATTGGTGATATTCATAACTCCTTCCCAGAATAAGCCAGCCAAGAATAGGCGACATAAAGAGAAGCAAATCAACTATAAGAATCCTAATACGATCAAACACGGGTAAACTCAAATTTTACCTTCTGGTTCATGTGTGGGTCAAGCGAACCACGGCGTTGGGGAAACGTATTTTCTGCATATTGCGGGGAACCCACCATCCATTCGGATCGCGTGGGAGACAACGGTCTAGACCAGATGCCCGCGGGTTCGAGAAGCCATCAGACCAATTTCTCTGGGGAGATAAGTCGACCTCTCTGGCTATTATGATTGTACTTTAGTGTCATTATGATCGAATTTAGGCAACAGAGTCGACATTGCACTACGAGAGCACCTGGGCAGGTTTGCAGCTTGAAAAATACTGACTGTCCGATACATCCTCAGAAACGAATCTAAGCAGTAGTAGGCGACATGACTTACGGCCGGAGAAGAATGACAAAGGGAAAACTTCATCCCGAACACGTCTACTGGGAACTATCGTTCATCTCGAAATTTAGATTCTAGCTCCGTGAGAACCAAGATTGGCGGATGGGTGTATACTCCGTACGAGGTGTGTGCCAATCCAGTAATGACGTCTATGGGGGCGATCGATATCTTTGGGTCTCCAAGGCCCGGGTTCGCCGTTTTAAGTAAAGGGTTGTTTGTAGCTGTCAGAGAGAATGATCGAAGATGGAGATATGCGTAAGAGTGATGAATTAATGCTATGGTAAAAGTAGGCTAAGTAGGCTACACACAGGAGCTATTGTGGACTAGTTCATTCCGGGTACACGACCTCGGAAGCGGGAAAGGTTCTTGCAAGACACCAGAATGTCCAGCAGAATAGATGACAGAAAAAGCAAAGCAAGAGATAAGGAATAAGTTCAAGTTGTAATCGTACATAATGCTAATACTATACTAATGCGAATGCTAACGTTGCCCCCAGGCGCGCCAATCCAATGCCCAACTTTTATCGAACCTATACATGAAATTCAAAAGAAAAAAAAAGAAAAAAAAAGACCACCGTGATAACTATCCATACACGTTCCTTTTACCATCCAACTCCCCTCGATCACTCCCACCTCCGCCACTCCCCAACAGCCTTCCTCATCTCCTCATCACAATCATACCCTTTCCCCTCCGCAATAAGCAACTCCTCTCTCCGATCCTTAAATCTCCTCTCTGCCTCATACCGTCTCAGGGCCACAGACTGCAGCTCTGCAAAATCATCTTTGGCAACCGCATCCCTGAAGCGTGCCCTCATGCGCGCAGAATACAGCTGACAGCTCGCCTCGCGACAGCTCCGTGGTCCATCACCGGGTAATAGCCTCATAGACGTACAGAACATCCGTGCGATAGGACGGTTGCGTTTGGCAAGGGGCCAGACAACCTCATCGTAGCAGTCTTCGCAGACGCTTAGTTCCGGTAGAGACGGGATATAGTGCCATGCGCCGAGTGTGGGTCTATCGCGACGACAGTCACGGAGAACAATCTTCCGGCGAGCATAGCTCAAGAACTCGCGGACATCGGGTCGGCGTGATGGATCTTCCTCGGCGCACGAGGAGGCATCGTCGAGGAGATCGATGAACTGCACGAAGCGCGGGCTAGTAGTGACGAAGTCGCAGGCGCGTTCTTGGGGTTCTGGACAATGTTGGAAAGTATCGCGGAGTGCAGGCATCAGAACGCGAACATTGCGGGCACAGGTGCCGCAGATGTGGAACCGGGGTAGGTAGACGTTCGTCTCTGGGTCGATGATACGGTACCAGGTTTGGTTGGTGACGACTCGGCCTGGGCAGGCGCGGCTTCCCGGAGGCGGACGCGTCATTTGGTAGAGCATTTCGAGGCTGTCGTGTTTCTTTTTGATCATCTGGGTCCAGGAAAGACGGGTCCATGGGTTTGCGAAGGCACAGCGAGTTTTCTGGGTTGGGGGTTTCGCAAGGCTGGGGATGAAGAAGTCGCGGAAACGAGAGTGGGCGATCTGGCCCATGCAGGATGGGCAGATGTCTAGATGGGTGAGGCCCTTGAGGGTGTACCAGTCTGTTTGGCCTGCCGTCGGAGCTGAACGGGGGCATGGGGTGATGCATAGACCCGTGGGGTTTGAAGGACGCCGTGGTGGACTAATTTGCCGGCTTGGAGCTGGGACTGGGACTTGGGCTAGAACCTGGGACGTTGTCGGCTTCTCCGTTGGTATGTCTTGGAACTTGACCGATCCCGGAGTACGCGGAGGTTGGCTGAATCCAGATTGAGTTCCATTGACCAGAATAGATTTTGGGCGCTCTCCAGTCTTGGATTTCGAGCGAGACAGAGTAGGCGGCGGAGCCGAGCTTACAGTCGCGGCTCTGGGTCGTGAAGCTGGGGCCGAGGCGTGAGGATCACGAGAGGGCGAAATGGGCGCCGAAGCAGGAATCGAGGTCTTCAAGATTGATTCGCCCGGCTTAATGATTACAGTTGGAGCTTTCGAGCGAGTCTCTGTATCCGATGACATTCCCGTGTCGCGTCGCTCTTGACGCTGGCGAAGCTTTTCCTCGATTCGCTCAGCGAGCGTCGGGCTAGTCTGCTTCTCGATAGGTATCTTCTCCGGCACTCGTGGTGCAGGCGGAGGGTGGTGAGAAGATGCTCTGTTACGTACCGCATTTGAATCAGACATATAACCCGGCGGCGATTCACGTCGTGAGTTTTCATGCGCCGAGGATCTTTGGTCTCCAGTGCTTTCAGCTCGCACAGTCTTGGACTGGCTGATAGGTGGCGCGGACTGGCTTGAATGGGCCCGTTCGTTGACCGGTCCACGAGACCGAGAACGAGGCCTTTCAGGACGCACTTCTCGTGATCCATAGGGGATGGAATGAACAGGAGCCTCATGTTTGGTGGCACGACTGTCTCGTGAATGTGCCGGGGGCTGAGATTGGCGCGAGACATTCACTCCAGGATCAGAATGCCGTGGAGTTGCGGGCAGTGGTCGACCTCGAGAGTTGCTCGAGCAAGACACAGCCAATGGCGCCGGGACCTCATTCTTGGATATGCTATCCCGCGAGTGCGGTGGTGGACGGCTGTGGCGTCGAGGAATCGCGTCACGGCTTGACTGATGATGCATATGAGATGAATGGCCTCGAGACCGGCTCGAGGCAGAAGAAGCAGACGATGACGTATTCCTTGAGCGTTCCCGCGACTGTGGTCTGGAGCTTGTGCGGATTGCTGGTTCCTGGACCATGGGAGGTGGTGTGACCGGTCCGCTGCTGTCGTCTGAAGACACATTCCCCAGCCCGGGCACATTGGAGGCATCGGGTGGAGGCGATGAAAAAGAAGAACCAGGGGAGCCCGTATCCACAATAATTGGGTACTGGTCGACTGTACCTCTCACGCGAGTTCCCTCGAAGCCTGGTTTTTCAACCAGCTTGGTGAGGCCGTGTAGTTCTCGAGCAAGCGAGGTGGGTTCTTCCTCCACGCAAGGTGGTGGAGGGTACGCCACCAGCACGCTGCTTCGAGAACGGCTGCTCAGAAAAGATGGCATTGTTTCAGGTTTGATCATGCACGGGTTGAGTAGGTAGTGAATCGAAGAGCTATCCGGCTGCAATGAAGGCTCGATGAGAAGCTTTGCGGGCCGATTGACTCATAGTATAAATTAGAAGTGCAGTTGAGAAGATCGCGCGGCGATCAATTTAAAAACAGTCGAAAAATTTTCAGTGTCAACAAAGATGGGTGGTGTGTGCGCGTTACCCGGGTACGGGGTGTTATATGGTCCTTGAGATCGGGCACCATCCCATCCCTGATAGGGCCGCCACGGCCATTGGGCCAAAACCGACCTATCAACCAGAATAGCATCAGGCTGAAGAGCATCCGGATCGTCATTGAAACAGAGGGGGAAGCACATCAAGGGGTGCCAGTCGAGAACCTCGCCACGCGAAGGCTATCTTTGTTATTGGGCACAAAGACGGTTGCATGATGCTCCTGTGGTGCTTCACTGGTTGTATTTGCAATCGCCCGATCGGATCGGCGCTAGAGTGTAGTTTACAAAAGAATGTTCAAACGATGCTGCCTGCTCGAGGGGAGTGAGCAACACCCGCTCAGTGATCAGACACCGAGTAGAAACCCCTAAGATCAATAGGCGTGTCGCCCAAGGGGTCTAACATGATCTTAAGGTCAGCCCCAAGCAGGCCCTGGGGGGCACTGCATGAGCAACAAAGGATACCGTGCATGATGCCCAGAAATCGTCCGGGGTTCAGCGGGAGGGCGGCTCCGCCCCTCTTGTGGCTGCCATTGTTGGACGTGACTTGTTGAAACGCACGGAGGGGCCTCAGTCCAAACGTTGATAAAGTACAAGCCACGGTGGTCCAAGTCGCTTGTTTGGGAGTACGGGGGAACCGTTGAAGTGGCTGATGATGAGTCTTAAAGCCAGCATCCATGAAACCCAGAGCTCGTTTTGGAAGCAGCTATGTAGGGGAAAAGCGCCGTGTGTGAGTGTATTGTGAAGTGTAAACTAGGAATTGGTGACTCGGAAGTACAACGCATCGGAGATCATCCGACGGGTCTCGAAGACCCATCGGAAGTGCGTCAGTTCAACTCCACTTGGAGCATCCGAGTGCATTGGGCTTTGTACCCGTGTAGGAAGGTGGAAGCATTTAGGATTCTGAAGTAATCTGAGTCGGCTATTGAAGCACTTTGAAAGGAAAAAAGAAAAGCAATTGCAATTAATCTATGGAGCAAATCAAAAGAAAGCGACGAAATTCCGCGCTCGGAGGATGCGGGGATGGCGATGACAAATTGAAGCTCAAGTTGTGTACCTAACTCCCCGGAGCTTCCCCCACTATTTCTATAATGTCTTTCGCACGTCGCAGCACTTTCCGTCTCGTAGCTCTGCGTGGCCAATTGATCACTTCTACCGTTCCTATCACGCGCCCTTTCTCATTCTCACCAATTCGCAATATGTCCGTCCCCACCACCATGAAGGCCGTCGTGGTCGAGCAGACCGGTGGCCCCGAGGTTCTACAATATAAGACCTCCTATCCGGTTCCAACGCCCCAGGAGGGCCAGCTGCTCATTCGCAACAATATCTCCGGAGTGAACTATATCGACACATATTTCCGCACGGGACTATATGCTTCGCCTAAGCCCGAGATCCTAGGTCGTGAGGGCGCTGGCACAGTCGTCGCACTGGGCCCCAATACCTCGGGTTTCGAGATTGGTGACCGTGTTGCGTGGTTGGCCACCAGTGGATATGCGGAATATACTGCTGCACCAGCTGCCAAGACTGTCAAGATCCCTGAGGGCGTGAGCGATGAGGACATCATGGCTTCGTTCCTGAGCGGGTTGACTACTCTTGCCTTTGCGACGGAAACTTATGCTGTGCAGAAGGGCGACTGGGTACTTGTACATGCTGCTGCAGGCGGTGCCGGATTCCTCATGACTCAGATCCTAAAGAACATCGGCGCTAAGGTCATCGGTACTGCTGGTGGCCCGGAGAAGTGTGCGCTTGTGAAGAGCCTCGGAGCTGATGTGGTCATTGACTACCGCAGTGAGGAGGGTAAGGACTGGGTTAAGTTGGTAAAGGAAGCTACTGGCGGCCGTGGTGTCGATGTGGTTTACGACTCGGTCGGCAAGGATACGTGGGAAGGCAGCTTAGAGGCTGTGAAGCGCAAGGGTACTATTGTCTGGTTCGGCAATGCCAGTGGCCCTGTGCCTCCTATTGCTCTCCCGTACGCACTTCAAAGTTCTGTCGAGTTTTATGACGAAGCTGACTCGTTTGGAATAGCAAACTCTCGCCCAAGTGTGTCAAGATTGCTCGCCCTACCCTCTTCGGCTACATTGAAACTCGTGAGGAATTCGAGTTCTACACCAACAAGCTTTTCAGCATGCTTCAATCTGGTGCGCTCAAGGTGAAAATTCACAAAGTATATCCGCTTGAGGATGTCGCTCAGGTTCACAAGGTCAGTGGAATCGAAATTCCTGGTCAGATTATTTTATTGCTCACACAGTCCACAGGACCTTGAGGGCCGTAAGACTACCGGAAAGCCCCTCCTGAAGCCTTGATTAGATATTGAGTATCGAAAAGGTAGTGTCCTGGGTTGAAGAACTAGTTACATGCTACGACTGTACTTAAGAAATTTATGTTATCAACGAAGCCTAGCATTTACCTCTGGCAAAGTACGAAATTGATACAGACTGTTTGAACTCCAAAGGGGGAAAATGCTATGCAGTAGATACCATTGATTTCCCAAGGTTCATCCCTCTTGCTCGCTCTCCTCGGAGCCTTAAGCAATAAGTGCGAGTCTGAAAAAGATAACCTGTGATCTAAGCTCCATCTCCACCCAATTTGCCATTCTTCTGACCAGTCTCCTTGGAAGTCTCAGCATCAAAAGTCCAGTGAACCGCATTTCCAGGCTCTTTGCTCGTCTTCTCGTCATCACCACCCAAATCCCTTGGCCACTTCCACTTCATCATCATACCATTGGCAATAACCGTGTAAAAATTAGGATAGGTCGACAAAATTTCGTCGAAGTAATAGACTCCGCAGTTGAGCTTCCAAACCCCCCGTGTTTACTTTCAACCCCGCATACATCAGTGGGAGTAGAGCCTTGTCAACAAAGAACTCGAACTCGTACGTAGGAACCTTACCATGGTTCCAATCCCAACGCTCCTCCGGGCTCATGTCGAGATCAGGCTTGGCTGGGTCACGGAAGGAGACGGCTTTGACTCGGCCCAAGGCATCGTGCTGAGATGCGTATTTCTCATAGAACTCCAGGACTCTAGAATCCGGCTGTATGACTGCCAGTATCTCAAAGCCATCAATGTCGAGGACTTTCTCGGCTGCAAGCCTATGTTTGTTCCCGAGCTCTTTGAAACTGCTTGCTTGTTCAAAATTGCCAACCCCTGCAATGGCACATCTGACGACATCGCGGGCACGTTCCATCTTTGCCTTGTGACATTTTTCTAGCTCACTTCCCAGTGAAGGTGTATTGGATTGGGAAAAAGCTCCACCGAACAGCATGGAGCAGGCCTCATTGAATTGCCCGGGAGCTTCACGCACCAGCTGAACATTCATCCAAAGCTCCTTTGCTGCCAGGTCGCATGTCTTGCGGGCTTGAAGTAGATTGTCAGTGTATTCGAGACATACGTCGCGCTGGAGCAGGTAGGTGTAGAAGTTTTTGATGGTTTCAGTTGCCATCTTGATCACCTTTTCCGTCTCCAGCTTAAAGCAACTGATGAAGTACGAGCTCCTATACCGCATTAGTTTGGGTCGCGTATCGAGGAACGGAACTGCTTGCATGAAGCCTCGAAGAACTAAATCGAAATCCACATCCAGCGTCGCGCGCACTTTCCGAATCTCAGCCATAGCACGAGCCTGCATGATTTGGTCTGCGGTCATGCTCTCCATTTCCTGATAATTTGCCTCACTTGCGATAATGCTTTCGATATCGACTCCGCCATACTTAAGGTATTTCGAGAACATGTTCAGTCTGGCTGGCTCGATACGACGTCTGAATTGGAACCGTCTTAGAGCCTCTTCTATTCGGCTGCACACATGTTAGTTTGACGGAATCTCTGAATCCATTTTGTTCTTACTCGGTAAATGGTAGATCTCTGAAAAGTTTATTAGCTTGTATTATATCTTCGGTGCTCTGTTTCACATACGGATTAAAGACCTCGAGCATCTCAGCGTGCTCACTCGGGGTGAGGGGACCGTCGGCGAAGTATTCTTCAAATCCAGTAGGCTTGTCCTGCAACAGAAATATATGTCAGCTTCGGGAGATGATAATTTGAAAGCCATAAATACATTTCCCCGCTTGCTCTTTGGTCTTCTTCTTCTGGCTCTCTTCTTGGCCACGGTAGCAGCCAGGGCATCGGGGAAGTTCAGCTCTGGGTTCATTCTGGCCAGGTTTATGGCATCTTGGATTTGCTCATTTGTTGCATCTTGTACTTCCACCAGCGGAGGTTGAGCCATCTCTTTAGTCACAGATAAGGACCTGTCGTAGCGTATGGGAAGACCTCCTGAGATGGTTGCCGTTGTTGAAGTTGAAGGCTTCAAGACGGGGCGGTGGCAATGAGGAAAGGAGAAGCGCGACGAAGAGCGATGGGGCGTGGAAGAGTGACGAGGGTAAAACAGAGAAGTGACGGATGCTTGATGCTAGAGCTGATAGCCAGGAAGGCAGAGTTTTTTTTCGCAAGGTAATATTTCGCACCGTTGTTGAAGATTGGTCTTAAGATGCTGTAATTCATGAAAATCAATATACGGTGAATTCACAACACCCTTCTCTTAATAACGAAGCTTTTTTTGTTAACAAATCTGTCACCAAAATACCCTCTAGCGCCAATGAGGCGATTTTCTACCTCTCCTCAATGTCCATCGTGGGTGTGAAAGTAGCTCTTGTATGGGGAGAGCCTTAGTTTAAACCCCACGATTACTGAGCTGGAACTGGGGATAATTCATCCTAATAGCTAGTCATTTCTTTCTCATTATTTCGTTACGTGATCTTCGAGACATTGCCGGGCTCCTTCCCTTATACTTTTAACGGTGTTCTTTTCGTGTGTCTAGAATAATAAAAATTGGGCCGCCCACTCAACATGTTTTTGGTCGGGCTGCAGATCGCATCACATTCATTGATTGTCTTGTTGGCCTATTGTATTATGTGGATCTTGTACATTGACGAAAGCAATGGCTGCATTGACCCTCGATGGTAGAAATTTGACACGGTTAATAATCATCGCTACCAAGACTCCGCGGCAGTTATACAATCGCGGATAAAGCTGACTGGGCCCATGCGTTTCAAGTCCCGCACGCCGATCATGATGTCGTTTCCCTGACAGCTCTCTCCTTTTTGTTTTCCAGTTTGGTTTTCTTTGCGTTCTCAAATCATTTCACACGACAAGCAGCTACCGAGATCTTCTATGTTCAAAACTTGCTTGTTGAGTCATTCGGCATGCTGTGAACGTTCCTTGTCGCACGAGACTCTCGCACATTCAACATGCCGCCCTCAAGATCAGAGAGTTTAAAAACGCCGCAACTGGGCAGCGATGACTTGGTGCCATTTGACCACGTCGCCGCAGGCCAGTAAGTCTGTCCTTCCCCAGCTCCAAGCCCCCACTCGATCACCTGCAGCCGACGCCGACGGTGTCCTGCGTGGGGCTCAGAGCCTTATGCGCAACTTTGCGTGTTCTCCGCATTTAGCTAACAGTGCGTCTTGCTACAGCGATGGTGTCCGCTGTACCCTTTCCGGAGCCCTGATCGCCAAACCTTGCGTCCAGCAGGAGATCGATTTCTACGAAGCTAGCGCTCTCCATCCCGAGTTTCAGGAGTTTATCCCTCTCTTCATTGGCTCGCTCTCGTCTGCTGATCAGCAACAACCGCTGGCGATTGCTGCTGCCCAAGGTCCTGGCGCTGTCTTTCTACCACCCACTGGCGATGCCCCGACGGCTTCAAACACATCCTCGGTTTCGTCACAACAAACACTCGCCCCGAGCATAGGAGCTTCTTCCGGGAGAGATCAGCCATGGGTGCCATCTGAAGGCAAGAAGCTAGAGACAGAACTTTCTATCGTATTGGAGAATGTTGCCGCGGGATTTCGTCGTCCAAATGTGCTAGACGTAAAGCTCGGAGCCCGGCTCTGGGCTGATGATGCGCCCCCTGCCAAGCGCAACAAGTTGGATACTGTGTCCAAAGAAACGACCAGCGGCAGCCTAGGCTACCGGATTGCTGGAATGAAAGTGTGGTCTGGTTCAAATGGCGAGACCGATGAGGGCGCCAGGACGGATCCGTACGCGACCAAGTACGAAGGGGCGGAGGGTGCCAGAGGAGAAGTCATCGAGAAAGATGGATATCGACGCTACGACAAGTGGTATGGCCGATCATTCAGTGCAGACAACGTTAAGGAAGGATTCGAGACTTTCCTCGCTGGAGCCAAAGCGGGCTCTGTGGATCGCTCGAAAATGGTCGCACGCCGACTAACCGAAGAGCTACAAAACGTACAACGTGTACTTGAGTCAGAGGAGAGTCGTATGTACTCCGCCAGTGTCTTGGTGATTTACGAAGGCGATCCAGAGGCAATGAATATTGCCCTGGAAGAGGAAAAGAAGATCCCCGAGCAAAAGGATTCAGAAGACGGGGATGAAGAAGACGGGGAAGTGGATTTCAAGTTCACGGAAGAGCCCCTCGAGCTTCTCGATGTAAGACTTCCAGACGGACTACCCCAAAAAGCTATAAACATCAGCTTCGACCCTCAAATGGCGCAAGTTCCATTGGAGGTAGACGATGACGAAGATGAAGAGGAAACCCCGAAAGTACACGACCTACGCATCATCGACTTCGCCCATGCGAAATGGACACCAGGGGAAGGACCCGACGAGAATGTCCTGATGGGAATTCGCAACTTGGTCAAAATTTTCAACGAGCTGGCCGAATGAGCACCTTTTACACCATGATTCCGTTGCCGGCAACGGGGCTCAACATTGGCGATTGGCCTTTTTTTTTTTTCATACGCATATTGACTCATAATGTATTAGCCATCATTAGCCACTATCATCTTCATCTTATTGGCAGGTAAACGAGTCAGTGCAAGCTCAGGCCAGTATTCTGTAATCTTACATTGCATCGGCCACTCCCGGCCAAGATTTATTCGGCAATAAGGCCTATAGCTTATAGGTATGCTGGTCAGCAGGTCATTCGATCCATGGATAGATGCAGCCCCTCAAACAGTGTTCATTCATTGATTAATTTTCCATTCCTCGCACAGTGTGACGACTTTGTTCAAATGCATGGTGTCCGGGCCGAGAGTTCATCTCATGCTTATAAATCTAGGGCGAGAACTTTGAGGCAATTCTCTCTTGCCAAAGAACGGTATGTTGAATAGATATTCAGATTCTAGCTGTTGTATAGCTAGCCTGAGGTTATGGAGCCAAGCACTTGTCCGGAAATAGCGGCTAACAAGACCCAACGAGTACACAAAAAAGGGAGAACAGGGATAAGAACATCACGAGGGTATGTAAGAGCCCCTATGCACTTTGAAATGCTTTAACTTAATCTTAACTCATTCTAGACAAGTTGAACGACTCCGATCCGATCTACCGTCGCGTTCCCAATTGGGAAGTTCATCGATGACTAAGAATTCAAGCCGGAGGCCCTCTTTTCAACTTCTCCAGATTCAAGGCTTGATCAATTGCACGCCACAATGTTTCCCACACGAGCCCTACTGGGCCGATCGGTCTGGAAAGGTAAGATCTGGCGGCCATCCCCACAAGCCCACATGCCATCAATTAAGAAGAATATCGCTGCTAACACGTTCATCCAGGCCCGAACATCGTCCCGTACGTGAAAACCCGCCATGCGCCATTCCATACGCCCTCCTGTCCTTGCAGATTCGAATAGAGACACGGAGCCAGAGACTTGATTGAAGTTCTAACATCTTCCTGCCGAACAGTCTTCCTCTCCCGCGCACCCTTCCCCCGCCGCCAAACACCCCCCCCGATCCGCACACAGAAGCGCGCAGCTACCATCCTGCCTAACTTCGTCGGCCTGCGCTTCGCTGTCCACAACGGCAAGACTTACGTGGAGGTCCAGATTACCGAGGAGATGGTTGGTCGCAAACTCGGCGAATACGTTGCGTATGTCTTCACAAGCCTTCCAGGTGTAACGGTGGTCGTGCTCAAGATGATGCTAATTTGCTGCCTCAGAACCCGCAAGCGCTTCACATACAAGCAGTCCAAGAACAAGTAAATGACTTGCTCAACTTTTTCGGTTCCGTGGTCCTCATTCTGCCTCGGCTTGTTCTCTCGCCTTCAAACCCTCGCTTCAACGAAGCAATCTTTTTGGCCATTGGCCGTGTACAGATATATCCAACACTTCCCTTGTGACATTACTTGTGGGATGGAGTTTAGCATGGAAATTACTCAATATCATTCATGACTGGTTTTACAGCTCATTTAAATAAGCATCCCAGTCTCAACTATTTACCCCATAGCAGTGTAATGACGAAAGTGACAAAAACTCCATTTTCTAGATCCGTGGATTCCCAACCAAAATGCCCAGGGCCGTGGGCAGGATATTTTCATCCGCGACCCCTTTTCTCAAATGTTGTGTACGCCCAGCGCCGAAACCCATCATAGCCACGAAACATAAAAGGGAGAGGATAGCACACGCGCGCATTCGAGTGTATCAATCACCTCCAAACTCCAAAGGTACAAGTTACCGGTAGAACTCGCCCCGCTTGACAGTCACGCCATATTCCGACACAGCCATGCCCAGATCCTCCATCGTCAAGACGGTTCGACCTTGGCCTGTACCGCCTGAACCACCACCACCAAATCCGGCGCGCTGGATTCCGAGGTGTGTGTTGGCTTTGTTGCCTTTTCCTCCGTCGCCGGCCACTGGAGCCGCGGGGCCTCCTGGGCCGCCGAGGCCAGAGGCGACGGTTAAGCTGCCCATCGGGTTGTTAGCGGAGGAGCTGTTCGAGGCGCGGATGCGGGCGAATTGATAGGAGTCTGCGGCGATGTCGGAGACGAACTTTTGCGTTGCGAGCGCGAGGAGGCGGGCGAGGTGGGGTGGAGTCTGGTTGGGGCCTGTTCCCGGTGGTGGTAGGCCCGCGAGGGTGAGGTAGTGAGCCGTGACTGCGTCGGGGATCTGGGAGAGATGTCAGCTTGTGCTTCTGAGGTGTGCTCTCGTTTGCTTTCATCGATCGTCTCGCTCCGGGTACATGTAGGACTCGGATGAAATTAAAAGAACGGGACGATAGATCGAAGGAAAGAGTAGAGTGAAGAACGTACGATCGGCGCATAATCATCCATTTTACTCAAGAACTCGCGGAGACTGGTCTCCTTCTTGGAGGGTGTCGGCGCGGGGGCGATGGGATCCACGGCATCCTCGGCATTGGCGCTCTGCGCTGTTCCGTCGGCGTTCATGTCGATATCCTGCTCGATGGAAGGGTCGAGGTCAGGTTCGGGTTTGATAGCAGAGTCGGCAGTCTCAGCTGGTGTGGAGGGCTGCTCAGACCCGTTGGGTTGGGAAGGGTCGGCCATCTTCAAACCCTCGTTACGTAGACGCTTTGAGATTGGGCTGCAGGGACCGGGGATGAAGGGTCCAATCAATGCAGTTGAAGTTGTTGGAACGTCGACTTTGTCGCGCCAGTCACACGCGGGCGGAGGAGCCGTGCACGGCCCACATTTGCGGCGGAGTTGAACTACATCTCCATCTTCATCTACTGATTTACACTATCAATCTATCAAACTATCAATCTATCTGGCTATCCAAGTATCAAACTCACACACTATCGGCATCTACGGGGACCCTGATGATCTGAAAATCGTATCGTTATTTCACACGTGCTATCGCTATGTACTCATACAGTAAATGGGAAAGCCCCATGAGCATCGTAAAGCAAATCTCTGTTAGAGACTTCATTGTACATTCCTTCCTTGACTCCGAATTCAAAATGCGAGACAATCATCTCAATTATCTACTGGCCCAGCTGCATGTGTGGATCGATATGATGATCCGGCGTCTGCGAAGCATGCTGCTGAGGGTTGTACTGGCTGCCGTGGACTTCCTGGCTAAGGGTTTGCATCAGATTTTGCTCTGCAGTCTGGTCAAAGACGGCCTGGCTATTGGCGTCCGGGGGTAGGCTGTGGCTTGGTGAGGCCGACATCTCATGGCCACCGACGGGCGACTGATGGGCTCCCGCCAGCGCCATCATCCCCTTGATACCTTCCACGTGAGCCTTGTCTTCTTCACCTTGCTTCTTCTGACGCTCCCGGGCCTCACGCTTGGCAGCCTGGGCGGGGGCGCGGGTCTTCAGCTCTCCCGTAACGAACTTGAGGTAGTAGGGAACCTCGATTCCACTCTTCAAGAAGAAAAGCTTCAAGTTCCGCGCCTTGTCCTTGAGCTGAACCTGATTGCGGTCCTTCAAGGCTTCACTGATGGTCCCGCCGGGCCCAAACATGGCTAGAATCTGACTCCAATGAGGACCCTTGACACGGTCCAGTCCAGCCATCAGCGCATTCTCTTCTTCAGTTGTCCAAGGGCGGCGCTGGCTGGGTAGGCCAGACTTGCGGCTCGTCGGGGAAGATTTTGCCGAGGCAGCCTGGCGAGCTCGCTCGTAGAGCACCTGGGTAGGCTGCGACTGAGAGTAGTGAGGGATCCCTGGCATGTAGACATGACTAGCGGACATGCCATTGGCTCGCGCCTGCATAGCCTGAGCAGCATTGGGCTGGAACTGCTGGAAATTGACCTGCAGCGGGCTCTGCTGGAAACTCAAGCCGTGTTGCTGTTGATATCCACTGGGTGGCGTGGGGCTGTGGTGATATTGCTGAGGAGCCGGCTGTTCTGGCTGTTGAGCAGGGGTATAGCCCTGAAGATATTGGTTCTCTGGCTGGGAGGTGTGCTGGTGTTGTTGTTGTTGGTGTTGATGTTGTTGTTGTTGCGGTTGATGCTGTTGCTGCTGCGGTTGCTGCGGCTGCGGAGGTGGAGGCTGAGAAGGGGATTGACTCGCTTGAGACGGTGGTTGCTGCTGGTGCTGGTGTTGCTGTTGGGATTGCTGCTGAGAACGACGAAGACCATGGCCCTGGAGGGCAATCTGTGCAGCACGAGCAGCGCGGGCCACAAGATCTCCGTGCATGTTGCGATCAACAGGAACCTCGACCGGTTGAGTGACCGCGAACTGACCCTGGTGGGTAGTAGTAGGGGACTCTTGAACATCACCGTTGGAGCTTGAAGGCTGTCTTCCTTTGACCGGCTTCTTCCCCTAGTGCTCATTAGAAACCGTTCTGTCGAAGTAACATAGTAAGAGACAAACCTGTTGAGTGTTGATAGCATCGAAATTCTTTGAAATGTAAGAGCTGAGCTCCCAAAGGAAGTCTTCCCAGTGGTAATTGTCAGGCAATGCCTTTAAGGCCTCCTCATCATTAATCTTGCGTAACAAAATGTCACGGCGAGAATTGAGTCGGCTGACAAAATCGGTCTCACTTGGGGCCAACTGTCGGGAACCTGGGCGTCTCGCCAACAATCGCTGCTCCATATCTTCGGGGAACAGTTCATACAGGAGCTGTGTCCGGGTGCGGGACTTGTTGTTCATCGCTGCGATGAACGCTTGTGTCTTGAGATCCAGGTACAGACCACTTTGCGCCTTAAGCAAGCGATTGCCCTCGGGCACAAAAACATCCAGAAAGTGATCGTTGAGCTCCGCAAAACCAATCTCTTGCGAGCCAAAGATGCTCGACACAAATGAGGCCAAGTTGGCCTTGCGAATGACATCAAGCTGGGAGCTCTCCGTGATTTCAATATCGGTGGGTTGAAGGAAAGAGTTTTTTACGCTGTAGACACGCTTGGTGTGGTCGAACAAAGATCGCATGGTTGCATAGGCCTGACCGTTCTCGGAGTCCGGCTCGGACACCATAGCAGTGAGATCTTGATAGCTGTTCTTGGACAAGAATGACAGTATTTGGGTAGACTAATAAAGATCAGAACTCGTCTCTTCGCACGGCGTATTTGGAACTTACCAGGTTATCCAAGATGGGCAAGCTCTGGATCTTCAAATGTGAGTTGGCCTTCAGGAACGCATAGCCTCGTGCTCCGGGGAATTCATTGGTTGCAGGAATCTCCTGCGGGCCCATCAATACGGTATTTTCCTGACGGTCTGTGTGGTCCATGATGTCGGAGATGATGGAAGTGACATCGGCGTTGACGTTGGAGCCTCCATCATGCGGTGATCTCTCAGGCTGGTTATGACCACCTTGAGACTGATCGTTCGACTCGACAGTGTCGACGACACTTTCACCAAGGGCGTTGGCTAACTCTTGTTCAATCTTATGACCTGCGCCGTGCTCCTCCGACATGAAATGCTGGATCGAAAGGTCTTCATCCGGCCCAGAATCCGTGCGGCGCTTCTTCGCCGCGGGTGGCGATCCATGTTCCGCATCATCTAAAGGATGAGAGGGTTTTTGATCTAGTAGTCGATCAGATAAGGCGTCAGTCACAAGGATACCGGATTGCGATGTTCAAGATAAGGTTTATGGCAATTGCGGGTGGTCGTAGCTTGCGACGGCATGGACGGGGAAACATTGAAACTCACCAAAGTCATCAACGGTATCGAATGAAGGAAGCTCATTCGAACCGTCAAAAGACGGTTGATTGCCTCGTGTTTCGACCATTGGGGCGCAACAAAAGGTAGGGTTGGGCAGTCAACTTCCAAGAGCAGAAATGAGGGCTTAGGGGTAGGGCGCATTTGTAGGGCTTCGACGAGGGTTGAGATTTGCCGCTCGGGCGGTGCAAGGTTTTTCTGCCACTGGGGCCTCGTGATTGGTGATTGCGTGAAGACTCCCTCCACCGCCCACAAGGTGGGAAATATGTGCGAGAGACGGGAATTGTTAGCATTTTATGGGGGTAATTGATGTTTCTGCTCAATTCTCATCTGTCTGAATACCCTCGTATTCCCATCTACCTCTTTGACGGTCATTGAGCAACCGTCTTACTGTGGCGCTGACGCTGATCCTGATGTTGACACCTGAGGCAGAAAGGCAACATGAACGTCCCCCCGGATCTGCGAGCTCAGCCCTAGCTCCCCACAAAGGAATTTTCGATCACGAAAACAAGCCCTGGCCACTTAAAAGAGCTAGTCTTTAGTTGTTTCCTTGAGAGGGTCCTCCGACATCCCCACTTCTTCCCGCTCCTGGAGATCAAGCTCCTAAAATGCGGTGTTACTTGTGCGCGTCATCGACCCGAGGCTCCTCGGTCCCTCCATACTTTGCGTGTAACCCTCCAACCACACATCATAGCAATACCAGAGCACTTGAAAATGATTCATTACTTCTTCTGCCAGAATGCCAGAAAGAGGATGTCAACATTTAGCAGAAGAACAGCTCTTTGATGGACAATATAGCCAATTATACCATTGCGGACGTTTTTATCTCACTTAAACTCTCCATATAAAAGGCATGACTTGACTGGGTACAACATAGTCTCGATATATGGGTCCATGATTTCTCAAGATGCAAGGCGCTCGTGTGCCGAGGATTCCGAAACCCTTTCAAACCTATGGTCCATCCGTCGAAAATCATCTTGTCGAAAGGTAAGACTCACTTCCGAATGCAGATGATATCCTTGGTTCTTTCCCTGGTTTCCCTGAATCTATAGGCTATGCTCCAGGGGTCTGGCCCATACATCCTACCCTGGGATTGAGGTGGACTACAGTTTGCTAGCTTTATTACCCGTGGCTTTCCCAGGTCCGCGAGCGAACCCCCGCCTGAATGTGCTTTCCTACTTCTACTATTGGCCGTTGAAGTGATAGGATAACCTTCATTCGCGCTTTATAGGTCGACACCAATCGTCGCCATCATGTTTGCCCATCGACAATTGCTCGCTTCTGCTCTATGCCTTCAGGCGTCTATGCTTGTTACAGCGCAAGACTATGGCGCGAAAGTATGGGGAGTCTTCGCATATACCGTACACGGCGAAAGTATTCCCACTGTTCTCACAGTTTCGCCTGGATCCAAACTTTTGACGGAATTTGGTGCCAACCAGCTCCAAGCTGCTGGATCATCCTTCCGGGATCGCTATGTGCCGACTACCGATGGTAATAGCAGTGAAACTGCCATCGTGTACTTGCCGCCGGATTCCCTCAATGCGGAAGATGTTAGTGTACTTTCGATGGCCGATCAATACGTTTCGGCCTCCGCCCAGGCCTTTATGCAGGGTTTGTACCCTCCTCTCGGCGAATCGGATATTACCAGCTCTGAATCGACTGATAATGCAACAATTGACATGGCACCATTGGATGGATATCAGTATGCTCATATCATTACACTTGGCGAGGCGGATCCTAGTTCCATCATGGTGGATGGATCTGCTCAGTGCGACATGCACCAGACGGCCGAAGCCGAGTATAAAGATAGCAGTGATGCTATGAGAATCACAAAGGAGTCTGTGGATTTCTATGTTGGTCTTCTGGATGACGCTCTTGGTCCGGCATTTGATGCAACGACTGCTACATACCGAAACTCCCCCGAGGTCTCTGAGTATATGGACTACGAAGCTATCCACAACAGCTCGTTCATGGACACTGTCAGTGATAGCGATCTGAGCCGAGCTCGCTGGCTCGCAGATCAGTACACCTACGCAACGAATGGTCAGGACTCTACCGCCACTAGCAGCCTTTCCACGATTGGCCAAGTAAACGCAATCGCTGGTCAAACGTTAGCGTCCAGTTTGTTGAGCGCGTTTGATAAGAATATTGAGCACTTCGGTGCTCACCAGCAGATGACACTCCTCTTTGGAAATGATGCACCTGCTGTTGCCCTGGCTTCTTTGATGGGCATGGCATCTCAGCAGCAATCCAACTTTTATTCACGCCCCACCCAAGGTGCTTCTCTGATTTTTGAGCTCTACAGCTTCGCATCTGATGAGGTGTATCCGACATGGCCGGGAACCGACAACCTGTACGTGCGTTTCTATCTGCACAATGGAACAGATGCCTCGACTGAGTTCCAATCGTTCTCCTTCTTCGGCTACGGACCGAGCATCGAGTACGTCCCGTGGACCGAGTTCAAATCAGAGCTCGAGACCTTTGCAGTATCTTCGACCGAGGAGTGGTGTACTAAGTGTGATGCACAGTCAATCTTCTGTAATGGTGTGCTCAATAACGACAAGCCTGCGCCGAAGAAGCAGATGCAGCCTGCGGTGGCCGGTGTTATCGGTGCCGTGGTCACACTAGTCGCCGTTGGTCTGCTGACCATTGTCGGGTTCTTGATCTGCGGTTGTCGTAAATGCAAGATAGCTCACAAACCTAGCATTGGCGGCTTCAAGGGCAACGGAAAACTCGCTAGTGACACGGACGTCACGTTCCGCAACCCTATCTGGGGCGGCTCCAAGGCTGCAGGTGTTGAAGAGTCAGACGGTGTCGCAGGTGCTGATTTTGGCCCCGGACATGAGCGATTGGGTAGTTGGGAGATGGGCCAGCAAAAGAAGGAATTTGGCCAACCTGATTCTGCGACTATGACGAAAGATCGCGTTCCTATGTCGGTTGCATGGGATGAAATGGAAGAAGAGTGGAGAATTTACAGTGGACTCCAGCCTGTCAAGGCTCGGGAGAGCGTTTAATAGATATAGTATTTGATGAAGACTCGGCCTCTTCTGGTGCGTTTCGGTGCCTTAAGTATCTTTATTCGTTGACATACAGGCAAGCGCCAGGGCTTTCCAGGCAGAAAAAACAGCGTCAAAAGCTCTCTTGATATCAGTCTTCTTCCCTTCTTTTATTCTACCCTGGTAGAATTCACACGAAATCTTACCCACAGACACCAACAAATGGATGTTCTTCAGGAGCCGCATCGGCGTTACTGAGTTTGACGTCATCACAAGTGATAGGGAATTGCCTTATATCAACTCCGAAGTTACTGCCTCAACGACTTCACCTAGCTCTGCTAGATGATCTATGGGCTCTCAACTCTTGAGGCGGATTGAGTGAATGAGTTCTTTTGGATTCTCAAGTTCAATCACGTCATCTGGGGATTCACCGCGTAGCCCTATTTGTAATGATTAGGAGATACCGCTGAATCAAGGATCATACGTTGTCTTCCTGGGTGATCTTGAAGAATACATTGGACAAGAGCAGAAAGTAGACTCGAAAGGCCTTGATCACATTCTCAAATCATTCAGGAACAGGAGCAGGTCTTTATCTTGAACTCAGTAAAATACGGATAAATGAAGTCCGTATTTCCGAGATGCAGTCGAAATCACGTGTGGCAGATTGCAACCTGTCGCTACTCAAACGCTTCGAAGATTTTGTTTTCCAGTCCAAATAAACAAAGAGAGCACTTCACTCGTATGACTGATTTTCAAATACTCCATAGCCAATTCACTTTCACTCTATCGTTGGAAGAGTTGATCAATCATAGTAGACAAAAATACAATAGGCTGAAGAAGGCGTATTGAGGAGCCAAGGCCGGTGGGAATGCGATGAATTAGTCAGATTTCCCTCCCGGGGGCTGCGTTCGTCTCCACTTTCGACTCCTTCTCTTTGCCTCCCTCCAATCTGTCCTTGCTCATTCATTTTTGTTCGCTCTAAGATGCGGCTTTTATGAGCCTCGTTGCGCGATACTGAATTTCCGTTTATTCGGGTGGATAGCCCTCGTTGCAATTATAGTTGGCCAGGTTGGCCCCGGCGTATCTCCATCTTGCCCGGCTCTGAACATCCCCCCTCACATCGCCCGTTCCTTCACTTCGTGCATCTTGCCTTTTGAGGCCGATCTCCACCGCCCCAGGAGATAGTTAGTTCCAGTCTTCGCAAGTCGTCCGTCATGACACAGCTTTTCGCATCCAGTCCCTCGGCCATGTCTAACGAAAAGCGCGGGAATTTCCCTGGCCTTACGCTGCCCTCTCGCAAACACTCCAACGAGTCCGGTCATCTTCCGACAAAGATTAAGAACTTTTTCCGGATCAACAGTTCCAGCAGCAACTCTTCAGCGCCGAGCGGCAGCCCGTCTAGCAATGAACGCGAGAGAGATAACGCTTCGCCCGCCAAAAACGAAAAGACGTTCCGGCAATCTCGATTCCTGCCTACCATCGGTCGAAACCGATCAACAACCGTGGCCAGTGAGGGCAACCCTCTCGACGACGGAGTTTCTCCTACAGCGACCGCCAATCCATACTTTGCCCACCAGGGTCAACCTGCATTGCGACATCGGAACGATGGGTCTGTGCCTCGTCCCCGCCTGATACGCCAGAGCTACAGGTTACCGGAGTGTCGGCAGTAGAGCAGGCTACCACCGCCAACAAAGAAGAGCTGGCTCGCAAGTTGCGTCGCGTGGCGTCTGCTCCCAATGCCCAAGGTCTCTTTGCAAGCGGAGAAAATCGTCCTCAGCCTATTGAGATCAGCAAAGAGGCTCTTGCGGAATTTCCTGGTTCAATCTCGGCCAACGAAAAAGAACTCTCCCTGTCCGTGCCCTCTATCGGTCTGGCCCACAAGCTGGCCAACGAGGAGAGTAGTTTCCGCCGCACTTACAGCTCGAATTCGATCAAGATTCGCAACGTGGAGGTGGGACCGGCTAGTTTCGATAAAATTAAGTTGATTGGCAAAGGTGATGTCGGAAAGGTATACTTGGTCCGCGAAAAGAAATCCAGCCGTCTTTATGCCATGAAAGGTATGCTACATATTGAGAGTCTCGCGACTAGTTTGCCAATATTAACCTTTTTCTAGTTTTGAGCAAGAAAGAAATGATCAAGCGCAACAAGATCAAGCGTGCTCTGGCTGAGCAGGAAATCCTGGCAACATCGAACCATCCGTTCATTGTCACCCTGTACCATTCGTTCCAGTCTGAGGATTATTTGTACCTCTGTATGGAGTACTGCAGCGGAGGAGAGTTCTTCCGAACTCTTCAAACTCGACCTGGCAAATGCATTTCGGAGGACGCTGCCAGGTTTTATGCTGCTGAGGTGACTGCCGCACTCGAGTACCTCCATCTGATGGGTTTCATTTACCGTGATCTTAAGCCTGAAAGTATGTTTAGTCATCTCAATCCTGATTCCTGAACATTGGCCTGAGAACATTGACTAAAACCTCCCCAGATATTCTTTTGCATCAATCTGGTCATATCATGCTGTCAGACTTCGATTTGTCAAAGCAGTCCGGGCCCGGTGGTGCTCCTACTATGATCCCTGGGCGGGTTGGTGGCAATGCCAGTGCTGCTCTTCCTACCATTGACACCAAATCCTGCATTGCTGACTTCCGCACAAATTCTTTCGTTGGAACCGAGGAGTATATCGCTCCCGAGGTCATCAAGGGCTGCGGACATACCAGTGCAGTCGACTGGTGGACTCTGGGTATCTTGATCTACGAGATGTTGTATGGAACCACTCCATTCAAGGGCAAGAATCGTAATGCAACGTTTGCCAGTATCCTGCGCGATGATGCGCAGTTCCCTGAGCACACGGGTGTGCAACCGACATCAAATTTGTGCAAGTCCTTGATCCGGAAACTCTTGATCAAGGACGAGACGAAGCGTCTCGGTGCCCGTGCCGGTGCCTCGGATGTCAAGACCCACCCCTTCTTCCGCACGACACAATGGGCACTCATCCGTCACATGACACCACCCATGATTCCAAATCAGGGTCGCGTCGGTACAGACACAGTGAACTTCCGCAACGTCAAGGAAAGTGGCAGTGTCGATATCGGTGGTACCAATCCCGCTAAAATGAAGGGAGTCCCCATGGACTCTGGCCTGGCAACCCCCAACGGCGAGTTGAACGATCCTTTCGAGGAGTTCAACAGTGTCACTCTTCACCACGAGGGAGACCACTAATAGTGCTTGCGAGCATAGTCCATAATGTATGTTGCTGTTCTTCATTTTCTCCTGCCACATGGGGAACGGCCGCCTGGGCATCGGCTCGTTAACGACCATGATGCATTGACGACTGCATTCAAATTTATTGTTTTCTTGCATTCCCCCGCAATCTGTCCGATTGGAAGGGGTGACTCAAGGCTTTCCGCGTTGATTCACATGAGCTTACTGCTTTATGGATTCTTGTTTTTCTGGCCATCTCCCGCTTTGCATCTTGCATTCTCAAGATCGCCGAAGGTTTGAAATCGCGTGCTTCTCTCCATATTTATCACCCCTTCTCTCATGATTCCATCCTCTTCTGGATCTCCCTGTGTGGATCTCAGCTTTTGCTGAATGCTGCGGTATTCATCGGCTCACTCTTTCTAGTGTGCAGCGGGCGGCGTTATGGATATGTGTTTTTGAATACTTGTGATATTTTCGGTTTCGTGTTGGCTTTCTTCATTTTTGCCTTTGAATCTTATAGTCTCATGGCGCGGTTCTATCCTTTAACGAAAGTCGGTTCTATCTTGGCCTTGCAATGTGATTTGTACCTGATGCGAAAGCGGCCTGTTTTTTTGCTGGGCTAAGTGCGTGTCTCTGCGACGATTGAAAGTCACAAGAAAAAAATCCTTGTCGCAGAATCATCCTCCAAGTCATTGTAGAATCGATCCGTATCATCACTTAGTGCCAAGATGAGTTGTATGCTTCCGGGGCATTTACGTGGAACAGTCCCGCCCAACTCAACCTTAGAAATCGGGCTAACAACCAAAACACCTTCCGCTTCACGTGCTCCTCTTTGAATGAACAACACCACCTCAACCATCCACCATGTCCGCCTTTGCCGCCCCCGAAGACCCAGATGCTCAAGACTACTCTTTCGCCGAAGACGACCCCGCATGCACAACCCCTCCCATTCCGCAAGAACAAAACATATCCGACGCGGAGAACCCCCAGGCCCACAACTGCTCCAACAACCCTCTTCTAGGAAACGACAATCCCCTCGTTTCTGATCTCGAACAAGAAGTCCTTGACGAATACTCGCGACTCCTCCGAAACGTGAACCAGGTACGTTTCCCTGACGCGCAGTTCCCCGCAATGGATGTACCCGAGCTCTCAACTAATCTTCAAATTTGCTTAGCTCTCTGAAAAGGTCGCCGATCTCGCAGGCTCCCCAGCTTCCATGACTCTCGATGGAATGAGGCTCCTAGAGCGCAAGACTGCGACCGTGTGTACACTGCTCAAAGCCAGTGTTTACAGTATTGTTTTGCAGCAACAGATTTGGAATGAAGACCAGGAACAGCAGCAGCAGACTGAGAATTATGGGTTTCAGGATACGGAGTTTCAGCATGGTGGGGTTTATGAGGGGGATGGAGATGTGACATTCCAGTGATCTTTTCTTTGGTTGTGGGATTGGGGTGTTTTATTTATCTGCGTATACCCTAGGCGCGTTTTAGTTAATTGGCGTGGCATTCGGAATAGGCAGTGTTTTGAGGGATCATGGGGGGAACTTATATCCGCATACATACTGCCGTAACTTGGAGATAATTAACGTTCAGATGTGGATATATCTGTCGGGGCTACCCCAAGGCATGTTAACGATACCCCGAAAGAAGGATGCATCGAGATACCCATGTCTCAAAAGACTTTGGGACTATCGAGAAACTGCCTGAGAGGCTTGAAAGAATTCAGAAGAATATAGAAACCAAGTGTTTGTACCACATCTACAAATTTCCTTGTTCCGTCGGTTTATTCCCAGCCCTGAAGGTTTGCATATGTTCAAAATTTTTTTAAAAAAAACAATGCTATTGTTGATTGATCCTCTTGGAATATATGATGAACAGGTAAAAATACAAGTACATGCAAAAGAAAGGAGAAAAGAGACATTATATACACGCCGAGGGAATATGCACGACTCGACAACTCAAGTGAGCTTAGACCTTGCCTGCATAGTACACATTGCGCACATCGACCATCTTCCTACCGCGAGCCCGGGCAACTTCCTCAGGATCCTTCTGGCTCATGAGCGCCTCGTAGGCGGCCTTCACGGTGTTCATCTTGTTCCGGGAGCGTCCGACCCGCGCAGCGAGATCGTGGATACCAGCGGCACGACACATTTCGTAGATAAGGTACTGGACACGGAGACCGAAGCCTAGAAGAAGATTAGTGGTGATCGTGCGACTGTAGAGTCATATAGCATACCTGGGGGACGGTGCATCAATTGCAACTCCACGGCTCCGACCTTGCCCTCAACATCACCGAAGATCGTGCGGTTCTCGTAGCGGGGGATGGGCTGCATGTTGCGGATAGCACGGTACTGTGACTGAATCTTCGCATCGGAGGCTTCGTCAGACTTGCCCTCACCGATGCCCAAAAGACCGTTGCCATTGCCAGCGATGGAAAGGCGGTAAGCACGGCGGACCTTACCCAGACGAGTCTGGTTCACGACGCTGTGGGACACCAGGGTCTTGGTGCGCAGATCCCTGACCTGGCGCTCTGTGTAGCCCGTGGCGAGGAGAAGGCTCTTGAGAGCATCAGTCATCTCCTCTGCCGCCAACGAACGCTCCTTCTCACCACGCTCTTCTGCGGTCTTGCGTTCTTCCACACGGGGCTCGTCGATAGTCTCGTTGGGGCCGAAAAGGTCAGGAACCAGCACGCTGTGAGGATCCAGCTCGGCCTCTTCCTTTCCATTGGTGACGCGAAGTGATTCCGCGAACCGGACAAAGTCAGCACCTGTCGGGTTCTCGGGACCCTCGGCGAAGAAACGGCCAAAGTCCTCCATGAACTCGCTCTCGCTCTTGAGTTTCATGTTGTAGTCCGAGTTCGACTTGGGGGCGCGAACATTGCGGTCGACGCTGGGCTCGATCACGGAGAAGTCGTCTAGGTACTTGAATGCCAACGGGTCGGCACGCTCGTGGAATTGCTCGGCGAAGTCCTCTGGGTCGATGGCGGCCTCGCCGGCTTTGATGGCCTCCAATTGCTCGGACGAGTACACCTTGGCCAGTTTGGCCTGCTCTTCCTCGGTGTACGGAGCGGCCTTGATGTTACGGAACTTCGGAGTCCGCTTCGACAATGATGCCGGTGTCGGGTGGAATTGGCGACGGGGAACTCGCGTGATCGGAGTGGCAGCACGGGAGAAGCTGCAGAACAGACATCTTGCCGGCCGGGCAAGAGTCATGATGAAGGGTGATAGTACTCGACAGCTAGCAATTCGCTAGCCACGAGCTTTGAAACAAGAAAGGAATGGAAACACAGCGGAGCCTCGACACGGACAACAACGAAGTTTGGCGGTGTTGAACTCGGGAGGAATTTCTTGCTCGCGAGCGGTGAGCCCCCGGCCAATCAGTGGTGTCGCAGATCGCCTTTATAATTAATTTTCAGAATTTCGTACTTTTTGGATCTTCGTTCATGTTGGCCCTGCGCTCGTCTACTCGACGGTTTCCTTTCGCTTGCTCGGTTCTGTCTCGTTCGATTGTCAGAGGACAGTTCCTTAATCTTTCGACCTCGCCCATAGCCAATGCGCCACTCCCCGTCGCAATAATGCAGAACACTCCGAAGAAGCACTTTGGCGGCAAGAAGTTCAAGAAGGCCAAGGTCGAGCGCAAGGATAAGGCTAGTGGTTTTGATGAAGTTCTTCAGGCCGATATCGATCAGCTGCTCAAACGCAACCGCCCGGAAGAAGACCAGAATGGCGACCAGAACCCCGCGAAGCCCATTCTCCCAGAGACCTTCACCGAAATCGACGTGACAGTATCCGAGCTTTCCTCCACCGGTGATGGACTTGCGCTGTCGGAGAAGGCGGACCATGTGTTTGTGGTGCCCTTCACAGTCCCTGGGGACAAGGTTCGGGTGAAGGTTATCCGCCACCACCCCGCGCTGTCATACAGTGTCACCGATTTCCTGAGTGTGATTGAGCCGGGGCCTCAAAGAAATGACTCTTTGATTGGATGCAAATACTTCAGTCAATGCTCGGGGTGTCAATTGCAGATGATGTCGTATGAGGACCAGCTGGCGCATAAGCGGCGCATCGTCGAGAAGGCTTATGCCAACTTCTCTGGACTGATTCCCGAATTGGTTCCCAACATTGGAGAAACGTTCCCCTCTCCCATGCAATATGGATACCGCACAAAACTCACACCTCACTTTGCGAATGGCGTTGGTCGCAGGAAGAAGCAAAAAGCTCAAGAAGAGTCCGGCGAGGTTGAGATTGAAGTACCTCCCATTGGATTCACATACAAGAACCGGCGGACAGATCTTGACATTGAGGACTGCCCTCTTGGAACCGACGTTGTGCGTCTTGGTCTCAAGAGTGAGAGGAAGCGTGTTGCTGCAAACATCCGGTCCTATAAGAAGGGCGCTACTCTGTTGATGCGGGAATCGACCAGCCGCATCTCCAAGACAGCCCCAGAAGACTCCGAGACCAAGATCAATAACGGCTTAGTACCGACTCCCGGTGCGGATACCGGGGACGTAATTCGCGTTGAGCGCGAAAACTACATCGAAGAGAAACGCTGTATCACCGACAACAACGCTACATCTGTCGAATTTATTGACGACTACGTCTTCAGCAACAAGGCCGGTGGTTTCTTCCAGAACAACAACTCGATTCTTTCTGGTTTTACCGAGTTCATTCGCTCACAGGCCATGCCTCCTGGCAACGATCAAGACTCCAAGCCAATCAAGTACCTTCTTGATGCCTACTCTGGCTCCGGGCTTTTCACCATTACTCTGTCCCCACTCTTCAAATCCAGCCTCGGTGTCGATATCGCCGGTGACTCTATCATCTGCGGGCGCGAAAACGCCAAGGCTAATAATTTGCCCAACACCGGCTTCGCTGCTGCTGATGCTGCCGTCCTGTTCAAGGACGTTCCTTATCCGCCTGACCAGACTCTACTCGTCATTGACCCGCCGCGCAAGGGATGTTCCGAGGACTTCATTAAGCAGATGCTTGACTACAAACCTCGGCGCGTGGTCTACGTCAGCTGCAATGTGCACACCCAGGCCCGTGATGTGGCTCTGATGGTCCAGGGTGACGAGACAAAGAATGTCCGCTACGAAATCGAGAGCATTCGAGGATTCGACTTTTTCCCCCAGACTGGACATGTCGAAGGTGTTGCCATTCTTAATCGTGCCGAGTTCCCTCCCAAGGAGAACTTTGCCTGAAATTGTACACCAGGGTGGTAATGTGTGTTTATATAGTACCCGGAACTGGAGACATGACACGTCTAATACCTGCATCTTGGTTGTGGCGTTCGGTTTGGCAAGGGAGACTAAAAGCGTGAACAGAAAGAGGAATTTTGCATTTTCATACGCTTCTGAAACAAATCAAAGAGTCTCAACCAATCCCCTCTCTATCTACTCGGGACATCCGGAACCAGTTGTAGCATCCTTGGACCCAGCGCCATGCCGCCCGCTTTGGAGAACAAAAAGAGGAAAAGTGTCACGAGGAGAGGGCAGAAAGACATGAGAAAAAGCTATGGACTATGAACAAAGGTCCAGCTACACCAGCTGACAAAAGGACATGAGATAATAAGGATAAATGACAACCCACTCTACGAGCTTCCGGGACCACCGAGCAGTGCGAATCTCCGCACAATGCTAGGACCGATCTCGTCGTACTCGGCCTTGGTGTGGCAGTAGCTTCGGAATTCGGGCGTCTGACCCAGCAGGCTGCCTCCGAACCAAGGTCCGTGTCGCTGGCGCTTGTGTGTAACAACCGCGACGTCCAAACCACCACTGCGCGCACCACCGCTGCGGGCCTCGGATGCGCGAATGCGAGCATCCACGAGATGACGAATGTCACGCTGTAGACGGCGGCCGAAGTCCTTGTACAGGGTGGAACCACCGGACAGGACAATGTTCTTATAGAGACCCCTTCGAACGTCAATGGGCGAAGACTGGATAACACCGTCAACAACGTTGGGGAGCGGGGTCAGGAAGTCGGAGGAATAAATCTCGGGATTGAAGAAGATCTCCGGGGCGAGGAAGCGCTCGTAGCCAACATCGATCTGAATGCTGCGGCCGTTCGGGGACGTCACGGTGTGCTTCAAGAGGCGATCGGGTTCGCGGTCATAACGAGCGAATTCCTTGACGATATCCGGGCTGACGTAGCAGTATTCCTCCTTCACCTTTTCGGCGGTCTTCAAGCTGCTGTCAGGCTCACCGCGGTCACGCAGCAAGCTCTGCACGAAATATGTGATGTCACGACCAGCAATAGGAATGCTCTTGATGGAGGAACCGATAACGTAGCCCTCGGCCACGGGAATAACGTGCGTCACACCATCACCAGAATCAATTACAGTTCCGGTCAGGGACCGATCGGTGACCTTGGAGGAGGTCCACGAGGCGGCGAGGGCAAGCACAGCTTGGACGGCAATGTAGAGACCGGCGCAGTTGAAAGATTCAAACATAATCTCTGCGGTGTTTTCGCGATTCTCAGGCGGGTTCAGCGGCTATATTGATGCCTGGGTTAGCATTCTAGGCCACTATGACCGCCTGCGGGGGAGGTGCATATTTGGGGGGTCGGGCGCTGGCTTACAGGTTCGGTGAGGAGGAAGTAGTGGTCTTCGGGCTCGACGCGGAGATACTTGAAAATTGAGTTCGACCAGAAGCGCTCCATATGATCCCAGTTCTCGATCTGACCGTGTCGAATGGGGTAGTTCACACCGTATCCGGGGCCATTGCCGGCGGCCAAAGCCTCATCACCGATGAAGAAGTCCAGGTCCTCGGTGCCACGCTTTCCAGATAGATGTGAGCTGGCTCCAGCACTACCAGAGAGGAACGAGGGCTTGTTGGCGACAGCAGGCCGAGAACCCGCGGAGCTTCCAGCGCTCCCGGCACCAGCCTTGGTTGCAATTGCAGTGGGGAAGACGAAAGACGGCGAATCGTTACCGGCGAATCCTGTAGTCGGCAAGAACTATCGTTAGTTTCCACGTGCTGATCGATCATAGCAATTGAATCGAATTGCTTCGCATGCGTCACCTACCAAGCTTAGAGTAACCAGTACCGCTGTGAGAAGACTGGTTAGTAATGAGCCAATTCCACTGCAGCTGCGCAACTTACTTGTCCATGACAACGGCTGGTGTTTGAGACGCCATGATGGGCAGGGAATATCAGGACCAATGCGAACACAGAGAGGTATACCAGGTCCGCCTTCGAAGGGGGGGTGATGAAGTCGTGGCGGAGCTCAGGCAGACAAGGCGGGGAGCGTGCTTACCTAAGAGGGGGTCACATCAACATCATGTGCCCTTCCCATAGTCGAATTTGATCAAACTAAAAATTTAAAGGAAAGAACAGTCCTTTCATAATCACTTTACCATGGGGATGGAAAAGCAGCCAAGCTGATATAAAATGGAAGGAGCCTCTATCTTTGGTGGTCGGGAAACCCACACGCGTGACTCTCAGCTCTACACATCTCTTACCATTTTATCTTGTCTCTCTTGACCTTGACGCACAGGTGTACAGTCCCCCAAGGTGGTCACTGACTTTATTCTTCCTTTCTATTCATACCCCTGTTGTTAACCAACTTTGACCATCGGTATTCTGCATTCTCTGAACAAGGCGTCGGAACTGCTGCTGTCGCCAATATCCCATAGTTGTGTCTACGCAGAATAACGCGCATACGTACTCTGTTCACGCTCTCTTGAACTTTTTACGCGCCCTGCAGACCTGGTTTGCATGCTCTTGTACTCTCAAAGGTAACTCGCTTGCGGGCTTCCAGCCTCTGCTCGCCGCCTTCACTTGACAGCAGCCCATGGCGCCACACAACGATTCTCCACGTCCCTCTGGCCCAGTTGCCGAGCAATCTACCAACATGGAACGAGGCAAACGGTCCAAAGTTCCATGTGCTGTGTTTGTCCATGCCGGTGCTGGATATCACAGCCGAGAGAATGAAGCGAAGCACCTGAAGGCCTGCTCAGAGTATGTGACTCTCCTTTCTACTTGACAGATTACAGCTGATAACTTGATTTAGATCGACCAGGGCTGGGATGATTGTCCTGCAGACAGGGGCGACTGCGGTCGAGGCAGTGGAGATGGCGCTCTCAATGCTCGAAGACAATCCCATCACCAATGCAGGGTATGGTAGCAATCTGACTGCGAAGGGTGTTGTCGAATGTGATGCGTCCATCATGGATCATCTTGGCCGTAGTGGTGCCGCTGGAGCTGTTCCCAGTAAGTACAATTTGATTGCTGCATGCCCTCGATCGGTCTCTTATTGTGATACAGACGTTAAAAACCCGATCATGCTGGCTCGCAAGATCTACGACGAGGCGTACAGATCCCCTGGCATGTCGCGTGTTCCACCCAACTTCATCGTGGGTGACGGTGCTACCGAGTTCGCATGGGCTCATAATATTCCCACCATTCCACCTCATGCTTTGATCACAAATGCTGCCAGAGAACGCTGGACCATCTGGACTCGCGAGATTGAAGAATTTGAGGCAGAACGTGCACATTCTCTGGAAGACTCTGCACCTACGTGGGTGCGTCCTTCCACTGACCATGGCTCTCCCATACCGGCTGGTGTTGCCCGTGGCACTCCTCCTGTCTTTGGTAGACTCGATGCCAGAACTGCTTCCGCCAGTCAGCTCAATCCAGAACATGATAATGACTTACTAGTAAGCGGATCGACAATGGATGGAGTGCTTCCTCGTGTCAAATCACAGTCAGCCGGTGAATATTCCACATTTCCTGAGTCTGATTGGGCAAGATATCCGAAAAATCCCACCGACGGTGAAACTGGCGAGGATCGTATCACAGATACTGTCGGGGCGATTGCGATTGATCAGTGGGGCAATATCGCTGCCGGATCCTCATCTGGTGGCATTGGGATGAAGCATCGAGGCCGAGTAGGTCCTGCAGCATTGATTGGCATCGGAACTCATGTCATTCCCGTTGACCCAGCCGACCCAGAACAAACCACTACAGCTGTTGTGACGTCTGGGACTGGCGAACACATTGCATCCACGCTTGCAGCCAGTACCTGTGCGACTCGAATTTACTATGGCCAGAAGATGGGTCCAAACGGTACATTCGAGCCAGTCAGTGAAGAAGAGGCACTTCACTCAATGATTTCGAATGAGTTCACTGGTAAGCGCGCCTTCGTTTGACATTTAATTTGATCTGAACTAACCATCTCCAGGTCACCCTGCAGTTCAGAATAGTGAGGTCGGTGGCTCCATCGGAATCCTAGCTGTTAAGAAAACAAACGAAGGCATCGGTCTCTTCTTCGCCCACAATACTGAATCGTTTGTGAGTAAGTTGTTGGTTGCCTGTGAGGCTATTTACTAATCTTGGCCAGGCTGTTGCGTCGATGGCTGCCGGAGATCTCGAACCCCAAACTGTGATGTCCCGGGGTAGGAAGAACGGATCTATCGCTCAGGGTGGGCTAATGATTCGTCCTAGAAAGTGCGTATAGACATTTCATTTGGCTTGAACTACGGTAGTCGCTAATTGTCCACAAGGACTAGGTCCCACCATCAGAAATCCCAGAACTGATAAGAGCCTGCTCTCGTGAAAATTTTCTTCGAGATGCTCGCTACATCGTATCAACACCCGCTGATACTCCCGTTCGCATGATGTTTGTTGTCATCTCTGCGATGCATTCGGACTATCCACCTTGACATTTCCACTTGCGTTGAGCCCGGAGCACCCATCGTCGGCGTTCTCTTTCAGCATAACGAGCATTGCTTTTTTACTTCCGGACAAGTTTGATCATTCTCTTCTGGCTTTTCTCGCCTTCTTCTGCCGGCAAGGCATGCTTGTCAGTGGTCAAAAGCACTCCCATGAGTCCCTAGAAGTCCCAAAATTCCAGCAATGATCCTAGATATTGATTTGATAGATATCTTCATAGTAGCTGTCTCAAATCCAGCGAGAGAAAAATAAGCTCTAAGTGTACAAAATGTCCATCCTTTTTTTCTCAATTCGTTGAAATGAAACAATCATGGACCTGGCGTCGGTGTAGACATAGGCGTCCCCGCTGCCGAGGCCCCATTAATCAGTTTCTTCTTTTTCTTCTTCCTTTTCATGAGAGCAGGCTTAACATCATACTCGCCCACATCCAGCTCCGTCCCACAAGTGAGACAGGCACCACCTGGGGGAGCTTCACAGAAGATGCTCAGGCAGATAGAGCAGACAAAGCCGATATTAACCACTCTTCGATGACAAAAACAGGCCGCTCGGAAATCCACGTCCTCCCTCGTAGGAAGAACAAGATGTCGACGGGAGCGCTGATCTGGCAAAAATGCCATCATTAAATACTGTAGTAGCCCGCGCGGTTCGGAAAGAGCCATGTATACGCCCTTCGTGGCGTCGCAAGCCTGTTGTAAGAAAACCGCATCGCCGCTTAGTTTACATACATCAATGGGGATTTGCAGGCGCTGGCAGGCGAAGATACTATTCATGACGGGGATGTACTGGTGTGCAGAGTCACTGGACCCGCTAACGGAGACGATCAGAATACGGCTTTGGAGCCGTTCGTCGTCGTTCGACGCAGAGTATCGATTCGCACCACTTCCCGCGCCTGATTCAGCTGCATCTTCTAGACTTGCGCCGCCGTGCTCTTCCGCCCAGGCTATCGTGCGTCTGTTGATGTGGCTGAGTACGAGTGTCAATGCGCCAGCTAGCATTGTTGATGTATTGCCTTTGAGATCGTCGCTGCTCGTTGAGTCCATAAGGTCTTTCAAGCGTCGGGTTACTTGTTCTTCGACCACGCGAAACGGGCGGTATTTATTCATTTGTGCGGGGGCGCTGTTGGCGCCGTTCATTGTGACGTCTCCATCACGGTCTAAGGTTGAGTTTGGGACTGGGTATAACCATGCTGCTTTTTGGCTGTGGGATGCGACGACAGCCACTTCGTTGGCGTAGTTGCAGGCTAAATGGGCATTAATGAAGACGAGGATGTTGGCGACCGCTTTCGATAGTGGGAGGGAATCTTCGAGAGCTGCCCAGGCGTGCGGGTTCGTGTCAATGACGATTGTCAGCAGGGAAGGGGCGAGATCTGTGAGATATGGTGGTAAGCAAATCTCTTGCGGGCCTTGTTTGCAATATGTAAGTAACCAACCGGTGGTGCCTAGCTCGTAGTGCTCGGAAGCATCGACGGTATTCATGATGCCGAGACTTGTCAAGGACGGAAGCTCATGACGAAGTGGCCCTGACTAATGTTTTTTCAATAAGAGCTAAGGCTGCGATGCAACGGCAGAATCGTCTGATTGATGCCCGGACGCGTCCTTGACGGAGATGGCAAGAAAAAGCGCAGAGCAAGACGGAGAATCGCAGGAGCTCCGCGATAAGGCCAGTCACGGGATGATAACGAGGCTTTGAATCTATGTTGCCTTTTTATTTTACGACACATGAAACCCACATGGGGATACCTATCTCACTTTGAATACAGGACTTGAGTCGAGAACCTCCTATTGTGAGATCGACTGGTGTCTCTTTCTTGGCAACGTGGATAGTTGGACTATTGGACTACTGGGCTGGGCAGGTAATGCCCGTGTTACGGCCGAGCTATATTTGGTGATCTTCACCAGGGTAATCAGCTTGGCGGTTTTTTCGAATCCACCATTACACACCCCTGACATTGACTCGTCTGATCTCTCCAGAACCTCCGGAGCCTCTTTAACCTCTGCAGCCCTTAGAATGCATCGGCAAAGACTATAAGCTGGAAGCTAGGACAATCTGTACTTCGTATGCGGGAGAATGGATTTAAGGATGGCGCTACGCGGCGGATTCCTCGAATAAGAGCCTTGGACGGAGCTGTCCCACATGCCCGGTCTTCGCATCTACCGCGTTGAGCTCATCCTGTTGTGACGTACAGGTTACCGCTATCTAACGATACAAGCAAGGCCAGCTTATTCCGGAGTCTTTATAACCTGGAATGGATGACGAGTAGGTTCGAGCAATGTGACGGCGTGGCCAACTGGGTGGATGTGGTTGGTCTTATCAGCGGGATTGATAATGCTGTTGACCGAAGGGTATTTTGTTCCATTCAGGTTCGTTACTTTGACCTTTACCCAAAGAGTCAAGGGGCTAATGTGTGTAATTACCGTATGGAGATTCCCAAGCATAAGATGGAGACCGAGAAGCGCATTGCTTTTTTATCCATACGTGGCTCACTCCCATCTGATAAACCCAGTGTCGCCCACGTATCTTTCTCTCTTTCTCAACCGCTCCGCACCTCCGCCTCTCCGCCTTCCCCTCCTAAAAAAAAAAGTCCCGATCCGTGTGAAGTGAGAACTTTCTCTTCTCAACATCCCGCACATTCAAATAAACGGACTGTTCTTCGTCGTTGGTGCTGATTCTCAGCATCACTGCAATGGTCCACGCAGCAGGCGAAGAGCGCGCTGTTCAACTGGCCCGCGAGGCGGTCGAGTTGGTCGACGCCGGTCATCGCGAGGTGGGTAATGCGCGATAATTTCCCCCTGGAACGCGATCCGGAGGGAGTTCCGAGAGACTCACTAACCTTGATCTCTATAGGCCGCATCACGCAACCTCCGAGAAGCTCTTTCGATCGCGCCCGATAACATCGACGTGAAAGCCGCCTTTCTTAAGATCCAACAAGAAGAGAATGACGGCCACCAGCTACTAGATCTTTGTCGACGCTACGCGAGTCGTAAGGATGAGTCCGCCGGGAAGGGCGCTGTGGCTTATCTCCGCACAGACGGTCTGAAGCCGCCGGAGAATGTGGCTCTAGAAGCGTTGAAGCTGTTGCTGGGTGAAAGTGCGCTGGCTCTGTCTGAGCTACAGGATGAGATTATCTCTGGATTGGTTCGCCAGAGCGCCAGTGTTCGACAGTACTTTTCGAACCAGCTTCAAGTTTCCGTGACCGCCTTCTTCGACGAAATCTACGACCGTGGCGACGGAGCGGCAGTTTGCCTGGACACCGTGGTCTTGGATCCTAGTGTCTGGCCATCGGAGGACACACGGTTGCACTGCGAGAGTGAACTGTTTCAGCTCTTCTTGGCGAAGTTGATGGAGTCAGGCCATGACCTAGACGGCCGTTCTCTGAAGGGAATCACAAGACTGTTGGCAGTTGACGCCGATAGCCTTCAGCATTTGATTGACCACGAGGGATTTGAAGTGATTCTGTCGTCCTTGGACAACCGACTGCCCCTAGAGGTGAGGAGTCAAGCCACATTAGCAACCGCCAAATACCTAGAGGTAGCCAAGGAGAATGGTACAAAGCAATTCTCTGCCTTGATTGGGGCCAAGGTCGCCAAGGGTCGCCTAGACGATCTCATCCTCGCCTTTTCCGCTGTGGCGGCCGTTTTCCCTGTGGCACCTCCGGCTGCTGCCAATGTATTCCTCTCAGACGAGTTCATGAAGGCATTGACTCCTTTGGCCGCACCGGATGCGAAGCGCAAGCGTGTGGAGGTTACGATTGCGGAGCTGCTTAATGCAGCCTGTATCAGTCGTCCCTGCCGCGAAGCAGTTACCAAAAACTTTTCCGAGTGGCTGTCGCACACCTTGACGAACGGGAGCGACGAGGGTTCTGAGTTGGCAGCGGTGGTCTTGGCGAAAATTCGAGCTTCTGAGCTTAACACAGCCGAGAACGGCAAGGTCGAGGATGCAGACACCGGTGTCTCTGAGCTGGTTCAACGTTTCAAGGGACTGATGTCTGAATCCAAGGCTGAAAATGTTTCCCACGCCATCGAGGGTCTGGCTTATTCCTCGGTCAAGCCCGTTGTCAAGGACGATCTCGTTAAGGACCCTTCCTTCCTCCGTGAATTGGTTACGGTGCTCAAGAAGAATATCAGCGACTCTTCCGTGCTTTATGGTGGCCTGATGGTTATTTTAAACCTCACCAGATTCCTTCCCAACCTCTCGGAAGAGCAGAAGAAGATGTCTCAGCTAAAGGACTATGCGGATGCATCGGTTGGCAAGGCCAAGGCCGCTGCTGCTCCGGACCCACTGGAAGAAGATGAGGTGGTGCTTGACCGCTGCAGGGCCGTCATTGACGCAGGCGCCATGGCCCTACTGGTGGAATGTGGTCGAGTTGCGATGCCCTCCGTCCACGATCTCACAGCCAAGATTCTCCTCGCCCTGGCACGGCGAACGAAATCGCGGGGCACTTTGGCTCAACAGGGGCAGTCAAGCTGTTGCTCGGCCTGGCCGTTCCCAAACATGGCAACCCTAGCCTTGCTACGGAGACGACACAGACCGCGTCCCACGCACTGGCTCGTATCCTTATTTCTGTCGACCCTGCCCATGTATTCCCATCCTCTGGCTTCCCTCAGGTCACGTCTGCTGTGCGGCCGTTGCTTTCTCTTCTGACTACGCCCGAGTCGGCCCCTATCTCGGTAGACCAGCCTCGGGATTTGCTTCCCGTGTTCGAAAGTCTGCTTGCTCTGACGAACCTTGCCTCTTACCCACACGATGATACACCGGCCGAACTCACGGTCCGGGAAGGCTGGCCCGCCGTGGAAGATCTCCTTTTGTCCAGTAACCCTCGTGTGCAGCGGGCTGCGTGCGAACTGGTGTGCAATCTGATGACCTGCGAGTCCGGCATTGTCAAATTTGCCGACGGCTCCAAGCGCGCGTCTCAACGCCTCCACATTCTGCTGGCCCTCACCGATGCCGACGATTTTCCCACCCGACGAGCCGCTGGCGGCGCCGTCGCCATGTTGACTGAATACGATGCCGCCATCGCCGCCGTCTTGGAACGCCCACGCGGAGTGGATCTTCTGCTGGGGCTTTGCCAAGAGGACGACGACGCTCTGGTCCATCGAGGCGTGGTGTGTGTACGTAACCTCACCTGCGCGGCATCTGGTGATATTGGAGCTCGTGCCAAGGATGCGGTTCGTGCTGCCGGGGGGATTGAGATTTTGACTGCTTGCATCAAGAAGACGTCAAACCAAGCGATCTTGCAGGCGGGCGTAGAGGCTTTGAAGCCTCTGGTCCAGTAATCGATTCGGGGCGTGTTCCTACGATGGCCCTCTAGAGAGTGGTCACTTTGCATGTATACTTTGCTGGAGTTTATCTTATGGGTTTTTTGGGCTCTCATGATCATGAGCTCATTCTGTTTAGCGTTCTTTTCTTGCTTTTCGGGGACACGAAATGGGGAGTTCTCTATGTCCCTCTGGGACGGCGCTCTGAAATTTTGGCTCAGTATGAGGGGTTTGCGAACGCTATAGAATATGACAAAATTTCTCACATTGATCCCAAAGTAACATTGATGGTTGCTCAAAGACCGGGCTCCATCCTATCTAGGCAATTTCAGACAGTCTCCGTTCCAGCTGACAAGAGACGCAGGGTGGAACTGGTGGAACTAAGTATAGCGACCCCATATAGTCACCCGACTCCTTTATAAGCTTTTTTGAGGATGCTTGCATGTATCTCTCTCTCACCGATGACGGTAGCTTATCCCCAAGCGCAACGTGCCTCAACTAGCGACAAGCTAAGAGAGCACAGGCACTTGGCCCTAAGTCACGGGGCCTCCACCGGGCCCACTATTGGAGCGGATCCCCGACGATCCCCGTGTACAGTAGCCCGAGCACACGGAAAAAGGAATGAAAAATGTGCATGCACAACACATCACATGACACTCGGATCAAGGCGCCATGCCGCCGCAATCCAACGTTCTCACTGGCTGCGGACCTTTGGATGTACCGCGCGGGGGACTTTCGGGGATCGACAAATCACCGTTTCCAGTGCAGGCACGAACTTCACCAAGCCCTCATCAGTTGCTTACCACCCTGCTCCTATCTTCCCTTGACGACATCGGACCGCTCGAATCTCTTGTTTTACGAGCTCCACCGCCGAACAGAGTTTTTCCATTTCTCACCGCTTGGCCTCTCCTTAAGCCACCAGGTATAGTCGGAATTTGAAGCTACACCCTTATCCCCCTCCCTCATGGCGCTTGTGAACACTCTCCTACCTTGCGTACGGCCGCTCACCTGATCACTTCCTGTGACTCTCAGGTTGCCGACTCGACCCGTCTCCGATCCCGTGTACAGTGTGGAGGATTTGGGCGAAGCGTTGGAAAACGTGGTGGAAGAAAAGAGGACTTCGCGCAAGTGGTGAAACAACACTCTGTCTCACCTTCTCAAAATGAAATTCGGTCGCAATTTGCCCCAGTTCACCGTGCCGGAGTGGAGCGCTTCGTACATCAAGTACAAGGCTTTGAAGAAGCTTATCAAGTCCGCCGCTGAGCAAGTCAAGGATGGTCAAGAACCGGATCTGGCCGGTAAGTCTGTTCCTTTTGTCGCCTCGAGCTCTCCTGCATCACTCGGAGCACCTTTTTGACTAGGAGGCTTGTTGGGGTGCGTTTAGGTTTCTTCTATTCGCTCGACCGAAATGTCGAGGACGTCGACTACTTCTACAACAAGAAATATGCCGAGTACACCCGCCGTTTGAAGCTGCTAGAGGAGCGCTATGGGTATTCGATGGAAGGTCACCATCGACTGGAGCCTGAGGATAGACACGACCTGCGCGAAGCCCTCCTCGATCTGCGCTACCATCTGCGCCGCTTACAATGGTACGGCGAGGTCAACCGTCGTGGTTTTGTCAAGATCACGAAGAAACTTGACAAGAAGGTCGGGGCCCAGGCCCAGAAGCGTTACCTGGAGACCAAGGTTGATCCTGCTCCCTTTGCATCCAATGCTCGCGTTTTCAAGGCCCAGGAGCGTATCAATACCTGGATGGCCGTGATCACGGATCAGTCGAAGGAGCAAGAGAAATTTGACGATTCTAGCTCAACCCATTCATCCCTGTCATTGAAGCGTGGCGCAGCCCGTCCATTCTTGAATCTACCCACTGATGTCGTGATGGCCGTGGACGAAGCTTTGAAAAAGGACGACGTCCATGTTTTGCTCGAACTACTCGAGACCTTGAAGTCTGCCGCAGATGACGCCGGTGAAGGTGTCTTTGTCAAGGTTCTGAAGACCCTTATTCAGCGAGCCATTCTGCACCGAGCTCGGGCTTGCTTGTCATCTCTCCTTCCTCGCGTTGATACTTTGGAAGAGGATGATGATATCAATCGTCGCAACTGTCTTCATCGTCTGGTCATCTCAATTGGCCGGGAGCAGTCTACTAGTGACTCTGAGCCTACGGCATCGTTGGTGCTGGACTTCCCCTTGGAAACCTCCCGTTACATCACACCCGCAGCCCCACCTACCCTGCAGCCACCGCGATCTGTTGTCAAGGAGGCGCATATGCCCCAACAGATGGGTCGTGAAGATTCGGCTGTTGCTCTTTTGAGCCATTTGCTTGGTGCGCTGCGCCCGAATCAGCGTGAAGCCCTGATGGCGAAAGATATCTCTGGACGGACCCCACTCCACTATGCAGCCCAATATGGCTTCAAAGTGGTGTGTGAAGTAATTATTGAACACCTCCGAGAATGGGAGATGTTCGATGTTAGCGAGGGGATCGACGGCCCTATCTGGCAAGACGAGGATGGCTGGGCACCCCTTCACCTGAGCGTGGTGGGTGGTCATCCGAAGACTACCCGGTATTTGCTCGATGCCGAGAACTGGAAAGGATCCCACAGAAAAGAAGATCAGGTCCGCAAACAGGCTCCCAAATCCAGCGCCGTTCTTGCATTAGCTACAAAGGCCAATTTCGTGGACATTGTCCAGCTTTTGGTAGATGCTGGTGTTGATATTAACTACCAGGATGAACAAGGCGAAACTGCGCTCCATGTTGCCGCTCGCTTTGGCCACGACGAGTGTGCCCGGATCATTCTCGAGGGCTCTGATGTCCAAAAGGCGAATACGGATCTTCCAGAGAACATGTATTCGTGGACACCTTTGTTTATTGCGTGTGTTGATGGTCACCTGAACGTGGCCCAACAGCTGGTTGCCGCTGGTGCAGATGTGGAACGCTTTGACTCGTCCGGCTGGACGGCCAAGGAACATGCAGCTCTTCGAGGTCATCTAGATATCGCGCGGTGTCTTGCTGAAGTGAGCCCTGCGATTCCGGCCACCGAGCCTGAGCCCTTCTCAGTCCCAACCAACACTTCCTCCGCATCGTCTTCACCCCCTTCCCAATCTTCTTTGACTGACCGTCGGTCGAATGCGCCTGCTCCTACCTCTGCTGCGAATTCTGGTTTACGCAACACTGAGCCTATTAAGACTTTTGGACACCGGTATCTCACCGACGAAACCATGATTCTGGTGAGCCTAGGAACAATGGATATGCGCAAGCCTTTGGAGACTGTCAATCTCGACCGTATTCCCATGGAAGACGCACACGCGACACAGCTGGACACAGCTCTGTCTCTGGTCGTCACCGCCAGTGGTGCTCACGGAGAGCCCGAGGTGATTGACCTGCCCGTTCAGGATAACATCTCGACCGAGCCGATTGTCTTTCACACGACCGATGCTAGCAAGGTCCGTCTTCTTTTCGATCTTGTACCCACCTACGCCGGATCGAAAGAGAAGATTGTTGGCCGTGGTGTCGCGCTTCTTTCCAGCATTAAGCCGACAATTGGCTCTCAGCGGATCAACCTCAAGGGCGATTCTACCGTTCCTATCGTCGCTGCTAATACGTTGGATGTGATTGGGTCCGTGACTTTTAACTTCTTGGTCATCACACCTTTTAAGCACCCGAAAATGTCCATCACAGGGAACCAGACCTATTGGCGCTCCATGAGCTCGACAATGGTCATCGGCCACCGTGGTCTAGGCAAGAACATGGCCAGTCGTAAGTCTCTTCAATTGGGCGAGAACACCATTCAGTCGTTCATCGCAGCTGCGAACCTGGGCGCTTCCTACGTCGAGTTTGATGTACAGCTCACCAAGGATCATGTCCCCGTCATCTACCATGACTTCTTGGTTAGTGAGACCGGCATCGACGCCCCGGTGCACACCTTGACGCTCGATCAATTCTTGGAGCTCGGCAAGAGTCGGCATCGGAATGTCTTGCCAGACAGTGGTCATGTCAATCGTGACACAAACCTGGGTCTCCGGCAACGCTCGATGTCTGTCGGTGGCTCTGAGTATGACCCAGCCGAGCTGACCGAAAAGATCAAGCATACACGCGATTTCAAGAAGAAGGGGTTCAAAGGCAACACCCGCGGCGAACACATCCAAGCCCCTTTCGCTACCCTAGAGGAATTGTTCAAGAAGGTTCCCCAGCCGGTCGGCTTCAATATAGAACTGAGTGAGTTACAACCGCTTCGTAAAGAACGGCTACCTTTCGACGATCTAACCAAGATCGCCAGAGTACCCCATGCTCCACGAGAGTGAGGAGGAAGAGATGGACACCTACGCCGTCGAATTGAACTCCTTCGTTGATACCATCCTCACCAAGGTCTACGATATGGGCGCCGGTCGAGACATGCTTTTCTCCAGCTTCAACCCTGACGTTTGTCTGCTGCTCTCCTTCAAGCAGCCGTCCATCCCGGTCCTTTTCCTTTCCGACTCGGGCGCTTCCCCAGTCGGCGATATCCGCGCAAGCAGTCTACAGGAAGCCATTCGATTCGCTTCGCGATGGAACCTCTTAGGCATCGTGACACAGGCCGAGCCCCTGGTCTTGTGCCCGCGTCTTGTGCGCATTGTCAAGGAATCTGGCCTTGTCTGTGTATCCTACGGTTCCCTCAACAACGAGGGTGTCAATGTCGATGTAAGTCCACCCATCCATTCCATCCCTGATACATAGGCTTACCACGGATTTGGGAAATCAACAGTACCAAGTCGCCGAAGGCATTGACGCTGTCATTGTTGACTCCGTCCTTGGAATCACCAATGGCCTTATTCAGCGCCAGAACAAGAGCGAGCGCACCCCGGGTCCTTCACCCAACCCAGCCCCCGTGGGTGACAAGGGCGCCATTCGCATTCCGATCTTGGATCAGGCGAAGCACAATGTGGCTGATCATGACGTGAATCCTGCGACCGTTCTCTGAACGACCATCTCACAGTTTGGTACATTTACATTTCTTTCCGGCTCACATAAATACATGCATTTCAAGTTCATAGTTGCATAAAGGCTTTAGTGGCCTGCTTCAACAGCAAATATTACTGGTTTTTCTTTTATGAATCTCGAATATCTTGTCACAAGTAATAGCTCAGAAGATGCCCGGGTATAGGACATGGCCAAGTACAGATTCGAGATGAATGTTGGTGTGCACAGCCTAGCTACAGTTTAGAACCGTCACTTGACTTGATAGTTTAGCTACATGCCGTGGGTCTTGTAGTCGTAGCAAGAATTTTCGACGGTCATGTACGAAGGATCGAAACATCGAGAATACGTGGGGACATCTTTCGTTGTCAAGATTGTCCCCTACGTACCGGAATTCCTCTGCCACTTTTTAGCTTTCCCTATCCGTTTGAGTGCTCAGGCCTTGCCGCTTTTTGCTCACTGAGTACTGAGCGGTTTGATCTGATCATTGATCGTTACGTAAGCGATCTGGTCTGCTCTATAAACATCTCGTCTATGACGAATCGCGACGGAACCCCTTGCCCCGAGAGAGTTAGATGAGTATGCGGCGCTGAAGTCGAAGCAACCTGGAATTTCTATTGTCGAGACAACGTGCCCAGTGTCAGCATTGGTTGCTCAATGAATCAAATATGCTGCAAAGGACACTGGATACACTGCCACCGGAGCTTGTGTTCCTGATATTCAGCTATCTATCGCCCGTTGATGCTTCTTGCCTGGCTTTATGAAGCCACCATTTTATGGCTTTCACTCCCGGCTTCGATGAACTTTTAGGTAAACCTTTTCCTGGCGTCCGTATAGGAGGGCCGGGCGAAAACCTGCGGATCGATCTCTTAACCAGACTTGCTCGCCATTTGCCACAGTATTACTTCTGCTACGCCTGCTTGAGACTTCATCTTTGGCGACATGTCGACTTGCCAAGTCCAAATTTCAAGCTCCGGAGTTGTTTCGACTCTATTGAGGACAGATGCTCTACTCTACTTATGCCAGCTCAAATCTGCCAGTACCCCGCTTACTCGCCTCATAAATTTCATTTCGTACATCTCCATCTTGCCATGAGGAGATTCTACTTCGGTCCGTCCTTTGGTATTTCTGCAGAGTCGCTAACGCATACCGATGTGTCATGTATGCCCCTTTATCCACGAAAGCTCTTTAATGCACGGATGTCTGAAAAAGAGTCTTGGCCTCACATCGGACGAGCCTGATGTGAGTTGAGGCGCGTGCCTGCGACAAACCTCCGGGTCTGTGCCTGCGCATACAGAATCTCGCGGTAGCTAGGCGACAAAATGTGCTACAGCTTTGTCGGGAGGATGAACTTGTCCGAGTCTGCGCGCATATCAGATCCTGCGATAGCAATATCTCCCACATCTTAATGTCGCTTATCGAAACGTACTGCCGACAAGACCAGGAAGATATTAGCAGGCTTTTGCGTCAAGGAAAATGTGACCGATGCAACACATCCTGGAAGCTGGAACTACGAGAAATCGAACAAACGGATATTTGCCTGCTTTTGACCATCTGGAAGGACTTAGGGCCGGGTTTGGACCCTGAGGATGACCGCTGGAGAGCCCAGCAGGAATGGACATGTCAGAGGACATTGAAAGCCAGTGAGATGGTGGATCCGCGCATGCGATTCGAGATGCAATCGAATGAGCCAGGATCTAGTTCGTCCCAAGCTTTGTCAGAGGAGAACATGTTTCTTCGGAACGTGTCTCTTTTGAGAGACCGGCGTTATCGAACTGTCATGACACGATGGGGTCCGGGGTGGTGGTATCTTCAAGGGAAAGAAGACGAGGTCAAGCATTCCCATTGTATTGTCATTTAAAGGGAAACATAACTGTCTTTTGGAATTACCTCTTAGCTAGAGCTAGACTGGGATACAACCATACCGTACGGTTTCGGTGCAAAACGGCGATGGTCGTGCCTGCCCTGTTGAGTTGCCTCGCGAAGTGAGGTGAAGCAGGAGCGCCCTGCTGCCCATCACCCCCCAAAACTCTGTCCCATTCTTCCTCTTCTTTTCTTTCTCTTTATTTCCTCGCGCCCAACTCTTTAGCTGTTCTATCTGCTAACTCCGTGACGCTCGAGCTTTAGCAATGTCGGACACCAGAATCGGAGCCTCGCACGAAGTTCCTGATACTGTCGTAGTCATCGAATTGGCCTGTGATTATCTCTATCCTGATCAGACTCGATGATATTTTTGGGATAGCTTTTCGGGACTCCGGCAGTATCCTCGAATGGTGACTTCAGGGGGAGGTTGCAGTGTTTCGATGATGCACTGAGCAAATTTTCTAGTCACTCCTGCAATACCCACAGTTAGCGCCATTTTGTTTTGAGTATAATAAGGGGTTCAAAAAGAAGATAGGAAGGACTTTCTAGAGGTATTAGGATCAAATATAAGATGAATAGAGGGATGGTAAGTCGAAGAATGAGTCCTTATGGATTCACACGGCGGGACCATTCTATCTTTCTTTCCACTGTGTCCCGAATACTTAGAAACAGTGATGGCGCTGCCGGACTTGATTCGCGAGACTCACCCTGAAATATGGCTGACCATCAATTGATTCATTCCTGGAGTCCAGTCGAGGAAGTTGCGAATTCCACGATATTGAAACTTCGAGCCTGATACTAGGTAAACAATTGCCCACATTTGCCTTCCAATTAACACCCCTCGGGATCAGAATTGGCATTGTTAGCAAAGAATGAGGACCATGAACATTCGACGTACACCCAAGATACTTCCAGTGACGTAATGTGGAGAACTTCATGACAGGCTCCACTGAGCTTAAATCGCTCGACCAATTGTCTGACTGAACCACGGATCTCGCAATTCCTTGGGTTTTGATTTCACGAGAGTAGAAGATTGTTAATATGAACCCTCGGAGGCATACACCTCGTTGTATCGGTCGAACTACGATTGTCCTTAGCTAGTTTAGACGGTCGAGCCCACATTTCGAGCTCAAAAAGTGATGACCACCTTCTTCACGGACACACCCCTTCTATTGTATATCGAGACCATGCCGGATATCTTGAAGTCCATTGCCAACGACGAATGGCTCCGGTTTGGCCCTGAAAGTTCCGTTTTCCAGAGCCCGTGGGACGTATTTGCTCCAGTTTCACTCACCAATACCGCTGTGAGGGTCCTGAATGATAAGAGTAGGGAGTCGTCATGTTCAGTTCATCCAGAATTGCCGAGAACGCTTCAAAGCTAGCATCTTCCGAGTTTGCATCGTAGTTTTGAGGGGAGACCAAGGGAGTATTAATGGATCTTCCAGTCAACGGATTCTGGAAAAGCTGTCAATCAAACAGTCGTACAAAACATAAAGTCAGTGAAAGGTCTAAGTCACAATAGCAACAGCTTGGGCTTCGGCGCTGACTTGATCGTGAAAGGATACGCTAAAAGGCCCAGTGATTCAGGCTGCCTCATTATTTGCCATGTTGTGGTATCTCACTTGCTAAGTGATGAAGGAATAGACAAAACTCGCGAAAGTAAAGATTTTTGTGGTGTTTTGTACATTTTTGACGGGGAGAGGGCGGGGAATCGCATTGACTTATATATCCTTCCTAGATACATGTCAAATATCGATGACACATGCTCCTCGCCTTCCCCTTTCTTTTCCAAGTGATGCGAAGGTGGAGACATACATCCAAGGGCGAAACGCACCACTGAAAGGTATCGGTTTTACAGGTATTTCTGGATCTTTTCCTGGCATGACTAATGGTCATCTTCGGACTTTGCGATCGTAAGTCCGCTGAGTGGATCCGGAGCCCCACCAAACACCAGAAACAAGATACGTGCCCCAAGATAACTTGCACCTCTTCAGAGTCCGGATCGCTGATCACTCACAAACGATCGAAGAGGTAACTTCATTGATCCTTTCCAGTCGTTCTCTCCGACGTCCTGAATCATAAGCGAGGACAACTCTCTCCTTTAGTCTGCCTGACCTGACCAAATATCTCCAACCAGTCATGCCTTCAATCAAAGATTCCACGATTCTTGTCATTGGCGGCTCCTCCGGAATTGGCTATGGAGTTGCAGAAAAGGCCCTCTCTGAGCATGCCAAGGTGCACATCGCGTCTTCCAATGCTTCCCGAGTCCAAGAAAGTATCAAAACCTTGCAAGCCAAGTTCCCGGAAGCGCAAATTTCTGGACATGTCTGCGACCTTGCCGATTCAGACGTTGAAAAAAACCTCGAGCTACTACTGAGCACTATTGGACCGCTTGACCATATTGTATTTACCGCCGGCGACCGTCTGCCTGTTCGACCTTTGGATACCATCGATCTGGAGGCGATTCACCGGGCAGGCCACATTCGATTCGCCGTCCCTCTTCTGCTTGCCAAGCTAGCTCCTCGTTTCCTCAATCCGGGCTATGGATCATCAATTACTCTGACCACGGGCGCGGGCTCTCAAAAGCCATACCCGAACTGGTCATTGATTGCTGGGTATCTGATGGGCCTGCATGGGATGGTGCGTAACCTCGCACTAGACCTGAAACCAACCAGGGTGAACCTTGTTAGCCCTGGTGCGGTTGATACCCCTCTCTGGGGATCTGCTGGAGTGTCTGAGGAAATGAAGAACGCCACTGCTTTGCACAAAGTGGGCACAATTGAGGAAGTCGCGGAGGCCTATGTTTATCTCATGAAAGACACGAATGCTACAGGTAGTTGTGTCAGCACCAATGCTGGATCTCTTCTGCTTTAAATCGATATTGATACCGGGCGCGCGAAGGAATGCACAGATGTAGGCAGCGAAAAGCTTGACAATACATCAAGCTTTCAATTTCAAAACGAAGCGTGTCCGCTATAATGTATCCATTGTAAAGAAACCTCGAATTTGTTTCAGTTCAGCAGCTATGGAATAAAAGAGACGAATTGCGATTTTCTATTGATTCCTGGCCAATGCCTCGCGACGGCTGGTGCTGTTCGGGTCCAGGTATGGCCTCTCTCCAAGCCCAACCGCACGATGTCCTGTTCGCGGGCCGATCTCCTCATAGTCCCAAGTAGCAGCATGGTAGACTGATCTATTATCCCAAATGGCTATAAGAATATTAGAAAAGCATCTATATGTATAAAGCTAATTCCGAAACTCACCGAGGTCATTCGGGTTCTGCCAACGGAGGCGCACTTGTAAATCATGGTTCTCCACGATGAGACTCACGAACCACTTGAGAAGATGGGCACTCTCCTCATCCGTAACACCATTGATCTTCTGAACATGAGTACCAACAGCGAAAACACTCTTCCATCCAGTGACGGGATTGGTTCGGATCACAGGATGTTCTGCGCGCAGTTCCTCGCCAACATTCTCGGGAGCTCCGCGCGGACCAGGGTGTACCTCGAAGCCGTTCTTCTTGGCAACATCGTTGAAGCGGGGCTGGGCGTAGGTGGCTGTCAAGCCCTCGAGGAATTTCTGGTATGGCTCAGAGAGGCGGTCGTAGACCTCGTACCCGGAAGCCCACAGCGTATCTAGCCAGATTGTAAGCGAGAAGCAGCGAGGTTGCAACTGGATACTAATCACTTACCACCTCCAGTTCTGGGAAGTTCTGTCAGTCGGAGAAGAGTGTAGTCGCTTGGAATGGGTTCAAAGGTGATATCGCTGTGCCACTCGTTACGAGAGCTTTGTCTGCGGCCATTTCGGTCGGTGTACAGCTTTTGCCGTTGCTGGGAGCTGATCACGCTAATTTCATCATCTGTGACGCTGTGCTCCCGACCAGAGTTGGCAATCGGGTGGATGTGAAGTCCAGAAGTCTTTGGTTTGCCTGAAAGCTCACCCAGTCGCTGCACGAGCTCCTTCTGCAAGTTGTCGTCAAGTCCGTCTTGCTTGCGGAAGAATACGACGCCGCGTTGCGAAACTTCACTCGGATGTTAGCGAGAATATACCACTGCCAGGACACAAAACCAAGCAGTACTCACTGGTTAGAGCGAGCTCGCGAAGCAAATCATCCGAGTTGGGAGCCCGCAGGAAGTCCTTCAGGCTGGCATTGGGAAACTCGCGTCCAATTATCGGGGTCACGTCAAAGGACTCAAATGCATCTAGAATACCGCTTGACTTGAGAGGAGTTCGTTCAGGGCCTTTCAGTGAAATCTTATCTTCCATGACGGGGACGGCCGGGGTTGTCGCGGTCAAAGAAGGAGCCATGTCTTCGATGGATAGGAACGGATGCTTGCTGTGAACTTGGCCAAAATCTGTGTACAAATTTTTATTCCGTATCATGCCAGTATATATACTGATCTGTCACGGATTTAGTGCCGGTTATCCGATTGCGACATCGAAAATGCATTTACAACCATGCGCCAGGAGGTACACTTGCATGTCGCACGCCTGTCAACAAAGCACGAATTCCAAGTCGGAAGTAATGCACAGTCCGCATTCGCAATTCAGATCATGAATCATGTCAGATCCCACACTTATGGTCAGTTTCGGATCTTGATACTTGCGGGGTTATGGGGCGATCTGATGGGGAAGTTGCGCAACATGGTGCTATGATTACGAAGAAAGCCGCTTTCAGTGGTCCATCTGTAAATGCAATTTCTAACGCGCCTATTCACAAGGACGATTTATATTCATACCCACAAAGGTCAAGATGTGTTGTCATTGAAAGCACGCCAAGTAAGTTCCAGCTAATTCTAGATGTAAGAATAATGTTCAAGCGCACCAACAGTAAGATTGAGCATGAACAATCGAAGAAACGGCACGCGTCCTCGATCCACCATCGATTATTCCAGATTTTCAGAAATCAATGTGCAAAGCGGAAATCCAAACGTCCACTACCCTCATCCTTCGTGTTCGCCAAGTAATAGGCTTTTTGTTCATCCGTCATGGCATTCCACTTATCTCGACTCGAATTGCGCCATACATAGTAAGCCTTGGCACCGAGGTAGATGAATATATTTGCAACCACCAAGCCAACAAGCACGCGATTGCCTCGCTTATAGAGTGGAGCATCGTCTAAAAGTAATCAGTAGAAAGTCAAACGCATGCAGTCATTCCGAATACGAACCGGCTCGGTAGATGTTCGAGGCAATTATAGACGAAGCCTGCACAGACATGTACTACATGGCAGCCAAGACTGTCCGAGATCGGACTGTGTTCGAGTTGCGAGAGTTCCAGCCAACTTGTAATGCATGTGCTTTATGGTCATCAGCATGTGCCCTGAAAATCGAAATCGGTAATATTTACTTACCATTTGGAAAACCGAGCAGTAATGTCACAACAGCCCAGACAGACCATCTGTTTGCAGTGCCGATATCTACAACATACAAGTATACCACGAAAGGAAGGGCCCAAATCTGTCCGAACATTGCGACTAAACTCAGTTCGCCAACAACCTCTGCAACGTAGGTGAGAATGAGCATCGTGATGCATGAGATGACCGTGCTTGGAATCGTCAACAAATTAGTGACAAAAGTGCCAAATCCCATGCCTTTCAGGGTCAATGTGAGATATTGCTTTGGTGTTGTCATGGGCGTCTCGGATGTAAGACCAATGATGTAAAGAGGCCAAAGATCGAAATCACAAAGACTCTTCCAAAGTAGCTTCGGTGTGATGGGCTCGCGATTGTGCATGGTCCCTTTGCTGGGATCATCCCGAATGACTCGATTCACGATGATTGTTTCCTCGCGTGGGGTGAACCAGCCTGCCTTACCGCGAGACCAATTGGCCGTTTGGCATGGCCCCGGGGGCATCAAAACGTATGCGGCCAGACCGAAAAGGAAAGTAATAATACCCTACATTGTTTTTCAGTTATGAAAGATCCATCTTGGTAGACAGAGTGCATTTACCTCGATAAGGAATAGCCAACGCCAACCCGCCTGGCCTTCAACCCCACGGAGATACAGCAGACCAAAGGCCAGGAAGCTGGCAATAATATCGGCAACATTCATCGCTGTCCAGAAGAAGCTCAGGCGAATAGACAATTCATGAGATTTATAGAAATAAGACAAATAGAGGATCACCTAGCCATTTGTGAGTTGGAAGTTCAATGCTAGTTAGGCGGAATACATACGTCTGGTATGAACCCGCCCTGCAAGATTCCGAGCAAAGCCCGACACACTAAGAAAGAGGTCTTGCCCTGGAGTCCGTACTGTCCCATGGCCCCCGCCGACCATAAAACCATCTGCGTAGGTATGCACCGATCTGGGCCGGCCCACTTACTGACAAGTTGAGAGGGCAGCTCGGCGCAAAGGAAGGACAGTTTGAATACGGTGTTTCCAAGGTTATAGTCTGTGATTTGTACATTGATCAGAAAAGCTTAACAGAGCAATTGGACGAAATTACCGTTTGTGTTCATGCCCAAGTCCGACAAGAAGTCGTCCGTCAAAGCCTGTGAAAGATTACCCACGATCCAACTCCAGAGCCATGAACATGACGCAAGCGAAGAACATGATGCGAAGATCGATCTTTCGCACAAGGCTATATTCCTCTGCCCATGTCCATCTCGCAGAGGGATCGAATCGATGAAGATTCTCCCAATCAGCTCTCGGCTGGTACTGCTTTGCGATATCAGGGTTATCGTAGACTGATGGCTGGGTGGCAATTGCCTGAGGATCATAGCTTTTCGCGCGTTGAAACCAGAAACGACGTTCCTCGCTTGGGTTCCCCAAAGGTGCGACGTGTTCCGGTGAGTCTGAGGCTTTGATGGATGTCACTGACTCACGGGCGATTTTCTTGGAAAACGATCCGGAAAATATAATGCTCATATTGGCTAGCTTTGATTCCTTCTGGGGCTTTGCCTGCAAGAAATCTCTAAAGGACATGGGACTCACCCTTTATAATTTCCACAGTCGGCTATATGTGTTTCTTTTCCCACCTGCACAAGGCATCACAACACCTCCTTGAGATGGTGCTTGGCACTTGCATCATACGGCCCAGGATGACATGTTACGTGCCTGGGCTCACGATGTGAGAATCTGATGACGGTCAGATAGCAGATAAGAGCTTTTCCTTAGAGCCATGCTAGTGCTAGTGAGGATGACATCTTGATGGTGGTCAATCACATCATTGCGAACGTTGGGCTGATCACCTTAGAGTCACAAATGAATTCAATTCTCATTATCTCAACAATAGTTTGAGATTGCTTTTATTTTTGTTATGAGATGATGTATCGCAACATGTGCACCACAGTGTCTACACTCTGCTTCGTTGACATTGTTCACGAACGATGCCTCGACACCAGCAGCGTCACTTCTCTTCGGGTAGCGCTACAAACAGAGGCGGAGTCGTGCGTTTGATACCCACTTCTTCTATTAGAATTCAACCCCAGCTCTGCGCAACTCAATGCTCGACTTCCCTCACGCGAGCCACCTCACCATCAATACCCTAACCAGCAGCGACACACGAAAAGGTTGTCACCCTGGGCCTCGATTTAACCCATCAGAATGTCCGACCAGATTAATCTTCAGTCGCCCAGCGACAAGAAAGGAGCGAACGACGCGCTCGATGAAACACGCGACTTCTGGATCTTGTCTGACCCTTCTGTCTCCCCCACACACTGCGCCTCCATCCAGCTCGAGAAAAAGTTGTCGACTCAAACAGAGCCAACCCCCACCAGGGAGTTGACCTCCCGGAAATTGGAACCTTCAAGCTCCCCAGGATGGTGATCCCCCTCCGTGGACCATCCGATCTCGAAGACTGGGATATGGCAGTGCGAGAACTTCTTGTGCGATACTCACTCCACAATCTGGTAGACTCGAATATGCTCCGACCCAAATGGAACGACGCTACCTCTCTCAAGTGGCAGACCCAGTCTCGCCTGGTCCGAGATTGGCTACATGAAAACATAGTGCCGTACATGCTGAAACACATTCTGAAACGCAACCCGCGTATGGAATTCGCTGATGAGTTCATGGAAGATCTACAAAAAGCTGTCATTGATTTCGGAATCAAGTGGGATAATGAAGCACTCATGGAAGTGCTCCGTTTCAAACGCTCAGATTGCCTTAGTGCCAAGATGTTCATCGATTCGCTTGATATGATGTACCGGAGTCTGTGGGTGACCGTTCCTGCGCACATCATCATTGCCATTTTGTTGAAAGAGGTCCATGACGATATGCCTAGTCGCACAACTATGGTCTTGAAGGATATTGGGACGCGGAAAAGCCCATGGGATACGCTGATCAAGAAAGATTTTGAAAATATTCGGGATTTTCTTGTTCATGGTCTGGGATGAGACTGGGAGAATGAGTCCTCTTCTTTGCTACGTGGGTGGTTGATGCGGTTGTTTCCGCACAGTAGACATTCAATGGAGCGTTCTTTTGTGTCATTGTGCCGTTTGATCATCAAAATCTTTTCTGGAAACAGAAGTATGAATGATGACTCAAACTTAAGCGGTAACTGGTAGCAAGGCCCCATCCCCGTGCAAAGCTTTATATGCAGGAAGCTCAAGCTCAAAACTCACGACATCCCATGTGCATGGCCATGTAGCTATAGAGCTTGTTCTGTTCAAGAATGACGTCGATGGAGCAATCCGTGTGTGGGTCCTGAGCAAGAGCCACCAGCACTCATGCACGCTGGGGGATCGGCCTTTAGAATGGTTCCGTGAGTGGTTCAGACACGAGGATCAAAGACTGATGCCGCGGCAGGATGGTACGAGCTTTTACGTGCTCGACCATCTTGCCCCATTTCGTATGTCGGAGGATAAAGAGGTATCCAGGACAAACAAAAACTATGAGTCATATGAATGAACAGTTGACGTAACTTGAGCTTTCCTTTCGATCTTCGAGAAGCTCGCTGTGAATTTACTGGACGAGTTTCTGGACAGTCAATTTTTCTAAAGCGTAAGCATCGTCTACAAGTGTTTCTGGTTCTCGACTGTTTAGCGAGCTAGTCAAGAAGCGCAAAAATGTTGAATTCGTCGATGAAGATGGCTTATTGCTACCCTTCTACTATATCGTAAACAGCGGCACAATCGGAAACATTATACTCGTACTTTTCTGCCAAATGTGACTCAGGCGACTATGGATGGATTCTCACTCTCATCCACGTTGCTATTACCGGTCTGACAGACTGAATCAGAAGGGACCGCAGCATTCTCCGTTTTTGAAAGGCAATCAGTGGCTGCATCCACTTTTAAACGAAGTGCCCAATGATATCGAAGCATAAGAGTGGCTAAAATGACAAAAGCAGAGAAGATCAGCAGGCGTCGGATCGTGTCATGTAGCAAATGACATGCTAGTCTTTGTTCTGGTTAAGGTAGCCAGTTGTTCTGTAGGGGCTAGAAAAGGGGAAGCCTAAATAATTCCCTGAGGCTCGGCAGGGATCTTGGGTTTAGGTCAAATTAGGCAATGGGTGCGAACGTCCCCGTGGAACTCGGTGATGCTAGTGTCGCGCTAAGCTTGAGCCCAGGCTACTCTGGAGCCAGTGATCATGAACTGAGCGGGTCAGTGACCGATGCAACAAGTTCGAGCCGCAGATCACAGGGAGCCCAATAGCGACAGCTGGGAGCGTGGATTCCGCAAAGATGCCACAAACGCCAGATATATGGTCCAATTAGTCCCATTCATCTCCTAGTTTGCCCCATCTTTGTGCTGTCTTTTGTCCCCTAAACTTTCCTTCCCCTGACTCATACTCTGGTTGGTTTGATGAGCATCAATTCGTCGAGGCTTGGGCCTCTGCGCGATGGCTATGTGTAAAATCTGCCAGTCTCTCACTTTGAACAGCCAGTCTGGGTCTTGACTCATCAAATCGTGAAAAAGTCTCGTATAGTGTTCAAGCCTAGCACGGCTGCGGCGCCCAACCTCATGCCAGACTCAGCCCCAATCAACCAAGGGACCTTCAATCTCTGGCATTGATGGACGATCCAGGACAATGCAAAAGGCGGACTTGGCGGGCTTTCTCGCTTAATCATTTGAAGACGAAGAAAAATCTATGTAATAGGCAAGCCCGAAGTGGATCCAACGGGGGCGGTCGATCACCAAAGATCCCCAATTTAACGCTGTCGTCCCTCGATTCGTCTTTTTTTGTCATTTTGGAATCCACTATTCAAATTAGGATTACTTTACTCAGCCGATCTTGATCAATACGGTCGAGATTCGCCGCAAGACTTATAGAGGCCGGTTACCCCACCGAAATCAACCCACCTCTTTTTCTTCAGCCTTGCCCACCAACGTCTTGTATCCGTGCACTTGCGCTTCTCTAGACTCACACATGCGTCAAACGACTTAAAGCCGCTGCAGAACATGAAAAGCATAGCTTATTTGCGTTTCGCATGACATTCCTTCTCGAATGACATAATCGCACTCGGCGAATACTCGATATCAACGGCCTAAAACATGTCCCAGTTACCGACGCCTTTCATGGACTCGATTCCCCTCTTCACCGAGCCACAGTACGCCCATTCAATATCATCGCCTACCCCGACACACCTGTGCGGGAAGTCCACCAGCCCCAGCCATGGGTCTCTTCCTCCGTCCCCGGCTCCTTCCCAGAAAGAACACCGCGTGAGCAAGGCTAAGAAGGGAAAACGTGTACACGCATGCGAATTCTCTGGTTGCGGGAAAGTCTTTACGAGAGCTGAGCACCGAAGAAGGCACGAGTTGAGCCACAGGTCTAAGAAACCTCATGCGTGCTCACATGAAGGCTGTAACAAAGCATTCCACCGTTCCGATTACTTATCTCAGCACATGGCCCGACAGTGAGCATTCATTCAGACTATAAAACCCGAATACGGAGCTAAATATACGAGTAGTGACCCTGACTACCCGTCGAAACGACCTCCTTCAATGAAAACAACCGACCCTGCTTCGTCTCTTGTCACGCTCGCGCAGCAGGAACAACAAAACTCCAGTTCTCCAATTTTATCCGAATACCTCTCTCCTCCACCGTCGGTCGACATGGTAACGCCATCTATTCCTGCACAATTTATGACTTACGCCCTTTCTCCTTGCTATAGTTGCCAGCATCACGGACAGAATGTTGTGATGCGCAACTCAGGATACAACTATCCACTGAACATGGGCCAAACACCTCTCTTGCAGATTGAGGTAGGAGTAGGTTCAGACATAGCTCTCGATCAGTATCTTGGAAGTGTTCTTCGGCCTGGAGCCTTCCTGGCTCCGCGTCAACCTCAGACTGAGATGAACTCTTTTTCCGGGGCCAGTCTTGATACAAATCTGCCCTTGGTCAACCCGTTATCTTTCCAAGATTAAAAAGTCTACTCTTCATGGAATTCTGCGCCAGACTCCATGTCGACAATTGTTGCTGCAAATAGACTGTCCTTCACGGCCCCACCCCAGCCTCAATGATCAGAGCGTCTGACTTGGAATATTACTAGCATCTCTTTATTTCAGCGCATCATGATTTCAAAGTGTGCATTCTACTTGTTAAGAACCAGAGTTGCTGAAATCGCGTCGCGTCATACCCTCCATCTGGCATGTTTTTTGATCATCTAGAAGCTACGGGTATCACTCGTCCCTACGACAAGTAAGAACCTCTCCGCGTGCCAACATTATTCAGACTAGTCAATGTGGAATTCTGATTCAAGCACTTTCAGGTATATCATGCTCTGCCGCCGGGCTTCAAATTGGACTATACCATTTCATGCTTGTAGCTCCGGATGTCGCCCCAATAATTGATTCGGTCCGTATTTATGTATGGCTTACTACTGTGGCCAGTGAAATATTATGAAACTTAACATTGGCGAAGTATGCAACGCTTGGGTGGTGCAAATCGGCCGCTACGAGTCCCACAGGGTTCGCCCGTTAACCGATTCCAGTGGAAATCTGACCGGTAACTCCCTGTTTCAAAAGTGTAGAGTCTAGGTTGTTCTCCCGAAAGAATTTTTTTTATTTATTTTTACGGTCCCGTTGACCCTTTACCTGATTATTGGACATTGAACGACAAGAACGTCACCACCGTGCTTCGACTGTGCGCAAAACAATCTCGTCTTATGTTGCTAACAAGGATGAATAATGAGCAAACACACAGGAAGACGACTTTTTTCCTCATATTCAAGGATCGATTACAATTATACTGGAATTTTGAGCTCAGATAACGTCACTCTTGGGCTTTCTATCTCGTCTCGCCCCAATCAACTCTTAACAAACCTACTCAATCAATCTCCACGACCGGGCCATCATAGACATGCCGAGCTCGCACAGCATAATAAACCAGACTGAGAATGATCACTCCAAAAGTACCAACCACACTGAAATTCATAGACTGCACGGTGACAGCCCATGACGGAGGCCAGAAACTGAAAAACACGGCAATGGTCATATAAATCAACGCGAAAGTATTGACAGCAATACCTGCGATGCCTGGAAGGTGGAACGGACCCCAGGCGCACACGGATCCCGGAACATTGACGAGTCCGTGATCGCTGTTGCGGGCGTTACTGATGCCGCCCGTGCAGCGGCGGTAGAGTAGCAGACCAGCCACAACCATATACGACAGGTATAAGCCGGAGATAGACATCGCAACCAGGTCGTTGAAAGCAACAGAGGATCCAACGTTAATAAGTGCTAGTAGACAAACAACACAGGTTGTCAATAGCACGGAGTAGATGGGAACCGCAGTAGTGCCGTGAACCTAAAAAAAAGCAATTAGGTGAGCATGTTACGGCGACTACAAAAAATGATAGACATGATGATACATACCTGGCTCCAAAGACGCCAGCCTGGAATCCCACGGTCTCGTGCAAATGACCAAAATTGTCGAGAAGTAGAAGCTAGCATGCCGACCGAGGTAGTGATACCCATGGTGGTAATGATCGAAGCCATTACAGCAGTTCCGGCCACGGAGTCTGTAGCTTGTAGAAAAATGTCCATGAATGGATAGCCCGTGGTTGAGGCCAGGGCCTTATCGATATCACCCAAGCAGAATAGCATGGCGAGTAGCATTCCGAAGCCCAAGGAGCCGTTGATTAGTACAGAGAGCATGATTGAAGTTGGCACTGCTGTCGAGGCATTTACGATCTCTTCGGACATCTGTTCAGTTTGGTCAGTGCGTTGCCATACTTACTTGGAGATGTGCACTCTTACGTGAACCGCCGCATCACCACCGGCAAATGCAAAGATACACCCGACCATCCCAACGAAGAACGAGAGACCCTGAGAAGGGAATTCGCCTAGGTTCAGGAACTCGGTAAACACCTCCTTTGCAGTTCCATGATCACCCATATAAGTGAGTGGGATAAGGATGGCGAAAAATCCGAGAATGTGAAGGATGAGAATGAAGCCTTCGAACCGAGGTAGCAGTGTTCCTCCGATGGAATTAATTGATACAGAGAAAACTGCCACGGCCCAGAAAATCAGAGTACCGTGCCAGTTCTTGGGTTGGTAAGAGCTATTGGTTAAGACGATGAGACCCTGGATGAGGGTTCCGCATAGATAGCATGATGTGGCGTATGTGGCTTGCCATCCGATTACCGTGAGCCAGCCTGAATTGATGTCAGTACGAAAGTACACAGCATTTTCAAATGACAGCGCACCTGTAATGTAACTCAGTAGCTTCATCGCGGAGCGTGGTGCAAGCATCGAGCACCAGTGATACTGTCCGCCCGAGGTCGGTGCCCTGAACCCATTTTAGTGAGAATCACAAAGCGTCATGCGCTGAGCCCATACATTGATGCCAATTCTGAAAGCACTACGAAGGTGCATGCGACTCCGGCCCAGACGAAAAGATACCCATACACAGCACCGGCGGGACCACCACTGCACAACTCTGGTCAGCACATCTCGAGGAACTGCGGATAAGGTCTAGTGAAAGCTTACTTTTGATAAGCCTGCAAGAACAGCCTATTCAAGCAGCTCGAGTCAGCGAATGCAAGCCGCAAAAAAGCAATTCCATTGTGATGAGTCCAAACTCACACGACAATTCCTTCCCACGTGATAAGAATGGTACAACTGAAGCCAAGCATGGACATCAATCCGAAGTTTCGCTGGCTATAGTCAGCAGTTGACCTCAATCGTGTTGGAGTGTGAAGATCTACACCTTCAACACCGGGCGCTTTCCCATGCGCGCCAAATTCGCATCGTCGAGCTCTTCCTTCGTCGGACTGGCGATCTCCCGCATGCCGGCCGTGCTTGTTTGCTTCACTTGATGAGAAAGCATGGTGGGCAACTGATGAGCAAAAGACAAAAGTCCCTCCTGCTCACACGCCCAAACAAAAGAAGTAGTGGTTGAAAAGAAAAGAAGATTCCCAGGTTGTCGCAGAGACTAATGCAAAGTCCGTACTAGAGTAATGTTACAAGACATGACCTGGAGCGCTTAGTCTCGTCTATCCACTTAGGTAAATGTATCCCAAGGGGAAATTCTCTTTTTGCCGCGGCATTTTCGTTAACGGACCATGCAAGGAATACGGTGGATTCGACTAGCTTCTTGGTTTTGCAATGTCGGTGGCTCGGAATCCCGGTGTTCTCACAACGCGCCAATGGTCGAGTACGCCCGGTTATTGGCCCTCTTTACATTTCTTGACGATCTAGAACACACTGAGCAGCGAAGCCCGTTTACCTCGCTAGTTTTGGTTAGGGGCCCACTTGTCCCCGGCACTAGACTTCGATATCCCTGTGATGTTACATAGCTCCACGTTATTCCTTGTAGCCTTGTACATTACGTTTCCGATTTCTAACGCCAAGGCGGTATCATGAATTTGATTTTACGGTGTTTTTGAGGTTCGAGTTCCAGGAGCTATCATGGCTTCGCAAGTCACTTTATATTATTCATTCCATTAATAGTTTCGCTGGGCTACATCGTTCTGTTCCAACCATACCCTAAATTGGAAAGTCCCGTTTTAATATCGAACAAAGCCATATCTACTCTCGTTGCGCTGTGACTGTCCATGTCCGAACCTCACGAATAATCTGCGCCTGACTCGATTGGCTCTCCGAGTCGCAGTCTACCATTGAAGTGACAGTGGTATGGTTAACGCCGTCCCCATGGATTGAAACCAATTCGTGGGTGTCGCTTCGCGTGTCTCCGGCACGTCCAGCGCGAGATAATTTGTAGTACGAGGTCGCACCGTACGTTCGCTGCTTGCTCTCATAGCTCGAGTCTCCAAGACTCATCCCAGACGATCGGAGGCTATCGAGGAAAGGTTTGAACTGGGGCGAACAAGCAGTGACAATGCTCAAGCTCTGAGCCATCTGGGTCGAGATGGCGACGGTCCATGTATCCCATGACGGATCAATCGTGTGTTCATTCTCGTGAGCATAGGCCAATTGACATATGATCGCGACCACGACGCTGCCTTCAAGTTAGCAGGATCTCACTTGCGATAGAACAGACAAAAGCTTACATGACTCGCAGAAGAAACACACAGGCCAGGACAGCTTTCTTGTGGAAGTCCGCTTGGATCCGCAGAATGACCAACAATGCCTGTGCGACTATGCCAACCTCTGACAGGATGTTGGTAATCCCGAGGTAGTTCCACCAAGCGACCTAGTATCTATGAGTCATGATGCAAATACGGTATCGAAGCAACAGCGACACACCAAGTGAAAGCATTTCCCATGCAGATAATCCCAAGTGTCCGGTAACGAGCACTGGAATGCTGCGGTGAAGGCCCCCGCCATCGTCCATAGTAAAACGAAGACTCCCAATCCGAGTGCGAAGCGTCGGTCTAACGTGGCGGGTGTCAAGCTGCGAATGAACATTATGAGGGCAAGTTTGGAGCAGGCCATGCTGGCGATGAACAGAATATTTGCGGCGTATTGGGCCTATGAAGCCATATAGTTAGCAACGTGGAGACATTCCCTGTTGGAGGTCTGGGAGGAGCACTTACTTTCATCATACTCACTCGCTGCCCATCCGACAAAGAAAGCAGATGCTGTCCGAGACCGGACTTTGTCGCCATCGACACAGCAATGGACTGTCCGACACAGGCGAACATTGCACCGATACTCATAAAGTCATCAAGACCCCATTTTCTCACCATGAAATATTTGGTGCCCAGCCGCGTGAAGACACTCAATATGCTGGTGACCAGCATAAAAAAGGTCAACACATTGATGGCAGGGGTCCATGTAGCCTTCAATTCCGGCTTCATTGTGCGCGCTTTGATAGAATCACAGGAAGCCAAAGTTGCTAGAAACAATCTAGAACCCGACAAGCCTCATGCAAAGGCTCCCACAGTGGCTCCAGACAACAGTACCTTCACAAGACCGTGACCTGACCAGGTCCACTCAATACCACCATTGTTGATCGACTCCACAGTGATTCGGCCGCATCTTGATCCAGGCTCATCCAATGATTCGCCAATCTCGGTGATCTGAATCAAACGTGGGTCAAGAATATAACTCCACCATTAGTGGACGAAAAGCTAAGAGGGGCCGAAACCGATTCCTATCATAACTCACGGTTTCGCGGTCGGCGTTGACCGGGCCGGGTGATCCCTGTTCATCCTTCCAGGAACGAGTCAGCTGCGAAATTTTTTCTAAGGCGCCAAGAAAGTCTTTCATATTTTAAGCGACAATTAACATTCTTGGCAATTGAATGCCCTTGGCTGGAACAGAAGCACAATTTGACAACATTTCAGAACCAAATAGATTTAAAAAACACGAAGAGATAATGTTCGACAAACTTGATGTTAAGCCACGTCAACATGGGTATTCTGATGTTTCTTCGGCCAGGTACGCCTTGAATTCGACCGCGGCATGATTTACTATTCCTCCAATAGCCCGAATATTTCTAATTCCAAATCTCGGGCAACAACAATTACTATCCTCATCTAGACTACTAGCCCGCGGTGCCTTGGATGAAATAGAATTTATTCCTAGACGAATCAGACAATGACCAGAAACAAATTGCGCAAGGTTACACCCAAAGGTGGACAAGTTCCCACTAGCGCGGTTTGATGTTACGTGTTTTACAGGAGCACGCCATGTTTGGCCCTCAATCGATCTGATCATAATTCTGGGCTGCCCAATTCTCTCGACTCCAAGGGATTCGCAACTAGTCCTTCATTTGGGCGGCTTGAAAGGACGATCTTATGGTTGATAGGTTCCAAAATTCAACTGACTGGTACATCGATGTACTCAAGTGCTTTTGCGCCCGGGCGTTGAGTTGCTTCTTTGGGGCCCGAATGCAGATCTGCATATTACCTTTTCGCTGCGGGGACCTGGAGGATCGGGCTAGCGCAGATTTGAATGGATCCAGGGTCTCGTTACCGTTTTCCGTTGACGAATCATGTATCCTTGGAGGGGGCCGAAACTGAAACAGATCTCGCGTCTATAGACTTTATGGATACATGAATATAGAGCTTCCTTTTAGGAAAAAAAATGGTCTGAAAGTTCCCCAGCCGCTCCTTCAGTATTGGCTCTTTCAAATCACGTACCGACGGGTCGGATGACAATTCCAATCCATAGTCACATGGAAGCGTTCTGAGCCTTCATAAGAAGTATCCTGCCCGGTGCCAATATTTGCCGTCGTAGCATGCTCCAACTTCCGTATCTACATCACAATGGAAATTGCAACACCGTCGCCACTTGAATAAAATTCCGTAGAAACCAAAAGTAGCAACATTTGATTGCCAGTACCGAGGACCCGGGTTTGGGCATTGTAATTAAACTTGTGTAAATAGATTCAATTTCAACAGAAAGCTTTCATGACTCGACGTTGCGTACATGACCATCTCCACCTTGAGGGCCCCCTTTTCCATCCATGCTGGACATGATGGCAGTGCCAAGAAAAGCCACTACAAGCTTTTGATATCTGAGTAGCGACATATAGGATTGAAACTCGAGCTGAAAATGCTCTCTGTGTACCAGGATGAATGTAGGGAAGTGCACCAGTTTCAGAAATGAGGGTACATGTTTCTTGACGATTTTCCTTGATATGCTTCAATCAACCCGCGGAAAACAGACACTTTTACGAAGCCCAGAACAAAGCGTAGTGCCAGAAGCTTTTAAAATGGAACTGCTCGGATGTTTTTGCTCACGACAGCCGAGGAGGTAGCTTATCAAAAAAAAAAAAAGCCTAGATGATGCGAGTAAGAGAGTCCTTGGACTGGAACTTCAAGCAAGGACTCCTCACTAATAATGATTCCGTACAGATCGCCGACAAGACCGAGCACTTTCCACAGAGTTCTCAGTCTCGCGGTAGCTAATTTTCACGATCAGTATAGTTCACAATATCTACTCCAATAGTTGAAGTTCTGTGCCAGGTTCGTCTTCTTGTAGACATTCCAGTTGCAAACAGTTCAGCAGCATTGAAGGCAGCCATCTCGAGTCCAGCCTTCGCAACCGGTTCCTTGCAATCCTCAGTCGCGAGATTTGCCCTCATCTATCTCAGGGACACCCTTTCCGGCTTTGCTTATATTAACGTCTTTTCTCCGTTTCACCATGGTGGTCTGTCTTCCCAGCGCTGAATCCATAGTCTGCGCTCATCTTGTCTGCGGTACACAGCTCAGATGCCAGATTCATGTACTAGGCAAAGGCTCCTATCGACGTTCTCTGAAAGGGGAGAGCTTCATTCCGGAAGCTAAATCTATTTTTATGACCCCCACCTCCGGTGCACTACCTCACAAAAATTGTCGAGTATGGTGGTTTCCGAAAATCCCCTCAGGTTTTGGTATGCGCTCGATCTTGCACTTTGCCAATTTGGGCCACTGAGCGACTCGTCGCCCAAGGTCGCCAGCGACTTTCCTTGGGATTAAGATTGACCTGAAGGCTCGCTAGACTGCAATCACAACACTCATTATTTGAACATAATAATCTGAATCGTGCACGAACTTGTGTGTGAGTAGGTGTTTGCCAGTTTGTGGACAGGGACGATGCCTTTTCTCATATTCATACAGTCATATGGCTATCAGGTTTTGAACGGCCAAGTCAGTAGTATGACATTCCTTGACAGTTCTATATTATGTGCATTCAAATTGAACAACGCCGATGCGAAAGGAACGTAATATGGTTGGTACATCTACACATGAAAATCACCCCGAGACTATACAAGATCTGTGGTTGGTGGATAAAGGACCCATCACAGCTGGAAGACACCAGCAATAATAGCGACGATGGAAGCCGTGAACATAGACGAGACCATAGAGACCGAGGCACCAGAGTAGGCGTAAGCTGAAGCGGAAGCAGACGCAGCAGAAGAGGCTGTGCCGGAAGAGCTGGAAGAGCTACTAGAGGAGGACGAGCTGGAGGAAGAGGTGGATGACTTGGCAGAGGTGGAGTTGGAGCTGGTACCGTTGTAGGCCTTGATGCTGGTGTAGTCGCCGGTCTTGTCGGTGTACTTGTAGTACTTGGCAGGGTTGTAGTTGATGACCTTGACGGACTCAACGTACATGTTGAAGGGACCGTCATCGTAGTCTGTCTCGCCACCAGCCCACTCGATAGTACCCTCACTGTTGTCGGGGTCGCCACCGGCCCAGATGCCGATGCGAATGCGCATGGGAGTCTGGGGGTAGTTCTTGCCGTTCAGAGCATCGGCGTAGTTGAGGGTGCGCACGATGGTACCGTCAAGGAGCCAGTTGATGCGTTCCTCAGTCCAGTCTATGGAGTAAGTGTGGAAGGTCGTCTCGGGGTCGGTGACGTTTACGGTGGTGGCACGGTCCCAGTCGGTGGTGTTGTCTTTGCCAAAGTAGTCAGTCTGGATCTCACCAGTGTAGGTGCTAATTTGCTCCTGTAGCATGGTGAGAAATTTGCATCTGTTGAAATAACTTGCTCGTCTTACCCAGTCGATCTCATCAAGATCATCAGACTCCATCATCCAGGTGGAAACGATACCAGTGCCGTTGGCAGCACGGAGCTTCACGTCAACATGGCCGAAGAAGATGTAGAAATCACTCTCGATGGTGGGAGCATCTCCCTCCGCGGCAATTTGGAATAGAGCGCCAAGGTCAGTGCTGTTGACGGTTCCGGCGGTTGTGGTCCACTTGTCAAAGGCAGATGAACCACTGGTGAAGTCGACGTTGTACGACCACTTTGCCAGACCGGCGTCAGCAGGGCATGTCTCTTAGATAGGTAGTCTGTGAGAATTCTGGCTGAAGACCGGATTTAAGGATTGTGCTTACTGTTGAGCGGGTCGCAGTCAGTATAGGTCTGAGCAGCACCAAGCTGGGCAGTTGCCAGCAGCATGGCAGCCCACTTCATGTACGAGGCAACCATTTCGAACGTGAACGAGTGGAATCCGACAACTAATGAGGGAAGAATGGAATAAAATAGCAGATCCCGACAGAGGGACGGGCTTCGATAGTATAGGAAACGAGGAAACAAGCCATTTAGTGACAACTCCATCTATTTTTAATTGATCAAGTCAGCTAGGACAAGCCGAATTGACCAGTGCGTTCCGATCTTGAAAACAATCTCCACCCAGCGGCGATAAATCAGGTGCCTTGCTCCAGAAGGTCCCGTCATTGGGCTGCATCGACATCAGAGTGGATATGAGCCAGGAGAGAAACAGACCGATGGTCAATGTATTTCTAAACGATAGATGGCGGTTCCACCGAGAAAGCTTGGGTTGGTCGATGACGGCAGCGTCTTACGTGGTTCTCAACTACGACGGATCGAGCCGTGAGCCACGCAATTGGGCTAAATCTTTTTCCCCAATGTACTTTCCAGCCCTAAGCACCAGAATGGGAGTTGGTGCATAGTAAAACAATAGTAATAGATTGATGAAGATCTACGTCTTTGAGATAATGACTCAGTGAACACAATTGAAATCAATGGACGTGATGATTCGGCGCTAACGGATACAGTGTTCACTGGGGGACCCACTTGCCACGACGCCCTGACGAACGCACTCAGGGAAGACGAATCAATTCTTGTAGCCAAGGAGATCGCGAGAAGAGGATCATAGCCTACTCTCTGTCTTACTAGGCACAGTGAGAGTACGCCTTTTTGGGAAGCTAGCAGCCCTAACCTCAGGAAGGAGGCGTCACTCGGTGCCGTATGTAGGTCCGACGTAAGTCCTAAGCCGCTCGGGCATGTCCTAGTGGCCTCCAAGCCACGTATAACGTGGATTCCTGCATTGTATAACCACAGGACGATGACTGTGGGGAAGGATACCTTCGTCGCTTGCTGTATCATTCAACGGTCCCTCTTGCGTGTTGTGAAATTGGTCTGATCAACAATGCAAGAGGCACCATCGCGGTAATGCGACGAAATGCACTAGAGCAATCAGAGAATTTGTTTTCAGTTTCTCGTTTCAAGACAAAACTTTCGGTGTTCCCAAATGACTGTGTCTTATGCTGTGATTCGAATACATTCCACCAGACTTGTTCACATGTGCATTCTCTGGCCATTAGCACCATTCCATGCAAGCTAATTCAAAGTTTCTGAAAAATTTAACCCATTTCCTTTTTTTTGCTCCTAGTTAGCAAACTCCAATTGGTGAAGCAACAAGACACCTGATTTTTCTTCCTGCGTCGAAGTCCGTCTTGTCATGTCCCCTGTCCCTTCCACTTCTGCGCCAATACGACCCTGACTGGTGCCACCACGACCAGTTTGCATGGGCCTTGCATTATATCTGAGGTATTTCATCTAACTTTTGGGCTTCTTGATGCAAGCTACAATGGACGGACATGGGTCCGCCTTTGGGTCACTTCAATACTATATCATATTACTCTGCTGCCTTATTCCTCCCCTTTCAAAATCCAGTACAGATTATTACTTCTAGCTCAGCTAGCAGCGAAACTCGAAAAACCTCCACCTGAAATACCCATCAATGAGACAACACCACACTTACTTTAGCTATTATCTGGCCCGGGAGTGTAGTTGTCTGCAAAGTCTGCCCTTTGATCATACTCCGATCTATCCAGACGTCGGAGATTCTGGTTCTCCAGAAGCACTGAAATGTTGTCCGCAGTATAGAATTGGGTTCCCATTCCAGGCTGTTCAAACCACGGTGTGATAGGCGACAGATAGACCGTAAATTCCTTGATCACCTCATAAACATAGTATTCGTAAGGGAAACTCTTGTCGTATGTGTCCAGACTCGAGGGGGGCAAAGCCCGCTCGATGTAAGGCGCACCCAACGGACCGAGGAAGTTGCCACCTTCGGATCCGAAGCGATCAACCTTACGTCCGACGGGGAGGACGTAGTCACCCACAATTGGGTTCCCCTCGCTGTCGATGACGGATCCGTTGGAATCAGGATAATGGTATTTGCCTTCGAAGGGACCGCTGTGATATGTCCACTTTTCAAGGAATTCATACGGACACAGATTACCGAATCGGGCATAGGTAGCCGTCTCTGTAGAGAGCGGGAAGTCCTTGGGGAGTTCGACCGGACCAAGGCGTGAGTCGCCACAGACATATGAAGCGTTGGTGAAGGTGATGTTGAGGCAGGGGTCTGGGAAACACCGTGCCGGGTAGGGAGGTTCCTGAAGGTAAATAAGAGAACCGATTAGTTTCATTCTTGCAATTAGTTAGGGTTTGTGAAGCTGCGAAATACTTACCTCAACATCAACGCCGCCTTTCTGCCATGCTTGAGCAGTGGTCAAGGTTGCACTGAGTAGCAGCGCAGAGCGAAGAGCTTGTTTATAGAACATCTTCGTGAAGAGATGAGCCTCGGGACCTTTCTAATGAGACTGACAAAGCCTTCGCAGATTTGGCGGATACTTAGTATATTGAGAAAGCTTTCTGCTGGCAACCTTGGCATTATTTATACTGCGGAGTTATACCATTTCCTATGGTTTGCACAGAATGTATCCCTTGCAATATTTCTCCGAGCCTTTTCTGAAATTTACAAAGACTATGGCTTGGGATTGTGACATCGCAATGTTTGTAGGCATGTTCAATGCAATCCAGCCACACCAAGGAATTGACAGTGACAGAAATCGAAATCCAACACAAATCACAACATTGATATTTGGAGAGAGGCCATCATTCTTTGAAGCAGGCCGTAATTCATCTCATGCTACTTCTGCATTTGAAACGTTTTCACGCGTGGTTTCATTCCTGAATTATTGGCGGTAATTAACGCGGAGCAAATATGCCTCCAGCATTTTTCAAAATGCCCGCCCAATGGGATCATGCTATCTATGCCAAAGCAAGGTCGAAAATGTGAGCCGCTTATGTTCTCCAATCAGGTTTGCTAAGTAAACTATCCTTCCACCCTTGCTTGCTGGGGAAACACATTTAATGTCGCCAGTCAATTTTCGAACGCACTGACCAGCAAACATGCCGCATGTCCATCTTTATACACGTCTGATAAATGATACGCCGAGAGCTTTGAACAGAGCTAATCAAGTATACGAGTATCGAACGGCGAGAATGAAGGTCAGATATGTACCCCAGATGGGCCTGACCTTCTTTTCTTTGCAGCCAGTGATTGTGCCAAATGACCTTTTCCGCTCAAAGTCAAAAGTCCACTTCTTACCTTCAAGTTGTAGACAAATATGTCCCAGTGAATTGGCTTTGCCCTGCTATGATGCGTCGTATATCTCTTGTTCAACGGTCGTTGGCTGTACTGACATGATGCAATGCGCCCATTGTGATCATATTCAAATATATCCTTGTACAAGATAAGACCACGCGATGAGAACAAGCGAACTAAACATCTGAGGTTTAACTATCAAGCGAGGAGCTCTATAATCTAGAGCTACGTTTACAGACGCAGTCTAGGAAGAGCTAGTGAAAATCGTAAATTTATGCGAACTAATACAAAACACAAACATGAGAGGAGTTGACTGGTAAGCTACAGTCGCAAGGCTCTTGTTAAAAGCAGCTGACTGCTGTTATAGATAGATCTAAACACAAAATCGGACTTTCGGGGCTCCAAGGACAGACAATACCAAACGGGTGACCGGTTGCTGTCCAGTTATCGCAGACACTATGAATTTCCCTACCCGATGTTCATTTTCAGTTCAATTTATCATTGAACTCAGCAGTAGCAGGCTCCAGTGGGGTGGAAAGGCCAACGCGATCAGCCGTTCGAGTGTAAACGACACCTCCATTAACTCGGTCCTCTCGAACAACCAGGTCCTTACGATTGGTGTCGACAAGAAGACGGATGAGGTCGGGGCGCATGTAGTGGCCACCCTGTTTTGAAAAAAATCAGTACAAGCGGCTAATGAGAAATCCCAGGCATCAGAAAAAAGGCTTACAAAGTCCGCCAGAGATTTGGTCAGGTGAATCTCATCAAGATCAATCTGCGAATAATTCGTCAATGTGAAACTCGGATTTGTTTCAACTTTGGACAACTTACGTCGACAAAGAGCAGACCCTGGAAGTCCTTGGCGGGGTGAGGAACAAGATTCTGGCCATCCGGTCCAAAGATGCGGCCGTTACCATTGTAGATGTTCGGGTCCTCCAATTCCTTTCCCGGTGGGGTGTTCAGCTTAATGCCCTCGGTCGTGATGGTCTGCCAGGGAGCAAGAGTAAAAGATCCTGTCTCGATGGCATAGGCAGGGGTAACAAGCTGAGCCGTCTTGTCAGTCATCAGGCCAAAGATGGCACCATAAATGAGACGATTGGAGACTTACGTCCGCGTTCGCCTCTGCGATGTTAGTGTAAGGATCGGGGTACTTCAGTGTTTCCTTTCCAGGGTACAAAGGCCAGGCAGCAACGTGGACCTGCTCACCCAGAGAGGCAGCGTATGCTTTGAGGAACGGGTTCATGTTCTCCCAGCAGTTCAAGTGGCCGATGCGACCGATTTCGGTGTCCATGACTGACTCAGTGGTGTCACCGGTGCCATCCCCGAAGACAAGACGCTCGACGTGGGTGGCGCGAATCTTGCGGCGGTGATTGATGATCTCTCCAGCGGGGTTGATCATGACCTGAGTGGTATAGAGACTGGCCAAGTCCACCTCGGAGTATCCGAGAGATACGAAGATTTTGTTCGCACGAGCAGCTTCGCGAATACGGCGCATCTCATCAGAGTCTGAGGGGAGACTGTTCTCGCGATATTTCTTCAGAAGCGGCAGGCTTTCCTGGTAGTTCGTCTTCCAAGCCCAGTAAGGATAGCCGGGGATCCCTAAAAGGCATTAGCTAGAAGGCACAATATGAAATCGACAGACTTACACAGTTCCGGGAAAGCAATAAACTTGCATCCAGCCTTGCCAGCTTCGTCAATCCAATGGATGGTCCGTCGCGTTGACTCCTCCAGATCAAACCAGCCTGGTTCAGCGTTAACAGCTGCGGCCTTGTACTTTTTCAGAACGGGTGCCATTTTGAAGGTTGGGTCTTATGTTCGGGTGAATGGATGCAATGTAAAGAATGATTGTTGTGTTAATGACCTCCTCGAATAGATACCAAGGTCCCTTTTATAGCGTTCGCCCTGAGTATATGACCGGAGCATCATCCGTCCGAACACAGAGCATTCGTCACGCCCAGATCGGGTGTTCGGATCGGTGAATGCTTCTCAGGTTGATCAGTCCACATTGATGAAGACCCCGGTCGTTGATCGAATCAAGATGACGGATGAGAAGAGATGTTTCACCTTATCTTCGGCATTTGCTGTATATCACGCCATGGGCAGTTCACTCGATGTCACTTGCGATGAACATCCCGCTGCCGGGTTATGCATCGGGAGCTTCTCATATCCCGAGCCCTTCAACAGATTAGGAGGAGTCATTCCATTGGAAACACGGCAATATCTGCATTGATCTAACTTCTGGTCGCTGTGACCCATATGAAATGGTCTCAGGCGGTTGCCCAGATCCCGACTCGCACCGGGGTCTGTAGATGGTAGTAGGACACCACATAGCAGCCCTGAAGGATCTCTGTTCGGGACCTCTCTACTTTCACATCATGCCACTGTGGGACCTTTGTTTTCTCTGAAATCAGAGAGCGTTGGTGCCCTGGACCATTTCGGATATCCGTGGGTGATAAGCCAAACCCCGGGCAAAGCCCGCCCACTTGTCCTGGAATAAATGATTGGCAACAATCGCATTGACGATGAATGGAGATTTGCGCACTTTTGAGGGCATTTCTTTCCATGTCTGGGAAGTTTGGCTCCCCGGGGAGCAACAAAAATTTGTTGGTGATGGCCGAGCACTGCCTGGGGTCCACCTCGGAAATTGTTTGCTTTAGTCTCAACTTGCAATGACTCAATCGAGATAATATGACCGAAATCAGTATTCATCTTCCTCGAGAATGGAGTTGGCTTTTTTTTGCCAACATCCCGAGGTGGGCCAGAGTGGACTGGGAAAAACTATCTTGAGTTGCTGTTCATTCAGTCACGCCTTATGTCTTTTGACAAGCACGAAAGCCGAGAGAAATTCATGACCCGCGATTTAACCAACGCTGTGTATACCGAACCAGTATGGCCTGTACGAGTACTAACTATTTCTTCTAGTGTCCGGTTATTCTTCCCTATTGACATTAGCGAATATGTATCATGCGATCATACAAATACGAATATGCACAGATAGATGGGTTAAAAGCAATTCCTTGTTTTTTACACTATTTTTTGCATCTCTATAACTATTTGAACTCATATATAAAGTTTCATACTCTCTCTAAAGCGCTCAAGGATCTCTAGTGGGATCTCTTCCAGGGAATCCCAAGTCCAATGCATCCATCAGCACGCTCAAAGTACCAGTGGTGAGCGGAAAAGGCTTCAATGGTCGGGATACCTGTCTGCGTGTTACCTTGCAAGTTAATCTCACCGTCGAGAACCTGAATATCGCCAGTGGTAACAGTAACGTTGTTACCAGACGTAATATAGTACTCCTGGCTGACGTGTACGTAACCCATAGCAATAAGAGGCAGCTTAGGGACAGGGTCATTGGTGTGGGTGAATCGGTAGTTGTTATTCTGGTCAGTGATGAACTTGGCCAGTGCCGGATTAGCCACACGAGGCGAGGCATAGGCGTATAGCTTTGCCGAAGGGTGACCACGGCCCCGGATATCGGCGGCAGCGAGAGTCGCAACGCCAGCGCCAAGACTGTGGCCCACAACAATAAGCTTGTAGTCTGAGTTCGCGGATATGACTTCGTTGAGACTCTTCATGATGTCGTCGCGGACTACGGCCCAAGAGCTCCAGAAGCCGAATTCAGCTTCGCAGCCGTCGCAGAGACCGGGATCGGTGTAGGGAAACTCGACGTCAGCGATCCAATTACGGACTGAGTAAGAGCCGCGGAAAGCTAGAATCACGGCCTTGTTGGTGTTGTCTACCGCAATATAGCCCGCAGTATCGGTAGCAGTGGTACTGTACGTGTTAGAGCCCTTCTTGTTCCTCGGTGGGTTAGATAGCCTACCTGGAGAAATCATAGACAATTTTGGTGTCAGCTGCCTCAACCTGGGGGCAGTTACCGGCCCAGCAGCCCAATTTGGCACCAACCTGACCAGCATAATTGGCTTCACAGTAAGAGGCAGCAGCATACTGAACCCATAACTTGAATTGAGATAATTCATCGGATGGGACATCTAGAAGAGAATCAGCAAATAGATGACATGATTTGAGAAAAGATCCTACCTCTAGCCTTCAGCGGGCTTGGGAGTGCAAGACCCGGCACAATGGCCGCAAACAAGGTAGCCAAGATGGAGAAGCGCATTGTGGCTGTATATGAAGACTTGATACACAGGTTCTAACTTGAGGCCTAGGGAGCTCTTTATGTCTTATTGACCTACGCGGAAAAGAAATTCTGAGGCTCCTGCATATGACCTACCGAAACTGAATACTCATCAAGCCGTGGATCACCACATTCAGGTGTGATTTCGATCGATGCTGAGATGATCGACAAGCCGAGTAACTCATTGAGGGGAGTACCTCGGCGCATCGGTAACCCTTCTGTTTGGTGACAGATCCATGCAGATCGGATCCAAATCCCGCTTTGCCGAATCTCCAATATCTCTGCACCGGCTTCGGTAATGCCGAAGAGCCATAGCATAGATCTGATGGCACCAGCTTGATCCAACCCCCGTAATCCAGGGACAAGACCCTCGGTATCTACACGGCTTTACAAATCCCATGTGCAGTTCCCACCAAGTCTCCCAATTTTTGACCCATTGGGGCCCAATGGCTTGGCTTGGCATTGGCGAACCGGTGGATGACGATGGGGCTCCACGAGCATCTGACTGTTTCGGGGGATTCGACCGGCGGAGGATGTTAAGACACTGCCGATCAAACACTGATCATGCGGGTGAATTGGACACCCCGCGGCCGTCACTCAGCTGCATAGTGGACTGAGAGTCACAGTACTGTATGTGACAAGGGACCAGTGGAAGATGTCGCGTGCAACCAAAGCGCGGCATTCCAACGCCACCCGCCCCCGTGCATGAACCATTCCACTCAATACACGAGTCCACGAACCGGTTCGCTGAGATATGCAGGCTGGGTGACATGAATCGATGTAGATGAATACAGTCTCTGTGAGGAAGCATCTACGGTCACTTTCCGCCGATCAGGTCGCTGTAACTTCCAAGTCTTCTTGATTGACCCACTTTCGGAATGCAAGATTGATGACGATGCGGTGTCGAAGTACCATTTGAAGGTGCGTTTCTCGCTTTAGTCAAAGTCAAATTCTCGGCTTCTTCGCGCGGATACCGAGCCTCCACGTGCAAATCGATGTACCAGGGTATCTGCGTGGCTTGAAATTGAGACGCAGATATCGAAGAGACTAGCTTTTGTTAAATTATGAGACCGGATTCGATGGCGATTAAAGAAGCTGGTTGGATTGGGCCAGTCTCGTTTTCTATCAGAAACGACTGAGGACTACCGGTACCTTCCCGCCCGTGTTATCTTCAAGATTTGTCAAGTTGCATTCATCCCAGAGGTCCTTGAAAGTGAGAAGATGAATAATGAATATTGTGAAACTTGCACACACTTAGGCAACATATACTATTGCACTTAATCATGATCATCACCTGGGCATCAACCCAATTTTTTGAGATTCAATTCATAGATCTGAAACAAGCCCCTACATCAGGCATCCCTCCTTAATACTCGAATGCATGTCACTCAAGCCCACCCGCACGCGACGGTAGTCCGGCCGAGGACCTCCACGTTGGCTCTTATCCTTGCCCTTCAGACTTGCGATACTAGGTGAGATTGAGCGTGCACCACTCATAGCCGGGGTTGTGAGGCTGGGTGCAAGGAAAGTGCGTTCCAGAGCAAAGACTTCCACCATCCACTCGTACCAAACCTTCCGATCGTCAGTCTGACGGTACATGGTAACGACAATCTCGCCGTTGTCAGGAACGTTGAGAGGTGTCTGTTATTAAGAGTCAGTCTTTGTAACGAACTTGTGACCATGTCGTCGGCTTCAAGAAGAACTCACCTTCAAAGGGAAGTAAATAGGGAACCAGCTGATCATGCTAGCACTCTTGGCGTCCATAGTCACTGGATTGGTCGACAACTCAATATCTCCATATAGAACGGTCTCAAAGTATCCAGCCAATCCGTGACAGACACCACGGTTCTGAGCGGGGAAGGATAAGCGAGTTTGACGCACGTTGTGCGAATTGGAGATGGTGGATTGTGACGTGGACTGGATAGGAATGTTCTTGTTCGGGTGAGAGAAAGACCATGCAGTTTGCACAAAGGGGCTTGGGAATTCAGTGGCGGCAATAGGCGCCGCAGAGCCTGAGGCCCGGTTTGCCGTGTTTTGGTTTCCAGCCTCAGCGAGAGTGGGAGAGCCGGCGGTAGAGAGGAAGTCGATCGCGTGTAGCATGACGACATATGGTGTTTCCGGAGCCGCTGGGTTTGAGACCGTCTGGTTCATGACATCGGCGTGCAGCTTGGGGGCGGAGACCGGGGTGAAATGTGCTGTGTATGAGGCAGGAATGGAGATACCATGAACTGGGTTGATAAGATCGTTGACACCATCCAAGCACTCTGGGGAGAGTTCGTTGTCGGCAAAAGAGCCAAGCAATTCGGACACAATGATGTCCACGTAGGTGTGCGTGAAAGTAGAGGCTTCGGGGTTGACAAAATCGGACGCCGGGCCTGGGTCATTCTCACCCTTCTTCGGTGTGTAAATCAAGGTGTCTTCAATACCGAGAGTCTCGCCGACGCGTTCCTGGCTTCTCTGGGTTGCCTGTCGGCGCACGCGGGGGCCTTTCCAACTGCGCATGTCTGACTGAACTAGCGTGACCTTGTTGTCCCAAATGGTATCGTTGTGACGCTGCAACAAGACAAATGCGTTTTGATTTTTCTCAACAGCCCATAGATCTATTTCGACGCCCGCTTTAATACTGGCCTTGATCGCTCGAGTAACCAATGGGCCTCGGCCAGCACCCACAACTGCGAGGATCACCTTGCCCTCCGGGTGTGAGGTAGGTTTCTTCTGCTCTGCCCAATCTCTCAGGGCCTTTTCAATCGCACGCTCATACCACTCATACTTGATTGGATCTTTTTCAAAGACCTCGTATGTAATGCTCTCCAGGTTGACGGTCAGCGGTTGCAAGGGCGCCTGCAAATAGTCCTGATAACCCGTTCCAAATCGTTCGATGGGAGTACATGCGGGTTGGCGCTGCTGGAGATTCCTGATATAGGAAAGATGAGGAGTCGGGTCGTGGTGTGTTTTGGCCCCCGCGCCCAGACTTGGGTAGTCTAAGCTGGCAGTGTTTTCCTCGTCCGCATTGCCAAGTCCTGGGATTGGACCAACATTGCACAAAAGTATCCATGGAGGGGTCCGAAGGCGCATTAGCTTTGCGATAAAAGCCTGGTGAACCTTAGACAGAACGGGGTACCCTTTCTGGTTCTTCAAAAAAGCGGTACCCTCAATCGAAAGTAAGTGAACCGGCTCAGAGTGCCAGCGGGACTGCACAGGCAGAGGCGGGAGCTGTTTGGGCAGGGCAAGGGCTGTAGTCAACTTTAGCGACTGTTTCATCGATTGTAGAATATTCCATACGTACCAACGACCAGTCTGGAGTGATATTTGCAAGTCTTACGGATCAAATCCCATGCATCCCAAGTACCGAATAAATCTTCTTTCGACAATACACCGTCATCTGGTACAAGATACTCCTCTCGAGCAAATGGAGCCAGATCACCCATGCTATCAACCTCGAGCTCGGGAGTATCGACCATGCGCAACCAAGTGTGGAATTGGATATAAGGGCCCAGATTCAGTGCATCTTGGATGGCTCTCGCATAGTACACCACGCCTTCTGAGTGTATACCGCCGTGATGCAGCTTAGGGCTGGGTACTAGAAGATATCCAATGCCACAGAAAGCAGCGTAGGCCACCTCCAGCATAAAGACCTGGCGGGACAAGTCTGCAATCAGGGGGTCAGGTGAGCACATATCAATCCAGCTGCTGACCACACCGACAATCTGGCTGGTCGCATCATTTGGGGTGAGAGTTGAGTCTAGCTTTGAGAGCGGCGGCACTACCAAAGGTCGCGTATTTTGCGACGTGCCCATAGTTCCAATGGGATCATAACTGGGCGGCTGTAAGTTGGACAGATACGAAGAGAGCAGTCCCAAGACCCGCGAATGGAAATGCGGTGTTGTGATTGAGACAGTCAACATATCATACTAGACCTTCTTGGTTAGCTTGAAAAGGAAGAAGTAAACTGCTAGTTCGAAGGCGAAAACTCACGTTGGTTTCATGGACCCTGCGGATCATCTGAGGAGTAACCGTCACGGAACGATTGGCCTCATGATGACCAATGCAGAAGGTCGGTCCCGGGTCTTCAGAAGCACTGTAGCTGTCCATATTGACACTGGCCTCGTGGAATGGTGGGGGGGGAAAGTCCGGAGAGTGACAGGTTACAGTCTTTCAACCACACCACAGAAGGAGGTCACTGCAAGGGCGCAGATACTGCAAAGCAACCCTCGGATGACAATAGAGAAGCCCAAAGTTTCAGCCCCTGCGTGAATCACTCGTGTCCCTCGATCCCTTTGTGGGGTGCGGCAGAATACACCAGGCGGTGAGCCCCTCATACGCAGAGGGGCGATCGGCGGTTGACTTTCCTATCTGAGTTTTTTTATCGGCCGCCCGAGTTTTTGCTCTTTGCAACTTGCAACTCCCATACATCACTATGGCTGACCGAAGAGACCCAACTGACGGTACGCGAGCTAAGCGCCAAAAGATGGACGCCGGTGACCCCAAGGACAACCCTTACCTCGCCCACATGTACGAGAACAGCAATGGCGACGTGAACAACTCGTCCCTGGCCAAGTTCAAGCGCCACCAGACAACGGCGGCAATGGCCAAGAAGGTTGAAGATGGCGAGATCAACCCCTTCAACGGTCGGCCCTTTTCCAGCAAATATGTCTCTATCCTGCACGGTCGACGCGATCTCCCCGTGCATCAGCAGCGGTAAGCTTCTACCAGATAGCTCCTAGCGCGCTTTAGACTAACGATGTTGTTCGCGCAGTGATGAGTTCCTGCAACTCTACCAACAGTCTCAGATTCTGGTATTCGTTGGTGAGACCGGTTCTGGAAAGACAACACAGATTCCCCAATTCGTCTTGTTCGATGACCTCCCCCAGACTCAGCGCAAGATGATCGCTTGTACCCAGCCCCGTCGTGTGGCTGCCATGTCCGTCGCTCAGCGTGTCGCAGAGGAAATGGACGTCAAGCTTGGAGAAGAAGTTGGTTACAGCATTCGTTTCGAGGATATGACAAGCCCCAAGACCATCCTGAAGTACATGACTGATGGTATGCTTTTGCGAGAGGCCATGAGTGACCACAACCTCACTCGCTACAGCACCATCATTCTTGACGAGGCGCACGAGAGAACTATGGCCACTGATGTTCTGATGGGTCTTCTGAAGGAGGTTGTCGTACGTCGCCCAGACCTGAAGATCATTATCATGTCCGCCACTCTGGATGCCCAAAAGTTCCAGCGTTACTTCATGGATGCGCCACTCCTTGCTGTTCCCGGTCGTACGCACCCCGTTGAAGTTTTCTATACACCCGAGCCCGAGCAGGATTATGTCGAGGCTGCGATTCGAACCGTCCTACAGATTCATGCTACGGAGGATGAAGGAGATATTTTGGTGTTCTTGACTGGTGAAGAAGAGATTGAAGATGCTTCGCGCAAAATTTATATGGAGGCAGAAGAGATGGTACGAGAGGCCGATGCAGGTCCACTCAAGGTTTACCCGCTGTACGGTTCTCTTCCTCCCCACATGCAACAGCGCATCTTCGAGCCTGCGCCACCTCCTCGTCGCCCCGGCGGTCGACCTGGACGCAAGGTCATTATCTCCACCAATATCGCCGAAACATCCCTGACCATTGATGGTATCGTCTACGTCGTGGACCCAGGATTCTCCAAGCAGAAGATCTACAACCCGCGCATCCGTGTCGAGTCCCTTTTGGTCTCGCCTATCTCCAAGGCCTCTGCGCAACAGAGAGCTGGTCGTGCCGGTCGTACCCGCCCTGGAAAGTGCTTCCGTCTTTACACTGAGGACGCTTTCAAGAAGGAGTTGATTGAGTCAACCTACCCTGAGATTCTCCGTTCCAACTTGTCATCCACGGTGTTAGAGCTGAAGAAGCTGGGCATTGACGATCTTGTCCACTTTGATCTGATGGATCCTCCTGCGCCAGAGACTCTCATGCGAGCCCTCGAGGAGCTGAACTATTTGGCCTGTCTAGACGACGATGGTAATTTAACTCAGCTCGGCCGCCTAGCTTCTGACTTCCCTCTCGACCCAGCTCTCGCTGTCATGCTTATCAGCTCGCCGGAATTCTACTGCTCCAACGAAATTCTCTCCATCACAGCCTTGCTTTCCGTACCGCAATTGTTTGTCCGCCCGGCTTCTCAGCGTAAGCGCGCCGACGAGATGAAGAACCTTTTCTCTCACCAGGACGGTGATCAGTTGACCCTGCTGAACGTCTACCACGCCTTCAAGAGCCCTGAGGCGCAGGCCAACCCCAAGCAGTGGTGTCACGACCACTTCCTTAACCTGCGATCGCTCCAGTCAGCCGACAACGTCCGCAAGCAACTTCTCCGCATCATGGAGCGCGAGGAAATCGAGATGATCTCCACTCCCTTCGACGACAAGAAGTACTACGAGAACATTCGTCGCGCTCTCTGCGCCGGCTTCTTCATGCAAGTTGCCAAGAAGGACGCCCAGGCAAGAGCGTCTACACCACCATCAAGGACAACCAGAGTGTCCTCCTGCACCCGTCCACAGTGCTGGCTCACGACGCGGAATGGGTCCTTTACAACGAATTCGTCCTTACCACGAAGAATTATATCCGTACCGTGACAGCAGTCAAGCCCGAGTGGCTCTTGGTATGTTTCCTCTATCTTTCTATTTCAATCATGCACCCGCTAACTGAAACCAGGACATTGCTCCCACATACTACGATATTGAGTCCTTCCCAAAGGGAGATATCCGCTCGGCCCTCATGCGCGCGTCGGAACGACTTGCTCGCAAGGAGAAGATGCGCGCCGAGAAGCGCCGCTAGATTTGCTTTTATAAATCAACGCCGTTAGATTCCCTCTAAGCTTGCTAGAGCTTTACAAAGTACAATAGAATGTGTTTTTAGATTCTCTCAATAATAAATACATCTCGTCTATTGGTATTGAACCTCTCCGTGAGAGTGTAGGTATATTGTAATGTACAAGGATAAATAAACAGTGAACTTCCCGCGCTAAGCACTTGGCTCATTTCTGTCGAGCGGTTTTCTTGGCCATCGCACTGGCAATTGTGCGAAATCCCCTTGGGTCGATCCGCTTGCGCTAAGTTATTGGAAGTCGGCGTGTCCTTTGGGAATCGCCTTGTGAATGGCCGCGAGCTACCTTTCGATTGAGGCAGCGTGCGACCACTGTCGATCAATTCGGATATCCTTTCGAACTCGACGTTTTTAGGGGTGTGAGAGGTTTCAGGGGCGGGGGTAGATGAGGTTGCGGCGGGTTGTGAAGGGGCTTCTTGCTCGACTTCGTGAACATCTTCTTTGATTGAAGATTCAATATGATGTTTGCGAAGTTCAAATACCAGGCCCCGAAGCTGGTCAATTTCGTTCCTCAGGGTGGCCATCTCGTCATTTTGAGCTTTCCGTGGGCTGTTGATGGTCCGCAACGTGGCTGCCGAGGATATTGTAGTTGACTTCGCATCTTTTCCGATATTATCGTGTAACGTGTTGCTGGCAAGAGTTGTGGAGAATGCATCCTGCGCATGAAGAGCAAGCCAGCTGGCCCGATCTAACGCTAATGCGTGGTTCTCTGCTTCGAATTCGTTCAATTCTTCGCCGAAGTCGTTGACAAAGTCAAAGCACTTCTTCCATAGAGGCCGATTGGCGTTCTCTCTGGGTGATGATTGAGCGGCCTCTGTCCATCTTGCGAAGTCGCGATCTACAATTGGCAGGACATCACCCTGCAAAGTCGGAATGGCCGGGTCAAATCCACTGCGCATGGCCGCTGTGATTAAGACTTCTGAAACCTCCTTCTTGCCGCAGGAGTCACAGAGGTGGACCATTAGCATGAGCAGGCGCTCAACCATATGGCTCTGATGGTCAGTTGAGGCAACCAGAAAGGTGGTTGCTCTCCTTAATGCGTTGATACCTTTCTCCCAATCTTGCCGGATGCTGTAGAATCGGATGTAGTAGAACAGTGTTGTGAAGTTATCGAAAAAGCCTATCCTTCGCGCTGCTTGAAGCCATGCGTCAGCTCGATCGGGTTGGTCGAAACGTAATGCAGCCGCGATCAGCTCGCAATAGATCATTGGATTGTTACTGTCAAGCGGTGGGACGACGATTTCTAAGCCATTCACCTTCCGAACTCGGTAACGACCAAGAGAACCGAGGTTCAAAGAGTAGACGCCGTTGCCACTGAGCATTCGAAGGAAGAGATCAAAGTCTTTGAGATTTTTGGACTTGCGAAAGAATGTGATAATGGTGATGATGAGTGACGTGCTCATATTGAAGCCATTTGGAAGGAGGGCGCGGAGGAGAAGGTCATTTACGTCGTTCTGCTTAGCTTGCGAGAAAGCAATGAGGATGTATCGGAAGGCAGCGGTCCGGTCCGGCTCAGCCGAAGCGAGAAGATTGCTGGATACTCGCATGAGAAGTTCTTGCAGAGACATCTGCTCTTTTGTGTATAGCTCGATGTCCCGATTCAACTCTGCGTCAAGACGCTCGGCGTCTTTTCGTCTAGCTTCCTGCGGTATCGAAGCATAGTCACCAATCACATCGTCATAGTGCGCATATCTATTAGACTTGAGGGCCCTTATTCGATGCCGGACGGTGTTGAGTTCCTCCAAAAGTTTCGGGGTGTTAATTTGGGGCAGATCAAAATCGGCAGCGTAATTCATCGATACTCCAGAATAACGATGGGCGATGATCGGCCGTAGAAGAAGGCGAATTGCAAATTGTCTCACTGCAAGCTTCTGAATAGCTTTGACGCGCAAGGGATCGTCATGGGCCCAGCCCGGTAGCGCTTCGTCATCCATGCCAATGTCATCAATTTCCGCTTCGGCAGCAGTTTCAAAACTAGCGGCCTCTTCTGCTAGTGTAGACTCGAGCGATTGTGCGTTGGCACCGCTGAGCAGACTGCGCTCAGTATGGAAGGACCTTGTTGGCTGGTTTGGCGTGACTCGTCCAGGCGCGGGAGAAAGGTTCATGACCGTACCGAGCCCTCTGACCTGTAGCAATCGGTTGATTCCCCGGGTATTTCTTCTCCGTGACTCCAATGATTTCAGAAGTCGCTGTTCCTCGTCCACCAACTCGTTCACCTCGGCCTTCACAGCCGCGATCTTTTCCTCCCAGTCATGTCGACGTTGACTCTTGGCTCTGGCATCGGCAAGGGCGGCGGCGGCGAAGATGCTTGTGTAAAGCGCGGTCACAGAGTTTCCAATCCGCAGTTTTTTCTTGCTGGCAGCGCCTGCCGACCGCGAAGTGACTCCGCTAGCCGTCGTACTCAGACACGAGACACAGCGGCAGGACGACTGTGACCGTGCAGCGCGGGACCATAAATTCTGCATTATGGGAGCATATCTGTTACACAATAGTAGCGCAGAATAAGGTAAAGGGTCAATGAGACCCCCCGCGGAGTCCGATGCTGCAATGGGGTTGAGAAAACAATGAATCGTGCAATGCGAGAAATTCCGGCAACGCAAATCGCCCGTGCAAACAGAGCAAACAAGCTTGTCCGCTTGCATCTCCTGTTCTGGGGTCAAGGATACATTTCCCAGTTCCTCGTCAACTACATTCTACAATGGCCGGTCGCTTAATCTGCTTTGTCGCTGGGGTGCTCGCAATTGGCAGTGGCCTCGCAAATGCTCATGGATCTCATTCGAGCGACCAACCGCCGTCTAACGATTGGGCCACGAGACACATGATGGGTACGACTCGAAGAACCTCAAAGCATTCGCAAGGTCGCTAATCATTGGTTTAGAGGAACATCACATCGAATCCTTTGACGCGGGCTCATTCTTCTTGTTGCACGATTACGATTCCTCCGGGTCATGGTCTGTCGACGAAGTCCGCAAGACGTACGGTCTCGACGATGAATCCAACAACGGCGTAAGCGAATCCAGCAAACAGGCCGCTGTCCGCACTGTCTTTGATCTCTTTGACCCTTCCCACACGGGCTTCATTACCCGTGAAGCCTGGATGAAGGCGATCGCCGATGGCGTGCGCCTGCCCGACCTTGGATATGGACCAGGACACCATGGCGACATGGAGTATGAATACGAGATTCACCACTTTGAGAAATTCCACGGCGACGACGCAAAGGAGGAGGACTTGACTCACCCTCAGGATATCGAGCACTTCAGGAGGCATGACGAGATGGAGGCTGCTGAAATGAGGCTCGAGAAGCTCGAGACGATGCAAATCGTGGAAGTCAACATTCCTCAAAAATTCCGCCGCAACTTCTAAAGCTTTTGTGGGATCATGTCTTTTTTTATGTATATAAGTACTGACATATTGGACTTTTGGAGAGGTCTTGTGGCTCTTGGCCACATGTGTTACCTTCGACCTACCTAATGATACGAATCATCATGAACCAACCTCATTGGGACAATGAATGGACGTTTGATGTGAATTGAACATTGTACTCATGTCCTTGCGATTTAACTTTTTTCACTCGCTAGAAACTTGCAGATACCGCAGTCAGCGAGAAACATCTCCGTTGGTCCCATGGAAGTACAAATGGAGCTACCTTCTTTCTGTGTGCATTCGATTCATTTTCTGCCGATTCAATCGCGGGTGCTTCAGGCGATGTACTGAATGTCTCAAATGGCGTTCTAAGCCCCCAGAATGTACGGTACGCCATGACACGCCCCACATGGCAGTTGCTGAGGACTGGGTCTAGAATCTCGTTCCTTCAATGATCCAATGTTCGGGCATTCCAGGTGCAAGCTTGGTGCCACGCAGTTTCGCCTGGTCAATGCCCCAAAATACAATCAAGCGAGGAACATAATTTTCTGGACATCTCTACAAGGGTCTCCCTATACCTCCTTTGTTCCTGAATACTTTCTCAAAGCTTCCTTTTTGATGACTTTGAAGATAAGTCTTGAGTGGATAGATATATCATGGCCACGTACTTTGAACAAATTGTATAACATTACTCGAGCAGCTCTGTAAGACATCAACAATTGAATGCCCCCGAGTCAATGTCCGTCCCTCTTCATACACATGCCATTGATATATCAGAGGGATTGCATTTCAGATTCCTGAGTATCGGTGCACTGTATGTTTATTCTATTTTTTTTGTGGCATTGTGGGACATGAGGAGATTTAACAAACCCGGTGCCTGAGCATATACAGCGTTATAGCAATATTTGGAGATATGGTGTTCTGTTGTTCTGTCAAACCAAATGGGTGCCATAGGTAAATTCAGGCACACGGTTGTAGGCACGATGGATACGTTTTTTCAGGCCGAGCCGCAGCATTACAATCTTCCAGATTCAATGCCAATTATTTACAATTGAATGTCATGCAAATAGGCTATTGTTTGAACGTTTCTCATATAGTTGGACTATGCGAGAAGGATATGCCACGCTCGGAGAGGTCCTTACAGGCGTGAGCTATTTCCTTGACTAATGTTCCGCGGCGATCTCCAACTCCATTTTTTGTACGTAAGGCTATCACGATAGATGGAGCCAACGTGATCAATATTTATCATGGAAAGAGAACGATTGTCTTTATTAAAGTGTGGTCAACAAAAAACTTAGACTGTGCAAACTTGAGAATTGGCATAGATGATTACTCTAGAAAGGGGCTTATCTGCAGTATCACAATAGGGGCTCAAGACGCTATTGCTTTCCATTACAATTGCGGCACACTCAGTCTCGATAATATGGTATTCATGGAGTAATTTTATCCTCTAAGAAAACCGTTCGCCATATGCCCAAATAAAGCTGTGGGATCAGTCTATTCATGAGTTTCGCCGGTCGGCCAAGTCGGCGAACGCTGATCTCCAAAAAAAAGCAAACTTGACCAGATAGAGAAAGTCTATGTGCAGACTGACCCAATAGGAGCCGGGATTGATCCGAAAACACATGCCGTGCCGAACCTGCACCGCCTTCCCGTTCAGTCGTACTGCCGTCACTACTCCTTTCCATTATTAATCTTCTAAGTAACTACGTAGACTGAAATTGAAAACATTTATGCACGGAAAAATTACAAAGTAGCCTCTCGAAGACAATGATTCGCAGAAAATTACAGATCTCTCTCCAATTGATGCGTCCTTACGATCGAGCTTTGGGCCTGATGTGGAAGGCGGTCTCGGAAATGCGTGTCTGTAGCAGGACCCACAAAGCGCGCTTTCCCTTGCGTTGCTTCGGTGAACGGCAGACCCCCGAGGATTGTCTTACGCCGATTGCCTAGTCGCGCCTTGAAAGTCAATATGGTGGCTTATCTTCCGCAGCATGAACTCGATACCAAGGACGATCGCCCGTATATGGAGCCGGCCATAGCCCCCTTTGCTGGGCGGCTCGGCGGAAACCAGGACTTTGTTGTCGATCGGCATGACCCTCGGAATGTGAAAGTCCTGGAGAAGGTGCCTGACGCTGCACCGTGCATGACGTTGGCCGAGGTTTTTGATTTCCGTGGATTTCTGAGTGCCGATCTATACAAGTTTGCGATGCTGGAATGTGTTGGTGAGTTCTTTTTTTATTTTGTTTTTGAGGATATTCCGGACTTGGAAATTCCTTCATCCCGACCCAACCTTGAACCACGATATGGGAGGCTAATCTAATTGGTTATGTATAGCTAGTATGATGAATGTTTTCATCTCGTGCTGGGTCACGACGCATCCACTTGCTGCGACGACTTCCCCGAAAACCCAGGCCGGCGTTTACGCTACTGTCACCTTCTTCTCTCCACTCTTTGGAGGCATCACCAATCTCCTTTTGACTCCGCTCCTGATCTATACCTTTTCTCCATCGAGTGGAGGCCATATTAGCCCGACTATTACACTTGCCACATTCTTTGCGCGCATTATTTCCTTCCCACGCATGGTCTTGTACTTGGCTGGGCAAACTTTTGGTGGGGCTTTAGCTGGTTTCATGCTACACAGTGCCTACGGGAGTCGAGAAATCACGGTAGGAGGATGTCATATCGATACGTCAATGGTGAAACCCAAAGAAGGCCTCGTGATTGAATTCATAGCTTGCCTCATCCTCATTTTCCTGGCGTTTGGCGTTGCTCTTGACCCACGACAGGCTAAAATCTTTGGCCATGCCACAGCTCCGTGGTTTGTGGGGATCGTTCTGGGAATCGTCAGTTGGGGCACAGCCTTCACTCGTGAAGGCTATATTGGAGCAAGTCAGTTCTAGGCAGAAGTGGATACACAGAGGGCGCGTTTAGCTGACTCGGTTCATGCAGGTCTTAATCCAGCTAGATGTTTCGGTGCTTATGTGGCGTCGGAATTTCCTTCCTATCACTGGATCCACTGGGTAAGTTTGCCTGTCACGCATGAAGAGCTTGTTTAACCTTACGTAGGTTGGACCACTTGCCGCTGCTATCGGGCACGGTTTGGTGTACTTTGTCGACCCACTTTGGGCCGAGGGGACGTCGAGCCTACCGTGAAGGGCAAGATCAGGCCGGAGGTGGCCACCGAGAAAGCCGCCGCTTGCCGCCTTGCATACATAAGCCCGAAGTGATTGTCAGCAGAAACATGGACAAAGAAATAGATATGGACATAGACAAATTTATATGCGTACATAGTTTAGAGATAGAGATAGACAATATTTGGTTCGATCCGCCAAACTTATTCGACCATCTCCATTTTATAACCTAATGACTTGACTCAGGAAAGGTAACATCGACAGCTAAGACCAGTATAGGGTCCGTGTGCTTCGCACGGTGCAATTGCCCATTACACAGGGGAATTACTCACACCTATCTTGGGTTACGTGTCGCTATGGATTAGGAGGAATTAGAAGATGGAAAGGGTCATATCAATTGATTGCAATCCAGTGATGAACTACTATCACAGGAAAATTGAGGCTCGCAATCAGCCGTCACATGTACAGAAAACAAATCCACCAGAAACCAAAGATAACGAACGCAGAGCATGGGTGCTGACGCCAAACACGGAGAATTGAATCGCTAAAGCTCGGAACGAGGGAAATGAGGCCGAAAGAGGCCGAGAGCAATGTGCAAAAAATGTCATGAGCGACCTCATGGAAAGAAACTACCACGGACCAACGCTCCTGTGTCTTCCTTCCTAGGGGAGGGAAATGGAAGGGAGAACGCGACTAAATTCTTGACTTTGAGGTGATGTATAGAGAGAAGGCCAATGGACTGAGTCAAGAAGTCGTTATTGGAATATGCAGAGAGCCGTTGTCATCACGAAGACAAGGGAGATGTTGATCAGAAATCCATCGGTGGGTTTCCTAGCCGGTCAGTCGAATCTATCACCCTGAAAATCAATTAGTGAAACCAGATCAAACGAAATTGTGCGTCGAGACTTACGAATATTGCTTCGTAAGGGTTCCTTCCCCACCCTTGGACAGGTCGATGTTGAAGACGTAAAAGTTACCATCGCTAGTAACGACCATTACTTGGGGAGAGCTATTGCTCATAGCAACAACACTCCGAAGAGGTCCAGGACCGCCACTCCCACCTTGCGCTTGGTTGGATCGTGGAATCTTGATCCAGGCAAAGTCTCGTGCTGGTTCCCACATTTCACTTACACCCTTGGGGAGATATCCCCCCATTCTTGAGGCCACAGCTCCACCGACATTTTGCGATGTTCGGCGAAGCATCCCTATCAAAGTGCCATTGTGCTTTCGGGCGGCCAGGTTCGCACTGGTCTCCCCAACCCCTTCGTCGGACTCATGCGAGCTTCCAAATTGGCTGGTTCCGAGAGATGACTCGCGGCTGATTGAAGAATGCGATGGAGGAGAGCCTTCGGAGGGTGGACCTTGCTGGCTCAATTTAAAGAGATGAATGGTTTCAGTGGAAGAGGAGACACAAAGAAGTGTTGATGTGGTGTTGAAGGACATGCTAAAGATGCGCGAAGGCATGGACCCACGTCGGAACTGGTAGAGCTTATGACCGTCGGGGACTGAGAAAACGCGGACGATCGTGCCTTTGTCCGAGGCCGTTGCTAGCAGTGTCCCTTCGCTGTTCAAGGTGATACAGGCCAACGGAGACCTGTGAGCCTCGATAACGTTGATTGCTTCGAGCTTGTGTGCGTCAAATATGAGAACATCTCCAGTAGTCGGCGAGACATGCGTTGTTCCTGGTGGGGCATGAGCTGGAGGTTTTATTGATGTCGGGGCTTTCTGGGGTAGAGGATATGCCATATAGCAGTTGTCTGACGACGGTGTCAAGGCACAAATGGCTGATTCTATGTTAGTGACCATGGAGACATAAAGATCCAGCGTTACGGCATACCATGTGGATTCGGTGACGTATCGATGGTGGACAAGAGCTTCATGGTTTGGATGTCATAGAGGTAGATCTGATCTTCTAAGACAATGACGAGACGTTTGCGATTCAGTTTCACAGCCAAAACTGTCGTCGGAAACGTCAATTCACATATCGTGCATTGACGCTAATATGAAGTCGTCTTATCAGTTTCATATCACTTTTGCATGGCGGGCGCCCTGATAAGCTCTGACGAACCTTGGTGTTTGTGATTTGCAGCCGGCGGGGCGATAGAATGAGTGCAACTAACGAAGTTGAGAACAGCATTTCAATCACTGCTATATTCCCTTCTTTAGTCTCGTAGCTCTTGGCGAAAGGTTCAGTGGTGAATATGCGAAATCCCTTGGACGTGGCTGGCTGATGTCAGTAAAAACCGCGATAGAGGCTAGACTGCGTAGGCAAGAAGCTCACCAACAGCCAGGTAGCTGTAGTCCTGGTTAAAGGTTACGAAATTCATCGCCATTTCGCCGGTAGACTCGAAGCGCAGGGAGTCGGATCGCCAAAAGGTGGATACAAGCGCGGCGGATGGTGACCCCGCTGAGGGGAGCTGGCGGGGGAGGGGAGAAAGGGAGTAGTCGCCCGTCACCGATCAGCGCATATCATTTCTTGTGGGTAATAGGTCGTTCTGCAAATACGACGGAGGTGGAGAAGCGAAGATTCGATATCCGGATATCCCTGGCGCGGACTTGGTCGTTCGCAAGCGAGAGTCGCCGCGCTTGGGCCACACCTTGATTACCCACCGCCTACGAAGACGCTTATCGATAACAACTTCTCTCCCACCAACACCTACCCCCTTCAGAGCTTGCTCGTCTGGTCACGATCTGATCTTGCAGACCTTGCGGATATGATCTGAGCTTGTGACCTACAGCCTCTGGCTTACAGTATCGCTGACAAATGGTGGTATCGGCTCCAGCCTGAGCGAATCCTCCAGGATGATCTACCCCGAGCCGTGGTTCGTTTGCTGTGTAGTCCCAACGCTGATCGCCCATTATCAATCGCGGATAATGTCTCCAAGGGCTTTTTCCACGGTGAAGAGTCTACCATGGTTCAGGAATGAGATACATTTGTGGCATCTGTGCTGCGAGTCAGGAGTCGTGTCACAAGCAAGCCTGTGGACAATTACACTGGGACAGGATTGTACGGACCGTTTCAGCGAATTTTTTGATGAGCAGAGGTGGCTCCATGGCTGAGACGCCGTACCCGTCTAAGTGGACTATGAAGGCTCATGTAGCATGGCCATGCTATTAGCAACACACAGGAGCTTACGGCTTGAGAGGTAGAATAAACCCCACAACAAGATTCCATGAGGATCTGCGATCCTCGCTCGGTCTAGTGCGGTACCCAAACATGAGATCTGAACGAGTCTGACGTCTTGGTGAAAAGCATTTGACCCTGCGACGGTGGCTCATTCCCCTTCATTGTCAATGTATTTCTTGGCGTGCGTTTCTCACCCGCCCTTCACGAGGAGATACCGATGACGATCGCCTGGTGCAAGAGGATTAAACAATGGCTGAAGATCTTTGACACAACAGCATCGAGAATAATGGGCAGTGATCATGTCCTCAGGGATGTTTCGCCTTGAGGCCCCCTATCTCAATGGGGACTCTTTCCAAGTTGAAATGGCAGACCTTCAAAACATAGTGAAACCCCGCTTCGCAGCTTCATGTAAAATTTTAGATGGATTTGAGTACCAGCTCCATGTCGAACGCATTGTCACCGAAGAGTGATCCCGCGCCGACTGATAACGAAAACAGAAGCGTTGCTGATCTCGACACCGTTGTTGAAGTACTTGGACACAGCTGACGATCCATACAGCATTCTATGAATTCCTTTTTTTGAACCAGATAATGCATTCGCCGGGTCCGGGCCACTGTTTACCGGCCACGTCGCCTGCGCAAGCCGTGATACTTCAGCAATGACTCGGCCATAAACCGGTTTGTGAAAAGCTCAGGTATCGTATTCTACACCGGATTTGAAGAGTAGTACCTCGCGAATACCACCGGCTAAGATCGTAACAGACAGTCACTACCCGCATTATGCGAGTCCTCCACGGGTCTAGGCAGACGGCCTTCACAGGTTGTTCCACCAGTCGAATTTGATGAGTTTGATGACAACAGCAGCCGCTATTGTTTCCGACGATCAATGCTTCCAGTTGGGGTAGCTCCAGATTTCATGTTCCAATGTATCTCTAGAGTTTTGTTATTCAAGTTAATCCCGGATCTTGGGACTGCTTCCGATGTGGTTTCATCATACATATGCCTAACCTCGTATCAGCAGAGTTGGAGTTATCTAGGCAAAAAGGAAGACCCCTTCTCATCATGATGTAGAAGTTTAGCCAATGTGCTAGTCCGATCGACGCACGGCTCCTGTTCCTGCCCGAGGCCGCGCAGTGCATATCATAACCGGGAGCTATCTAGTTCCACTCTCACATATCTTCCCAATCAACCCCAATACATAATCCAGATAGCGAATTACCAGGCGTACCCGTCACCGGGCCAAGTTCTTGGCAGCCTCGCCACAAGAGTTCAATGTTGTCAGCATCCCACCTTGATACTTCGCCCAAACCTTCGCAGGGGCTAGCCCAACACGGCCGGCAATTGCGACAAGATCAACATAAAGTAGCCCGAGGGTACGACGCCGACTCGCCTGACATCTCCCGCATCCTGCGATTACTAGCCTAGGCCTGGAATCGCCGACCCATGACTGGCCCGTCGATGAGAGTTGTGTGGTTGAGATGGCAAACATTACGCGAGGGGGGAATTTCCCCCTCCCCTCCCCTTTCACCCTCCCTGTGGTACATTGGACACACATATGAGTTGGACTCGGACACCGGTTTGATAGTCGTTAGTGAGATACCTGTCTCTTAGGCATCGATATCGGTTTCTGCGTCTGTACTAGCGTTGGTGAGACTGATGATTTGTATCTTGTTCATCCTCTCCGGTTTTTGGCAATCCCCAGTCTCAAAAGGTTTGGGCCTCTCCTGCATCCCCCACTTGAAGGTGGATCAGACGGACGATCCGGGGTCGGCCCTGCGACAAACGTACGACTCTGGACTCCTGTACTCTAGATAGTGAAACCCACTTTGGGTTCCAAGATCAATCTTGCGCCTGGAGCAAATTGAGTTTCCTGACCCTCCCTTCTCATGGACGGACGGGCCTGGGTAAATTGCCACTGGAGGGTGAGCGTCTCCGAGTGGGTATCGAGGGTGCGGGGAGAGTCATCCTGGTGGTGCAGGGGCCGCACAGACGATGCCCGTTGGACAGGAATCCAGACCGAGGGAGCTCGGGAAACAATCGAGGAATCTCAGCGTCATCGGAAACCGCCCCGGGGGACCGTGATTGGGGTTGGGCATAGATTGCTGGTGCCGTAGAAGCGCGTTCCGTGGAAATGGACGAGGATGTTCCAGGCGGGGTACGCCTTTGCTCTTTAGTCACTAGGGTCCCAGCCGGTTCAAGTACTAATCGTGATAACTAAGTGGAGCGGCGGAGTCGTGAAGCCATCGGGAATGACGATGATGAGACCAAAACAGTAGCTCTCTGGAGTATTCAAACACACTCCCGACTCATTCCTGGCCCCTTACTAGCCTTATCTCCGTCGTATGATTGTACCGTGTTATACTTGTACATCTCACTTTCCCCCCCCCTCGCATGCTCCTGTCTCCATGTCTGATTAAGTGATTCCTCTTCTTCCTCTTCTTCCTTCTTTCTGCTCCAAGAAATGTGATCTGCTGGTTGCGCCGCCTGCCGAATAGTGTGTGATATTGAATCTCACTGAATCTCACTGAACCTCACTGAACCTCACTGAACCTCACTGTGAACCACTGGCGATCGTCAACTCTCCATCATGGCAACCGTTGTTGTTCAGCAGGCGCTGCGCCATTCGACCCCTCCCCCATCACCCATCCCATCCGCCATCTCCGTCAATCGACGACCGAGCCCGATTCCAACCAGACATCTGCCCGTGTGCCCAACAGGCCCCTCGCCTGCCGATTCACGGGAGACGCCTGCACAATGCACCTCCAATGATCAGACATCTTCTCTTCTCTACCCGGCAGATGGTTTTGTGCGCATTTCCTCTCCGCCGGCACCTAATATCTATGCTATCGATGCCGAAACCCTGTCTTCAGCGCTCGATCACCTGGCAGCGCAGCCATTGCCCGATCCATCGCAGATGTTCCCCTGGCTGCATGGTCTTCACCCGGATAATCATCTACAGTTGGGCTTCTTCTCAGGCCGTAGGAAATCACTGCGCCGGCCACCGAAATGCTGGCGCGGTATCACCGTGGTCAAACTGGGTGGAGATTTGAGTAAGGCGCGCCTCAAAGGGGCCGTCGCTCCCAACGAAGTCATCTCACCCACGTCGCGGTTCTTGATGGCCGACCCTCCGGACGGTTTCTCTGTTCGAAACTTCCAAATCCAGACTGCCAAGCTCGCGCATCTGTCAGATATTGTGGTCTATGCCGATGACCACGCCAGCAAGTCGGAGCTTCTTGCCCTAGCAGAGGACTTCGCGATGGCCCAGCAGGCCTGGCGCATGAAGAACGATCCCATGCATGAACGCCCACCCTACAACACCTTTGTAGTCACGAGCTCCTTCCACCACATTGAAAAGAAGCGCCCGCAACTGGTTGCTATCAACGCGGATGGCGTACTTACCGGGCGGGTCTTGGACTTTTCTCAACAAGAACGCCTGGAGATGTGCAGCATGTCTCGCGCATCGGAGATCTCAAAGAATGTTTGGCTCGGACCAACTCCTGATTACATGTTGCGACCTGACGCTTGCGAAGAGCCCGAAACATATCCCTATGATCTGATGATCGAGGCAAGCGATCTCGCCAGTATTCCCGGGCCCCGTTACTTGGCCACTGTCGATGCGAAGCTGGAAAAAGGACCGCAGCGAATTGATTTCCCTTCATCGGGCTCCATTGTCCTCCCATCAGGCAACACCCGCGAAGTCGAAGACTTGGTCGCCACCGTCCGATGGATGTATTACCTCACTCATCCAGATCCGCATGAGGTGGCTGACCGTGATGGCGACATCGCCATGACCCATCCCGGGAAGAAGCCTCGTCGAATCTACATCCATTGCGCAGACGGCTATACCGAGACCTCCGTGCTGGCAGTTGCTTATTTCATGTTCGCCGAAGCTGTTCCTGTGCACGAAGCTTGGCTTCGTCTGCATCGTGAAAAAGGCCGGAACTTCTTCGCCTACCCGACGGACGTTGCGTTTCTAAGCCATATTCAGTCCCGTCTTTTGCAAGAAAGTCCGACAAATCACAACATTGACACCTCCGAGATTTGGGATCCAAACTGGTTCTTGAAGATGGATGGATCTTTGCCCAGTCGTATTCTCCCGTACCTTTACCTGGGTAACCTCAATCACGCCAACAACCCGGATTTGTTGCGGGAACTTGGAATCCGACGCGTTTTGAGCATCGGAGAGCCTGTGTCGTGGACCGACGAAACCCGTGCCAAATGGGGCAAAGAGAACCTCATGTACATCGACAATGTTCAAGATAACGGTATTGATCCGCTCTGGCACGAGATCGACAGGTGTCTGGAATTCCTCGGTGAGTGAGATGCATTGAAATTGTGTCTAGTTTTGGCCTTGAACATATCACTGACGAAGATTTAGAACATGACAAAGAAGAAGGCAAAGCTACCCTGGTTCACTGCCGCGTTGGAGTTTCCCGATCCGCCAGCATCTGCATCGCCGAGGTGATGAAAATCAAAGGTCTCTCCTTCCCTCGCGCATAGTATGTCTACCTTTCTACAGTCCTACATTCGATCCCCCAACTAATCCCTACCTAGTTGCTTTGTGCGAGCTAGACGTCTCAACGTGATTATCCAGCCCCATCTCCGCTTTGTGTAAAGATCTCCACCCGCCCCCAACACTCCCCAGTCACTAACACTCTTCAGCTATGAACTCCTCCAATGGGAAGAAGATCAAATGAAAAAACGAGGCTGCCTGAAACGCGAACTTGAATGGCCAACTGTCGCCCGCGAGATCGCCCTCCTCAACAAACCTTACTCTCGATCCTAGGACAGCAACCAAGCTCAACTTGTGACAACCTGTAATTGCCACCATACGCCCGACCTCACTACATATTTCTTAATCTCTTTCTATTACGTTGCCGTATTCGCACACTGAAGTGGGAGCACGCATTTATGTTGAACGATTTGACACACGACTGCTACGAGGAATATTTTGTCGCTGGATCATGGCGCTTGGCGTTGCTGGATTTGATATGGAATATCAACAAAGATGCAATGCTTTCACCATCCTCACAATGTCGTGTTCTAGTGCCTTTCTTATTCATCTTTTAGCCTCCCCCTTTCTGTTCCTCTTGGACATTGTCCTTACGGTGACTCTTACTACATTATTCATCATCATTCTTATACTCTTTATCATTCTCATTTTCTACATTTGTTGTTTCCATCTTTTCGCTTCGGTCGCATCAAGAATACCGTTGCTTCTATGAGTGGTGATCCTTCCGTGCCTTCCTTTTTCTTACGTCTTGACTCTAAAATTACATAGTCCGGACTTATTGTTGTTTGCCTACCTGCCTTCTTCCCTATTGATATACACGTTCGACTTACTCGCGACGAAGAAGGCGCGGTTTTCAAAACCGATCAGTGCCAGATCTTCTGCGGCCTCCAGTCATGTGGGGGGTTCACTTGATTCATGATACGTATTGATGTGTCAATAAGAATGTTTCTCTCAATTCTAAACTTAAGTCTTAGCATCGTTCAAAGACCCTGTAGAGACCTTTAAGGTCGGCAACTTCCACCACGCCCTTGAGCATTCGCGACGTTGCCACTAGCCGGCTGCGGAGTGCAGGGAATACCGCGTGTTCCAGCATTCGGGTCATTTGCGCGCGCCGGGTAGTGATCATTGGGTCTTCTCGGGTATTTGCTTCTTCTGGGTTGGATGCCTCTTTGGATGGCGAGACTGGGAGCTGTTCTGGGGTGTAGAAAGCGGCTAGTTCACGGAGAAAGCTGCTGAAGCATTCTTCTTCACCGGACCAGTCCACGTAGGGACCGAGTCTGAGTAGAAAGCGAGGAAGTTTTGCTAATGAAGGGACGTACCCCTTTAACAGGAGGGGGATTGTGAGAAGGTCGCCTTCTGGGCTGACTTTAAATGAAAAGTATTCGTCCAGCATTTCACGCCGCTCGATGAGGGTCTGGGCTACCATTTCTGCGGCGTTGGCGAAGATGGTTTCTGCGTCTGGGTCATTGCTGCGGTGTTCTTGCTGCTCTGCCTCGGCGGCAATCTTCAGTATATCCACTAGCTTTGGCGGAGGGTCCAGCCTGATAACACCGAAGTTTCCAAAGTCTGTTAGCCCGATTTGGTAGAAGAACTCGTTGCAGGCGAGACCGTAGTCGACTAGGTAGAGTTTCACTCCGGATTGGATGGCTGCTAGGCGTCGTCGTTCATCCACAAGGCCGACATAGGTGAGTGATGCGAACATCTCCGTTAATGTGTTGTGCATGGTAGCGCGCACTGCGCTACGGAGGTTCTTGACGGATGTGAGGGCGATACGGAGGGGTTGGCGGTCTGTGGTTTCGTATTGAAGACTGTCATCCAGTATAGATGATGGCTGATTGCCCGGGGTGGTAGGCGTGTCGGGTTGTGCAGGAGATGGTGCAAGCATAGAGGTGATTTTGCGGACTTTGGAGTCTGTCCGAACGAGGCTGTTTTCGTATGGTCTTTTGGTCGAGGCCGGTGTTTTTGGTGTGCTTGCTGTCTTTCCATCCGGTCCACCTTCTTTGACAGAGCCCTGATCGAGCTGGATGGTATCAATAGTCTGAACACCAGGCAAAAGACTCTGCGTGAGGAATGTTCGACTGGAGTCCACTTCGGCAAGTTTAGATCTGATTTCATTGCAGACCATCTCGATGATCTCATCTTCGTTCAAGAAATTAACTTCGCGCTTAGTCGGATGAACATTAACGTCAACGCGATGAGGCTCGATTTCCAGATCAATGTACGCGAAAGGGTGACCACCTTTGGGCAAGAACGCGGAGTATGTCTGTTCCACGGCACGTTTGATGGCGGTTGATTCCACGGCACGGTGATTAATGAAGAGGAGGACAACGGTTTTCTTGACATGATAGTTTGCGTTGGTAACTAAGCCCGAGGCACGGAAGCCAAGCTTGTTGTCTGAAGCTTCAAATTCGACCACTTCGTTTGCCACGGCACTACCGTGGATTTGGCGAATGCGGTCGACAATGCTGGCAGCAGAAGGAGTTGAGATACTCACTCCTGAGTCTCCATGCTTGCGACATGAGAAGGCGACGCCGGAACAGTGTACTGCATATCGACCAACAACGTCGAGGATTTTAGCGTACTCTTCGCTTGCAGAGCGGAACGCGCGGCGGCGAGTAGGAACATTGTAGAACAAATCTTCGACCTATTGCATCCATTAAAGACCTGAAAAATCATCAGAAATGCTGCGGTAGTTACCGTTATCTGTGTTCCCCTCGACCAGCTGTCGCCTTGGGGGCGGCACTTTGTCCTGGCTTTGCTGGAACCAATTTGCCATCACCGTAATGTGCCCGCCAGGCACAGCTAGACCCAGCCGTCTTAGTTGTCACCGTCAAATGAGCGATATGACTGATACTGGCCAAGGCCTCGCCACGAAATCCATATGTGCCGATGGAAGAGAGATCCTCGAACTCCTTAAGTTTAGACGTGGTGAATCGTTCACAAAGAATGGGAAGGTCATCGCGCTTGGGGTGGCCAGTCAGGTTATCTATATTCACTAGAAAGAGATATGGACTCACATCGATTCCATGCCCGTTATCCGTAATTTGTAGCAGCTTCAATCCTCCATCCTTGATCAGAACCTCGATCGAGGTAGAACCTGCGTCGACAGCGTTTTCGATTAGTTCCTTTAAAGCGTGCATTGGAGCAACAATGATCTCTCCGGCGGCGATCTTGTTGACGACATCGGGATCAAGGGCCTGCGGAGGCTCGTTAGCATGGATTGTTGCATAGTGCGCCACTGGATGCCCGGGGTTGCTCGTACCTTGATTCTCTTAGGCCTGGACAGTTCAGAGACCTCTGCCTCCTCCGCGGCGCGCTTAGTTCCACGCTGATCAGAATGATCCAGATCCATGTTGTCAGCCATGGTGCTCATTGTTCTTCGTCGCGTGCGCGCGGCGTGAAGTGGATAAGAAACGCGGAGCTCAGGTTGGCGATAAGATGATAAGCCGTCGATCTCTCACTCGATGAGGAATGGTTCTACGTCCTCTCGACCCCTACGCACCTCTCCCACCCTAGGCGTTGCTGAACTCTGATAAACCTTTGGGCTCAATGCTCTTTGCAGATCCTCTGGCTTCAACGCCATCCGCGTTATAGCATGGCGCCCGCAAAGATGCCCTTACGCGCCGACGAGGAGCTGGGCAAGAAGGACGACGATCTCCACTTCGATCAAACTCGCTTTCGTCCTGCACAAAGTCGCGTGTACCCACGCCCTCGGCGTATCTTGATCATTGTCATCGCTCTGGTAGCCCTCTATCAATTCTTCAAACACATGCCCACGGACATCGCCCCGGCCGCCGAACGATACAACCCGGCAATCGCACAATTGAGACACCCTTCTCCGCAACTTCCTGTTCAGTCACCAGTCGTATCTAAAACCGATAGCCCACCGTACCGAGTGCTGCACATAAATGACGAGGAAGAAACCTTTGACGGGGCGATCAAATTCTACGAGTTGGCTCGGTCTCTTCCCCACAGCAAGCAGTCGGAGCACACGGCTAGCCATGCCGTGCTGTTTGCAGCATCGAGCCTTCATAGTGTCTCGGACATGCTACCTTTGGCCTGTCAGATGGCACGACAGAAGCTGAACCATGTACATTTTGTACTTGGTGGGAAGGATAAAGTTTCTATCGAAGGAATCAAAATAGTGAACGGCATTGTAGATACCGAGTGCCCAATGACTTGGCATGGTTCGTTCAAAAGCCTTTTGAATTGTATGTTATGGTAGTGCTGATCTCTCTAACAGACAGTCGACCGGATCGTTTGGCAGATTCTTCTGATGCTCGCATGGAACGAGCTGTGGCTGGAGGGTTGGGTTTGATCCAGGCATATGTGGCTCCAGAAGTTATTATCACGCAGAGAAGAAGCTGGGAAGACACATTCTTCTGGGATGGAGTGCAAGTCCATAAGCAAAAAGCTGCTATTCCCCATATCGCGCTCCCCTCAGCTTCTAGAGATATCATGTGGATGTCTTTCATCGATAGCACTGCTTTGAAAGGTAACTTCCCTTAGAGAAGCAGCCGCTTGATTGAAAATTGTTGATACTGATACATTTGATACCAGTCTGGAACGAGATTCGTATTGACATGGTGGTTCACGCTTCCAAATCGTCAGGATCCTTGATCAGACTCATCCGGTCCTTAGACGCTGCAGATTACCTGGGATCAATGCCTAGCTTGACTATTGAGCTTCCACCATCTCTTGACCCTAATTTACGGGGAATCTTACAGAAGTTGGAAGGATTGTCCCAGCTTGCGGGACGCATCACTCTCCGGCGACGTATTGACCCACGCTACATGGATCCAGCAGAATCTTCTATTCGCACGGTGGAAGGCTTCTACCCAATGAACCCCCACTTGAACCACTTGCTGTTGCTATCCCCTCAGGCGGAAGTAGCTCCTTCATTCTATCACTACCTCATGTACAACATTCTGCAGTACAAACAGTCGGCCAGGGCTAAGTACACCTCGGTGGATCTCATGGGAATCTCTCTGGAACTACCCTCTACAAAACCCACAATCGATGGAGGACCATTCAATCCGCCTTCGATGCTATCAGTGGATGATACCAAGAAACCTCAACTGAGCTCAATCCCATCTTTCTTGTGGCAAGCGCCGAACAGCAACGCAGCGTTGTTTTTCGGTGACAAATGGACTGAATTTCACTCTTTCTTATCCAGTCGTCTGGGTATTTCAGAGACGCAAATTAATATTGTTTCACAAGACAAGACCATGTCCAGGAGATACCCGGCCTTTATGGATTACCTGCTGGAATTAATGCGGGCCAAGGGATACTACATGCTGTACCCATCATTCCCGGGCCGCTCGGCGGCATCATTTGTTACCATTCATCATGATCTGTACCACCCCCCGGAAGAATTCGCCCATGAAGTCAGCCTCAATACCGGCAAGAGACCAATTCCTGATATCAATAGTCATGATGAGCCCTTGGAGCCCCTTGTGGATGATTTATCTCAGGAGAGGCCGTTGACTGGAGCAACGACTATTATGCCTCTCGTTGAGCTCTTTGAATCGGGTCTTCCAGACATTGAAGAGTTGTCCTTGCTCTCTTATAACGGAGAGGAAATGACACCGGAGACAAATCTGAGGCAAACCAGGGACTATGCCGACAGTTTCCGTATAAAGTATGGACACTGTACTGATGACAGCAAAGTAACCGAGGGTCCCGGCTTAGATCTATTCTGTCTTGGTTGAGCATTGGCTCAATTAACGTCTAGCATGACCCGCTGCAGATTTTAATCTTGCACACCTGTCATTTTTGTATTGGAGTTAAGCATGGGAAACCTATCAAACAGACTATTATATCTACTGAGCATCTATACAACGAAGTTTGTAGATAGGACCTTCTGTATCTAGTGGATCGACGTTCATGATTTCCGAGGTGTCGAGGCAAAACAATGACGAGAGCTTGGCGCTGACATAATACGGGAGCTGCACCAGCCCGAGCTCTCTGCGCTTCCAACTCCAGCTTACAATCAACTGCATCACCCGTCGTCTGCAGGTGTCTATCTCTCATTTCCTTTGTGACGCTGCAAGTTTCATCTATCGATTCTCAAAACCCCTGTCACGCAACCTCGAACACACAACGAACCGGTCGCCAGATACCCGTCAGAAATGGCGAACGAGGGCGAACGGCCAACAAGTGCCGACAAGGGCAAGGGCAAGGTTGAAGACGTTCGCGAGTTGAACGGCAAGAAGCCCCAAAATGATGAGAAGACCACCGAGGATGGCAAGAAGAAGGACGAGGAGCCCCGGGACGGTAAGTCGCGACAACACTTTGCAACATTCTCAGAGCGAAGCGTGTAGCTTCTGCGGCATGCTTCACGGCTTAAAATCAAATTGCTGACCTTTTTCCAGATGAGCTCAGTGAAGAAGACCAGCAATTGAAAGATGAGCTCGAGATGCTCGTGGAGCGGTTAAAGGTATGGCGGCCCCCAAATTCACCTCAAGCGGACGATGACGTTGATGCTAATGTCTGCTCGTAGGAGCCCGACACCTCACTCTACGGTCCTGCCCTGGACGCGATCAAGAACTTCATTAAGACCTCCACATCTTCCATGACAGCTGTCCCAAAGCCGTTGAAATTCCTCCGTCCGCATTACGATGACCTGGCAGCACTTTACGAGAAGTGGACAGCCGGCCCCGTTCAGGTTGGTCTGATATTTAGCCATTCCAATTAGCAACTTCTGATCATACCTCTATTTAGGACTCGCTGGCTGATATGCTGTCCGTGCTCGGTATGACCTACGGAGATGAGACCAAGCTGGAGACTCTGAAATACCGCCTATTGGCTAAGTCGGAAGATCTTGCCTCCTGGGGCCACGAATACATTCGACACCTGGCGCTGGAGATTGGACAAGAATACCAGAATCGGTTGAATGCCGAGAAGGAGACCAAAGACCTGGTGGATCTCGCTTTGTCGCTGGTGCCTCATTTCCTCAGCCACAACGCCGACGCTGATGCAGTCGATCTCCTCAGCGAGATGGAGATCATCGAGGAGATCCCGCGCTTTGTGGATGAAAACACTTACTCCCGAGTTTGCTTGTACATGGTCAGCATGGTCAACTTGCTCACTTACCCCGAAGACCAGCAATTCCTCCGCACCGCCCACGAGATCTACGTCCGTTACAACAAATTGACCCAGGCCATCGTACTCGCCATTCGGTTGAATGACATCGATCTCATTAAGAGTGATATCGACGCCACCGACGACAAGTCCCTTAAGAAGCAAATGGCTTTCCTCGTTGCTCGACAGCAGATTTGGCTCGACTTGCCGGCCGAGGACGAGGAAGGTGAGGCGTTGAATGACTGCCTTAATAACACCTCCATTCCCAAGCACTTCAAGTCTCTTGGAAAGGAGCTCAACATTCTGGACCCTAAGATGCCCGAGGATATCTACAAAACACACCTGGAGAGTAGCCGCGGAGCCGGTCTCACCAACCTTGATTCAGCACGACACAATTTGGCCAGCGCCTTTGTCAACTCCTTTGCCAATGCCGGCTTTGGTAACGACAAAATGATGCTGGTTGAGGGTGAGAAAGGCCCGTGGGTGTGGAAGACCAAGGATGACGGCATGCTCTCCACAACAGCGTCGCTGGGTATGCTTCTTCACCGGGATGTTGAGGATGGCTTGGATAAGATCGACAAGTTCACCTACGCATCGGAGGACCAGGTCAAGGCCGGTGCTTTGCTTGCCATTGGTATTCTGAACTCTGGAGTCCGTCTTGACTCGGACCCGGCTCTTGCACTCTTGAGTGATCCCGACAACTTAGAGGCCAAGAACGTGCCCATGCGAGTTGCCTCTATCATGGGCCTCGGTCTGGCATATGCTGGTTCTAACAAGGAGGACCTCCTTGAAATTCTTCTTCCTATTGTAGAGGATTCTTCTTTGGATATGCAGCTCTCTGCTATGGCAGCGGTCTCACTTGGTCTCATCTTCGTTGGCTCATCAAACCACCAGGTTAGTGAGGCCATTGCCACGACTTTGATGGATGAGGAGCGCCAGAAGCAGCTCAAGGACAAGTGGACACGATTCATGGCTCTGGGTCTTGCACTACTTTACTTCGGTCGGCAGGAGGAGGTTGACGTTATCCTCGACATCCTGAAGGCTGTTGACCACCCTATGGCCAAGCCCACCTCCGTCCTTGCCTCAGTGTGTGCCTGGGCCGGTACCGGAACTGTGCTCAAGTTGCAAGAACTTCTTCACATCTGCAATGACATTATTGAGGAGAAGGAGGAGAACAAGGGTGATGAGCTTGTTCAGTCTTACGCTGTCCTGGGTTTGTCCCTCATTGCCATGGGCGAGGATGTCGGCCAGGACATGATTCTCCGTCAATTCGGCCATCTCATGCACTACGGCTCTCCCAACATTCGCCGGGCTGTGCCCCTTGCTATGGGATTGATCAGCCCCAGCAACCCCCAGATGAAGGTTTACGACACCCTGTCTCGATACAGTCACGACAATGACAACGATGTTGCCATTAACGCCATCTTTGCCATGGGTCTCTGCGGTGCGGGTACCAACAACGCTCGTCTGGCACAGCTTTTGCGTCAACTGGCTAGCTACTACCACCGTGACCAGAACTCCCTGTTCATGGTGCGCATCGCTCAAGGTCTTCTTCACATGGGCAAGGGCACAATGACGCTCAACCCCTTCCACACTGACCGCCAGGTCCTTTCCCGAGTCTCGGCGGCTGGTCTGCTCACAGTCCTTGTATCCTTAATTGATGCCAAGGACTTCATCTTGGCCGATAGCCACTACCTGCTTTACTTCCTTATTACCGCCATGTTCCCACGTTTCCTCGTGACTCTTGATGAGGACCTGAACCCGCTTACCGTCAACGTGCGCGTGGGTCAGGCCGTGGACGTCGTCGGCCAGGCTGGTCGGCCAAAGACTATCACTGGATGGCAGACCCAGAGCACACCGGTGCTTCTGTCACATGGTGAGAGGGCTGAGTTGGAAGACGAGCAGTATATCCCCCTTAGCAGCACACTCGAGGGCTTGGTCATTCTGCGCAAGGTAAGCCACCCCGATCTGACACGTCATCCCAAGTATGCTTGCTAACGAACCGTTTAGAACCCTGACTGGGAAAATCCCGAATAAGGCAGAAGAGAAAGCAGACAACCTATCCTTACGACGAGCCTCACATAGCGGTCAGGTTATTGTCGAATCTAATGTATTCAGAACGACCGAGGAATAGCATGAACTTTTTTCATCTTCTGGATTTGGTATATCAGACGGCTTAGGCTGTGTCGACTGGGGATCTTGTGGAGACTACATCGCGGTCATGGGGACTAGAGCTATGTGCTCTACTAGATGTGTGAAATATCGACGATTAAATTCTGACTTTATTCCTCGAGCATAACCAAGTCATTTCCCGGCTTCGTGTTTGGCATCGTCGTGTAGATTGATAGCGATGTTCAACAAGGTACTCGCCCAAAGAGGAAATAGGGCTTAGGGCTATGAGCTTATCACTTTTTTCTCTCCGCGTTACTCTTTCCAGCGACAGCCCTACACTTTTTACGCCAAAGATCTGCCTATTCTCAGGCCAAGGACTCTGAGATCTTGCAAATATGAAGCTCGACGCGAAGGCAATTCGTTACCTCACAAGTGAGGATTTCAAAGTTCTTGCGGGGTACTTATCAGCCCCTCCACCCCGCCGTGTTTAGAGCGGTCTCTCGCGATGATCTTCAGATAACTAACACTGATCACCTCTACTAGGTTGAAACCGGAAGCCGAAATCACGAAGTTGTTCCGACCCCACTCATCGTGCAGCTTTCGGGTCTCCGAGGTGGCAGCGGCGTGCATCGCGCCATCTCGAATCTAGCCAAGATTAACCTGATCGCAAAAGTGAAGAACGCAAAGTGTACGCGTTCCATCCTCGTATCTCGTCATTAAAACACTAACTCATATATCTCGCATTGCAGATGACGGATACCGCCTCACCTACGGTGGTCTCGATTACCTCGCTCTCAACGGACACCAAAAGCAAAAAGTCGTCTACTCCGTCGGCAACCAGATCGGCGTCGGCAAGGAATCAGATATTATCGTGGTCGCGCACAGCAGTGGAGCACAACGCATTCTGAAGATCCACCGTCTCGGCCGTATCTCCTTCCGAACCGTCAAGACAAATCGTGACTACCTCCGACACCGCCACACCGGATCCTGGATGTACATGTCGCGCCTGGCCGCGATGAAAGAATTCGCCTTCATGAAGGCCCTCCGCGAAAACGGATTCCCTGTTCCCGAACCCATTGCACAGAACCGGCACACCATTGTCATGAGTCTGATTGATGCGTTCCCGCTGCGTCAGATCGCCAAAGTTGCCAAGCCCGCGAAACTATACTCTGAGTTGATGGATATGATTTTGGAGTTGGCGCGCTTTGGTTTGATTCATGGTGACTTTAACGAATTCAATTTGCTTATCAAAGAAGAAGTGATTCCGGATGCGGATGGCAATGTTCCGGATATTGAAGATGCGCATGATGATCAGATCAAGTTGACTCCGATTGTCATTGATTTCCCGCAGATGGTCTCTATTGATCATGCGAATGCGGAGATGTACTTTGATCGTGATGTGAACTGTATCAAGCGGTTTTTCCAGCGAAAGTATCATTTTGTTAGTGACGCGCCAGGTCCATTTTTCAAGGATGCGCGGAAGAATTTCTTGAAGAACCCTGGCAAACGACTTGATGTCGAGGTCGAGGCTTCTGGTTTCTCAAGGAAGATGGCACGCGAGCTTGAGAAGTATATGGAGGAAGTTGGCGCCAATGCGGGCGAGGGTGAAGGTGAAGGAGACGAGGAAGAGGAGGATGACTCCGAGGAGGAAGAAAATTCCGAGGAAGAGGAAATGAATGAAGATGAACCAGAGCAGTCTAGCGCGGCAGACGAGAGTGCCCAGCGATTAGAAGCACTGGAGATCTCGGGATCATCCGAAAAGTAGATGACCTGGGAGTCCTTGAAACCTTGCATCCTGCATGATTGTACTCTAATGACCACGAGTGATGAATCTAGACTGTAAATGGCCTCACCAAAGCATGTCCACGATACGCAGCCACCACATACCTTTTCTCTTCATTCACTACTAGAAGTGAGTCTTTGAGGCTTGCCCGGCGCTTCCATATCAACGGAAGCTGACCTCAGCGTCAATGGACTACTATGACATCCACTGAGTCTGATTATGTTGGCCATCAGAGCATACACCCGAGGTAAATACGTCAATGACAAACTGAAGAACACGATCATGACTCGGTCCCATCAGGAACAAAAAGAAAGAAAGAAAAAAAAGAAGAAACACGGTGTTATCAGAATAATATATTTATTATGCAGATATATGCTAAATTATAAACCATGGTATCATCAAACATCCAGAGGAAGCGAGGTGATGCATGCGGGAGCCGTAGTGTCAAACGGGGTAATAGCCGTTCTTCCACAGCTGTTCACAGGTGTTGAACACTTAGTGCTTAGCAGCCTCTATAAGTTGCGTTAGATTTGCTCTCAATCCAAACGTCCTCGATACTTTGCTTACCCTTGTGGACATCAGCCTTGGTGTTGTGGACCTGCTCGTCCTTCTTGTCACCGAGGGCATCGACGGCGGCGTTGGCGCGGGTGCTCAGGTTGGCATTGGAGTCCTTGGCGACCTCCTTGTTGGCCTCCTTGGAAGCGGTGGCACCGGCGCCCTGAATAGTCTCAGCGACGTAGTTGGCAGCGTTCTAGATGTCTCTTAGTATTGGGTATGGGAGGGCAGGGTCTTGCAGGTGGCCACGAACCTTGACGGTCTCCATTGTGAAGGTAGGATTGGTAAGATTGGGAGTTTTTTGAAGAAGCGATGGTTGAGTTATTGAGAGTGTGGATGTGATGAAGAAAAGAGAGGTAGTGTGGAGGGCTACCACGAGGTATTTATCCTCGACTTGAGCCCGGAGGCTTTCACGATGTTTAGCTGGGTTCCTTGCTTTTAGGAGATCTACTGCGTCATCGTAGCCCCATGAACCGTATTGCGGGACGTGGGAAAGACTTCCGGGGCTAAGTGTCTTTTGATCCGGGGTCTTGGATCTTGTTTAAACCCCCCAGCTATGGAAAGGGCCGATGAGGCTGAACTATACAGTCGTACTTTGTCCACCACGTCATGAATGCCCTTCTAACATCTCTACGCATACTGATTTTATCTATGAAACAGGCCATGGTTCACCTCCTCAAACCCCACGAAACCCTCTGAGGATCGCCACGGGACAAAAAGTGCAGCTGCGGAATCTCGGGATCTTCCGATCGTCGTCAGCGGCGCCGCACGGACCATGTTTGGCTCCGATCGCGCGATGCCAGAATAGTTTTTCAGATCAAATAGATTCAAACGCCACAGTAGCACTGTTGAGTCAGTGGCGGCTGACTGCCGATGGGTCGCACATGTTTGCATAGGTGGCGTGGCCGAGGTCAGAAATCAAGGATGCGCGACGCTTTGTCGATCTGACATTTCGGAGCGGACCGAGATGGTCGAGATCGTAGACCGTGTCCTTTCTCGGGCCATGCAAATTGCTGATCCTGTGGCGACAGCATTGCTGCTGTAGCGTCCACCTGCAGCCTCGGCAGCTTATGCAGGCAGTCTTCAGAATAGCCAGACCTGCTCTGAACCTAAGGACAAAAGATTGATGATCCAAAGTAGACCATGAAAGATTGCTAGGATGCTATGGTGTTCATGTTGATGGATACAGACCGTGAAATACCCTACTGCCACATGAGCCTTCCTTTTCAAGCTGCCAACCGGCTCTTTTTAAACCATTGCAGATTGTGGACAGTCTTTGTAGAGTCCATTGTTCAAATACTTCCCAATGAGTGCGTTTAAGGCAATTATGAGGGCATGGGATCGCATCGTCGAAGAGCAAGAATATCCAATGTGTGGGTAGTTGGGTTATCCACCACCATGGGAATCCCGAGTTGCCTAAATGAGAGACGATAGACCGGCTATCGACGGGAGAACAACAAACCAAAAGCACAAGATTTTGCGATGTTTTTAGTCAAAGGGAGCATGTGGATTTGAATGATATAACGGATAGTTTGATGGAGGCATGCTGGCCACAAGTCTGCCCCCGGTGGCTGGGCTCATGTCTCCCAGAACAAACCATGGAAGCTTTCCCCATTCTTTGTTCCCGCTTACGGGCTCAGTTCATGGACCTACGCTTGTTCTCATTTTCGCTTCATATTTAGCTTATTAGAATGTTATTTCAAGATACTGACTCTCTGATCTTGAGTCTATCCTACCACCTGCAGCATCTGCTCGAATAGTTGATCCGAGTCTGGCCCAATCGGGTTGGCCGCTGCCAGTGCCTCCCGGGCATCATGAGGAGGGTAAATCAACTTCTGGTTGATAAAGCGTTTGACGCGCTTTGCCAAATCCCCCGTCAGCTTGGTATGCCTCTCCCAGCCTCCCGAGATGATCGCGCCATAGGATCCGAGATCCAAGCAGCAGTTGTATGCCGCTTGAGCATACTCTATCAAGGGCTCGCCAAGAAGTTCGGCCGCAGCGTTATGACCCGAGACGCGTCCAAGCTGAAGAGCATGCTGACAGGACATCAATGCGTAGTGACCCATGGTATCGGCAAGAGCAGCGGCAGCATCACCAGTGGCAAATACCTCCCGGCGAAAGGAACGCGAAGATGCTGATCCACCTTCAAGCGACAGAGACCATCCTTTGACCCGGCAATCTGATGTGTGAGAGGCGTAGCCCTCACGCCAGCAGTCCAGATTACAGTCTTGCTCTCAATACTTTCACCTGATGCGAGTGTCACACTGTTCGCGTCAACCGCCGCAACCGCAGATCCGAGCTTGACTTCTATTCCGAGATCCTTCAAGGCATGCGTGATGACAGGACGAGGCCCCGGTCCAAGTTCAGGTCCGACCTGCTCGGCAGAATCGACCAGCACAATTCGATGATTGGGCATTCGAGCAAGACGCGCGGACAGCTCGGTTGCGAGCTCGATACCCGTAAAGCCAGCGCCGCACACAACGACAGTGTCGCGAGCAGATGTTGCTGGAAGGGAAGGAAGGTTCTGGATATGCTCTTCAAGCTTGATGGCTGACTTTAAAGAATCTATATCGAAAGCATGTTGCTCGATCCCGGCTATACCCCGAGGTCGTACGACAGAGCTGCCTGCCGCTATGATGAGGCGGTCGTAGCCAATGCTTGAATCTGGGCCGGAGGCTGATTGGACGGACACGGTGCGTGTCTCGGTAACGATGGTACTCACAGTACCTTGGATGAATTTGATACCTGCACTTTCGAACATTGGTGCGAGAGAATGGACCATATCAGAAGCGTTGGTTTCGTAGAGTCGAGGACGAATGACCATAGACGGCTCAGGAGAGATGACGATAACCTCAATGTCGACATCTTCGCGGGTCAGGTCGATTAGACGCTTGGCTGAGAGAGCGCTCCAGACACCGGCAAATCCAGTGCCAATGATGATGATTTTGCTGGACATCGTTGAGGCTCTATAGATCGGAGTGGATCCGCGAGTAAAACGAAGTGGTGCTTGGTTGAAGGCGAGAATATGAAAATATGAAAATATGATGTGCTCAATCGGATTCTCAGATGATCTTCAATTTAAAATCATATTTTTGATGATACTATCTCTCGAACTTGGAAATCAAAAGTCTTTATACTTGCAGAATCTCGGCGTGGTTTGCAACGGATTCCCGCATTGGGAGTGAGTCCCCAAATACCCAAGTATCCGCACTTCTTCACCTTCAACTCTATTCTATACTCTCTTCAATGATTCAATGAACTCGACTTCGCGAAATGCCCGGGCTACACGCTCATCTCTCGCTTGTTTACCCTGTCGCTCACGCCACCTAAAATGCGACGGCAAGCGACCGTGCTGTACCCGCTGCGCGGAGTTCGGCAAACAGTGTAATTATGCTCAATCGCGCAGAGGCGGACTCGACCGGGCGGCTTTGGCTGAGCGGCGCAAGAAACTCGCCGCTACCGAAACACCTCGTGTATCTCATGAGCCCAGCCTGCAAGAACACGCGGCTTTTCAACACGGCCCGGAATGTACACCATTCCTTGAGACAGAGTTCCCGAGTAGCTACGATCTACTCCATGAGATCGGCACTGCTGATATCACTGGAAGGGCATCGCTTACAGTACCAAATGCGGACGTTGGCAATATAGAGAAAGACGTTTTGATCGATGCATATTATCAAAATTTTCACAAGTTGCATCCGTTCCTCCCGCCGCAAAGGCATTTCTACAGACTTTGTCAGAATCCGAGCAGACAACTTGACTTTACCCCCCTCGTTGCTGTCATGCGCTTGGTTGGACATATCTTTCACGCGCGAGACTGGCCAACTTCACTCCAAGACCATGCCGAGGCGTGCTTTCCACGGGCATCTCCGACTGATCCGATCCTGATTCAATGCCGACTCTTATATTCAATAGCGTTGTTCTGGTTCGACTACAAGGACGAGGCCAAGAGCCAGAAGGACAAGTCAATCCGTCTTGCTGTTGATTTGCAGATGTATCTTCATGGTTTCGCAGCGAAACACGGCGGCGAAGACCCTGTGTTGACGGAAAGTTGGAGGCGCACATGGTGGATGCTCTATCTCGTTGATGCGTACTATGCTGGGACTCTCGGAACTATGAACTTTGAAGTTGTGGACATTGAGACTACTGTGGAATTGCCCTGTGAGGAGTCCGCATTCGAGTCAGGAGTGAGTGCTGCCTATGACCTATCCATTTAACAGTTTCAACGCACCTGTGCATAGCTGAATCGTGAACAGAACATTCCCGCGCCCAGAAGCCTAGAAGATTTTGACTGCCGCGAATTCACTCCTGAAATCACCTTTTCATCCTTCGCCTACCTCATTGGCGCAGTTCGTTGTGCAGCGTCGGCAATAGCGTCTGCGCCGAAGATTGTGAATAAAGACGACTCGTTACACATAATCCAGGCTGCAGACTCCAGCCTTGATGGTTGGAGGCTTCTGCTACCAGAGAATCGCAGGCAACTAATGACAAAGACAGGAGATATCGATGAATTGATGTTCCAAGCGCACCTGCTAGTCCATGTGTAAGTCGCCGATGAGACAAAAGAGAGAAGGGGAGTTAATCCATCTCATAGAGCCACCATTGGATTACACCGACCATTCTCAGACCTCAAATTCAACGCAGTGGAAGAAGTCTCAAGTTGCGCACGGGAACCGCCTCTCGTCACACCCACATCGGACCTCGTCAACGTACACACAGTGCGAGTCCTTCGCGCCGTAGAAGCCCAGATCCGCCTCTTAGCACTCCCAGTTCGGCGATTCCACCATACGCCCTTCACAACGTGTATGGTCAGCGAAGGCACATTGGCGCTCCTGTCAGCCTGCAATTTCTTATTCAAGGAAAGGGATCTAGCAACGGCAAGAGACCAGATCCGCATGACTATCGGGTGTCTGAAGGCACTCGGTGAGATCTGGCCGCGGACCGCGAGAAATGTTCGTGAGATCCAGACTATTGCGCATCATGTGTTGGGAATTAGGTCGAATATTGCAAAGAAGGGCAACACTCCTAGCTCAAGTGGAGTGCCGCATCTTTTCGGCGGTCAAGAGCAGAGAGGTCTTGGATCGGACGGGGACTCCAGTAATGGAACTGATATGTTACCCTCACTTGGCTCGATTGAGGATCTTTGTGGATGGTATCATCTGGGTGATCTGGAGGATCTTCCGTGGGGACTGCCTGGTCAATGATTAATGTCTTTGCTTGTAACGATGATCACGGTATGCCCGAGTTTAGTATGAGACCGAGGCCTTGATACAGGTGGCGCTGTAGAATATGAATAGGAAGCTTTCAGGCTGAAACCAGCCTTGGTGATGCGATATTACTGTCATTTGAATTGCACAATTCATGCAAAAAAAAAAGACGGCGCAATGTGAGAACAAGCCATGAAGGGTCATCGAGCAGAGTACGGCAGGCGACGCGGCCATCCGCGCAATTTCCACCCGCAAAAGATCACCAACATTAAACGCCGAACACTCCGACCATCAACTACCACACACCACAATGGTTCGCAAAACAATTGGCCTCCCCACGAAGGGGCTAGGATCGTTCGCCCCTCTTTCTGAGCGCAAACAAGTCTATCTGTCCGTCACCCTCCATCCTCTGGTCTCCCAACCTTCACCCCGAACTTTCAACTTTCAACTTTCAACCCCGTCGAAGTCTTCCGACCACTGCGCCAGAAGCAATTTCCTCGCAATCTGCTAACACATCCCTTTTCTAGCCCCGAATTTGTCATTTCCCTCGTCCGAACCCCCAACCTCTCAAACCGCTATGCCCAGTTCCGCGTCCCCCTCAACTTCAACAAACTCGACATGCGCGACTACCTCGAGCGTGCATATGGTGTCGGTGTCGTCAGCGTCCGCAGCTACGTCCAGCTTCAGCCTATTACCCGTATCACCAAGGACGGAAGACAACTGGGCGCGTGGCGACGACCCAAGTCCGAAAAGCGCATGACGGTCGAGTTGAAAGACCCGTTCGTTTGGCCCGAGGAGCCTACTGATCTCAGCAAGTCCGTTTCACCAACTCAATCCCGGCCCTTGGTAGAAATTGTCACTGATGCAAATAACAGATGGGAGAAAGATTCCTGGGACGCTCAAGAAAGAGTGCAAACCGAGCAGCGCCGCGAAAACGTCCAGAAACCTCATGCTGCCGAGAAGCCGGATGAGAAGTTGCGTGAGGCTTTCAAGAAGCAGGCGGAGGAGTTGAAGAAGAATAAGGAGGCCTGGAGGCCGACTTGGAAGGCGCTTGGGTTGGATTTCGCGCATAAGGAGATGGCTAATGTGGGTAAGAGTGTTCCTCCTCCTAAGTGGCAGCAGAAGCCATAAGGGTAGGGCCTTTATTTGCATCTTTCTGTGCTGGATTTTCTGGCAAAAATCGGTGTTATGTGTATTTTTCTCCCCCATTTGAGGTTCGAATTTTGTGATTGGGCCGTTTGTATTATATCTTCAGGTCGGATTTATAGATCTTTTGCCTTTGGGCCTTGTTTTCAAGACTTTGGTTTCATATTATTGTATGTGCTCATAATTGGAAACCTTGGTTGAGCAGGTACCGAGAGTTATATTGATCTACAGACAAGGGAAAACCTAAGCGCATGAGTGCATCAAAGACAGCTGAATTAGAATCAACGGTGGAAGGGTGAAATGTCGCTATGCAGAACGATTAGAGTCGAGAGGGCTTGAAACAACGCAAAGTGAACAGCAACAGCGAAAGCCGAGAATATCTACAAGCGGCTCTCGACGAAATTCATATGGTGCTGGCCGGGCCAGTGAGCATCCGGCCAGATCTTGCCGAGTGCCTCCCAGATATGCCTGTAAACGTTAACATATGAATGGTGTTGTAAGCTTCGAGTGTGGTGTGTGACTTACTGCACGTAGATGATTTCTAAACCATCGTGAACCTCCTGAGGGACATCCTTGACATCCTTGCGATTGGGGTAAGGCAGAAGGACAGTCTTAACACCGGCGCGCAAGGCACCGATGAGCTTCTCCTTGATTCCGCCAACAGGCATCACGCGACCACGGAGGGAAACCTCACCAGTCATGGCGATCTGAGGGGGAACGGGTTTATTCGAGAAAAGGGAGATGAGGGCGACAGTGTGGGCTAGACCAGCGGACGGGCCGTCCTTGGGGATGGCGCCAGATGGGCAGTGAACGTGCAGGCTGCGGTTCTTCATGACATCTTCATTGGGGTCGTGAGTAAGTCCCAACTCGAAAGAGTGGGCCTTGACCCAGGTGAGGGCCACCTCAACAGACTCCTTCAGAACGTCACCAAGCTTGCCGGTGAGCTGAACTCGTCCGTTGCCGGGCATATCGGCCACCTCGATGAAGAGAATGCTTCCCTGACCACCAGACGAGTAGGCAACGAGACCCGTGACCACGCCAGGCCGGCCGTGCTTCTCGGCAATTTCTTCCTCGAAGCGCTCGATGCCCAAAATATCTTCCAGATCATCCACAGTAACAACAGGGTTATACTCATCCAGCCGATTTGCGTCACCGGCATCGGCGAACTGGACTGCCTTGTGACGGCAGATCGAGCCAATCTCACGCTCCAGATTACGGACACCAGATTCACGAGTGTAAGAAGTAATGGTCTTGTCAATGACCTCATCAGACATAAGGACCTGTCCTTCGCTTAATCCGTTGGAACGAATCTGCTTGGGGATAAGGTGGCGCTTGGCAATATGTCTCTTCTCAACGGTGGTGTATCCGGATAGCTGAATGGTCTCCATACGGTCAAGCAAGGGGGCCGGGATCGTATCGAGAGAGTTGGCAGTGGCAATAAAGAGTACCTTGCTCAAATCAATCGGAATGTTGATGTAGTGATCGATAAACGAGTTGTTCTGCTCAGGGTCCAACACTTCCAACATGGCCGCAGAAGGATCCCCCTGGAAGTTGGAGCCACCAACCTTGTCGATCTCGTCAAGCAAGAAAACCGGGTTCGCGACACCAACTTTCTTCAGCCCATTGACGACGAGCCCGGGCATGGCGGCAACGTAGGTGCGGCGGTGGCCGCGGATCTCGGCCTCGTCACGGACGCCACCCAGAGAGATGCGGTGGAACTTGCGTCCAAGGGAAGCCGCCACTGATCGGGCCAGACTGGTCTTTCCAGTGCCGGGAGGACCGACCAGGAGCAGAATCGGGGACTTGTCAGTCATGCGCTTAGACTTCAAGATCTCGAGTCGGGTCTCCAGGGCAACTCGATCGGTTTCGGAGAGCAAAGGAATGTCCTTTTCAAGGTCTCCAGCAGATGAAGCGTCCAATTCTTGAGACAAGCCAGTAATCTGGCGTTGAACATCATTGTTGGTTGACTGCTTCAGGCGCAACACGGCCAAGTACTCCAACAGCCTCTTCTTAATGCGCTCCAGACCGTAGTGGTCCTCGTCCAGTTGCTGCCGGGCACGCTTCAAGGTATCCGGGCCAAGTTGATCAGCGGTAACCTTGGACCACGGAATCTCTGCAAGGTTCTCCAGATAAGTGCGGCAAACGCCGTATTCGGCATTCGCAGGGTTCATCTTGCGCAGGCGCTTCATTTCCTTGTCCGCAATCTTCTGAGCCTCGAGGCTCAACTCCGCGTCGTTGAGTTTCTGCTGTAGCTCATCAATCTCATTCGGCTCCTTCTCTTCATCGCCGCCACGTCCGCCGGGCCCAGGGGGCGACAGGCCTGACAGACCTTGCATCGCACGCCTGGCAAGCAGCTCACGCTCTCGCGGGTCAATGTTGCTAACATCGAGATTGGAGTTGGGCGGGAATGATGTCGTGGAGATCGATGTCACCTTCACGCTGCTCTTGATGTGCTGGGCTTGGCGGGAAAGAATTTCCACGACACGCTCCAGTCGCTCCTTCACATCGAAAGAGGCCAGTATCCGCAATTTCTCTTCGAAGCTTGCATCAGAGACATCTGCCATGAAATCTGCAAGCTTTCCAGCCTGGGCTAAGTCTGTCTTTGATATGTAGAGTTCAAATTTCCTTGCCACCAATGGCGACAGGCGAGTTGAGGCCGCCGACAGCAACGACGATAGGCGCAATAGAGTCAGGAGCTCACGGGACAACTGCCTCAATTGATGGAAGAGATCAGCAGCCTCCGAGTCGCCCTGAACGGATGAGTCTGGCGGAGAAGGGGTTAGTCACAAGATTGGGATTCGGGATTGCGTTAGTCGCGTTGGTTGCGTTGGTTGCACCTACTATTCTCCTCATGGATGAGGACCTCTGCCTCAAAATACGGTCGGTCCTTTAGGACCTTCTTCACAGTAAAGCGTTGAGAGCCTTGAACCAGCAGGAAAGGTTCGGCATAGGCGCGGCGTTGAACGCCAATCACCTTGCCCACGGCGCCGTGGCGGAACAGGTCATCCTTGCGCGCCTGGCCCGCATCGATCGAGTCATAGTCCTCCTTTCTCTCGTCATCGGAATTTTCGCCCTCGAGAAGTTGTTGACCGTCTCGGCTCAGGAACGGGGAGCTGAGGGGGAATACATCCGAATGTGATCGAGTTGCCATCGCGCTTGGGCCGGTCGACCAGGGAGGACAGTAGGTTGGTTAGGTCGGGACGGTTGGAGACGGGAATGCGCAGGGTCACGCCTGGCAGCAGGACGGAGCCCTTGGCCAGGGGAACTAGAGGGAGCTTGGTGACTCTACCGCTGTTTGAACCCATCCTGGGGCTAGTGTGAGGGTGGGAGAGTCCGGAGGAACAGTGAGAGAACCGTTCAAAACTGGAAAGGGGGGGAGGATTGACAAGGGACAAGAATAGGGTAATGTGGTAAATCGGGTGTTACAGGTGGAGAGAGGAGAAGTTCCAGAATCCTCCGTGCAAATAACCGGGGAGGCGAGTCCGGGGGAGAGGCGATAAGAGGTTGGTCGCATGTCGTGTAATCTCCACGTCCCGAAGCCGAGGTCTACGTCAGATTTGCAGATCCGGGCTTCCTTTTTGTCACTCCATTTGATGCAAATGCTTAGGCGTCGTGTTTAGGGATCTTTGATCGTCTCTGATCATCTCTTGTAGTATTTGCTTACATCTCGATGTTGCTCTTGCATCTTGTTCACGGTACAGTGGGTTCCGCGTCCCGTGATCGGCTCCCCACGCAATCGCCTCTCGCCTCTTTTTCCTCGGCTTCGTTTTCGTGATTGGCATTGCCCCAGACAATCATGGCTACCCCCGCCCCCAGAACGACCTTTACCATCGGTACCCGTGCATCCAAGCTCGCCTTACTTCAAACGGACTTGGTGCAGGCCGCCCTCAAGAGATCACACCCTCAATATGAATTTAAGATCTTCTCCAAGGAGACCGCAGGCGATCTCAACACCACCATTGCCTTGAAGGATTTCACTAGCAAGAACCTCTGGACCGAGGAATTGGAGGAATTGATGATCGAGGGTCAAGTTGATCTCATCGTTCATTCTCTTAAAGGTCAGTCTGCCCCGCTTAGACTTGCCCCTCGTTGGAGAGAAAAAAAGAGAGCAAATCGTTAATAGTTTGGTATAGATGTTCCCACCCTTCTCCCCTCGACATGTACCTTGGGCCCGACTATGTCTCGTGAAGACAGCCGGGATGTCCTCGTGGTGAAGCAAGGGCTGCCGTACAAGAGCCTGGCGGAGCTGCCCGCAGGCTCCGTGGTCGGAACGTCCTCCATTCGCCGCACTGCGCAATTGGCCCGTAAATACCCTCACCTCAAGGTGCAGGATATCCGTGGCAACATTGGAACTCGTTTGTCGAAGCTGGACGCGGAAGACAGTCCATACACGTGCGCTATTCTCGCTGCTGCTGGTCTGCTGCGTTTGGATCTGGCGGATCGTATCACTCAGTACCTCGACTCGAAGAACAGCGGGATGCTTTACGCAGTTGGACAGGGTGCTCTGGGAATTGAGATCCGCAAGGATGATACTCTTCTGCACGAGATGTTGAATAAGATTGGCGACTGGAAAACCACCTATGCCGTTTTGGCCGAGCGAAGTCTGCTCCGCACTCTGGAGGGCGGCTGCAGTGCCCCTCTGGGTGTTGAGACTGAGTGGGTCAAGGGTGCCGAGGCCAACAAGTTGCGTATGCGATCTGTTGTAGTAAGTGTCAACGGCCAAAAGTGCGCTCAGGCGGAGGTCGATGGTGATGTCGACTCCGTTGAAAGCGCCGAGGCTTTCGGTATTACCGTGGCCAAGGCTCTGGTGGCTGATGGCGGTGGTGAAATTCTGGACGAGATTCAGTGTAACAAGGTAGCCAAGGAGAGTCTCTCTTCTTGAGCAAAAGTAATTGTCGGATAGACCATTTGCACATACTCTACAGATACCTGTGAAATGACCAACATCAACGAATTTATTTTGAATCCTGGACCCGAGGACTTTGTATTTATGCATTGGATATTGAACCTAATTAAGAGCCTTCAGACTCCATCTATCGCTTTTGATGAAGACTCGCGTCAACACTTCATAATTTTCAGCCCCGATTAAGGGTGTTGCCAGATCCCTTTGGGTTGGCTTCGGTATATTCATCCCAGGCGCGAGCTCTCATCGTTTCCTCATCCGCCTTGTCAAAATCATCCTCGTCAACTTCCGGTATGATGCCAGATTGCTCTCCGCCCTGAAGTACATTTCCTCTCCTGTGCTCTTCTTCAAGATACTCGTCAATTGTCATTGTCGGCAGGTTGTGACCTGAGCGGAACACTCCTTGCTGGAGCTGTGTACGGCGGTCGAGAAGAGTGAAGGGCTGCATCGGCTTGCCTTTGCTATTCAGGATAGGACCACCTCGTCCCTGCCGAGCAGCTGTGAGATTGATGGGTCCAAGCGGTCTGAATAGTTGGCTCCTCCCAGGCCTCCCACCCGTTGTCTAACATCTTCCGGCTGCGGGTCGGGAGGTGGTGGCGCATTTTTCATGAGAGCAAGCATCGATAGCTCCTGCATCAAAAGGTCTAGTGATTGGAAGGTCTGATGGGTGTAGAGTCGAAGTTCTGCTAAATATAATCTTCGCGTGTCATCGTCGTCGCTCTGGAGTCGGGCCTCGTTCCGTGCGAGATACTCCATTGAGAGTAAGCAAGCATACAAAAGATGTCAGACCCAGTAGTGACCTACCTCTAATTTTTGTTTCAGCTCCTTCTCTTCCCTGAAGCGTTTCACTTTGACATCGCGACGAGCGGCGGCGTCACTCATCGGGGCGAGGGTAAATGTGGATGGATTGGCCATGTATTGCTCAAGAAGCTTCTTATTTCCTCCGGTGAGCAACTCGTACTCATCCAGACGCGTAATGAAAGTCTCATATTGTTCTAGGGCTCGACGAAGAACTGCTTCACGATCGGAGGTGGGGCCACGCTGGACCAGCTCAGCGAGGTGATATTCCAGGGTCATATACCTAGAATCGATTGTTAGCCCCACAGTATCAGCAGTCGTAGGTTGCTAGGCGTACGTAATGTTACCCGTTGAGACGTCATCTAGGGATTCATTTGAGCTGAAAAGTGACAAGATGCTGATCTGGCGCTGACATTCGTGAAATTTCGCGATTGTCGCATTCACGGCATCACGGTAGGCTTCGGTATTGGTATCCCCTCTCGTTTCCAACTCAGTCTTGTCATCACGAGCGGATTGAAAGAGTGATCTGAGACTCTGAGACTCCTCCATTATTTGTCCGTGCGGTTAGGTGAACACTGAACAGGTCCCCGCAGTCGCCTGAGTTTTGGCGAGCCGATAAGCCGATAACCGATAAGGAGCTTCATCTTATCACGTATAGTTCCCATGCGAAGTGAATTTCCACAAAAGTGATGGATTCGACAAACTTGAATCTTTCATGGTATCAACTTCTTGCTCTCATCTTTATCATGTGTCAGGCATCACATTCGTCGACCTGAATAAGTGCTATTTGCACAAGTCAATGATTATTATGGTGCCCATCTCCGCATACATACATATCGCCTGAGAGGTATTACCGTACTGATCATCCATCACCTCACTTCACTCTTCTTTCCAACAACATTCGCAGATCAAGATGCCGATACTATCAGACCGTACAAAGAGCGTTCCTATGCTTTTGGATCACTTTGAGATCCAAGAATCTACTGAAATGGGTCCATACTCCACCAATGAATCTTTTGCAAGCTACCCACGGACCGGAGAAGAAGACCTGCTGGCCGATGTAGTGAAGCCTGGACCAACGGACGGCTCTCCACAAAGCCCCAAAACTGAAGAGATTCAAAAAATGACCCGTTATGAAAATGCTCCCAGACGGCGCCTCCAGAACGCTCAGTTTGAAGCCTTGTGAGCCAAGATGCTAGTGAGCACCTGGCACATGAAACTGCACTAATGCGAATATAGACTCTCAAATCACGCTATCCAAGCTTCTGGCAGGATAGAAAAGGATAATACCTCAAGAACACCCAAGAACGAGCTTCCTATTGCCCCCCCTACTTGCGAAGCATGATCACAGCGGACGAAACTTGGATCCTCGTGAATATCAGATTGAGCTATTTGAACGCGCAAAGAAGAAGAATATCATTGCTGTACTCGACACAGGTAAGAAATCACTATTAATTTGTGTTTTGAAGAGTCAATGAAACCTGATATATTTACCCAGGCTCCGGAAAGACACTGATCGCGGTTCTTCTGCTCAAACATGTCCTCAACCAAGAACTTATCGACCGAGATAATGGAAATCCACCTCGAGTGGCATTCTTCTTAGTATATAATGTGAAGAGACAAAGAGGAATATTGCTAATAAGAACCAGGTCGACAGTGTGACCCTTGTCTTCCAGCAGTCAGCAGTCCTTCGAAACAACCTCGATCAGGATGTAGCACATATTTTCGGTGCCATGGGCCCCGACTTCTGGGACTCTCAGGTTTGGGGAGACCACCTGGCAAGACACATGGTAATTGTGTGTACAGCAGAAATTCTCAACCACGCTCTGCTCAATGGGTTTGTGAAGATGGTCGACATCAACCTATTGATCTTTGACGAAGCTCACCACACGAAAAAGGACCATGTCTATGCTCGGTCAGAATAATCGCACACTCTGGGGCTCACTGCTTGTTTTGCTAAATATGTGCTAGTATCATCCGAGACTCTTACCTCCCAATAGAGAAATCTAAGCGTCCGAGGATCCTTGGGATGACTGCCTCCCCGATCGATGCCAAAGTCAACATCGCAGCTGCAGCCACGTAATCAAACCTCCGATAGTACAATACCTCATGCTGACAGTAATTAGGAGGCTTGAAAAACTTCTTGATAGCGAAATTGCAACGACGTCTAATTTGACCCTGCTACGACAAGTCGTGAGAAAGCCAGAAGAAGAGACATGGACCTACAACAAGCTTGACCTACCCTTCCCCACGGAGCTCTATCGGCAGATAGAGAGGGGATTCGGGAACGTCAAAGCCCTCAAACCAATCCTGCAATTTTCATTGAACGCCACCTCGGAGCTGGGAACATGGTGTGCGGACCAGGTTTGGGAGTATGCCGTGGCAGAGGATGTGCTTCCAAAGCTCGAGGGCGTTATGTCAAAAGACCTAGACGCAGACTCTGCATCGAGTTCTTCGAAGCAGAGCCCGGAGGAAATCCAAAAGGACATCATGCTGATGAAAGAGGCCTGTCATATTGTCCGTTGTCACCAATTCAAACACCCATCAGGGCGGGATCAGCTCAGCCCAAAAGTCGAGCTCTTCATTCAACAATTATTTAAATTGTTTGCAACGTCCAAAGAACGGAAATGCATCGTTTTCACTCAGCGCCGAAACACGGCGAAAACCTTGGTCCGGCTTTGTGAAAAACTGGACATTCCCAATCTTCGCCCCGGAGTGTTGGTTGGAATTCGCGACGGTCTCATTGGATCGGCAAACTTCAGTCACCAACTTCATGTTTTGGCGAAGTTTCGACAAGGTGAGGTAAATTGCCTTTTTGCGACATCGGTTGCGGAAGAGGGCCTCGACATTCCGGATTGCAATCTTGTCGTGAGGTTCGATCTTTACAATACACTGATTCAATATATCCAAAGTCGTGGCCGTGCAAGAAATGCCAACTCTATCTATGCAACCATGGTCGAAATGGGCAATGAAGAACACAAAGGTAGACTTCAGGAAGTTCACGAAGCTGAGCGCCTCATGCAAGCCTTCTGCAGATCTCTGCCCGCAGATCGAATTGTCAGCGAAAACGATCATGATGTGGACATAACATTAAGGGAAGAGAAACAGAGAATCTACACTGTTCCTTCAAGCGGCGCAAAGCTGACTTACGCACATGCCATCAATATTCTGGAACACTATGCCACCTCGTTGCAATGCGAAAATGACCTTCCAGCTGTGGTCAGCTACGCCTTGTTCTCACAGGACCACTCATTTATCTGCGAAATTATTCTCCCAGAGAAGTCACCCATCAGAGGGCTAATTGGAAATCAAGCATCGACAAAAGGCCTGGCTAAACGATCAGCTGCTTTTGATACCTGTCTCCTGCTCCGCAACAATGGATTACTTGATGATAATTTCAGGTCCAGGTATCACAAGAGGCTGCCAGCGATGCGCAATGCAAAGCTCTCTGTCACGAAGAAGGTAGGTAAATATATCATGATTTGCAAGCCTTCAATCTGGAATCATGAAAGTATTACTCCAGACATGCTTTATGGCTTGCTCATCAATTTCACGCCAACGAAGCCTTTGAACAGGGAGCATCAAAGTTTGTTGCTATTGTCTCGGAAACGACTCCCTTCATTTCCGACTTTCTCAGTGTTTTTGGAGAATGATGTGAACACTATCATTCAAACGGAGGGTATTGACAAATTTGTGGTAACTTCCCAAGAACTCAAACAACTTTCCAGCTTCACACTGGCGGTCTTCCAGGGTGTATTCCACAAGAGCTTCGACCCGGTGCCCGAGAAATTGCCCTGTTGGCTTGCGCCAGTCCGAGCATGTGCTGGTGGCCTTAATCGAAATACCGCACCCAAGAGCGTGATAGACTGGGAGACAGTAGCTTTCGCGCAGGATCATTCGGACTGGAAATGGTCTCCAGATATGGACGTGAACTTTCTTTTGGGTCGTTTCATGTATGACCCGTGGGATGGAAGAAAAAGATACTTTCCCATTGCCGTTGAGACCAATCTACATGCATCAGATTCCCCACCAGACTGGACACCACGTCGACGCTGGATGGAAAACATTGCCAACTACTCTCTGAGTCTTCCGAGGAAATCACGTTCCAAGTTCTTCGAGCATTTTGACTGGAGCCAACCTGTGCTACAGGTAGAATGTCTCTGGCTGCGGAGGAATTTCCTGGATAAAGCGACCGACTCAGAGAAATCTGAGGTCAAAACATGCGTTGTTTGCCCACAGACACTGGCCATATCATCGGTAAGTTCATCTGCAACATGATTCGTGTTGCGTAAAATAGACTAACACTCAACAAGATCCCATTGACGATAGTGACTTCATGTCTCGCATTCCCTGCTATCATCAGCAGATTAGAGTCCTACATGATCGTAATAGAGGGCTGTAAATCCCTCAACCTGGATCTCAAGACTGACCTTGCCTTGGAATCCTTCACGAAGGACTCAAACAATACCGAAGGGCAATCTGGAATTATTAAGGTACAGCGAGGCATGGGAAAGAATTATGAGCGCCTTGAGTTCCTGGGCGATTGTTTCCTGAAGCTAGGAACAACAATCTCGCTCTTCGCCCAAAAGCCAGACAATGACGAGTACGACTATCACGTCTATCGAATGTGTCTCATCTGCAACAAGAACTTGTTCAATACTGCGATCAAGCTCCGCATCCATGAGTATATCCGCAGTCGTGGCTTTTCACGAAATACGTGGTATCCGCCAGGTCTAACGCTATTACATGGGCGGAACTATATTCCGCACATTGAAGCGGAGAGCTCTCACAACCTCAGCGAAAAGTCAATTGCCGATGTTTGCGAGGCATTGATTGCAGCATCCTTGCTGTCCTGTGGTAAAGATCATCGATTTGACTTGGCTGTTCAAGCAATCACCCTTCTCGTTAATAATGAGAACCACACCGCAACTCGTTGGGCAGACTACCTTTCGTCTTACACGAAACCAACCTGGCAGTTACAAGTAGCCGATGCAGCTGAGCGAGACCTTGCGAAACAGGTCTTTCAGAAGCTTGGGTATAGGTTCAAGTTTCCTCGTCTGTTGCGGTCTGCTTTCACACATCCTTCTTTTCCGTTATTTTATTCTAAGGTGCCCTGTTACCAACGACTCGAATTTCTGGGTGACGCGCTTCTCGATATGGTGTGTATTGAGTTTCTGTACCATCGATATCCCGATAAAGATCCTCAGTGGCTCACTGAGCACAAAGTAATTCCATGCATTAATTCAGACGCATCTCGGCCACAATCGCTAACATAATCACAGATGGCTATGGTGTCGAACAAATTCCTCGGCGCTTTGGCAGTGAGACTAAGCCTACACCAGCATCTTCAATACGTTGGTGGGCCCCTGCAAGGCCTGATCACGCACTATGCAGAAGATATCCAGATTGCAGAGGCCGAAGCCGACGGGGCGATGGACTACTGGCTTGACACAAGAGACTCTCCAAAGGTAAGTCTAAGCAAATTTGTTGCATAAGTGCTCATCAAACTGAATTATTTGTACTATAGTGCCTTGCAGATATGATCGAAGCATATACCGGTGCCATTTTCGTAGACTCGGAGTTCGATTTCACCGTGGTCGAGACCTTTTTCACAGCTCATATGCGGCCTTTCTTCGAGGACATGTCTCTGTATGACACGTTTGCCAACAAGCACCCAACGGTAAGTGAGCCTGGCCTGTCACCTGAGATACATACCTATCTATACATATACTCACGGCGTTAGACCTTCCTGCACGCCCAATTGACGAATGTCTTCGGGTGCACCAACTACTGTCTCAAGACTGGCGAGATCCCCGAGATAGATGGCGAGAAGCCAAAAATCCTGGCTACCGTAATGGTGCATGGCCACTCCATCGCGAATGCGGTTGAGACGTCTGGTCGGTATGCGAAGGTGAGGGCGAGCGAGCAGGCATTGGTAGCTGTTCAAGGAATGCTTAAATCCGATTTCCAGCTCAAGTACGGCTGCGGTTGCGGGTCCGTGGATAAGAAGGATCTCGAGGAGCTGGAGATTGGGACTGCGGTGTGAACTAGTAAAGGAGAGATGATGCAAAGCAATGACAAGCAATGAATGGCGCTGGATCAGGAACCCGCGTTTGTCACATGGTTGGGCGACTGCGCTAAGCCGAATTGAGAAAGGCGCATCCCCTGAAGTAAAGTGAGCTGTTCCAACAGACTCCGCGTACTGGATATCGACACCTGCTCCTGTCGACTTTTCTTCTCTATTGTTTAATCTAGATTCCCTAAGTTTTTCTCTCACAACTCCAAAGACGCGATCTATCAGCCGTCTCCACCATTGTACACTGTGCACCGCCACGACGCGACCCGTGTCAACATTTATTTCTTCCGCCCCGATCGCGCTTCAGCTTTCTCCCTTCCATGATCTGCCCGGGCTTGTCGCTTTAGATCCGAGACAACAATGGAGGTCGCCTCCACAGGGGTGCCAAACGGCGTCTCGACGCCGGATCTGGCAGCTTTGGTGGATTCCGGCGCTGTGATTCAGTACCTGACGGAGGTGCTCCAGGTGACACTGGGCGCTCTCAAATCCGAGTTGGAGGCCACCGGGAGCTTGCTCTCGGAGGCCAGGTACAATGAGACCTTGCATAGATGTACGCGGTTCGCCTCCGAGCCGCAGGTCGCGATCTATGTACAGAAAGATATCGCGGGCGCCGCGGAGACCAATGGCGAAACCGAGGGTCAAGGTAAGTTGATCCCCGCCTTTAATGCCGCGGGCATATATATTGATTCAAAGGCAAGACTCGGTACAATATCTCTATACTATCTCCTCGGAGATTTCATCGTCCTCAACCACCGTCTCGTCGGTGGCTTTCATCAAACGTCCTGCTCCTATCGACCCGGCTCTACCGATCGCTTCGCAGATTCAGGTCATGAATCTGCCCGGTGTCGCATCTCTCAATAATACTCAGGGTCAACAAGGGACTACTATGTCGCCTTACCAGGTTTTACATCTGCTGCTCCACCATGGTCTGAGTCCCTATTTCGAAGCCTACGCCCGCAACCAAGAAACCATTGCTGGCGTGAAGCCTAGAGCCGATACTGAGACAAAGACCGGTATTCCCGGAACGAAGAAAAAATTCGCCGAGTTAGAGCTAGGTCTTATGCATTTGCAGCAAAATGTGGAGATCCCAGCTTTGAACCTTCCAATGCATGATGTAGTCCAAGCCGCGTTGAAAGAAGCTGAGGCCAAAGGTGTCAAACCCTCGGTCGAGCTGATTCCCACGACAATTCTGGACAACAGTGCCTTCACGAACAGCATCCAGAATACTGTGAATGGTTGGATTCGCTCGATTCAGACGATCACCAAAATGTCTCGGGATCCGGACAGCGAGTCAGCATCTCCCGAGATTAACTTCTGGCTGTCTATGGAGTCGGCTTTGGAGAGCATCGAGGCTCAGCTGGCAAGCGATGGTGTCAGATTAACCATGGACATTCTCCGCCATGCGAAGCGTTACCAACCGACCCTTAGTTTCCAGGCTGACACGGGACTGAGAGATGCCTCCGAGCTGGTTCAGAAGTACAATCAGCTGATGCGTGACTTCCCTCTGGATGAGCTTCTATCTGCCACCTCTCTGAGCAAGGTGCAGGAGTCGCTTGGCTTAATATTCAGCCATCTGAACAAGAAGCTGAAAATCTGCCCCTACCCTATCAAGCGAGCCCTTTCACTCGTCGAGGCCATTTCAGGTGACCTCGACCGGAAAGTCCACGATCTCATTCCCGGCCGTGATATCTTGCACCTGGATTACCGTGAATTTCGGTCGTTGATGAAAACCACCCAGGCCATCTGGCGTGCGTGGGATGAGAATCTGAAGGAATTTACCAATGTTGCTCGTGACTCGACTAGACGCCGCAATGAAAAATTCATCCCGATCAAAATTAATGGAAGACATGAATTGACCCGCGAACGTCTCAAGTACATCGACACCTTCCGTGTCAATCACGAGCAGCTTCAGAGGACCATTATTAACGTCCTCGGACCTAGCAAGTCTTCCGCAGAGACCGGCGCTGGCGTTGACTCTGACGAGACTGTTATTGTTGAGGAGATTGGTGATGTTGATGCCGTCGAGGAAGTGACGCATGCCTACGCTGCCCTCAAGAATGTTGATGTTTTGGACGTTTCCCCTGAAGGATCTCGTACTTGGGAACAAGCCGAGATTGGCTACAGTGAGCGTACTTCTCGCGTGGAGAATTCTATCATTGCTCGTCTGCGTGATCGTCTTGCGACTGCTAAGAATGCCAACGAGATGTTCCGTGTTTTCTCCAAGTTCAATGCTCTTCTGGTCCGACCTAAGATCCGTGGTGCTATTGGAGAGTATCAGACTCAGCTCATCGACAATGTAAAGCGTGATATCTCTGGTCTACACGAGCGCTTCAAGCAGCAGTATGGCCACTCCGAGGCTCATGCGATGGCGCAGCTTCGTGATCTTCCACCCGTCTCCGGCGCTATCATTTGGGCTCGTCAAATCGAGCGTCAACTTGATAGCTACATGCGCAAGGTTGAAAATGTTCTGGGAGAGGACTGGCACTTACACACTGAAGGCCAAAAACTCCAATCTGAGAGCAACATGTTCCGCAAGAAGCTCGACACTCGACCTGTCTTTGAATCCTGGCTCTACGATGTTCAAAGAAGACACATCACAATTTCTGGACGACTCTTCAATATCGTGCGTAATCGCGCCGCTGGAAATATCCTGGAGCTTACTGTCAACTTCGATGCCCAAATTATTGCTTTGTTCAAAGAGGTCCGCAACCTTATTTGGCTGAATTTCCAGGTTCCTCATGCTGTCAGCAACATCTCCAAGGAAGCTAAGCGCGTCTACCCCTACGCCATCAGCTTGATGGAGAGCGTGCGGACCCTGCTACAAACCCTCCGTATCATTGCCTCTATGTCTGACGTCGCTATTCTTCTCAATGGATACATCAACGACTCGCAGGCCATGGTGGGCAAGGGTATACCTCTGCGCTGGGAGTCGTTTGTTCATTCTTATGAGTTGCATGTTAAACAGTCACTCCCAAATGGTACCATTGACAGCACCGTGCCTAACCGTACCGAGAGCAAACATGTTCAATTTGTTCGCGAGTTCGCGGGATCGGCATCGGTCCTTCAGGACAAGACGACCACACTGTCCACCATCAACGAAAGCATTCAAAAATCGACCCATGAGCTCAAGACTTGCGCATACGACTCCGCTGCTTTCAAGCAGCGCTTGGACACCATTCAATCTTCTGTTGATAAACTCAATCTTGAGAACTATGTCAACTTGGAACACTGGGTTTCAGAGCTTAATGGAAAGATCGAGGTAATCCTTCGTGAGCGTCTTCATCGCGCGATTCGTGAGTGGATCAGCACCTTCCAAGAATCTCGTACTGAGGCAACAACGTCTTTCCACGCTCAAACCAGCGCCGGGGAAGTCGAGTCCCCTGCCTACAACATCTCATTCCTGAACTCTTCCACGAAATTTCCATGAAGAACCAGGTTCTTCACCTTGACCCACCGCTGCAGTTCGCTCGAGCTAGCTGGTTCTCTCACTTTGACACCTGGCTGGGAGTTATCTGCAACCTCGAAAAGATCAAGGCCTCTCGTTACCAGATTTCCATCAATGTGCAAACTGTGCGTCAATCTGAAGCCTGTTTCTCAGAGCTCCCCCAAGGCTGTACCGATGAGCTCAACCAGGTCTATGGCGTGATCGAGTCGAGACTAGGTGATGTATCCGAGTACGTCGACAAATGGTTGCAATTCCAGTCGCTTTGGGATTTGCAATCTGAGCAGGTCTATGATATCCTGGGAGACGATCTTTCCCAGTGGCTTCAACTGCTACAGGAGATTCGAAAGAGCCGTGCCACCTTCGACACCTCGGAAGTCGGCCGATCTTTTGGTAACATCCGAATTGACTATGAGCAGGTGCAGACGAAGGTCAACGCCAAGTATGACCAGTGGCAGCACGAGATTCTCCAGAAGTTCGGTGCCAAGCTTGGTGGTCGTATGAGAGAAGTCCACTCCGAGATTGCTACTGCTCGTCGTGATTTGGAGGGCCAGACCTTGGAGGCTTCCTCTACCGCACATGCTGTGTCTTTCATCACCATTGTTCAGCAGTGTAAGCGCAAAACTCGTGTCTGGGAGCCAGAGGTCGACCTTTTCCGCCAAGGTCAGACCACCCTCGCACGTCAGCGCTATCAGTTCCCTAGTGACTGGCTTCACGTTGAAAACGTCGATGGAGAATGGGCCGCATTGAACGAGCTACTAACCCGCAAGAGTAAGATCGTTCATGATCAGACCGAGGGCCTCCGCGCAAAGATCAGCGCTGAAGACCGAGTCATCAATGACAAGATTGCTGAGGTAATTGCTCAGTGGAACGATGAGAAGCCCGTCTCTGGCACTATCCCTCCCGACGAAGCATCTCGTACTTTGAGCTCCTTCCAGTCGCGCCTTGAATCCCTTCAGTCTGAATTCGAAATGGTCTCCAAGGCCAAGGAAGCACTTGACCTCCCTGCCAGCTCTGAGTCATCTCTTCCAGCTATTCTCGAGGAGGTTCAAGACTTTATGTCTGTCTGGGCTGCTCTATCAACCATTTGGAAGAGTTTGAATGACCTCCGTGATGGTTTGTGGACTAGCGTGCAGCCCCGCAAGCTGCGCCAGGCTATTGATGGTCTGATCAAGATGACCAAAGAAATGCCTAGCCGAATGAGGCAGTACGCTGCTTTCGAGCATATTCAGAATGTTCTTCGCCAACTTCTCAAGGTGAACACTCTCCTGTCGGACATGAAGTCCGAAGCTGTGAAGGAACGCCACTGGCACAAGATTTACAAGTCTTTGAAGCCTGGAAAGCGGTTTTCACTTGTGTCGCTGACTCTGGGCGATGTCTGGGACTTGCAGCTGGCAACAAGCGAGACTGTGATCCGTGATATTATCGCTCAGGCCCAGGGTGAAATGGCCTTGGAGGAATTCCTGAAGTCCGTTCGTGAGACCTGGCAAAACTACTCTCTAGACCTGGTAAATTACCAAAACAAGTGCCGTCTTATCCGTGGCTTCGACGACCTGTTTGCGAAATGTAGTGAGAACCTGAACTCGCTCCAGGCCATGAGACACTCACCTTACTACAAGGAATTTGAAGAGGAGGCTGCCTCCTGGGAAGACAAGTTGAATCGCGTCCATGTTCTCTTTGATGTTTGGATTGATGTCCAGAGACAATGGGTCTACTTGGAAGGTGTCTTCACCGGCAATGCTGACATCAAGCATCTGCTTCCGCTGGAGTCGAGCCGATTCCAAAATATCAACTCGGAGTTCTTTGCTGTTATGAAAAAGGTGTACAAATCTCCGTTCGTTCTCGATATTCTTGCCATCAACGGTGTCCAGAAGTCTCTGGAGCGCTTGGCCGAGCTGCTGAACAAGATTCAGAAGGCACTTGGTGAATATCTCGAGCGTGAGCGTGTGTCATTCCCTCGCTTCTACTTTGTTGGAGACGAGGACTTGCTTGAAATTATTGGCAACAGCAACGACATCTTCCGTGTTGCCAAGCATTTCAAGAAGATGTTTGCTGGTTTGAATGGCCTCCTAATGGACGACGAAAACAACATCGTCGGATTAACCTCAAAGGAAGGCGAAGAAGTCCGCTTGAAAAAGGAAGTCAACCTCCTTAAAACTCCACGCATCAATGACTGGCTCACTGCGTTGGAGACCAACATGAAATTGACTTTGGCTGAGCTTCTCGGAGAGGCTGTCGAGCAGTTCGACACTTTGTACAGCGGCCCTGACGTCGATCGTACTGCCTTTAACGATTTTCTTGCCAACTACCCTGCCCAAATCGTTGTCCTTGCCAGCCAGGTCGTCTGGACTAACGCTGTCCAGAAGTCTCTGGAAGACGGCGGCGCAAACCTCCAAGCTTTGTATGACGCAGAGGTCAGAATTCTGGAATTGCTCGCTGCCACTGTGCTTGGAGAACTTGATGCCATCACTCGCAAAAAGTGTGAGCACATGATTACAGAATTCGTTCACCAGCGTGACACCATTTCCAAGTTGATTCAATTCAACGCAACCACCCCAACACACCATCTGTGGTTGCTACAGATGCGCTACGTTTACCAGCCGGAGGGTGACTTCCTTCAACGTCTGTATGTCCACATGGCGAATGCTAAGCTCAACTATGGATTCGAGTATCTCGGTGTTCCTGAGCGTTTGGTCCGCACTCCTCTTACGGACCGTTGTTTCCTTACACTTACTCAGGCTCTGTGCCAGAGACTTGGTGGCTCTCCCTACGGTCCAGCTGGTACTGGTAAAACCGAATCTGTCAAAGCCCTGGGTCTTCAGCTTGGTCGCTTCACGCTTGTCTTTTGCTGTGACGACACTTTCGATTTCCAGGCCATGGGCCGAATTTTCCTTGGTATCTGTCAAGTCGGTGCTTGGGGTTGTTTCGATGAATTCAATCGTCTGGAGGAGAGAATCTTGTCTGCAGTTTCCCAGCAGATTCAGAATATTCAGATTGGCCTGCGCAAGGGCGAGGAAGATAGCAAGACACAGATTGAGCTAGTTGGCCGTAAGCTGGCTGTCAACGGCAACACTGGTATCTTCATCACCATGAACCCCGGCTATGCGGGTCGTTCCAACTTGCCCGACAACCTGAAGAAGCTGTTCCGCAGCGTTGCAATGTCCAAGCCCGACAAGGAACTTATTGCGGAAGTCATGCTGTTTTCTCAGGGTTTCAAGCAAGCCAAGCCTTTGTCCAAGCAGACCGTGCCGTTCTTTGACCACTGTGCTTCTCAGCTGTCTAAACAAGCCCACTACGACTTCGGCCTTCGTGCATTGAAGAGTGTCCTTGTCAGCTCTGGAGGTCTCAAGCGTGCTCGTATTGCCAATGCTGACGGTGAGATTGGCCCTGACGAGGTGGTTGAGCCTCAGATTATTGTTCAGAGTTTGCGAGAGACTATTGCGCCCAAGCTTGTGCAAGAAGATGTTGAGCGGATGCTGAACATTCAAGTCGAAGACTTCCCTGGGGTCGACTATGTGCCTGCCAATTACGAGAAGCTTACTCAGGCCATTCGGGATATTGCTAAGGAACAACACTTCGTAGACAGCGACATGTGGATTTCCAAGGCTCTTCAGCTGTACCAGATCCAGAGTATTCACCACGGTGTCATGATGGTTGGAAAATCTGGAGCCGGTAAGTCAGCTGCTTGGAAGATACTTCTGCAGGCCATGCAACGCATTGAAGGTATTGAGGGTGTCTCCCACATTATCGACTCCAAGGTTATGTCTAAAGAGGCTCTCTATGGTAACCTGGACAGCACTACGCGTGAGTGGACTGACGGTCTCTTCACTGGTATCCTGAGAAAGATTGTCGACAACCTTCGTGGAGAAGATAGCAAGCGCCACTGGATTGTATTTGACGGTGACGTCGATCCCGAGTGGGTTGAGAATTTGAACAGTGTTCTTGATGACAACAAACTTCTTACTCTGCCCAACGGTGAACGTCTCAACCTGCCATCGAATGTCCGCATCATGTTTGAAGTCGAGACATTGAAGTACGCGACCCTCGCTACTGTCTCTCGATGTGGTATGGTGTGGTTCAATGCCGATACTGTTACTCCATCCATGATGATCAACAATTATGTTGAAAGTCTCAAGACCAAGACATTCGAGGACTTGGACGATGATAGTGCTCCTGCGGGATCCGCTGCGGTCAGAACCCAGGTTGCGCAGGATCAGCTTTCCACCATTCTTAAGCAGCACTTGGAAAGTGATGATCTGGTTCTTAAGGCTCTTGACGAAGCCAAGAAGTACAACCACATCATGGACTTCACCGACATTCGCGCACTCAATACTATGTTTAGTTTGCTGAATAAAGCGTGCCGCAACGTCCTGGAGTACAATATCCAGCATGTTGACTTCCCTCTTGACCCCGAGCAAATGGAGTCGTACATCTCCAAGAAGCTCTTGCTTACTATGGTCTGGTCCTTCACTGGTGATTGTCCTCTTGCGGACCGTAAGGCCTTCGGGCAGTATCTCTCTGGAATGTCCACCATGGACCTGCCACCAGATGGCGATTCGTCTCTCATCGACTTTGATGTGACTCTTCCTAGAGCTGAGTGGACTAGTTGGCAGTCACAGGTGCCATCGATCGACATCAACACACACTCGATCACCCAAACGGATGTCATTATCCCGACTGTGGATACCATTCGTCACGAAGATGTGTTGTACTCATGGCTCGCAGAGCACAAGCCTTTGCTACTTTGCGGTCCCCCCCGGTTCGGGAAAGACTATGACCTTATTTGCCGCTCTGAGAAAGTTGCCGAACATGGAGGTTGTCGGTCTCAACTTTTCCAGTGCAACCACCCCTGACCTCTTGATCAAAACCTTCGAGCAGTACTGCGAGTACAAGAAGACCCTCAATGGCGTGGTGATGTCTCCCAACCAAATTGGACGCTGGCTCGTCATCTTCTGCGACGAGATCAACTTGCCCGCCCCTGATCGTTATGGCACCCAGCGTGCCATCTCCTTCTTGCGCCAACTTGTCGAGCAGAATGGATTCTGGCGCACATCTGACAAGACGTGGGTCAGCCTTGATCGTATCCAATTCGTTGGTGCCTGTAATCCGCCTACAGACGCAGGTCGTACCCCAATGGGAGAGCGTTTCCTGCGCCACGCTCCTCTCATCATGGTTGATTACCCTGGTGAGATCTCTCTCAATCAGATCTACGGCACATTCAATTCTGCAGTCCTCAAGATCTTGCCATTGCTACGCGGATATTCTGAGGCCCTCACCAAAGCCATGGTCCAATTCTATCTTGAATCCCAGACCAGATTCACACCGCAGATCCAGCCCCATTATGTGTACTCTCCTCGTGAGCTTACTCGCTGGGTTCGGGGCGTCTATGAGGCAATCAAGCCACTTGAAAGCCTGTCAATTGAAGGCCTTGTGCGTATTTGGGCCCACGAGGCTCTGCGTCTCTTCCAGGACAGATTGGTCGGTGAAGACGAGCGCGCCTGGACTGCTGATGCTGTTCGCCGTATTGCTCTGGAGCATTTCCCCACGATCGATGATCAAGAGGCATTGAAAGGTCCCATCCTGTTCTCGAACTGGCTGTCCAAGAATTACGTGCCCGTGGATCAAGAGCGACTTCGTGACTTTGTCAAGGCACGTCTGCGGACATTCTGTGAAGAAGAAGTTGATGTGCCTCTAGTCCTGTTCAATGATGTTCTGGAGCATGCTCTACGCATTGATCGAGTCTTCCGCCAGCCCCAGGGTCACCTCATTCTTATCGGTGTTAGTGGCAGTGGTAAAACTACTCTGTCTCGCTTCGTTGCTTGGATGAATGGTCTGAAGGTCTTCCAAATCAAGGTTCACGGCAAGTACTCGTCGGAGGATTTCGATGATGATCTCCGAAGTGTTCTTCGTCGCGCAGGCTGTAAGGGCGAGAAGATTTGTTTCATCATGGACGAGGCAAACGTCCTCGACTCCGGTTTCTTGGAGCGCATGAACACCCTGCTTGCCAACGCCGAGGTCCCCGGTCTCTTTGAGGGTGATGAGTTCTCTTCCTTGATGACAGCTTGCAAAGAGGGTGCTCAGCGCCAGGGTCTGCTCCTCGACTCCCAAGAGGAACTCTACAAGTGGTTCACACAGCAGATTGTCAAGAACCTGCACGTTGTGTTTACCATGAACCCACCCGAGGACGGACTGTCTTCTAAGGCCGCGACTAGTCCCGCCTTGTTCAACCGTTGTGTCTTAAACTGGATGGGAGATTGGTCTGACCAAGCCCTATTCCAGGTCGGTTCTGAGCTCACCCAGTCGGTTGATCTCGATAAGCCCAACTTCGTTTCTCCCGACAGCATTCCGGTAGCTTACCGCGAACTGTCACTTCCAGCTTCTCACAGAGACACTGTTGTCAATTCGATGGTTTACATCCACCACTCGCTGCACCGCTTCAACCAGCGTCTGCAGAAACAACAGGGCCGGAGCACTTTCCTCACGCCTCGTCATTTTCTCGACTTTGTTGCTCAGTATGTCAAGCTATTCAACGAGAAGCGCGAGGACCTGGAGGAGCAACAGCGCCATTTGAACGTTGGCCTAGAGAAGCTTCGCGATACTGTCGAGAAAGTCAGCGACCTCCGCGGCAGTCTCGCCCAGAAGAAGACCCAATTGGAGAAGAAGGATACCGAGGCCAACGAGAAACTACAACGCATGGTCGCTGATCAGCAAGAGGCAGAGCAGAGGAAGCAGGTTTCGCTAGAAGTGCAGGCTGCTTTGGAAAAACAGGAGAAGGAGGTGGCAGAGCGGAGGGAGGTTGTCTTGAACGATTTGGCAAGGGCCGAGCCCGCTGTTGCGGAGGCACAAAAGAGTGTCAGCAACATCAAGCGTCAGCATCTTACAGAAGTCCGATCCATGGGTAACCCGCCGGCTAGTGTCCGCCTCGCCCTGGAAGCCGTCTGCACGCTTCTCGGCCACAAGGTCGATAGCTGGAAGACCATCCAAGGTCTTATTCGTCGTGATGACTTCATCGCTAGCATTGTGAATTATGACAACGAGCGCCAAATGACTCGCAACCACCGAACCAAGATGCAGAACGAGTTTTTGTCCAAGGAGGACTTTACCTACGAGCGAGTTAACCGTGCCAGTAAGGCATGTGGTCCCCTGGTCCAATGGGTTGAGGCTCAAGTGAATTATTCCGCGATCTTGGACCGTGTTGGACCCTTGCGCGAAGAGGTTGACCAGCTCGAAGAGCAGGCTCTGCAAACCAAGGCTGAGGCGCAGGCTATTGAGAATACCATCCATGGCTTAGAAAGCAGTATTGCTACTTACAAGGCTGAATATGCTGCTCTCATCAGTGAAACGCAAGCAATCAAGACAGAAATGTCCCGTGTCCAGTTCAAGGTTGACCGCAGTGTCCGTTTGCTTGACAGTTTGGCATCCGAGCGTGAACGTTGGGAGGATGGCAGCAAGTCGTTCGAGACACAAATCGGCACCCTTGTTGGTGATGTGATCATTGCCGCCGCTTTCCTTGCCTATGCTGGTCTCTACGATCAGCAATTCCGTAAGGCCATGATCGAGGATTGGGTTCACCAGCTGGCTCAGTCCGGGATCAACTTCAAGCCCCACAATCCGATCACGGAGTACCTTTCTAATGCTGACGAGCGTCTCACTTGGCAAGGAAATTCCCTGCCTGTCGACGATCTCTGTACAGAGAACGCCATTGTCTTGAAGCGTTTCAATAGATATCCTCTGATTGTCGACCCGTCTGGTCGTGTCACCGAGTTCTTGCAAAAGGAAAGCAAGGACCGCAAGCTTACCGTGACGAGCTTCCTGGACGATTCCTTTGTCAAGCAGCTTGAGAGCGCCTTGCGTTTCGGAAATCCCATCCTTATCCAGGATGCCGAACACTTGGACCCAATTCTCAACCACGTTCTCAACAAGGAATACCAGAAGACCGGTGGCCGAGTCTTGATTCAACTTGGCAAGCAAGAGATCGATTTCTCACCATCCTTCAAACTCTTCCTGTCTACTAGAGATCCTTCTGCTTCGTTCCCACCGGACGTTTGCAGTCGAACCACCTTTGTGAACTTTACAGTCACTCAGAGCAGTTTGCAGACGCAGTCGCTGAACGATGTGCTAAAGTTCGAGCGACCCGATGTTGACGAACGCCGTAACAACCTCGTCAAGATGCAAGGAGAGTTCAAAGTCCACCTTCGGCAACTGGAGAAGCGTCTGTTACAAGCACTGAACGAGTCTCGTGGTAACATTCTCGACGATGATAATGTCATCGACACGCTGGAGACTCTCAAGAAGGAGGCTGCTGAGATTTCCAAAAAGATGTCGGAGACCGAGGGTGTCATGACAGAGGTGGAGAATATCACTCACCAGTACAGCACTATCGCTCGTGCCTGCAGTGCTGTATTTGCTGTTCTGGAGCAACTTCACCACATCAACCACTTCTACCAGTTCTCACTGCAGTACTTTGTTGACATTTTCAACTCGGTCTTGTACCAGAACAAGCGACTTGCTCAGGAGAAAGATCACTCTGCGCGCGTGCAGATCATCATTCGTGACTTATTCATTACCACTTTCCAGCGGACTTCACTAGGTCTTGTTCAGAAGGATCGCGTTACTCTCGCTATTCTTCTTGCTCAGGCCACTCCGTTCCCTATGGACAGAGCTATCTTGGACCGTATTCTGGACGAATCTGTCGAGGACAGTGATCTTTCCACGACAACAGATTCTCGTGACCAAGTGATGAACAAGTTGCTCAACATGTCAATCTTCAAGGATTACGTACCCGGCATTCCCCAGGATCATTGGGATCGATTCTTCGACGAGGAACTTGCAGAAAATGCCGTTCCGATCGTCTGGGGCGAGAACACCACTCACCTCGATCAATTGCTTCGGTCATTGCTCCTTGTCAAGCTCTGCCGGATGGACCGATTTGTTCCCATGGCCGAGCGCTTCATCGAGGCTGTGTTTGGACGTGAGCTCTTTGAGGGCAGCAGCGATCTTAAGGACGTCGTTGAACAGGTCACTGCAACGAGGCCCATTGCTCTTAGCTCCAGCCCGGGCTTTGATGCTAGTTATAAGGTTGACGCATTGGTTGAACGTACTCATGCCACCTGTGCTAATATTGCCATGGGTTCGAACGAGGGTCTCGAGAGTGCCGACAAGGCTATCAGCAACGCTGCCGCTGCTGGTAACTGGGTGCTAGTCAAGAACGTTCACCTGGCGCCTTCGTGGCTTCAGAGTCTGGAAAAGAGATTGGATTCGCTCAAGCCTCACAAAGAGTTCCGCCTCTTCCTGTCTATGGAATCCAGCCCCAAGATCCCGGTCAACCTGATCCGCGCATCTCGCGTTCTGATGTTCGAGCAACCTGCCGGTGTTCGCGCCAACATGAAGGACTCTTTGTCATCATTGAACACCCGCGCCAGCAAGGCCCCCATCGAAAAGGCTCGTGTTTATCTCCTTCTTTGCTTCCTTCACGCTGTAGTCCAGGAACGACTCCGTTACGCGCCCAGCCTTGGATGGAAGGGTTTCTGGGAATTCAATGACAGCGACTATGAGTGCTCTGCGTTCATCATCGACTACTGGGTCGACACCGTTGCTCAAGGCCGCTCCAACGTTGCTCCTCAAAAGCTTCCATGGGAGATGATCCGCACGCTAATCACCGAGATGTATGGCGGCAAGATCGATGACGCCGGCGATTTCCAGCAACTCGAGAACCTGGTCAGCCAGTTCCTCACGCCCGCAGCCTTTGAGGACGAGTACAAGCTCGTCTCCGGCGTAGAGAAGGACGATCTCCTCACCCTGCCCAGCACGACCAATATTCGCGACTTTGTCAATTGGGTCAACAACCTGCCTGAGCGTGAACCACCCACCTATCTGGGACTTCCAGCCAATGCAGAGAAGCTGCTTCTGGTTGGCCATGGCCGCAAGATGATCTCTGATCTGTCGCGCGTTACCACACTGCTGGACGAAGGGGAGCAGTTGATGGTTGACGCCTAGTCTTGTCTTTGTTCGTTTCCTTGTTTGTTTGTTTCCTGGTTTGGGATTCCATCTCTAGACTACGGTTGGTGGTGGCATGATGGTTCTTATACCCAAAGACCGCTGGCGGAATTCTTGTTTACTACCTTTTGTTCTATGAAGATTTTTTTGTGTGATTTATTGAGATCCTTTCGTTGTACACTTTACTTTTCTAGCTTCTCTTCTTTTCAAGTCTTTTCGAAGAATATATTTCCTGTCCCATGCACAAAACTTTCCATAGTATTCCGTTCTACAGAACAGTATGCAGTGGTGAATGTAACTAGCTTTATATAGCAGCATTCATCTTAGCTTCCTTCATCTTCTTTTCTTCTCGTTCGCTAAAGCGATCACCAAACAGCGCAATATGAGGCCGCATCAAGATGGTATACTTGACAAACTCCTCCATGCAATCCACCAGACGATCTCGGTTGCCACTAGGCATAAGACGTTGATCTTCTGGTTGACCTCATCCGGGAATTGTGTATATGCCCTAGGGATCGAGGACTGATTCGGAATCGTGAACATACGCATCCACCGGCCTAGGATGCGCAGAGAGTTTACAGCGTTGAAAGACTGAGAACCACCGCACACTTGGGCAATCGCTAGCGTTCGACCCTGAGTGGGACGAACACTTCCTGTCGTCAAAGGAATCCAATCAATTTGGTTTTTGAACACCGCCGTCTAAAAGTGCGGGAGCCCGAATCATTAGTTATTGCGCCCATTGTCAGAAAGAGTTGTGATAGAAGATAGACCACTCACAAGATTGCCATGTTGTTCGGGCGACACCCAAAGATGACCATCACTCCAATAGCTAAGCTCGCGGAGTTCCTGGACTTTAGGATGGTCTGTATCATGATCGTTTTTGACCGGAAGACCTTCCGGGTTAAAGACGCGTACGTCACAGCCAAGTCGAAAAAGGATACGGGAGGCTTCGAGTGCCACAAGCCGCGAATATGACCTTCTCCGAAGACTGCCATATAGGACCAGAACTTTCAGCCTCGTCTTTGTATCGCGCAAGTTTTGCTCGGCCAAGTCTAGAGCCGTGGTGAGCTCCAAGTTGTTGACCCAATCCTCAGTCGCATTGTCGCTCAGGATGAATGGTCGGTACTTTTGGCGGATATCAGAATCATCTTCGCTGAGAGGCAATGCCAAAGTCCGATTTGATGCATCCATTTGGCGGCTATGTGAAGCCAATTGTTGAGGGACAGCGGAGTACATCCTGTATGGATAGATGGGCCGCGACAGAAAGGGTCTCCAAGAGATCGCCGACTTGGATGTCGTAGGTAACCTTTGTAGAGATCGATAGAACATAGAGTTGTCGAGAGCAAGCGCTAATAAAGACAAATCAAAAATCTCGACAGAAAGAAAAATCGGTTTTTATAACGATCGAGTGCATAAAATGAGGAGTATGTCACCTTCCCATTTTCATTGGACCGGATACAGCGCGCTAGCAAGTGGGTCTTTTCCGAGGCCCGGATCACGAATTCGACGCTATCAGATCGGGCCGCAGAGGTCAAATTCAGGTCCACTTCGCCACACGACCATCCGTATCATCGCTGACCGTCCTGAACACAATTTGATGACAGGGAAATAGAAATGGCAGCATCCAGAGGAGAATGATAAAGCCATGAAGCCGACTGATTAAGGGCGAAGTTTCAGTGGGGACTATGACGGTGTCCAGAAAAATGTCCAGATAATTGGAAGAAAAGTTGAATAAGAGAATGATCGATGTACCGCTACGGAGTGGATTCGCTGGTGGCACTGGAGGTCCGCAATTGGATCACTAGAGAGCTCCAGGCAAATATGGCACTGTTGGATATTTTGGCAGCGGAGCCAATGAAGATGTTTGCGGGGAAGATTGCGGAGAAGAGTAAATTGGTTACTGGCGGAAAGTAGAAACGGCATGCCCTTTAGGGATCAAGTGCCTATCCCACACCCTAGAATAAGTGCTATTGACCGCCACAGAGTAATAGTACCTCCTGACTTTTAGGGGCTGAGGGCCAATTTAGATATTGTAGTACCACTTTAGAGCATTATACTGAATACGAGGATAGATTCACTCATACTTGTGTTGGCCTATTTTCGAACAATAGATAACCCTGAGCAGTATACCCTGCTTAGGTATAGTCGAACATAGGCTTGAAGAAGAGGAATGCGGCTCGCTCATTGGACAATCAGTGCTGATAAGTAAGTAGTGGCTAAGTGATCAGTAAGTGATCAAGGAGCAATCACTCAGTTGCTATGATCAGTCACTGATCAGTGACATAAATGCACTCTTCAGATCACTGAACATGAGTCGTGCTGATTTTACTTAATGAGCATGAGCCTGATCACCTGCATCAAAGAGGCGGTAGCCCAGAAAGGAAAGCCGGCGGACAAAATCCGGTATATATAGGTGCATATGTGTGCGCTTCCTCCAAAAAGAGGAGTTTATTGACGTTGATCCGCCTTGCTTGCCCGAGTCTATTGTATTGGAGACTGAGTGCTCGCTATTTGTACATGCGGCTTATCTGCACATTTCTTTTGAATGAACTAAAGCCTCTCTTGTCAATTGCGGAAACCTAATGTGATATCCGCCTCTCAATCGAGCGGGATTTTGACATTGTCCAATATAGAGCGATCTTGCATAGATACAATTTTGGAGATGTGGTAGTGTACGTCCCGAGACTGTCTCGGTTTTACACATCAGCCTCGATTGTGAGTTTTCCAGCACAAGTATCCCAGCTTGAGACGCCGGACAGGACGGAGGCGGACCTCGGACCGAATGGGTGGGAGAAGTATACTGCTGGAGAGGTTTTGGCACTGTCGGTGAATGGAGATCATCTTGATCTGCCCATGCCGAGACATGTCCACTTGCTTCATCAGCAAATGGAGGAGGCTTTTGCTTATTTCCAGAGACAAGATTGATTTGCTACACCTACGTAAGAAACCCAGGAAAGTTAGAAATAAAATCATAGTGGATAGAGGCTTACTGAACGGTCTGCCATCGTGCAGCGTACGTATCTGAGTAGAACAGCGGTTTTATAGCTCGAGTTAGTGGATCCTTGTCTCTACGTAAAATATCACCATCCCCCTGAATCTGTTCACTCGCTCGTGTTCTGCACTACCGAACCAGTATGGACAGTTTTGCAACACGAAATCGCGCTCATCAGTGTAGAACTCACCATTTCCATCCCATCCCATGCAGGAAGGAAGGATGGTCGATACGGACGAGATCAGGGGTAGAAACCTTACAGACCAGAATATGGAATTCTGAATGACGGGTGCGAAGACTGTCTTGTGAAACCGGACGTCGTCTGGGTTCTTCTACGAGTTACTGCAGACCTATATCTCCTGATTGATGGCCGAGATCAAAGGGGCACAGGGAGACGGCGATATCGCACGACTGGCATTCTGAGATTGTGGGAATATATTGACAGCACCATCACTTATGCCGTAAGCGCCACTCACTGGCCCAATCTCAATCAGATGATATTGGGCTTCGCACTGTGGGGATTCACCATCTCATTCACGATTCTTGCGGTATTCGGCCATTAGAATCAATCTGAAACGCACGAGGTGGAGGGGGAAGTCAGATAGTAGTAGCCTCGAAGCACAATGAGTGATCGTCAATCCTAAAGGGGAGAATTGAGATTCGATCAACTCAGCTAGGTAGTAAAATAGGGTGCTTGCTAGATGGTTCTTTATTTTTGGGAAAACTGCCTTGTAGTTATGTGATGGGAAACTGGGTTCTTGTTTGCACTAGTATCATCAAGTTGGAGGGCCTCCATCCAATTTTGACACTACAACCATAGGATAAAGGTATACGTGCATCGGATGATGATATTGTACTGACAGATGCAATCATGAAGGAAACGATCAATACACGCGGACAGGCTGAAAATATCAGAAAGCAGGCTGGGTATACATCTCAGACGTTATCAACTGCAGGCAACACGCGCGATAGGTTATGAATAAGAATGTGCGTCTTTATGCGACGATGGTTTGTGATGAGAGCATAGAACAAGAAGATGAGAAAGCGGGTAATATTCCACTCATAAGACTTGCAAATCAGCCTCGCCGAGATGACCGGCGCGTGGGCAACGTGGCTGTCACTGGTTTCTTGGCCGTTTCCTTTGCCTTGGAGGCTTTGCTACCTCGGCTAGGGGGGTGGAGGTGGTGGCGAGTTTTCTTTTTCGCTAGTATCATCGGCTTCGGCATTGTCTTTTTGCTGCTCATCCTGACCTTCAGCTTCCACTTCGTCATCTTCCTCTTCCTCTTCGGCATCATCGACGTCTTTGGCCTTGGCTGCATCCCACTTCTGCATTTCTTCGTCCTCTTCGTCGCTGTCCTTGTCTGCGTAGCTGACATCGTGCTTTACAGTACCTCGGCTACTGCGTCGGCGAGCAGATGTGGGAATATCATTTCCCGCACCACCATCGGATGACCAGTCATCCCCATCCTTCCGCTTGCGTCTCGGGGCCTTGCTCACACCCACTGATGAAGTGGACCTGCGGACCGGACGGGTAGACTTCTCTTTCCGTGCCTTCTTGGTCGATGCCGAGTGGCCGTTGGGCCCTAGGGACTCTTGCTTGCGCTTCTTGGCAGAAGTGTTCCCACCGGAGGAGCCCTTGGATTTCATTGAAGCACGAACAACACGATCCAACAAATCGTCCATCTCGTCGGGAAGGAAGTTCTTATCAGCAACACTTTGGGCCTCGCGGTGGCTGGGCATGCTGGCAAACAGAGAACTGGGAACGCCCATTTTTCCAGGGTAGGTCTGCAAAATGTTGGTCCCGCCGGCGGCGCCGCCAAATTTGTGTTGTTGGGAGTAGATGTCGGCGAATCGCCGAATGACCGCCTGGGCCAGATCGGAAAGGGTATAGAGACGGGTAGAAATCTCGTCGGATTTGTTAATGCCATCCCGGAATTGCTTGACACGTTGGGCGATGTGGAAGATCAAGGACATGTTCTGTTCATTCGCCACGGCGGATAGGTAGAAGAGAATATATTGGGAGAAGTCGCTGAGATCCCCGAGTTTCGTAGACTCATCCAGGTCGTCTGATGGGTAGTCAGGATGGTAAGCAAGCAGAGACAAAAGACGGGAGAAGATCATCTCCATCACCATGTTCTGCTCTGTGCGCTTTCCACTTTCCTTGGCCCTTTGAGAGAAATACGCGGCACGGGATCGCAACCAGGTGAGTGTGCTCTCCTTGAAGCCTCGGCTCGGCTCGAAACCAAGCAGGCAAGGAACAACGTACCAGCGGTGACCAAGGTGTGACTTTTGAACCAATTTCTTCTTGAGATGGTTGACGAATCCACCACGCACCTCCAGAAGAGGGTCCTGAGCGACCAGGGCAACTACATTGAAGTCCGCTGGGGCTAACAGTGAGTCACAAAGAACGCTGGAAGCACATAACTTGACCAGAGACTTGGCCGCAAGAAGCCGCAGTCGGGACTTCTGTGTCGCCGGGGTATCGTTCTTCTTGGACAATTCGCCCTCTCCGACCACAAGCTTGTTCAAGGTATCATAAACAGGCTTAGCATGCGCACGGAAGTCGTCTTCACCATCCGCTCCGTCCTTTGCTCGGAGACGGTTGACAATGATCTTAAGGGCCCACTCCTTGGCTTGCGTTTCCTCGTCAGTTGTGTCAGACCAAAGATAGCCGGAATCAGTCTCAGGGGAACGGTTGGTGAGAAGAATCTTGTTGATGGCAATGGAAATGATAGCATCGCTTTCTTCGTCAGCTTCCCTCGGAGCGAGCAGGTTCAGTTGCGACAACGTAGCAAGGCGAGTAAGAAAGTGATCGGAGCCATACGCCCACTTCTTGACACATTTTTGGACCAGATCCTTCGCGTACATCTCCTTTTTATCAGCTGTGGCCATGAGAATTGAGACGGCATGCTTTGCGGACCGTGGCGAAGTGCTGTTAAGAGCATAGCTTGTCAGCGCTTGGAAAAACTTGCGGTCCTTGGGAAGCTTTTCCGGAAGCTTCTTAGCAAAGCCAGCGCAAGCTTTGAGAATGTCTTCATTGCTGTCATCGCCAGTGGAGTTCGCCTTGGGGGCTTGCGCCTCGAGGTCCTTGCACATTTCTTGCACCTGCGCCTCAAGGACTTCAGGGTTCTGATTAGAGATCTCCTTCAGCATCTCGTGGGCAGCATTAGCTAAGCCATTCTCATCGGTTCGTGAGAGACTCATGATGGCAGGAATGTGACTCCGGTTATAAATGATTGACCCTGATCTGTAAAGCAACGGCGTCAAGGTTTCGAGCAGTGGGGCATTGTTGGCACTCTGTGCACGTCGCTGGAGCTCTCTGATGGCCTTGACCACAGTACGATAATCGCTGGCGGCGGCCATGGCGAAGCGGATCAATTGATAACTGCGGCGGTCGTGGACCTTGGCGAATTTCCAGAGGTCGGCAGATGAACGAGAGGGGTCGGGGAACAGCTTGGACAACGAGTCAATGATGACCGATAATTTTTGCTTGATATTAGCTTCGTCTTTATCAATCACGCCACCCTGTGGACATGTTAGTACACTACCACAAGTTCCAGCGAGAAGCTCAAGATGCTTACATTGTACTTTTCGCAGGCATCCAAGTACATTGTCACTGCTGATCTCAGCTGCAACTGACGAGCCAGCATGACAAAGAATACTTTTCGGGCCTTTTCATCCAAGCCTCGGAGCAACGTGAGAATGCGACGCACACGAATCTTGTCAACATCAGTTTCTTCTTCGGAAGGCTGGCTATCTTTCTGTTTTTGAGACTGATTCGAGGCACTCCGAGACAGCTTTGACTTGATGGGAGGGTAGTTGAGCGGGAGAAGCGACTCATGGATCACCCGATCGATGAGGAGATGGATTTCTTGATCGTTTGTGTAGAAAGCATCGAAGATTCTTGATGGAATGTCTTTCAGTAAAGATGTGACAGGCTCAGTATTATGCTCGATATCACCAGCCGCCACCGCCCAGATTCGCGCTAGGACTTTGGTCGAATGCTCGCGTACTTGCTGTCTGCGATCCTTCGGTCGCTCCGAGAGAGCTGCAAGCACTGAGCCGGGTGATGAGCAGCCACCATTCAAACCCACTTTGTGAATAATGTGGGAATAGCCAAATTGTCCCACAGCATCCACTGCAGCAACACGAACCTTGTCGTCGGCATCTTGAAGCATAGCTGCGAGGCTTTGAACAAGGCCCTGCTCCTCGTTCTCGCTCAGGCCAGAGCCTCCCGCAGAAGTCAGGAGGATCCTTCCCACGACTGTGACCCACGCAGCACGTACCGAAGGGGTCTTGTCCAGTCTGCGGCTCAAGAATGCATCATAGGCTGAAACGTGAACTTGAGAGAAAGGCTTGGGTGAGACGGGTGTGAGAAGAACATTGGGCTGAGGAATCGTCTGCGGGTATTCTTCGATGGTCACTGGCGGGTATGCTACTGGGTCCATGGGAGGTGTGGGAGGGGGTCCGGCGACACCGATACCTGCAGCAAGATCTCCAATAGTTTGAGTAGCGAGTAACCGGAGTGCGACAGACTCTGCGGACAGCTCAGCTTCAATTTGAGGAATGACATTCTGCAGGACTTCGGGACAGGCGCGCCAAAGTTCTCGAATGAGACGATGCGCTTTGCTCAACTCCTTGACATCTTCCCCCTCCTCGTCAGAGTCGTCCAGGCCTGACTTCCGGGCGCCGTGCTTGCCATTCGCCGGACCGGACTGGGCTGAGGCATCGATAATGACATTGTTGAAGTACTGGCTGATATGGCTGGTCATCCGTTCGGGGCAGGCCTGGCAGATGGCCTTGGCCATATTATAGGCAGGCGGATAATCCTTTAGCAACAGGGTGTCCTGTTTAGCATCGATTGGGGCGTCCGCGCGCTTGCCTTTCTTGGGATTGTCCAGTACCCGAGGATCGACCCGCAAGAACTGTGCCACAATGGTATCCACCACCTCCGGGGCCAATACGGGTGTTTCGTCGATAACAGTAACCAAAAGGCGAGTCATATCAAATTCGACGCCCTTCGCGACTTCCTCGCCAGTAGAGGCTTTGGAGGAACCCGAGATGATGTCAAAGCAGCTGGTGAAAAGGGGAACGATGAGCGAGTCGGGGTGATCGAGATCTGTCATGAGAACCACACTCTTGACCTCGGCGAGAGAGCCCAAGACATAGATGTGCTGAGCATTGTAGGCATTGGAAGGATCGGCCAGTGCGGGGATAATGGACGTGATAACACATGTGAAGATATCCTGTTTTTTGTAGTCCGTGATCAGCGTAAATTCGTCAATAGCGGAAAAGTCGAATCCCAGCTCCCCATTTGCCAATGCGCACCTTGAGCTGGTTCCGTGTAAAGGGCGCGTCCGGCGCGCAGAGTCGCAAGACATCAACGATGCAGCAAGTGGCCCATGCCCGCACACCCTTATCCTTGTGGGCAAGCAAATGCGCACTGGCTAGTTCCTGCGAGACCTTGCGCAGAGTTTCCTTGTCAATTTCTTCCTGTTCGAGCTTGCGCAATTCCTGGGCGAGAGTTTGGAGGCGTTCGAGTAGCTCGGCGATGGGGATGGCGGAGCGCCCCACGCGCCATGATAACGGCTGGTTGAAGGACAGGCCACGAAGCCCAGAGTCCTCATCTGCGTCGGCAGGAGGTCGAGTGCGCGACGGCATGATGTAAAGAATCTCACATGAGGGATGGGGGAGAGAGGGACGCGGTACGAAAAGGGTGGAGCGAAGGTTGACCGCCCAGACGCGTCGCACGGGATCGCGTCTGCCCTACAAAACGTGGGCACGGTATTTCTCCCAGTTTAACTATGATCAACTATGATGGAGCTTAGATATTTGGGTCAGAGATCAATCGATTCAGACTGCTGAATTCTGCAGATTTGAATACAAACGTCTATCACCCTGATGATTCTGCCCCTAGCCTACCTACTATCAACACAGAGCACGGCATCTATGCTTGTAAGCCAAATCCCCACCATGAGCAACCCTTTTCAATGGATGCACCCTGAACCTTATACGGCCGAACCAAGATCATTACGATCCTCCTGTGTAGGTGACCGTCGGTTATTTTCCTGCGTCTATAGCAGTGGTTGAATAGTAAGAGAGAAAGAAGAAATCGTGATAAGCCCTTGACATGATCTCCGGAAAGAAAACAAGAAGAACCAAGAGACCTTAAACTATTGGAAGGATCTTGAGACGAAGTAAACGCACTCCTTGATCGGGCAATCGTCTGTATAGAGTTCTGCGCTGTGCCTCACAAAGCGGCGGAAGTAGCCGAGGGTTTCTGGAAGCTTTCAGCTGAGCTCCCATCGGGGCCGGTTAAGGAAAATGCCGACCGAGACGGAGTTAAGAGGCATGGAATGGCCCAGAGGCTTGGCTCATTAGGGCTGCCACGCTACCAGGCTACCAGACCATAGAAATAGGTTTCCCCACGTAAGAAATAAGGCCCAAAGAAGTTGAATAATCGGGGCATGAGGGTCCCGCGAATCTAGGGAGCTCCACTCGGTCGTTCGGCCCACGCGAAGACCGAACCCGAGCATCTCTTTTCCTATTTCCTTTGGTTTTTTATCTGCCCGCTTTCCTTTCTCGTAGTGACTGACGCCATCAGGTACTACCCCGGCCTGTGACATGACCATGAGCTCAAGCTGGGTGACTAATGTCAACGACATGGCCATGTTTACCCCCCCCCCGATCTGGCCTTGACGTGTGCCGATATCCGGGCTTTGGACCTGTTTCAAGATGTGAATCAGCATCTCGCGGCCTTTCGGACTTTAAGCCACGGCCTTACCACAGCGCCATCGATGGATTCAGCAGATAGTGGAGACAAGAGGAGTCAAATGGATCCGTCCACGAGGTAAGGCTGGCTCCGAGCTTGCTCTTCTTTTTGTTAGCTCCGGTCCATTTCCTTCTGGAAGACCCAGCATAGATTTCTCCATGTCGCTTAAATGCCCCCCTGATGCCCACCTGTAGCCTCTTTAGATCTGGATCACGGCTGTCAAATCTTCGAACCACTCAAGTGCGAGCGCGCTGCAAGTGTCTTCGCCATTCCCAGTCACGGTACAACTTGATATCAGGCATGAGTACCCACCAATTTGACTCAACTGTCACCACTTCCCCCCCTAAGTATGGAGCATCAACCTGAAACCTTCCCGGCCGTCAAGGACGAGGAGAACCAACTGCCTCAAGAAGATACCGATGTCGAGAGTACCCAAAACCAACCTGTCCCGGAGAAGCCTACCGAGAAGGATCCCAATCTCGTTGAATGGGATGGCCCCGAGGACCCGGAGAACCCTCAGAACTTTTCGAACACACGCAAATGGATTATCACCGTCACCATGTCGTTGATGACAATGTGGATTACATTCGCAAGCAGTGTCTTCTCCACCGCAACTGTGGTCACCGCAAAGGAATTCAATGTCTCCGACGAAGTCATGATTCTAGGAACTAGTTTGACTGTCTTCGGATTCGCCCTCGGCCCTCTGTTCTGGGCTCCCTTATCCGAACTATACGGCCGTCGTCTACCTCTCTTCTCAGGATACGCCATCTTCGCCATCTTCCAAATCCCCGTAGCCGTTGCCCAGAATATTGAGACAATCATGATCTGCCGGTTCCTGATCGGTGTCTTTGGATGCTCCCCTCTAGCGTGCGTGGGTGGCGCCATGGCCGATATCTGGAACCCCGTTGACCGCGCTGTGGCCATCGCCATGTTCAGCGCAGCCACTTTCCTTGGTCCCGTCCTCGGTCCGATCATCGGTGGCTTCATCACCGATAGCTATCTAGGCTGGCGCTGGACCGCCTGGATCACTCTCATCGCATCCTCCTTCTTTGGTCTGGTTGCCCTCATTGTCGTCCCTGAGACCTACGGTCCCAAGCTACTTCAAGACCGCGCTGCCCGTCTGCGTCTCGAGACCAAGAACTGGGCCCTACACTCTTTCTTGGACGAGCACAAGCCTACCTTTTCCGACATCGTCTACAAATACCTCCTGCGTCCGTTCCAGATGCTCATCTCCGAGCCTATTCTCATCTGCATAACCCTCTATCTCGCCCTCATCTACGGCATCCTCTACCTGTTCTTCGAAGCCTACCCGGTCTCCTTCGGCGAAGTTCGCGGTTGGACCCACGAAGGCGTCGCTGCTCTCCCCTTTATTGGCATCATGATCGGTGTCCTCATGGGTGTCGCCCTCATCATCTACACCACCAAGACCCGTTTCGCTCGCAAACTCAAAAAGCATGGCCGCGTCGTTCCAGAGGAGCGTCTCGTCCCCATGATGATCGCCTCCGTTCTTCTACCTATCGGCCTCTTCTGGTTCGGCTGGACATCCGACAAGAACATCTCGTGGGTTCCACAGGTCATCGCCGGTGTGCCGATTGGAATGGGCATCCTGGTTATTTTCATGCAGGGTCTCAACTACATCATCGATGTGTACATGATGTTCGCGAACTCGGCTATCGCGGCGAACACACTTATTCGATCCACGCTGGGCGGGGCGTTCCCGCTGTTCGCGACGCAGATGTACCATAACCTGGGTGTTGCGTGGGCTTCGAGTGTTTTGGGTTTCATTACAATTGCTATGATTCCTATTCCCGTGTTGTTCTTCATTTACGGTGCAAGAATTCGTGCTATGAGTCGGTTCTCTCCGAAGTTCTAGTCTGGAGTCTGATGGCTTGATACTGGGACTATTCGTAGAAGACTGATGCGCCTTCCCCCCCCCCTCATGGCTGGAGTTTATTTTGTTTTTGTTTCGCTGTTGCTTCGGGCTCTGCATGTGTGTTATGACCTAAAAGCTTACGTGCATTAAAAGACTAATGAATCAATATAATATTCCCATTCTAATTTCTCTGTTTCTTGTTTTTTTCTGATTACAATACCTCTGACGGAGTCGTCGCGTCGATGGAACATGACACACGTGATATTGAATTGTCGTACCGAAAGTCAGGAGGCAGAATTGCTTGAACAGATACGTCTTTATGCGGGTTTACGCCCGGGAGAACGCAAGATTGGTAAGATTACGAACGACGAGATTTCACATAGAGATCGCTTTACTTGTATTGGCTATTATGGCACATTGTATGAGGCAAGGAAAGCACGAATCGAAAGAAAGGTACACAGCCCAGTCTCAAAACAAATTCCGACTTCGAAAACGATCTTTCTAAAGATCTCAGCGCAGGAACCCCGGCCGAGACTAAGCGGCCCCAAAAATCAAATCATAAAAAGCAATAATAAGTACCCATTTAATCGTAGAGGCTATCGTCGTTGCCGGCTTCGCCGAATGTGTCGTTGTTCTGCACCTCCCCAGCAGAAGGGAATCGGAAGAAACTACCGCCTCCGGTGTTCTTCAAGCTCTGAGCGAAGGCCTCATAGCGGCGGATCTCAACGTCACTGACGGAGCGGCGAGCAGACTTCATGGCCTCCTCGAAGTGGGCACGAGTGAGCTCGGGGACGGGGTCCTCCACGTCCTCCTCGTCGTCCATGGTGACATCCTCGCCGGCAGCCTCGCGAGCCTTGACGCGCTCAATGTCGAGGGAGATGGCCTCCTTGATGGCAAGCTTGACGGCACGTTGGGTCACGAAGCCCAGATCAGCACCGGAGAAGCCGTGGGTCTTGCTGGCAATGAAGGGGATGTCGACATCGCCGGCGACAGGGGTCTTGCGGAGCTGAGCCTTGAGAATACCCTCACGGGAAGCCTGGTCAGGCAGGGGAACGTAGACTAGAGTGTCGAGACGACCGGGACGGACAAGAGCGGCATCCAGCTGCTCGGGACGGTTGGTAGCACCGATAACGAAGACATTCTTCTTGGAGGTCATACCGTCCATCTCCGTGAGAAGCTGGTTGACAACACGGTCGGAAGCACCACCCGCATCGCCGACGGAACCACCGCGGGACTTGGCAATGGAGTCCAGCTCGTCAAGGAAGACGACACAAGGGGCGGCAGCACGGGCCTTGTCGAAGATGTCACGAATGTTACTCTCAGACTCTCCGAACCACATGCTCAGAAGCTCAGGACCCTTGACAGAGATGAAGTTGGCAGCACACTCATTGGCGACAGCCTTGGCCAACATAGTCTTACCAGTACCAGGAGGACCATAGAACAGAACACCGCGAGAAGGCGAGAGACCGAACTTCTGGAACATCTCGGGATGGTCGACAGGATACTGGACACTCTCGATGAGCTCGCGCTTGACCTCCTCCAAACCACCAATGTCGTCCCAGCGGACGTTGGGAACCTCAACAACTGCAACCTCGCGGAGAGCAGAGGGGTTGGAGACACCGAGGGCATAGCGGAAGTTCTCCATGGTGACACCCAAAGAGTCAAGAACCTCAGCATCAATGGTATCCTCATCAAGATCGATCAGATCCATCTTCTCACGAATCTGCTGCATGGCGGCTTCAGAGCACAGGGAAGCCAGATCGGAACCGACGTAACCGTGCGTCTCTGCAGCAATAGTCTCGAGGTCGACATCCTCACCAAGCTTCATGTTCTTGGTGTGGATCTGCATAATCTCCAGACGGCCAGTGGGGTCGGGGATACCGATATCAACCTCACGATCGAAACGACCAAAGCGGCGGAGAGCAGGGTCGATGGAGTTGGGACGGTTGGTGGCAGCCATGACGACAACGTTGGAGCGGGCCTTCATGCCGTCCATCAGGGTCAGAAGCTGGGATACGACACGGCGCTCGACTTCACCGTTGGTCTTCTCACGCTTGGGAGCGATGGAGTCGATCTCATCAATGAAAATGATAGCGGGAGAGTTCTTCTCGGCCTCCTCGAAAGCCTTGCGCAGATTCGACTCAGACTCACCAGCCATTTTGGACATGATCTCGGGACCGTTGATGAGGAAGAAGAAGGCACCGGTTTCGTTGGCGACAGCACGAGCCATCAGAGTCTTACCAGTACCCGGAGGACCGTACATAAGGATACCACGGGGCGGCTTGATACCGATGGACTTGAAGAGTTGAGGGTGGCGGAGAGGTAGCTCAACCAACTCGCGGATCTGAGCCATCTGTTTCCGGCAACCACCAATGTCATCGTAACCGACTTCATTGAGGTTACCTTCCTCGTCCTCTCGCTGGATGGGCTCACCCTCGCAGTGAATCACTGTGTCCTGTGCGACAATACCAAACTCCGGAGCGTCAACCTCCACCACCTTGAACTCCACCTGTCTCATACCACCTCTTACTGTGAACAGGTCACCCTGTCGGACTGGTCGGTATGCCTCGCGGAAGTAGGGGGCGAGGAAGACGTCAAAGATGGAGCCGGTCAGGCCCTCAATGGTATCGGCAATGGGAAGAACAGCAATGCGCTTGGCCTAGATTGAAGATGACACATTAGCAGATAGTCAAAAGCTAGGGTAGTAAGAGGAGTCGCACATATTTAATATCGGGACAGGGGTGGACGGTGACGATGTCGCCGTGCTTCACTCGGAGGTTGTGGCGCACAACACGGTTGATACGGACACTGCCGTCATCCAAATCATCGTCCGCCAAAACAATAAGCACGGTATCCTTTCTCTTCTTTCCCTTCACGAGGACCTATTGGGGACATTGAGAATCAGCGGGTATCCAAAGACGGGTCGGAAAGTGGAGATGGCGTACAGTATCGCCCCGGAAGAGCTGAAGGGTCTCCATGGTGTTATTGGACAAAGCAATCACCGAGTTATCATCGTTGACGGCATCAGTGACGCTGTTGATGAGATGTCAGCTTCGTCCCAAGTACCATCCACAGTGGCTCAATGTTTGCTTACATCAAAGAGTTGGGCTTCTTCTTCTTCTTGAGGATGGCAGTCGCGGTGTCGAGCTCCTGTGAGATGTCAGCAATCGCACTGTGGCCAAACTGTGCTGAGTCCGCCTTACATCCTTGTGCTCAGCGCCCGAGGCATCCCTGATGTCACTGTTTAGCAGATTGATGGTGATAGAATAATGTGTTATGGAAAACTCACCGGAGGTTAACCCTCTTCTTATCGTGAGTGTGATCGGGCTCGGAAGACATCGTGAAGGATCTGAGATGTGTGACGTTGACGAGAACCGAGCTTGGGGAAGGGAAAGGTTCAAAGTGTTCACAACCGAGCGAAGAGAGCTCTATAACGTGAACGGAAAGCGAAAATGAAACAAGTGACGATGGAGATGCAGAAATCCAGCAGATCAAGAGACAGACCTGGCGGCGATGGGGAGATGAGAGGTGGTGTTGGAGCTACCAGGTACCCGCTGAGTGACGATCTGCCCGGCCGCTGACTTAAGCTGAGATTATGTCATCGATCACGGCGAATCTGATGGAAGTGCGTCGATTGGTGCCTTGTTGCCTGATCGGTCGGGGATCGATGTTTCGATCCTTGATCTGGCTATAGACAACGGATCAGAGTGGCCGCGGCTGAGATGGTCAGCCTGAAATTGGTTGTGAAAGGAGGAATGAATCAGCCAAAATCAATGTGGTATGTTGTAATCATTCTGAGGTTGGACCTTCTTCCTAGTCTGACAGCTACGTCCACGTTTCTAATAAGAATGATTTAAGTTGTACTCCTTTTATAACAACAATTTGCACATAATTCTGAATCTCTTTGCCCATTTGGTCCAACAAGTCTGATAATTCGTCGGGTCTGTCTCGGTTAAACTTAGAAGACCTTGTGTGTAGCCCTTGGGAATCAAAAATCAAGCCCCCTCCCAATGGCATATTAGACACCTCTCTAGTACTAGCCAATTGGTCTACCACTTCGACATCCACGTTGACTACCACAAAGTCTATGGCTGGCTTGATTTCTCAGCAATTCGTTGGAATACTGCCGATGGCTCCAGGAAGGTCTCTGCCCGATAGCACTTCACACGCCCGTCATCATCTTTCCGGACAGAGAACACCGCGAAACCGGGTATAGTAATTTCGTCGGTGACTGGATTGTCGCCTTTGACAAGATATCGGATGGTCGCAGCTTGATAGATACGAGGGGCGACATAGTCAAAGTAGCGGATCTCATGAGTCATCATATCTAGTTGGCCGAGACATTTTTGAACATCTGCCGCACCTCGCTGCCCTTGATGACGGCGTTATTTGCGTATTGCATCTCCACATCTTCGGTCATGAATTCGTCAAGCCATCGGTCGGCGTCGAGGGAAGCACTCGCCCTGTGGAACTAAATATCGCTATGAGCTGGCAGTCTATTGTTTCTGAACAGGCTTACCGCTTCTAGCCACTCCAACACAGCGCTATTATCAAGCTCAGGACCGGCTGACATTATGAAACTGAGAAAATGAGTTTTCAGGTTCCAAGGTCTCTTGAGATGCAAAATGAAACAGGCTCTCAAAGCCCGCTGAGAGCAAGGAGACTAAAGTATCTCATAAAGACTGCTTATAAATGCAGAATTGACTAGCTTCAGCCTACAGCACGTCTCTGTGAAGTTGGACCGTGCACATCTATCGTAGCCAACCACAGGTCCATACTTGATTCTGTCGGGTATAACGCTGATGTCAATTTGTCAGTCTCTGTAGCCTCTTTAATCTACACTGCAGTAGCCCTTCTGTCCTAGCCCCAGCCGGCGATTCTCATCACCGGTTCCCGAATTATTTCTGTGCACACCTTCACCGAATAAAGTTGAGCGTGCCTTCAAATTAGGGACCGAGAGAACTCACTCGTGAGAATGAAGCGTTATAAGCGGTTTCCAATACGATAACAATAACAACCGTTCTTATATCTCATTGAAAAGCACATCAGTCTTAACCACCATATTTTATCTTGGCTTTACTACTTGATGATAATAAGGTACACTGAATCTGTAAAATCACACTAACAGTTTGACATGGCTAGAAGGGACATATCACACCATCCTAGATACACTCCACTTGAATCAATCGACACAACTTTTCGTCGTATCCCTTGCCCGTAACTGCCTATTCCTTCCTCTCATTGCTCACAATTCCAAGTCAATTTCTCTTGGGTGCCGTTTCAAAGACCTCGGATTCAATATCTTCAAACCGAACTAGCTATGTAAAATGCCGTCTCCGCCACCAACTTTCACGGCTCAAAGTGAGATTTCTTCTTCTCCTCGGCGATGTTGCTATAGCACTATAGCAAGGAAAGCTACTTGACAGCATTGGAGGCAGGGAAGAGATCTGCCTACGTGTCATTGCTACGACCTGGTCAGTGACTGAAGTCGCCATCTACTAGTGGGTGGACATAGGCCGGCGGGTCCTCATAGCAATATCTTCACACCTCCACTAGAACAGCAGGAACAGCCCGAGATTTGCTTGAGATTCGAACGGGCCACAGGCCATAGACCATTCTCATTGAAGACACAGATAGTATGAAACTCGCACCATTCCTTAGTGGATATATCATTGGTACACACAATGATCAAACCGATCATGCTTCAAAAAGGAGGTATCTCACTCGGCAAATGGCGATTGTAATTTGAAGACATTAACATGGCAAGGCTTCCACAAGTGCATAACGCTATTTGTAGCCATTTATTCGAAAGTAAAGCGAAAAAGCAAAGGCTGTTACTCTTATACGTATGAACGCGCTGTGGGTGGGGCCCGGGGACAGGAAAAGCGGAGAGAGAGAGCGAGATTGGGGTACAACGCATTGTGAACACTACTGTAACCCGTTTCCCAATTCTACCGTAGTCAATTCACATATGCTCACAGCTTCATCTGGAACTAAAAGACACCCTCAATCAAGGCATTGTGCCGCCGATCGGTTTCTTGATATAATCTTCATCATCAGAATCCCTGAGAGGTGAAGTTATCTTCAAGCCTGCTCAAACGCGAGGAAAAAAATTTCTTCAGATCTCTCGCCAGAACCATCTCCATCGATTACGATCCATATTTCATCTCTTTGTGCCTGAAGGGTAAGGAAACTGGATTTCCCGAAAATGATGGTTGAATCAGCTCAACGGGAGCCAAACCAGAGAACCCCAAAGCGGCAAGTCCAACAGCCCCCAGGAGGCTCACCAAATCCATCAGAGCTCAGAGCAACAAAACATCATCTGTCCATAGAGATTCATTGAGAGCTCAATCCCACCAGTCAGTTGATGTACTCCCCGTGAACCATTACGTATATGTGTCCCATTTACCGTGGAATACCCTATCGCGTGAAAATACCCGTCACAACCGCCATCTTCTCCTCATCATCGAGCCACTTCCAGCACGGCGTCTCGGGAAAAAGATTTTTTTGCTCAAAAGAACTTTTTTTTTTCGCGGAAGCGGGACACGAAAACAGCATTCGTCCTGGCATCCGGCCGTGATGGCGTCGGTAATGGTCGCAAGTCATTTCATTGTGCCAGCGACATGCTTGGTGTATACTTTGTCACTTATTTTCACGTCGAGCTGGGTGTCATAAAGGAGAAAGAGGTACTGCAATATGATATTTTAGCAATTTGATTCGGTGAAGAAAGGGTAAACTTGACTGTGTGCAGGATGTTCGGCCCCTGCGTCAATGCTTAGGATTCTCTTGTTGGCTCGGAGAAGGAACAGCAGTACATGCACGAATTGCTCAGGTTTCGAAGGTCCAGCTTGAATGACCTCACGATGTTCATTCTACTTTCGCATTGAAACCTCGGGCAATATACAGTATATTGAAATGTACAGATTGGTATATTCGGACAAATAGTAAAGTAACAGGGGAAGAGAAAAGAGGGAAAGATCAAGCTTTGGCCGTGGCCGCCCAGGAGTCGCATAGACCCCAAATGCCAGCACCGAGACTGATAATCCCGACAAGGTGGTCAGGGACACCAATGCCCTTTTCGAAGCACCAGTGAAGGCACAAAGGAGCCCAGAGAGTATTGTTGACGAGAGACTTGCGCCATGAGCGGATCTCCAAGCGCATAGCTTCAGCGTCCTCGGCCTTAGTTTCTTTGCTCTCGGTGGTGCCATCTGCAGCGCGTTGCGCTGCGACACGTCTCTTGCGCAGAACGTGCTGGCGCCATAAGACGAAGAATTCGAAGAAGATATGCCCGAACCAGCCGCGTGTGCTCCACATCTCCCAAATCGCAGTTCCTCCATGCTTGTCAATGAACTTTCTCGAGATGATACCCTTCGACGCAAGGTATGACACATTCTCCAGGAATTGGTAGATTACATTGGAGATGACTTGTAAGATGGTCAGCGTGCGGATGATGGGGTCGGCAGGTGGTGATCTTAGAGTCTCGGATCCCCAAACCCAAAGAGGGATCAGGCCAAAAAGGCGCAAGTTATATCGTGTCTCCGAAGCGAGGGAGGAAAGGGCGGCGAATTTCGATTTTGTTCCCGTCGGTGTGGGTTTCACATGCTGCGATGCAGCCCGGCCCTTCAGACGCGTAAGAAGGGAAAGTCGAGTTTGCAATGCGATCCAGGGCGCGGATGCGCACAAGTGATGCAATATCGAGGCGACATAGCCCACTGTCGCTAATACTCGCTCTTCCCCGGCGGCTGAAGACAAAAGCCCGCGGAGTCGGTTAGCGGATGCTTTAGATGAAAGACGGGAAATAGGCAAGTTGGAGTCCCATTTTTCAACATTCAATTGCACATAGAGGGGAAAGAACACAGATTGCTTACAGATCTAATCGCCGTATCGTTTTGTCAGTCGCTGTCAAGGCTGCAAGCAGCTGTCGCCGTGTTGCTGTCTTCCCCGCGCCTATCGCACCTTTCCCCACACGCTGCTCGTGTTCCGCGGCCGAGGCTTCGGAGGGAGGGAGCTCAGGGTCTGCCATGCTGTGCTTAAAGAGTTGATGAGAAAGACCAGCTTCTCATCATCGGAAACAAAATAAAGTAGCGCGGCTCTAATCACGGAATTCGCGCAAAAGGAACGGAAGGGACCGAGGCTCGGAACTGGGTTGGGACTTCCCTAATCGGCCGGCTCCACTGCGGGTATCACGTACACGTTCCCAGCCTCGGACTTCATACTTCGTACGCCATTCTCGTGTTTTGGACACCCTCGGACATAAGATCTACTCAATTTTGTCGTTGATTCCACACGGTATTATTGAGTGTCTCGAGATCCCTGTCGTACATGGCATGTCTTCGTTGCTCTTTTTCCGGTGCACAGCAAGCTCCTCTATCACGCTATCGCCGGGAAACTCTCCTCAACCCTTGTCTACACCTCGTCAGAGGTATCATACAGGTTGTCCGGATTTTTTTTCTGTCCGCCGAATGACTGTGGTCTTTTGAGTCAGTTTGGGGGGAGAGTAGGCGATCTGGCTGGGCGCGGAGCTGGCACCCTGGGTGATCAGCGCGTCTCGCTGCTCCGTGACAAGCCGCGTGAGCTCCTGGTGTTCCAGCCGGCTCAAGGCCTGCCAACGATGCTCAAGGGAATATTCCCAGCCTGGATAGACCACAAGTCCTTCCTGTGTCTCAAATTCCTCCCAGATCGGGTGCCGACTGATAGAAAGCACTGGGTCAAGGCCCATGCTCATGTGAGAACATTGTCGCTCGCTCGACCGGGGAACAATGAAACGAGAGTCGGCGATAGACTGACTGAAAGACGAGATTTGTTCAAGGTTTCTTGCCTCGAGCCATTTTACGCACGCGCCGATCTCGCGTTCTGACCGGCGCTGCCAGTAGACCCACCAGCTGGTGAACTTGAACTGCTCCTCAGTCCACTCTCCGCTCAGGGCGTGACGAAGTACTGGAACCATATCTCGGCCAGATGAGTACCTATTCTCCTGCCACCAGAGGCCAAAGTCACGCCCGCGCATCCAGTGCATCGGACGCATCTCTCTTAGAACAGCGGCGTCGGAAATCGGTCGGTTCAGATACTCGGGGATGTTGGGGGGTACGACGTATGACTCATTGGCAACTTGGTCAATGTGACCGATGGAGCGTTCGGTGAGTTCCCAGTGGCATCGAGGGCAGAAGAAAGCTCGACAAGGACCTGCGTTCCATGGATTTTCCTGAATATTACCGTCAGGCTGACTTTCACGGCCGGGTTGTCGCGCGAGCCATTCACGCACTGTTCTCTCTTCCTCCGTGGTCGGCGGTCGTGCTGCGTAGGCAGTCTTTGTGGCGCGTTCTGCTTGGACTGCGCGGTCTCTTGCTGCGCATTCAACCACCTGCAACTTCTGTTTCACGAGCTTCTGCACTTGTGCCGGGGTGTACGCTCCTTTGGTGATCGCCTTCTGCATCCACTCTGCGAGTATGGTGATATCAAGGCCTAGGGTAGTAGTGGTGGAGCTAGTGGCAGCAGGGCCAGTTGAAGCAGATTCGTTCCCGGCAAGGCCTGGAGGAGCAGCAAGGCCAGAATAAGCAGATCTGGTGGAACTAAAGCCAGTGAGAGTAGGATCGTTGGTAGGGGGAGCGGGCGAAGCAGGCTTGTTGGCAGCAACGTCAAAAGAAGAAGATAAAGCGGGAACATGTTCGCTGGCAGCAGGTACAGCAGAGGCTGGGCCTGCAGACCGAGGGGATGCATCAGTCCAGTCAGGCGTGTCTGCAGTGCAAGACCACAAGAATCGAGCAGTGCCACCGCAAGTATCGCAGACCCGCTCTGGGGCGTCCTCGTTGACCCAATATCTCAGAACCGAAGTGTGATGACACTTGCCCGGACGAGCTTGGTAGCGTGCATGACGGACTGACTCGGGAGTTTCATGCATCTCAGGTAAAATGCGAGGGTCAGGCATTTCGTCGATTTGCGTCGGTGAGGAGTATTGGAAACGTTGACCGGTTCTCAATTCATGGAATTCAGGGCCAGACAAACGTCCGGGAGGAATATTTGCAGGGTTTTTTGAGATACCCTCGAACTCACCGATCTCAGGAATCAAAGCACGCCTGGGAGGTATTTCTGCCAATGTCTTTGAGAGATTCTTGATTTTAAGGCTGTGAAGTTCAAGATCACGTTTGAGATTGATTTTTGTTAGTGTCTTTGTGGCATTCTCGAGGTGAGAAATATCAGAATCAGAAGCCCATCTATCGAGATGGCGATGGTGAAGCAAATCACGGAGGGGAACTTCTTCGATGGTAAGATCTTCGTCTTCGGCCTGTTCCCACGCGGAAGGGCTCGAGATTGGCGGCAAACTATGGCGTCGAAGACAAGCCAAGCGCGTGAAGTCTGGCGTAGAGGGTTGGTAACGAGAGGTAGACACCTGTGGCCACAATCCGTCGTTGGTGGGGTATCCAAATCTCCCAGCATGGGCGTCGTTCGAACGGGACGAGTAAGTATTGGCATTGTCGCTGTTTCGATGAATTCCCCTGTGATGGGTATTATCGTGGACGCTACCAGCTCCTCCATTTCTGAAACTCGTTCCGCGCATCAACGTGTTGCCTTCGTTCGAGCATGCAAGGTCATAGGATGAGCTCTCCGAGTTCAAATTGTTGTCCTTATCAACGATTACAAACTTCCCTTCTGATCCCTGCGAAAGTCAGTACGCACATCCCATAACAACTTTCGACTGACGGAATGATGTCGCTTACTGGCCACTCACTATCCCGCGCTCCCAAGGTTTTCTGATCATCCTCGTCGAGCTCTGTAGCCTCACTGAGCTGGGTAGAGCTAGTACTTTCAATATGATTCGTGACGCTCGGATCACGCATCACCTTATGAACAGGAACATGCGACGCCGAGGGTATTGCTGACCCTTTGGCGCCGGCGACATCATCACTACGGACTTGGAGTGGCCGATGAATCCGATCTAGATGATTTCCATGCTCTGCTAAATATGAGGATTCGATACTTCAAGGTCGACTACTCGATGCGGAAGAAAACTTACCCAAATCTGGGTCCTCTCTCCAGATAACATCATCCACAGCATAGGGACATCGCTGCACAAGAGTTTCAGGGGTCGGCCTAGCACGTTCAAGTCCCAGCAAGCATGCCACAGAATCTGTGGACCCTTAGATGTCAGCTTTCCAGAAATCTTCCATCTATGTTGAAATTTGAGAAATGTGTCGTATTCGCTGCAGCCCAAGACATACCTTGAGGCATTTGATGGTCGAGAGTTAGTTGATGCGTTTCCGGCAAAGTCAGGTCGCTGACGCCAGCCTGCTTGGCCATTTTTTGGTATTCTAAATCATCCAAGCACCTGGAAGACATCATGACTGAATCGGACCCTGATCAAATGGCACGCCTGAACAGGCCCTTGACAGACTTTTCCGCGGTTCTGAGAAGCAAAAGAGCAAGCAGGAGGAAGTGGATAGATAGAAAGGATGAAGCGTTGTAAAAAATAGCATCAACGTGCAGGTCCACGCCTGATTGGACTTAAAAGTAAAGGACCCGTCGAACGACGACAAACAGATTACAATGGGCTCTCAATAGGCCGTGTCCATGAATTACAGTGCTTTGGATACGTTCCACGTGAAATGAGTGGTCTACGCTATTGTGCGTGGAAGATCCAACGTAGTAGAACCCACTAACAGCCTACTTGACGCTATTCTTAGTTGCAATTATGAAGTTCGACAATGCTGACTCCGACCTCATTTCGGACTGACCAGCTACATTTTAACCCCCAGCATATCATTAACGGCGCCGTAACCTCAGGATTCTTCGTTTCAATTATAGTAGGTTCCTGTGAGTGCCATATTGCGTGGACTTTGCACTAGTGCTTATTCTCAAAAGTCGTCGGTGTCCCGGCTCCGTAGCAGCTTGAAGAGAGGTTTCATATACGCACCTGCTGTGGGACCGCTTCACTGTCAAGAAGTTTTAAATGGTATTGTCATAATCAACACCTAAGGTGCCGGTGAGAGGCAATTGCCGGCTTTCACGCATAGTGAACCATCTTTACACTCTCTAGAAGTGCTCTGCAGAGCATGCTTCAGCCTTGACGCAGCATGTTTCTACACGGGCGGATTGTCAACCCCCAACAGAAGATTCTGATTCCACGAAGCGCTTTTGACAGGTGGACGTATTTTTGTCTGGCTTGGTTCGAGCGCAAGCGGTTCCGTGCATATGAGCGATTGTTAATGCGAGAAAAATCAGAAGAAGCGTAGAAGACGTCAGGGAGACGGGTTCCCGCCAAGTCAAAGTCCATTCATAAGGTCTGATGAGTTTGATAATGTAAATACTCCCAAAGAAGCCGCGGTGGCTTGTCTTCCCGCGTATGTGGAATCTGATAGGTAAGGTGTGCTTAGATTTTTTCAGATTTATACAAATTGTGTTGGAATAAATCTATGTAATTTTCTTCAACGCTTTCTGGAAGGGTTTGAGGAAGATAAATCAGGGATACAGACGTTTCAGAAAGTGCAAAGGCCCTTTGAAAGTTTGCTCTTCTAATTGGGGGATCACGGTAAGTATATATTGCTACTGCCGAGCAGCAGCTTCGAAGGTTTTGAGGATAAAGCCTTAATTCATTCCAATACATTGGGTTCAGGGATTAAATTGTTGCAAGACTTAAAAGATGAGACATCCTAGATTCATTAACTTAAATTGTCGACCTTCAAAGTACGGGTCCAAACCTCCGAGGTCCACCCCCGTTGAGAGAACCGTGGGATCAGTGTCCTGAAGTTGCGCGATGGCCGACGGAACCCCCCGATCTCCGACGAGCTCGCCCAATGGATCTGGCCGGGGTCTGCCCCATCTCATCTGCCGATGCGAAGGCCGACCGCTTCCCATTCATATACGGATTCTACCCCAGTTTTTCACCTGGTTTCATTCCAGAAATTCCGTGACCAGCCCTGTATCACCCAAAACACCAGGTACGTCGGCCCAAGCTTGGCCCAATTAGCCCTGCGGGCCTCGGTTACCGGGACCAGCCCCCTCCGACATGTCATAAACAAACATCCCAACCCCCTGTCTCTTGTTTCCCACGCGATACATCGTCTGGTTATCGTGTCTCTCCATTGACCGCTTTCCCATCCTCATAGGCGCCTGCGGAATCTCTAATCCCGATTAAACCCCCCCATCATATCCATCATGTCCGTCAAGTTCCAGGAGGAAACCGTCCGCACGGTCGCCGAAGCTGCCGGCGGCAAGCACGAGGGTCTGGCGCATCGCATCGGTGACCGATTGACTGGTGGCAAGGGTCAGACCGGCTATCTTCAGGTATGTGGTGCCCAAAATCCCCGATCTCCGACCGCGCCCACTAATCCGAAGAATGTGGATCGCAGGCCTACCTGAAGCAGCTGCAGCAGAACCCGCTGCGCACCAAGATGCTCACCTCCGGTGTGCTCTCCGGTCTGCAAGAGCTCCTCGCCTCGTGGCTCGCGCACGATGTCGGCAAGCACGGCCACTACTTCAGCTCGCGCATCCCCAAGATGTCGCTCTACGGCATGTTCATTGCCGCCCCGCTGGGCCACGTCCTCATCGGCATTCTGCAGAAGATCTTCGCTGGTCGCACCAGTCTGAAGGCTAAGATCCTCCAGATCCTCGTCAGCAACCTGATCGTATGTATCCTTCATGCGATATCCTCAAGGACGCGCGACAATGCTAACCGGAGCCCCGTTTCTGTAGATCGCGCCGATCCAGAATGGCGTCTACCTCTCTTCCATGGCTGTTATCGCCGGCGCGCGCACGTTCCACCAGGTTCGCGCCACCGTCAAGGCCGGCTTCATGCCCGTCATGAAGGTTAGCTGGGTCACCTCCCCCTTGGCCTTGGCCTTCGCCCAGAAGTTCCTTCCCGAGCATACCTGGGTGCCCTTCTTCAACATCATCGGTTTCTTCATCGGCACCTACGTCAACACCCACACCAAGAAGAAGCGCCTCGAAGCTCTCCGCAAGCGCTACGACCAGCGTCGCGGTCCCGAGTACGAGAAGCGTGACTACCCTTGAGTGAATCTCGCGCCCTGCAAATGAGTCGAGCAAGTACACACACGCGTGTACCACGATATACCTACCATTTGTGGCTATTTACCCTTTCTTTTGTACCTCATGCCCCCTTTTGTTTTCTCCCCGGTGTTCTGAACCTGTACACATCATGCATCCCTCGCCACCAAATATCTATTCACCCCTTGATGTTATTTTTCAATCTTACGACGAATGGCCTTCCCCGATATACTACTTTGATATTGGATTCTAGAGAGGGGCGCACATATGCTTTCATTGCCATCTAGAGCAAAGTAAACAAAGGTCTGCATAGAAACCGCGAGTCTTTGACAAGGAACAAGTTCCTCCATGACCCTCGTAAGTGGATCTTGGCCTCATATGGTATCCACAAGTAGTGGACACCATCAGATAAGAGTGCAAGGAAAGGCTACTCAACATCCATCTCGGACCCCTTCCCCCTTCTCTCCTTAACGTAGTCCACAAAGTCATCCAACGCCCCAGGCCAAGCCCCATCTGGACTCCACCAACCAAAATCCTCATCGTCGAGAGACTTGCGCATGAACACCTCAACCTGCTCCCACAGATCCTTGTTCACTGGCTTCTTGCCACGCTCCTCCAGGAACTCGAGCCACCAGTCCAACCATGGCGTACGGGCCGTGTTCCACAGCATACCGCCATGTTCGGATGTAAAGAAGAGCTTCCACTGATCGGCGGCAATCTCATATTGAAGGTTGCGCTGGCCTTGCATTCTGGAAAGAGGGAATGTAAAGCGGTATACGCGGCGGAACAGATTAGGGTCGTTGGGAATTTGCTTGCGGAGGTATTTGATATATTCCTTCATTCGGTCTTCATTGTCGCAACTATGTGGGGTAAATACGTGATTTTGTGAAGGCTGCGAGGAATGGATGACTTACTGGGCATCCTTCCAACCGTCGATGAACCCGTCGCGCGTGAATTCGCCCATTGAAGGGGATTGACACATCTCCAAGACGGCGAGACAGGCTACTTCGTCGAGTTGGACTTCGATGGTGCTGAGGAATTTCATGGCACCGTCGATGCCAATGCCATCTGGGTTCTCTTGTGGGTTATCTGTAGAGTGTGAGAATGCATCTGCAAGGTAGGTGTAGGTCGTGAAATAAAGTACCTCTGTATTTATCAAAGATCGTGCTGAGAGAGGCTTTAGCTGCGCCACGAGAAGAATCACTGCCGAAGAAACTGTATTTTGATGAGATTGTCAGCTTTGTGCACGTTTTGACGCCCTTGCTTTTGAGTCGACGGTTCGCAGTGCTGAAAGTGCTTGATGGAGTTTTCTCTTTCGAATGGCCCAGGGCATATTCAAGACCTGAAGCGAGTCGACGTTTGATACCCATGGCTGTGAAGCTTGTGGAAAGTGCTCTTTCGGGAAACAAGCATAGGAGAAAGACAGAAAAAGTATAAAGCATCGCAGACATGAAAGAATGTGTGACAAATTTCTTGTTCAACTCACCTGTCAACTGCTCTTTCGACGTTCCATCCTACTTGCTTCAGATACTATAACAACCTGTTAGTCCAACCGTCAACGAACATCAATCCTCACGCACGCACTAACGAACCGAGTTCGGATTTTGATGCGTTACTCATGGGCATACAAGAAAAACTCACCTTCGAAGCTATGGTCCGCTGGGAATTCGTCAAATCGACAAACTGGTCGATGGCGTCTTTTTGCGCCGCGGTGTAGGCCGGCATGGCGGGGTTGATATTGGTGCCCCGCGATGTCGATGATGGAGACGTAGGGGTATGAGTGATCTCGATTTAATGGCGCGTGGCCTAAAGCCTGGAGCACTAGATGTATACTTCACAATACCTACAATGAGGCCTGATTTTGAGCAATTGCGATAGGAATGTCCTCCCCGTCGATGCAGACGATCACCGCCCGCGGGCTTGATTGTGGTGACTCAGCTTGATGCCTCAGGCAGAACTTCACATCGCAACAAACATAAGTGATTCCTCGATTAGGGGACTCACGATACCTAGAATAAATGGGTTCGTGTGCAAGATCCTTGACCCAAAAAAATTTCCAAGAGAGATGGGACAAAAGCTCTTCAATGCAAGACCCTTGAATTGTTTTTTTGGGGGGTTGTACATGATGTGCGCGAGGCCGGAAAGATTTAAAGAGGTAGAAGTTTCATATTGAGATCGATGGTATTTGACTGCAAAGCAAGACTTTTTACGTGATAGAAATGACTCCATTAACTCCCATCCTTGATCGAGTATGCGAACATGCAAGATTCTTTTGCCCTCGCGGCCCATCCTTAAGTAGTGAAAAGGGTATCCTCCTATCTGATGTTAGCTCTGTTCTGTATAGAAACCGGACAGCCCATCGTAATTGGAACCGACTCACCTCACGGAGGTATTCTCCAACATCCGCTTGTCTGAAGAGGACAATGCCGGTAGGGTCCAGCTTCTTAGCCTCCTGGGTTGAACGCGCCGAGACTAGTTGTCAGTTAGTACATCTCCATACGTTAAGGTGACCGAACTTTGTCGAGCGAAATCTTACCTCCGAATCCAAGAGGGGTATCATCCTGACTGTACACAATGACACCACTGTGCTCGGGGCAGTCTCGGACCAACGGCCCACGTGCGCCTTCACGACGTTGCCTCCGTAAAGGAAAGGCATCTCTCCATTGGCCTTGATCCACAACTGTGAAAAGTTAGCATACGCTCAGTTGCTGCAGGTACGAGCTGAAGATACCTTGTATCTGGCGTGAGGAGCCACCACGTCCAGGCAAGTCAAGTTGAGCCTGAACTTTCCAGTCTTTGTGAATTTACCAATCTGGGTACCAGCCGACAACAGGTTGTCGCGGGGAATCGAGGTCGCCAAGTTCGCAATGGACAGGGGCATATAATAGACCTGAGAGCGTTTTGTTAGCAAAGAGCGACTTCCATTGGGCAATTGCGCATCATGGCAGGATCTTACTCGGCTTCCTTGCAGACGGAAGACCATCTGGGGTCCGCCATCAGTGGGGGCAACGAGGCTGTTCAAAGAACGCCCCGTGTAGTGGGCGAGCTTTGAGAACAATGTTTTAGTCTCTTCTTCGGTAAGTTGACGCATCTTGGCCTGTGAAACTCGTTACTGAGCAAGGCTGGCCGACACAGACGCCATTTTTTTCCCGGGCGATAACAGATCACATGACAGAGCGTCCACTTATGCCTATCGACACGTGACAAGGAATGCGATAGCGCTGGCAGAAAAAAAGTTTCGGTGCACAGGCGGTAAGGAAAAAGTTGGACCGCCTAATCGTCGCAGACCCTTCAAGTTCGGACACCACAACACCGATAAACAACAAAATGGCGCGTGGTGCGAACGTGAAAAGGAGACGTTTGAGCCCTCCTGCCGAGGAGGAGGGCTCTGCCTCTCGCAACAAGGACAATTCCTTCAATCGCGACAACGAATGGGATGTCGAAATGGACTACGAACGCCGCCCGCGAAAAGGGAACAAGAAAGCCAACGAGCAGACTCGATTGCCGATTAAGACCTCCGAGGGACTCGTTGAAGCTATGGAAGAAACCGAAGAACCCGAAGACGCAGGTGAAGAAACCGACAGCTTCTTGGGTACCGACGATGACGGTGAAGGCGAAGAATCCGAAGAGGAAGAGGAGGCTGTTGAAGAGAAGAAGCCCAAAATTCCGATCAAGGTTCAGATAATGCAGGCCAAGGAAGACCTCGCCCGAATCGCTATGCTGATCAACGAGGACCCCGAAGAAAACATTGCGCTGTTCAAGACAATGGCTGAAATGGTGGAGAAGAAGGACTCGCCGATCACTGTCAAGAAGCTCGCTCTGGCGTCTCAAGCTGCGATCTTCAAGGATGTAATTCCCGGTTACAGGATTCGCCCTCTTAGCGAGGAAGACAAGACCGCGAAGGTTTCAAAGGATGTGCGAAAGTTGCGCGATTTCGAGCAGTCCCTTGTGTCCAACTACAGAAACTACGTCAACAAGCTGTCTACTATTGCCAAGCCTGGCAAATTCGTCCAGGTCGATCCTGGCCTGAAGAGCATGGCCATCAACTGTGCCTGCAGCATGCTCCAAGCTGTCCCACATTTCAACTTCCGCAACGACCTGCTCAAGATCGTTGTGAATCGCCTCGCCAAGAAATTGATTGATGCAGACCAGATCAAGTGCCGCGAGACATTGGAGGATATTTTCGCAAAGGACAACGATGGCGTCGTTTCTCAAGAAGCTGTGCGCCTGCTCGCGAAGATGATGAAAGCCAGAGACTTCAATATTAACGAGACCGTTTTGGATACCTTCCTTCATCTTCGCCTACTTGGCGAGTTCAATTCGAAGGCCTCACAAGACCGCGTGGACCGGAAAGAAGAGGAGCAACCCCATGGCAAGAAGCAGAAGCAGAAGCGCGAATTCCGCACAAAGAAAGAGCGCAAGCTGCAGAAGGAGCGCAAGCTTGTTGAGATTGACATGAAACAGGCGGATGCGATTGTATCTCATGAGGAACGTGACAAGAACCAGGCCGAGACACTGAAGCTCGTCTTTGGTATTTACTTCCGCATTCTGAAGGCGCGCATTCCACACTTGATGGGCCCTGTGCTTGAGGGCCTGGCCAAGTATGCTCGTCTGATCAACCAGGACTTTTTCGGTGACCTGTTGGAGGCAATGAAGGATCTTATCGGCCATGCCGAGCGCGAGGAACTTGGTCAAGAAGGTGAAGACGAAGAAGAAGATGATGAGAACGAAGAGCGTGCGCCTGCATCCGAGAGCAGAGCTCGCGATGCGCGCCGCGAGACACTGCTCTGCACAATCACCGCCTTCGCCCTCTTGGAAGGACAAGACACTAGCAAGGCCGCCGCAACCCTCCACCTCGACCTCAGCTTCTTCATCAAACACCTCTACCGATCACTCTACTCGCTCGCCGTCAACCCCGATGTCGAGTACAACCCCGGAACCTCTTTGCGTCTTCCCGATCCCAATGCCCACGGAGAAGATGCCCAGGCTCGCATGCGATCAAAGAACAAGGTCAACTTCCAGACCCCTATGGTCTTGCTCCTCCGCTGTCTACAGTCCTCCCTCCTCTCCCGTGCACATGGTATGCCGCCACCAAGTCGCCTGGCCAGTTTTGCCAAGCGTCTGATGACAACTTCCCTCCAACTGCCCGAGAAGTCTGCGTTGGCCACCTTGACTTTGATGAACCAACTCGCAAAGCACAACCAGCGCCGAATCTCGTCTCTGTGGCATAGTGATGAACGCAAAGGTGATGGCGTGTTCAACGCATACGCGAACGATATCGAGAGCACGAATGTCTTTGCAGGCTCCGTATGGGAGGGCGAGCTTCTCCGCATGCATTATTGCCCGCAAGTGCGAGAGTCAGCCATTGATATCGAAAAGCTGATGAATGATTCGAAGTAGTCGTGTCTTTGTGTATAGAGGTCTCTAATAGAGAAAGTGACACGGCTCCTGTATGTACGCGTTGATACCATTTACTGCTTTGGCATCTTCTTCCATAAACAGTATTCATTTGCATTTCATTTTAATTCCCCTACCCAATTCATGCCTATAACATGAGAGCGCATCTTCTCTTCCACATAAACCAAATACGCTGATTTAGGGGCATTTGGTCCATATCTGGCCGCGATCGAAGCAAATTTTGACTAGTCTACTGAAAAACTTGCGACCTCAAGTATTGTTCAGTACCCTGAAACTCGCTCAGATACGTGACGAAGTGAACCCCTTGGTCTTGGACGAAGTGAACTCCTTGGTCTTCGGACTCGGTAGACTAGATGCCCGAGGTAAGAATGTTGATTCACGTTGGCCGTTTTGACCGTAGTGAAGATTAACAAACGTGATTAGGGAACAAGTCCAAATTTTATGAACGCATTTATTGCAACTAGGAGACCTTTGTATTAGGGAAAGGATTACCGAGAGTATTTTCAGTATCTCCGTCACGCTTTCCATGTGCTTTTTGGATGAGAAGAAAGAGTCGAAGAATGGCACATAGCGAATTGTGCAACACGAAACGCCTCCGAATACTTCAGATATCCACTGACTCCGCACCAGCAAGTTCGGAAATTTTTCGTGGAATTGCAGGAATGGGTGGAGTAGGAGTTGAGGTTCGCGAGCTGCCATCGTCGAGAAGCAGGGCGCCCTCGGTGCGACGGAGGGATGATCGAGAGTGTCTGCCCATAATGTTCTCGTGGTGATCACGACGGTGGAGAAATCCAAAGAAAGATCGTTTCTTTCCTGCATTGGAGGGGGTGTTCTCAAGTTGCTTCTCTTTGTGGTCTGGAACATTAGAGACTGAGACTTTTGGGCCAGTCATAAATCCTTTCTTCGTTAGGGATATGCTTCGAGGCAATGTACCGGCTGGCTTATGGTCCTGCGCGGAGGACACTCGGGGCCGCAGAGGAAGTGGTGTATGGTCAGACGCTGGGGTAGGTGCCAGAGACAGAGCACAGTCACGATCGTGTTCAGTGATCAAAGGTGGAGTACTGCGAAAAGTCGACTCACTGAAGCGCTGCACATTCATTGAGGGATACGAAGGAGCTCCTATGTGACCCTTTGGAGCTTCCAGCTCATTTGAGATAGCGGGGAGCTCTTCTAATAGCTCGCTATGATTCGGAGTAGCTGAGCAAGAGGAAGGAGGGAGCTTGGCGGCGTCCATGGGAGCCTTGACACATCGGACAACCTGCTCTTTCTGAGTCTCATCAAGCTTGTATTTTTCATCCTGGGCCTTGAGGTATGTGATATCCTTCTGAACTTCTTCATTCTTGCGGTGCTGACAAGCAATAAATTTTTGAATCGTATGGGACGAGTATTCGTTGATGAGGTTTTCAGTTTTGCAATTCAAATCCTCGTAAGAGCGAACCAACGCACGAATCTCGGCTTGCGCTTCATCCATAACCTTCATTTCGAAATTATTGAGTCGCCGCTCCATGACGCCGACCTCAAGGCGACATTCCATCTGGAATTTCATAATTTCTTTGGAGACTTCGAGCTGCTTGCTGTTCAGGTCGGCTTTAGCACGCGCCAAGTCGGAGATAGAAGTGACCTGTTTCTGAAGCTGGTCGCTGATCCAGTTGGCGAGCTCGTCCAGCTTGTTGTTGAGGTTATTGATACCGAGATTCGTGTGTCTCTGTATTGAGTGAACCATGTCGACGAGGTCGTCCACTTGCATGGGAATGCTGCGGCTCGGATACGCAATCTCCTCCAGCGGAAGGCCAACCTTCTCCATGCGCTCTCGAAAGGATGGAATGTAATCAGGCAAACAGGTCACAGGAGCTTTGTTCTCCTTGTAAGCAATTGGAATAATAATATTCTCCTTGGGTGGGACTGAGGGACCACAGTCTCTTTCAGCCCAGTTTCGGGGCTGGTATCTCGTCTTGCCCGGTACCTCGGAAAGATGGCGAGGCATGGGGGGCGATATCTTGTTCGATTGATGATTGGGTACTCTACAGAAGACGCTTGAACTCTGAGAAATGTCCACGCAGGTACGTGAGAGGACAAGCTTCTTTGGTCGTCGTTTTACAGTCCCAGTGGCTCCCGTGTTGTGCTCTGCGCTGGACTTGCTCTGGGTGCTATCCTGAGTAGTGGAAGAACTTTGACTCTTCGCACTAGAAACACGCCGGTTTTGGTTTCTGGACGGAACCACAATGCCATGCGCATTGGTGTATGTTCCAGAAGGAGGAAGAGGGATTTTACTTGGTGCAGTGCTGGATTGAGAGGTGCAGCCGAAGAGATTACCTTGGTCGATGGGCTTCAACTTCGCCTTGAAGTTGTAGTTGCTCTGCGCCATGGGAGGGATGGTATTTGGAGAAGCAGCAAAATGGAAGGCCCTTCTGGAGTTCTCATTCAATGGCGGAGTAGGGAGATCAAAAGCCTTGGGCATCGGGGGAGAAACACGGATATCCTCAAGGGAAACTTCCTTCCGCAAATCCTTGAAGCTCAACTTAGATTTTATGAGATCCAATTTAGACTTTTTCTTCATATCTTCGGGGGTGCATGAGTCAGATTGAAAAGGATCGTGGGTGGAAATTGGATCCGTCACCGAGCGATTCTTGAGTGCAGGTCGAGCTGACTCGTCCTCGAGAGGGGCGTCAACACCAACGTGCCGTGGTTTCGGCATGGGCAGGGCAAGGTCCTTATCGTAATCAAGACATGAAGTCTTACGACAGATGCCAGAACGATAGAGCTCTTCAGTTGGGCTGCTTGGAAGCGAGTCACCTGTAATATTTACTTGTTACTTGCCGGAAACATTGAATGACAGGACTGGAGCAACAGAACCAGCTTCGTTACTCACCAAAATTTTTGCGCGCATGTCTGTCTTCTTCCCATTTACGTCGAGCAACAAAGGAAAACGCGTTCCCAGGGGTAACAGATGGCGAGTCCGACCCCAGCACGGAACCAGGTAGAACGAATGCCGCAGGAGCGGGAGGTGGGATGGGAGGGCGAGCAAGACGAGGAGGAGCTTCAGTCGATGAGACTCTTACACTATCCAAGGAATGCCGCACAGTGGTACCCTCAGAGGACTTTTTGGGTGACTCTTTGGGTGATCCTTTAGGGGACCTAGGACTCAGATGTTCGGTGGGAAATGGAGGAAATGGTCCAAACATCCTGAGGTGACATGAAATAAAACAGGAGAATGGATGACTGGCCCAGAAACAGAAAAAGAAACGACTGTAGAGAGGAGAAAAGATGATAAGGAAGTGTGAATCAGAGAAGTGAGGGACGAGAGAGAGAGAGAGAGAGAGAAAGAGAGAGGTCAAGGGAAGCAAACGAAGAAAAGATGGCATGCCCATGTGAACATTGAAAGGTACATCAATAGAATGTCCCAGTCTGCAAGAGCACTGTAGCATACAGGCACTTAGTCAAAATAATTCATCCAGTTCATTAGGCTAATCGTAAATGTCATACACATTGGAGATGCAAGACCGCTTCTCGATCTATCTCAAGGCCGGCCAAGCTCGCCAATATGCTAGACGACAAATGAAATTCATAAAGCGAAACAGAAAGCAAGTCAAAATCCGAGAGAGAAGGAAAATCGTAATCAATACAGGGGAATCAAGCGCAAAAGAACATTCTGACTTTGCTTTGCTTTCAATCAAAATCCTTCCTGCAAATACAAGGTGAAGGGACTATCAGTGGTAAAACGTGCGCCAGAGTATCGCAAGAATGGGGATCACAGCAAGAGTTGTCCAAAACGAGGCCCTGGTGAATCAAGGTTAGTATTGCGATTCAATGCGTATCTTTCTCATTGAATTCGGGATCCCTTCATGCAGAGCATCAAGGATGGGGGAATCTCGGTCACAATCTTACTTGCGGTCCTTGCCACGACGGCGGAAGGGCGCAAAGATAGTTCCAAAGAATCCCACAAACATAGTGCGCAGGAACGCCTTGAGCCAGTTGTCAGGTGCGCTATTCAAAGAAACAGCAGTCACTGACCGGTTCTGGCTCGTGGGACGAGCATCCTCCTCATTAGCGTCGTTGGCAGCGGCGGTTTCCGGAGCGAGCTGGGCAGGAGTCTCGATAGACTTCTGAGTGGGCTCCTCCTCGGTTTCGACCTGGGGCTGCTTGGCGGGAGCGGAAGTCTGGGGTTGTTCACTGGTCATGCTGGCCAGCTGATCGGTCGAGGGTTGGTTTAGCTTGCTGAGAAGAGCTTCACGATCAACAGCAAGAGCTGTGAGAACCAGATCAGCTTCGAACGATGGGACCGACCCGTTGTTGGTCGAGGCAGCGTAGGGTTGCAGCTTACTGTTATCGGGCTGCGACTCTTCTGGGGCTTCAGTCTCAGTCTGGGCCTTCGTAGGCTCGTCCTTAGTCTCGGCGATGATCGACTTCTGCTCGGCTTCAGGGGCTGGAGTAGGTTTGGACTCCTGGTGCAGCGCAGAGGCGACACCGACGGCGGCGACCCCGGCCACGGCAGCGGCAGCTCCAGCGCCAATCACCTCGGCGGCGATATCGCTGTCCTTGGCGGGTTCCGTAGTCTCTTCCTTGGGGGCGTGCGTCAGCTCTCGGAAAGCGGAGTACTCCTCAACAGGAGCCTCGGACTGAGCAGGAGTCTCCTCGGCGATGGCGATGTTCTCCTCATCTTTAGTGGCTGGAACTTCCTCGGCCTGCACAGGCTCTTCCTGTTTTTCAGGCTCCTGTGCAGTCACAGGGGCCTCAGCAACTGGCTCTTCTTCTGTCGGGGTAGGGACTTCCTGGTGTTGCACATGCGTCTCCTCCACTGGCACAGATGGCTCAGCAGCAGGGGTAATTTCGGGCTCCACAGCTTCAGTAGAGCTTTGTTCCTCAACAGCCGGAATGGACTCCTGCTTGACATCCTCCTCGACGACTGGCTCATCAATCACAGGCTCATCCTTGGTTGTATTCTCGACAATTGGCTCCTCAACAGTCTCCAGAACGGGCTTCTCGAGGACGGGCTCTCCCTTAAAGGTCTCCTCAACAACAGCGTCATGAGTGATAGTAGGAGCGGGGGTCTCCTCAACAACATCCTTAACGCTTTCCTCAACGACGGGATCCTGTTGAACAGGCTCCTCGACGATTGGCTCTTCCTTGACGGGCTCCTCTATAACAGCCTCATGAGTGGCATCGATCTCAGCAACAGGAGCCTCAGCGACAGGAGCCTCAGTAATGGTGGCTTCTTCGGCAACGGGAGCCGCGGCAACAACGGGCTCGGCCACTGTGGGCTCCTCGGCGGCAACCTCCTTGGATTCTTCTTGGACAGCAGAGATCTCGACAGGCTCTTCAGTGACAGTCTTAGCAATTTCCTCGTGAGCAGGCTTTTCGACAACAGGCACTTCAGTGACCTCCTCCTTGGAAGCTTCTGCCTCGCTGGGGACCTCGGACTTCTCCTCGCCAGCGGGAATTTCAGAAGCATCTTGCTCTGTGACGGATTCCTCAACGGCAGGAGTATCGACAGTCTCCTTCTGTCCAGCTGCAGAGAGCTCAGCTGCGGGCTCTTCGATCGCGGCGGGTTCATCCTTAGCCTCCTCAACCGCGGTGGCGTCTGCAACAGGCTCCTCGGCAGCCTTAGTCTCCTGTTTAGGAGTAGCCTCAACAGCGGTAGAAGCCTCGGGCTCGGCGATAGTCTCCCCAACATTCTGTTCCTCGGCCTTGGGGACCTCAGGCTCCTGGGTGAGGGCTTCTGCAACAGCGGGTTCGGCGGCAGTCTCCGTGATGGGCTCAACGGGAGATTCAAGGACTGCTTCCTTGGTAGATTCCTCAGCAGCGGTCTCTGTAGCAGGCTCAGTGATAGACTTAGGGATAGACTCAAGGATAGGCTCGACGGGAGCTTCGCTGACGGTCCTCCTTAGAGGCTTCTTCGGCGACCGGCTCGGCGACCGGCTCAGCAACGGGCTCAGCAACGGGCTCAGCAACGGGCTCAGCAACGGGCTCAGCAACGGGCTCAGCAACGGGCTCAGCAACGGGCTCAGCAACGGGATCAGCAACGGGATCAGCAACGGGCTCAGCAACAGGCTCAGCAATAGGCTCAACAACAGGCTCAGCAACAGGCTCAGCAACAGGCTCAGCAACAGGCTCAGCAATAGGCTCAGCAATAGGCTCAGCGACAGGCTCAGCGACAGGCTCAGCGACAGGCTCTGCGGTAGGCTCTGCAGTAGGCTCTACAACGGGCTCAGTGACGGGCTCGGTGGGCTCAGCAATAGACTCCTCAATAGACTCCACAATAGGCTCAGCGACAGGTTCAGCGACAGGCTCAGCAATAGACTCCATAGTAGGCTCAGCGATAGGCTCAGCGACAGGCTCAGCGACAGGCTCAGCGACAGGCTCAGCGACAGGCTCAGCGACAGGCTCAGCGACAGGCTCAGCGACAGGCTCAGCGACAGGCTCAGCGACAGGCTCAGCGACAGGCTCAGCGACAGGCTCAGCGACAGGCTCAGCGACAGGCTCAGCGACAGGCTCAGCGACAGGCTCAGCAACGGGCTTAGTCACAGTCTCCTTGGCCGCTTCAATAGCTGATTCCTTGGTAGGCTCCTCGGTGGTAGAGTTATCAGCGGGGATAGACTCAGTCTGCTCGGCCGCAATCTGCTGTGCAGGTTCCTCAGCAGAATCCTTGATCTCTGTCTCCGCAATGGCCTCAACGTGAGACTCAGTGGCAGGCTTCTCGGTAGGCTCTTCATCGGGAGCTTCAACGGCAGGAGCTTCCACGGCTGTGGTCTCAGCAGCGGGGTCAACGGTCTTCTCGGATGCATATTCGGCCACGGCGGATTCCTCGGTACTCTGAGGCGCGGATTCTTCGATGGACTCCTCGGCCTTCGGCGCTTCACTAGCCTCCTCGGTAGACTGCTCTTTAGTAGGCTCAACAACAGCAGCCTCTCCGGTAGTAGGGGGCTCAACGGGCTCGGAAACAACTGCGGGAGTCTCCTCGACCTTTGAGTCCTCAATCTCGGGGGCGGGAGTAGGCTCGGCTGCCTCAGGAATAGCTTCGGGCTCAATCGTGGTAGTTTCCTGCTCTGGTTCGGCAACGGCAGGCTGTTCGATAGTCTGCTCAGCAACGGCGTCTTCGGCGGTAGTGGTCTCGGTGCTAGGTTCCGCAACTTCTTCATTGATCTCAACAGGAATAGACTCTTCGGTCTTCTGGGCAGTCTCGAACTTGTCTTCAGCCGGGGCAGCGATAGTCGTCTCCTCAGTGGGCTTGGGGGAGGCCTCTTCGGTGACAGTCTCCAGGACAGGAGCTTCCTCAACGAGTTGCTCAGTGCTAGGAGCTTCGGTTGACTCCCCGATGGCGGGCTGTTCCTCGGCAGTCTCCTTGGAAATTTTGGGCTCCTCAATAGCAGGGATTTCAGCGGGAACTTCTTCCTTGGACTCGGAGACAGTCTCCACGGCAGGTTCCTTGGCAGTCTCCTTGACGGACTCGTCGGCAGGAGTCTCTTCGACTAGAGCTGCCTCAGTAATCTCCGGGGTTACTTCCTCAGGCTTGGATCCTTCAGTTGTAGACTCTGTGGCGAGCTGCTCGGCGGGGGTCTCGACCGTCTCTGTCACAGCCTCAGGCGAGTTCTCAGCAGCAGGCTCTGTTGTCTTTTCCACAGACTCCTTGGTAGCTTCAGCGGACTTGAGACTCCTCCGCGACGCGCTCGGCAATTGCCTCTACAACAGGTTCAGTCTCCTCGCTCTTGCTGGGAATATCGGCCACGGGGGCTTCTGTGATGGGTTCTGACTCGGCCTCGATGGATGTAGGCGTCTCTTTAGTAGGCTCGGCAGATTCTTCAGTGGTGGGCTCGGGTTGCTTCTCGGAGACAGCCTCTTCGGTGGGCTTCTCAGCCTCAGCGACAGGCTCGGATTCAGCGACAGGCTCGGATTCCTTTGTCTTGGCGGTCTCCGCAATCGACTCAGTGGGCTCGACCTCTTGCGAGGATGAGACGTCCGCGGAGTCGTTGCCATTCTCGTCGGCCTTGGCGGCGGCCTTCTTTTCCTTCTTCTTGGCGTTCTTCTTAGCCTTCTTCTTTTGGGCTGCGGTCATTGGAACCTCAGTCTCAGCGTCGCCATTGGCGGCGGACTTATCGACGATTGAGGATGTGATGGGCTCGACGGAGACAGGGTCTTTGAGGAGAGTCTCATCAGAGACTATTCTCATCATTAGCAGGCTGTAAGATAAACATATAAAGCTCGAGGCGCACCATGTTGGATCGCCGCGGTCGCCATGCCGGCGGTTGTCAATTCGTAAAGGTCGTGAAAAGGTGAAGAGAAAAGCGACAAATGATTTGCAACTTGACCAGCAAAGCAGCACTAACGCTGGATCAACTGTACAAATTAAGCTCGCAGAACAAAATGGTATTATTAGAGGTGTGAGTAGAGGTGTAGAGAAGAGGTCAGGTCGGGGAGCACGATAAAAAAAAAACTCGGATGCCCAATTCGACTGTACAACACAGGCGCATATGATTCACAGCGTGGGGCAAGGTTGTCACAGTGACCAACTCGTGCTTTACTCCATTCTGACCAAGTCTGCTCCTCTGGCTCATTTGTCTAGTACCGATTCAGGATAATTGGACTTCCGTTGCAGCCCAATGGCCAGTCGTTGTCGTCTTGGGCCACTGGGTCCCCACTGGTGTCCAACATGCGGTGAAGCTATCCGGGTCTGAGGTACCTTGGCTGATCCGCTTTTTCTTGTATTGCACAGTACGGAGAACTAAGAGCAAAGAGCTATGTATGACAGCCGGACCCGGTGTGCATGACTCGCCTGCGCGGTCGCAACAGGGTCGAGTCAAGCCAAGTGGAAAGCTCCCCAGCGAAAGGGGAAAAAAAAAAGTGGAGCCTAATGCGCGACGGTCCTAAAGACGCACTAGAGATGCACTAAGAAGACTAATCATCACTAGGATCCATCCATTTGATCCTCTGATAGATGGGACCCAATAAGGGGCCAAATACCTGAAGGGACGTTTCTCCACCTGTCAATTGCACTGATTGCAGCGTGATCTGATGCTCGTACAAACACGGCCTGGCGGTTCGCCCGGCACACTCGACTTTGCTCTACTTTTCCCGAAATCGGGGCTTTATAAAAGGGAAATAATAGAACAATAAAAAACTCGGTGGCCTCGGATGTCCAAGGCTCGTCCTAACAAGTTCCATGGGTCCGCGATGGGGCACGGTATAGCCTGACACCTGCGCCCTCGGTTTCGAAGTGATTCCATGACATGGCTGGCACGATGCCATTAAATCCAACGGAAGCTACGGACGGCCCCTCACGAACAGCTTGCTTAAGGCGCAGGCTAGCAGGGGCTAACAGCTTTGCACCCGAATAACCTCGGTCGAAGCGGCTCCGGCCTCACCATCACGTAGGTAGCTTCCAGCTCCACTCATGCGGATCTCGGTCTCGTACAGTATCTATTCCGCGCACCCGTAGCCACTTTTCGGAGATCTTGCTCGTCATCACCAAGGTTCACTTTCGTCCGCTCTTATATTTTTTCATTCCAACTCGCAAATGCCTCTTACCAACCCCTTGCCGAACCGGGACCCCGCCTGGCACGCATAAAAATTCGGTGTGCGGGTTAGCTTGCCTGTCTATGCTGATCGAAGCGCTGCTGCATTAGGTTATCGAATTCAAACCACGCTATCACGCTCACATAGCGACGGCGCCGAAGCCGTTGCGTTCTTCATTGGTTGATATTGCGCCGTGGCCCACAGGGACATTGACTTTGGATCGGGGTTGGTAGCTGACTCGGGACCGGACGCAGACCACGTTCTGCGCGTCCCAGAGGCGACGCTCGAGCGAAGCGGTCTTTTGCGACAAAGTCAAATTTCAGTATGAGGCCGACCGTAGTCTGTGTTACCCTCTGAGAAAAGACTATCATATTCTTCATGGATATGCAGCATGATTGTGCTGTTCGTGACCCCGACGAGTTTCACATCATGCTGGAAAAAGAGGTTGCTCCTCGAGCTCGCCTCATGTTTGACCCGGCGACGATCTAGGGTTAATTGACAACATTCAACGTCCACTTAAGCTTGCCATATTTATTAATCGGGTAGATGCTGCAGAAGCCATGCGAGGAGACAATGATCTCTTCCCTGTACCGCATAGTCAATTTCAGACGCGCAAAGCTCCATGAGTCACTCCACTTCGTCCTGGATCCATCAAGCGGTGTGATACGAATATGCGATAGGCATGTCAACTTAAGTGTCTGGTATGTATGCGTTGCGCGATGACGGAGTGATCCACGCGAAGGCTTTAAGAGCGAGCGGGATCGATGTCAATCTAGACGTCTATTTTGGTATGCCACATGGTCATCCTATGATTTGCCCCCAGCTCAAGCAGTCGTTGAAATGCAATTTAGATATCATTTCGACTTTTGAGTCACTCCTGGGCTGCCAGGTTCCGGAAATCGAAGTCATTGCACGGCTCTGGCATGCCAAAGATGAGATTCATTTATCTACCAGTCGTGACAAGAACAATGCAGGCTCAGATACTTGGTTTACTCTCAATCGTACAATCATTATAGATATCTGAGATCTTGAGACTACTTATTCAAGAGTTTTCTTTTCTATTCAACATGATTCATATGTAGCTTTGGCCCCGCACTAGGCAAGCTCGTTTCCCGGGTTGGTTTCAGCTCCAACTGTCCTGTTCCCGTCGTCTATAGCTTCAATTCCCAAAGCTCGCCCGTCAATTTGACTCCGAAGGTACTGTGCTCTTCCGTTTCTATAAGCTGATACCCTTCATTCTTATATATTCGCCGAGCCGTCACTAGTGTACTCTGAGTCCACAGCACAATCTTCTCGTAGCCCACTTCCCTTGCAAATTGAGTGCACTGTCGTACCAAGGCCCGACCAACACCAAGGCCCCGAGCACTCGGCTCCACCAATAACAGGCGAAGTTTCGCCGTTTTTTCTTGCGGTCGATCTTTCAGTAGCATGATGCATCCGAGAAACTGCCCCTCTCGTTCGGCGATCCAACAACGCTCCAATTCGGGGTCGAGCTGGTCAATGAAATCTGCGGCAATGCGGGCAACGAGAGCCTCGAAGCGCTCATCCCAGCCAAATTCTTCATGGTAGAGTACTCCGTGGCGATGAGTGATAAAGCCTATGTCACCCGGGCGATGGGTCCGCATGGTGAAGGAGCGGCTGGTGAGTTCCGTGTCTCCCATTATGGGGATTCGGGGGCGCAGAAGTGATGAATAAGAGTTGGATGTGATGGATGGATATAGTTTTCAGCAGATAAAAATGAATCATTTCAAAGAATCAGGTTTTACGCTTTGTTTTAAGTCTTTAAAAGATCTCATGGGATGACTACAAAGTCGGTGTCGGCCTTCTGGACTATTCGATGTCATGTAGAGGGCGCAAACTAAAAGTGGGGCTGACAAGTAGCTTTTTGGAACCTTTTGCCCTTCTCAATGATTTGTTTTTAAGAAAAACGCCAACTATTCTCTATTCCTCTTGAGTCTTCTATACTTTCGCTTGGCAATGAAGTTTTGAAGATCATTGACTTGGCCGCCAAATTGCCATCTACCAAGGGAGACAGGCCGTCCTCGGGCCCAGCCGGAGCGATAGATCTCGGAATTATGGTCACTTCAAACATGGCGTCCTTGGTTTCCAATCGTCACATTTATCCATATTTAAGTAGAGAATAGCAATTGATGCTTTCTGTTGAATTCTCCAAGCTTTACCGCTAGAGTCAACTCTTCTGACGTAGCCAATATACATACATCATCCTCCACGACATTCTTCTAAATTCCTACTTCACTACCCCTCCATAATGCCTTAGTATCCGTGCTCCTGCAGCATTGCTTGATAACAGCAGTGGCTAGAGCCTCACGCACACCATGGAATACGGCAACATCTCACTCCGGCATATTCAAGCTGTGTTTATAGTTAGACCCGAATTGAGTGACGATTCAAAGCTCAAATGATAGCGTAGCGAGTTGCAGCAGCCGAACCGTCATACAACGCTAGCAAGAACTTGATCCAAGTCAAAAGCAGCAATGGCCCCCTATGCCTTCGAAGCCCGACCAAATCTTCATACTCAACATTCTATTGTTGGGGGCCAACATTAATCATTAATCTCTTTGTAAGCGGCTCGTGTGCTGATACTACGCTGCGGGCAATAGTTCGCCCGCACCGATTTCAGGTGAATCATCTCATAATCTCTGTTCATAAGCCCCCCTTGTCTTATGTACCATCATCGCACCAGAGACTTTCTCTTTCAAAATGGCTGTTGGCGGCTGTTTCTGCGGAAATATTCGGATTGAATACAGTGGCCAGCCTTTAACGACGGTCAGTGTACATACGCGAGATGGATTGCTGTCATCAACTTAACATCATACTTTCTATCAATAGGGATTTTGCCACTGTTCAGATTGTCGTAAACTGACCGGTGGCCTCTACACTTATAATTTTGTCGTGAAATATGCCGATCTGAAAATCACTGGAAGTCCTAAAGAAGTCGCAAAAACGGCGGACAGTGGAAACTATATAAAGAATTATTTCTGTTCAGATTGTGGTATCTGCTTTTCAAGGAAGTTTTGGCAAGGCTTTGATTGACAGTGATCATAGGAACGCCGCTATATGGAGGGAAAGTGACATCCACCGGAACTCCTCATGACATAGTCATCCTCGGGGCTGGTATACTAGACGACATCAACGTTCTCAATGAACACAAGCCCAAGGCGGAGATATACGTTGACGGACGCGTCAGTTGGCTCAGTCCAACTGAGGGAGCTGATCAACTTGTTGGCATGCCACCACTCCCGTAATCCTGCGTTCGAATGTGCGGGTAGATCTGTACTTAGACTCTATTGCGTCAGTAGAGTGAGATTCGGCTCTTATGCTGATTTCCACACAAATTGGACCTCATGTTTTGAGAATCGCATGCCGTCATGCTCCGGATCAAGTCGAACTTCTTTCACAATTGTCACGATCTAAGATGTGAGATTCAGGGAAAGTCCTTCGAACACATCGTTAATCTTACAAGAATGACTGGTAGTATCATTGCATAATAGCGCTTGCTTTCTTGCCTTGTAACGAAAATCCAGTACCCTAACTTCCTTCCTTACTCAGCAGAGGAACATCATCCTTTATGTCTTTATTGTTGGAAAAGGCAAGCGAAATTGAATGACTAATGAATCGGTATTTTACATGTGATTACGGATCCTAAACCGGGCTTCGAGTTTGACAAGAGTTTCATGTTTTATTGTTATTTGCTATGGACCACTCATGTCTCGCGTGGCAAGCCTTGAGTTCCGACCAGGTATCTAGTAGCCATACTGGCTGGGATCGACGTTGTTGAAGTGCTCCTCAGCCTGGCGCTTGGCCTTCTCACGATCAATGAAATCCAGGCCCTTGGTCTCCACCTCACGGTCAATGAAGGCACCAGCGAAGCCAGCAAGGAGCTCCTTGGCCATCTGGTGGTTAGGAGGTTGACCTATTAAGGAGATTTACCTTGTTAGCTGCTGATCTTTTCTCCTGTTCCACGATGCAAACTGGGGTTACAAAGAATCCGTGCTTACCGTTCTCAGCAACGTGGTTCTCGTAGGCCTTGGCGGCCTCGAAGCTGGCGGCACCAGCAATCAGCTCGTGGGCGAAGGAAGGATCATGCTCCTGGGGGTTGGATGCGTTCCACTGGTCTGCGTAGTTCGCCTGATCGGAGTCGTCTAGTTGTGGTAAACAAAGCATTAGTGACTGAAAAGGAAGCCTTAAACAAGCTGATGGCGGAACTAATTGGGGATTCAATCACCCACCACTGAAGAAGCCCATTGTGATGGTTTGAGAAGAAGAAGATAATAAATGTGCGAGATTGAGAAAGGTGGGAGATGAGAAGAGAAAAGGAGAAAAGAGGGAATGAGGGGCAGAGGGGTAGAGGGGCAGAGGTCACTTACTGAGCTGGGTTTAGGCTCGCGCTATCGACTGAGATCACGACACCAGCTCAGTCAGAACGAGGTGGCGATTGCCTAGTCACATTAAGGCTTAGCTGAGCTTGTTTATAGAGTAACCGAATCTGCATTAGCGCGTTTGGGGGTCTACGGTCCCCTGTCACCCAACGAATTTCCGAAGACTCCCTAAACAAGACCCACCAGGACTTACATAGAAAGTGAATGGACAGGAGACAATAGAGACAAAGGTGATATACGATACGGTAAGGAGTAAATTCATCATATCTGCTCTAGAACTTGTACTTCTCCTCTCGGTCCTGGGTAAAAGTTGATTAGCTACGTTCTGACAATATTCGAAAGGCAAAGTGAGTATGAAACTTACCCAGTATTTGTTGAACCCGACACCTTCGCACACCTCATCGTATGTCAATATCATGGGAGGTGCGCCCACTGTCATGCTTTTCTTGAGTCCATCCAAAGCCTCCCGAACACTTTTCAAGTGAGCCGCCACCAAGGTCCAAGGATACGCGACCGCGCTGTATCCCAACTCTGCGAGCTCCTTGGCAGAGATATTCTCGGTCTTTCCACCCTCGATTATGTTTGCAAAGATCGGAATATCAATTTCCTCCGCACACCGCTTCATGGCATCGCGATTGGGAAGAGCCTCGACAAAGATCGCATCGACTCCAATACGCTTGAATTCTTTGGCGCGAGTCATAGCTTCATCCCAGCCATGCATCAATGCATCCGTGCGGGCAAGAATGAAAATGTCTCTTCCTTCATTGCGGGCATCGACTGCAGCCTGAATGCGAGCGTAGGCCTCTTCACGGGAGACGACGCTCTTTCCCTTGGTGTGTCCACAGCCTGGGTTTGGTCAACGTGAGGTTTCCAAGAGGTTGAGAAAAGGATTTTTACTTACGCTTAGGCCATTGTTGATCTTCAATCATAACGCCCGCTGCGCCTGCGGCTGCAAAGCTCTCCACAGTTCGCTTCACATTCATAGGACTTCCGTACCCAGTATCTCCATCGGCCATGATGGGGATGGACACTTGCCGGTATGCCTCCTGAATCTTGTCGCACAGCTCGGGCATCGAGATGTACCCTGCATCGGGCAGTCCATATGCCGAGGACACGGCATATCCCGCCAAGAAGACCATGGGAAAGCCTGCTTCTTCGACTAGGCGCGAAGAGAGCCCGTCATAAGTGCATGCGTGGGCGAGAATCTTGGTAGGATCGTTGCGAGCCTCGAGCATCATCGTACGCAAGTGTGATGTCTGCTCAAATGGGATTTTGCCTCGAACATTTCTCAGAGTCAAGTTCACAGTCGTGGTACGTCCATCCTGCGGGCCGGAGCTTTCGCGAGGTTCGAATTGGAAAGGATAGGGGACAGTGCTTGCCGACATCTTGATCGATTTTGCTTGTTACTCAGAAAACAATGAAGTCAGAATGAGAGAAGCAGAGCCTTTTAAATTGTGAATATAAAGGCGATATCGGCAGTGGGTCCTTCTGCAAGTTGCCGCCGCGATGCATGGAGCGGATATTCAACGCGGGTATTTGGCACCATCCGTCCGCGGTTGATTCCCCCGCTCGACTTGATCATACCGAGGGTTTGCAGGCAGAGGAAGTTGATCACCCGATCCAATTAAAAACTCATCATTCACATTCGTGTCTGTGCCATGGAATTAATTGAGGCGGGGAACCTAGTGTGTCGTCAGGTATTGGTGCCCCCTTGCCTGTGGGGTACCCCGGATTTCCCAAAACTAATATGCATCTGCAATCATTAAGTTTGTTGGTGAGCGGCAGTTTTTTATACGAGGTATATTTATTTCCGCGATTTCCTTTCGCATTTGCTGGAAGAAGGCCTTCTTTTTTTGATATCTACATGCACTGATTGAGTAAAGCATCATGTCGAGAGAGAAAGATCCAGAACAGCTGCTCAGTTGCCAGCACTTTGAAACTACGGCCTCTGGGAAGAGCGATGCTCAAGTCGTGATTTCCGATGACCGACAATCTTTCATCCGAAAGAAGGTGAGCTCCGCTTGTCGCGCGTGGATCAAGCCAATCTGACATTGACCCAGTTCGATCGACGAGTGCTTCCCATTGTTTGTACTCTATACGTCCTGTCCTATCTTGACAGAGGTGAGTTAAAGCAGCCACCAGATCATCTCACTCGTTCACGCATACCATCTCACATACGTGACAGGGAATATTGGCAATGCGAAAGCCGCGGGAATGGGCAAAGACCTTGACCTGACCAATCGTCAGTGGTCCTGGGTACTGTACTCGTTCTACATCTGCTATATTGTGTTCGAATGGACGGTGGTCTTGTGGAAGATTCTCCCGGCGCACGCGTACATCGCATCATTGTGCATTTGGTATGTTTGTCCATTGTTATGTTGTGAGGCTTTTCATACTAAAGTCTTGTTCAAGCTGGGGTGCAGCCGCAATGTGCAGTGGTGCAGTGAACAATTTTTCCCAGCTGGTCGCTTGTCGATGCTTACTTGGTATCTTTGAAGCTGTCTTTGGCTGTGGGGCACCCTACTTTCTTTCCCTGTTTTACCAAAGACGAGAGCTAGGTTTCCGCTTGTCACTGCTTCTGGGCATGTCTCCGGTCGCGAATTGCTTTGCATCAGCTCTCGCATTCGGCATCACCCAGATCAAGGGCTCATTGGAGCCATGGCGGTATCTGTTTATCATTGGTAAACGGAATCGATCATTACACTTCGAGTTTACAGGGCTAACTTCTCGCAGAGGGAGCTCCTACGGTTCTTTTCTCGGTAGTTGTATTCCTCTTCCTTCCCGACTCTCCAGGATCCGCCAAGTTCCTCACTGAGACTGAGCAAACCGAAGCCGTCGAACGTCTCCAGATTGTTGATAGAACAGCAAAGGAGAAAATGCAATGGGGCCAATTCTTCCAAGGATTGACCGACTACAAAAATTACGTCCACATGGCCATTCATTTTTGCTGCAACTATTCCTTGTCAGGTCTATCGAACTTTCTACCAACGATCTTAGAGACCATGGGCTATACTTCAGTGAATGCGCAAGGGCTGGCAGCACCACCTTATTTTGCTTCATTTCTTTGCTGCGTTGCCGCTGCTCTAGTGTCTGATCGATGGGGAAATCGCGGCTACGTGGTCACCTTTTTTGCTTTAATGGGTACAGCCGGCTACCTTATCTTGACCTGTGTGCAAGATGAGTCAAAGACGGCCGCACGCTATGCTGGTGTTTGGCTCGCGACGTGTGGAATATTTCCTTCGCTCGCTATCAATATCACCTGGCTACTGAATAATCAAGGAGGTGACAGCAAGAAGGGCGTTGGTCTGGCTTTGTTAGCCACATTTGGACAGTGCTCTAGCCTAATCAGCAGCTCTGTCTTTCCCGATGCCGATGCACCATTGTATACTACGGGGTGCGCCCTTGGATGCGCTTTCACTGGCCTCATTGCTATTTTGGCCATGGGACTACACATTGCTTTAACGTTGGAGAACAAAAGAAAGGATCGTCTTTACGGGCCAGTCAATGAAAACGACAAAGTCGATGTGACTGAGGGAGGCGATCACCCCAACTTCCGGTACTTGACTTGACTTGATCGGGCTTGCAAGATTGAATACTGTTGGGCCAGATCAAGCTTATTCATGTCAGTTTCATTTCGCTACAGTAGAATGACAGCAAATTTGAATATTGAATTGAGCCGGTGACATTAGAGATCGGTGATCACCGCTACAACATTACGTATGCCTGACCCATCCTAGCTTTATGCATAACGACAATCTTCAAGCTTCTGTATTTCCCGGATTTGAGAAGCCATAGGACAGTGGTAAGCATGGCCGTTGTGCATATGACTTGTGTAATGTCATCGGAGAGGACCAGACCCACCGCGGATATTTGAAAAGGCCGCACCCCGCATATCATCTTCCATCTGTTGCGCCGTCATGGAAAAACGGCCGCCACGCAGTAGAGCTGTGATCAATCATGACTTTCAGCGTGCGTACAAGGCGTGCATTCCATGCGCTCGACGAAAGGTGAAGTGCCTGCCGGGGGAGGGCGACAAATGCGTCCGATGCAGCAGACAGCAACTCAATTGCGTCTTCAGCTCCAAGAAACCGTGGTCTCGACCTTCAAGGAATGGCGAAGACTCACAGCCTCTCCGAAGATCACAGATATCGAAGAGCAGAATACCGAGGTGAATTAGAAATTCATTGCGCTTGATTAGCGTGTGCTGATTGGCAATAGCAGCTCACAGTCGGCTTCCCTTCCCCAATCCGAGACCCAGGATGAGGGTTTACCTGCGTCAATGTTGCAGAGAGTCGTATCTAATAACAAAGATGCTATGAATACTCTCTTCGAAGCAGCACTTCGCGAGGAACCACAAGATGCACCGGCCGAACGCGGACTACATCATACGCACATATCGCAGACGCTCAATGAGACGGACACTGTCCAAATCTGGAATGCTCATCGTTTCGTGAAAATGGGCTGGTTCACAGCTAAGGAAGCCATGAAACTTGTTGACCTGTAAGTCAACCGTCCCCTTGTGATCGCTCTGCTATGAACCATAATGTCTCAGACTCATCTTGCTCCGGTAGTTTTTTCGCAAATCTCAGTCCGCTCTCTCCCATCCTGACCGACTTCTATGCTTCCCATGAGAATCAGTTCTACCTTGTCACTCAAGAACCCATGCTCAGTTGTGTAATCTTAATGATCTCCTCACGCTATCATACACTACCGGGGGTCGGCAGTTCCTCTCGAGCCTTCTTCATCCATCAGCGCCTGTGGCAACATTGTCAACATCTACTTCTTCGCCTGAGCCTTGGTCAGGAAAAGATCTCAAAAGCCAAGACACGGAATATTGGAAGCATTGAAGCATTGATATTGCTTTCCGAATGGCATCCGCGAGCACTACAATACCCCCCGGAAGCCGATGGTTGGGATTCTGACTTCCTCATGTCACATCTTGATGCCCGAGACCCACCTTTGCCGACTGAGGACTCACCTGTATCTGATAGATGGAGAGAAGATGTCGTGGAACCGACAAAGCGGTTTGAGCGAATGTCTTGGATGGTTCTCAGCTCCGCTTTGGCTCTTGCACACGAACTAGGCGGCTTTGACCCCACCAAACAGACACCGAAGCCAGACGACCTTGCTCGGTTAGACGCAGCAATCTATCTGGAGCACCTTGAGGTGCGTCGCCAACGTCTTCCAAGCTTGTTGTTTGTCTAATTCAATGTCTTGTCCACTCGCATCGGATGTACATCGCCCATTTCGCCCGAGGCAGAGGTCTCGCTTCCTGACTCGCCATTACTAGGTCCGAAGGATCAGATATGGGTTCGCTTCATGGAATCTTGGATTGAACTCACGAGATTGACATGTAGAACTTTGGCTGAGCTCTCTCCTCTGATGAATCTGACTTTAGGGACCCGGTCTCCGAGACGCTTTGTTTCCTTCCTGGAGGAAAAACAAATGGTACTGTCTGATTGGCATCGCCGCCATCTCACTACAAATATAGCAAATTCACCTTTTATGGAAATTCTTTTCATAGAATATCAGCACCTCCGTATTCTGATTAACTCGGTTGGCATGCAGAACATTGTGCAAAAGGTTCTGGAGCAAACCAATTTGCATAGCGGCTCGACAATTGATTACCCCTTCATCGAGAAAGCACGACAGACAAATATGACCGTCCGAGAGTATGGCTTCATTGAAGAGGTGATCGATGGATGCTGTCAGACATTGGAAAAAGTGGCCGCGCTGGGAACAGCGGGTTCCTTACACTACTCACCCATGAGGCTCCTGTTTCGCACAATCAGCTCTTCTATATTCTTGATGAAAGCTTTGGCATTGGGAGTTCGCAATAGCAAGCTGCAAGAGGCTTTGCAAATACTCGATCGAGCTATTAGCGCTCTCCAGGACGATAACCAGGACGATGTCCATTTGAAGGCCCAGTACGCTACCTTACTCAAGATTCAGGCCTCAAAACTCCGGAGAAGTCTGGTTTCCTCGCATCAGACTGCCTCTCTCCAGAAACCCCATTCGAGTGATCATACAATACAGCTGCCCGAAACAACGCCGCTACATGCGCAGCTTGTTCATCAACAAAGCACGGACAACGAAGTAAGCTCAGACACTTTCTCCAATTTTGATTTCAACGATTGGCTATCATTACCTTTTGATCCGTCTATGGCGCCTTTTGGCCCTCACGAGGGAGATTTTGGGGTTCGCATGGATGGTGTTGATTTGGACCTTGATTTTCTATGGCAACTACCTCCATGAGTCGTCCATCGTCGGTTGATCTTGCTATAAGTTATTCACCGTGCCAGGCCAGGGATGTCTCCAGCTCTAGATCTATTTCCACACAATTGAAATTTGTCACGTACACCTACAAAAGCTTGGCTGCGTGGGTCCGTCAATCAACATGTGGCCGTACTCCGATTCTGTTCATTAGATAAGAATGATCGCACAAATGTCAAAAAAAATTAACCAAAGCACGCTATGCCAGGTGTAGCAAGGGAGTGGATCTCAAGGAAAGCTGGGGAAAGCTCATCGAGAATGTGTGTGGCACCGATACTAGTGTTGTACCTGGAGAAAGCCCCCCCGTTGTGGCTTTCATCGTAGGGCACGACAGATGTTGGCCCCAGGCAGCCGATGGGTCCGGATCTCCTTGAGTCGAGAATCGAGAATCGAGAATCGAGCATTGAGCATCGAGCATCGAGCATCGAGCATCCATGGGAGATCTGGCTTTAATCTTCAGCTTCAACACTTCCGCTGCAAGCATGTACATCTAAGTATGCCCCATCCCTTTCCCGACGATACCTGGATCTACAGTAGCTATGTGCTCAGCATGCCAACTCGTTGGCTTTCTCGTGGAAGCTTAGTCCCTTCGAGAGCCGTTACCCTTTTGAACCAGCTCAACCCAGAACCAACACCAACAATACAAACAACCCCAGCGAAGCTTCGGATGGAAATTACCCTGAATCGACTGGTTTCTGCCGCGACGCGTCTCGTGAAATTCAGCTGTGTCGGTACCTGTAAACACAGCTGATACCAGCCTCCCCTGTATTGATGGGTTCCACTGCCCCCGTCGAGTGGATTCATCACCTGGACAAAAGCCTGGGATAGGTGATTTCCGGCTATAGGTATCCGTAGGCCCGTCCATCTCGTTGAGAGACAGCTGTTGCTATGCAACAACTCAACAGATGTTTGCCCGCAGCCCCCCCTGCATCTGCATGGGTGTAGTTTCCGCGCATATATATCACAGAGATGATCCCCTCAATTGGCTAGATACGAGGCAAGTGGCCAGCTGTCCTTCGCCAAGTATTTCCAGCATGACCTCACACAGCGGGTCTCTGGTCGATGATGCCTCGATGAGTCGGATCGATGGATACCGTATTGTAACTTTACACGTTCCCTAAAACACCCGATACACGGCCCCTGGATCATCCTCACGTCCACTGGGGCAAACATCCACCACTTCCATCATCATAAAAGCAACCGGATGTCCCTGGCAAGCTGCCACTCATTTTGAAGCTGTAATTTTTCTCTTTTCTCCATGATTTTCTTTTCACTTAATGTCGTTGGACGTAGGATTACTGCAAGGGCGTTGACGGTACCGGCAATCCCGATAGAGCTTATGTGGGTCCGCCAAGATCCGGCTGCAGCAGTTCGATTTCTCCCGGAATGAGCCTCTCAGAGCCTCCGGATCCCTGTGCGATGTTCTATAAGCCTTCGCATGGGAGGATAGGGGGGTGCTCCGATGCATCCTCAAGGCATCAAACTGCATCTACGAAAAGAGCCCTTTATTATAGGCGTCTTAGTTTTTCCGCGGTTCCTTGGCCGGGGGTTCCCGGATAGGTATATATTGTGATCCGGCTTTGGCGGACCCGGGAATCCACAGGGTGGAGGCCGAGAAGGTGGACTGGAATCTTGGAATCCGTATTCATTTATTGTTATTTCTCCCCAAATTTTTTATTTTATTTTTTTCTTCCTTTTGCGGGAAACCTATAAAGGCATCCTCTGGGCCCATGGCAGCGCCAGCGCATGACGGCTGGGAAAAGTGACGAGCCGAGCAAGCATGTAGTCCGAAGAAGGTAAGATTCGGTCTGTCTAAATTACGTGTTCCCAATTAGACCACTCGGTGAAGCTGGTTCCCGAGGAAAGGGCGAGTGGTAATATCCACTTGACCCTCCTTTGCCCCGACTAAGTGGCTCCCGGGGAACAATGGTTGCCCAGTGATGCCGTATGTGGTGGACCTGGAATCCGAGTCGGCCCGGTTTGGGACGACGCCGGGATGGATTCTGGACACCTAGCGTCTGTTTGGGAGTGCCGATACCATTATGATTGGTGATCCGGATGTGGATCCGGTGGATCTGAGACCCACTTCCACTCAATCGGAATATGACGATCCATTGCAGGAAAAAGGGTGGAAAAGAAATTGGGGACGGCTTACTCGGAGCTTTCTGCTCATTCCCACTCCCCCCTTCCCCTTCCCTTTCCCCCCCCTAACTGGAAAAATCCGGATCACTCCTATTGATCACCTCACAGAATTGAAACATTGATGCAGGGGAAAATCAGCTAGGTGTAATTTATTTGCTTTCTGAAAGACGAGTATCCAAGTGGATCCACGAACAGAGGCGTCGACCCGAGCGAACCCGAGTCCAGCCTGCAATACCGGTAAGAAATGAAAGATTGGTGAAATACAAGGTATGCATTCCATGTAAAGGGGATTTGCGAGTGAAATACTCCGGCGTCCGCACAGAGTAGGGCTTTTTTCACGCGCGCACTAGCCTCGACCGGGAGGCGGACGGGCGAAAATTGTGCCGTAGAGTATTTATGTCCTGGGACGACCTTCTTCCGTAGTTTCCCAGCTTTTTCTCCCTGAAAAGTTCCCTATCCATCCCCATAACCAACCCTCCCAAACTCCTCTCCAAAAACCATCACAATGGCCTCCCGTGTCTTCACTCAGCGCCTGGCTTCCACCATGGCCCAGACCTCCAAGGTCGCCCGCCCTGCCGCCCGCTTCCAGCTCAACGCTGCCACCAAGCGCACCTTCACCCAGAAGGCTCCCGCTGCCACCTTCGGTGCCCCCAAGCGCGTCGCCGCTCCCACCGTTCTCCAGGCCAACGCCCGCCAGGCCTTCCAGTCCGCTGCCCGCCGCCAGTACTCCTCCGAGGTCGCCACCGCCATGGTTGAGGTCTCCAAGAACCTGGGTATGGGTTCCGCCGCCATCGGTCTCGGTGGTGCCGGTATCGGTATCGGTCTCGTCTTCGCCGCTCTCCTGATGTCCGTCTCCCGCAACCCTGCTCTCCGTGGCCAGCTCTTCTCCTACGCCATTCTGGGTTTCGCCTTCGTCGAGGCCATGGGTCTCTTCGATCTCATGGTTGCCATGATGTGCAAGTACGTCTAAGCGTTTGATCCAAGGGCTTTGAAGGAACAAATAGAAAAAAGATCTTTTTTTTTTCTTTTGTCCGCCGGGGAGGGTATTTGGTCGTGATGTATTACCATGTACTACTTTTCAGCGTCATCTACAACTTTTCCTTTCTGTACATATAGAGTCAATATGGCCTACCTATCCCAACTTCCAAGAGCCAAACCAAAACTCTGTGTGTTGAGTCCTCCGGCTGTATCACCAAATTCCTAATTGCTCCCCCTGCATCTTTTTTGCCTCTTGAGCATTTCTCTCGTAGATGGGGGCCATCTTGCAGTAGCGATGGCATCCCCCAGCTATTGGATTCTGGACTTGGTCTCAGGCACTCCATGAACTGGAGCTCTGAGCTCCATCATCACCAACAGCTCCTGCTGAATCTGGGGAGTCGCCCTGGCTCCGAGTTTTGATGAGTCCCCCGTCTCTCCGGGTTTGCCACGCGTAGTCTTTGCCCATCGACAACTTTACAGCCACCATCGATTGGCGGTCAATGCTGGGCCAGATGAATCCACTCATCTCAGTGAGTCGATTGAGCTAGCTTGATTGATATTATATCAGCTAACGAAGCGGCCCCTTGAGCTCGATATCCCCGGCATCCCCAAGCGCAGAGCCTGCACTAGCTCCGGGACCTCGGGTAGCGCGTTCCCGCATGGGCCGGCTGACTCAGCTGCAATAGCAAGGAGATCCAAGTCGTTATATGATCTCATATGCCTATATATTTGCAGAGTGCCTTCCTGTGTTGCAGGTAGATGAAGTGATCAATTTTCCAGCTCTGGGATTCTTATCCGATGTGACTGTGGCTGTAATAGCCGGTGTCGGCTACCCAGAGGTTGGCGAAAGAGTTGGATGTCTTGACGCAAACAGTCAAAGGTACCATACCATGTGTCATTACATCAACGATCACTGGTGTCTCTTTCGGTCAAAATTAGTGTTTGCTATGTCTGTCGAGGTCTTTGAGCTGATGAGTCTGCTTGAACGAGGTCCTGGGTCATCCTTTGACCTGTCTAGAGATCAAATGGAGAGCTTGGAGACCGTTTGCTCGTTTGTGCATACATCTCACAATCACGAAGGCCAAATACTCCCGACCTTGGGAATCATTTTAGCTATTGCCCTCTGTCAAATTTTAGGTGTGGTTCGTGTATGCGATACGAGGCGTCCTTGAGCTAATAGATCAGAGGGTTTGCATGGGACAAGTATATATTGTGCGACCAGCACGTTATCTGACATACATTGATTCAAAGACATAGCGCTGAATGTATGCATGGAAAGGTCTCAGAACGAGAGAATCATACTTATTTGAAAGACTCAAATTATTCTTAAACAGCGAATAACATTCAACGTTGCGGGCAAGGCTGCAGCCTTATTTAGTGCCAACTATCCAGGGGCTACGGCTTCCGCAATCCGGAACGTTCAATTGCAGTGCACTACATCAGCCACACATCCACGGCAACTATTGAACTCAATAAACAGTTGAATCCAATATTCAAGATCAGCAGAATGAAGGTCATTAAGGTTAACACATAGGGAACAAGTAAGTATCCAGACACCAGCAAATTCGACTCCGATCATGCCACAAGACTCGCTGGCTCAAAACGCAGTGGGGGAAAATAGGTATCATGACATGGGAATAGGAAAACCCAGATAGAAAAGACAAGAACCAAGTTCCAGATAGAGACAAGAACCGAAGAGACTGGCTTTGCCCCCAAAAAGGGGGAACAGCACGTTAAAAGATTTCCAGATCTTCAAACTCCACAACCAGCCCGTCCGCGGATCCAGCCGCTAACGAACTATCCAGACTCAGCCCATTCATCGCGTCGAACATAGTCTGCCCGCGACCTAAATTCATAGGCCGACTCGCATACATCCCCACATGAACAAACTTATCCTCAACGCCGTAAAAGAACCAATTGACTTCCCGCAGCTTCGTCCACGTCGAACCCACGGCCCCCGGACTCCGCGCAAACGGCGAAACAGAAGGAACTTGATACCAAACCCAGAGTGCATGACCGATACGCTCGAGTTTGATGCGCAGAGACTGAACACGAGATCCTTCGGCCGATTGAACAGGAGACACGCACCAGTCGGCGCCATCGGCTGTCGCGCTCGTGGAGGATGCATTGACGGTGCCGGATGAAAACTCCATGCCGGCTTTGACCCATTTGCACGGTGGCCGGGCGCCTGATCGGCGGCTCGTGGTGCTTGCCGGGGCTCCCGAGAAGGACTGCGGTGCTGCGCCGGCGTAGATGACCAGGCCGCCTTGGTCCCATTCCATTTCCCAGTCGGCGCTGACGGTGACTTCGGCTACGACGAACGGGTGTCGTAGGGAAGTGAACACGATCGGCGCGGTCGAGGTATCGCCATTTGGGGGCTTCCGCCATAGATCAGTGTTCGGCCCCGCAGTTAGAGTGAAGTATTCCATGCATTGCGGTAGACTGAACTCTGGTGGTAGGTTCAAGGCTGTAAAGGAGGAACCGTCTGGAGGCATATTGAATGTGATGCTTGTTTCTTGTTGTTTTGTGAAGGGCGCCTCACAGCTCCTGGGGCTTTCTTGTGCTTTTATAGAGAATTGGCACGGATCGTGCTGACTGTCCAAGGCTGAGTCAATGCCTCCAGGTGGACTGCGCGTTCCTGTAAAGTAATCCCACCGAGTCTGTGCGGATGATTCAGACGGGAAAGTCAGAGACACAAAGAGGGTCCACAGCGTTCGCCTAGAGCATGGAAAGAATGAGGCGAACAAATCGAAAAGGTAATTGGATTCTTTGCGGGGGCAAATGTTGAGATATGAAGTCAACTGCGCGCGCTATGCGGATGAGCAGCCGCATGCGGGCATCGAAGGAACACAACAGATAGGGAAAAATCACAACAAATTGGAGACCCCCCCCGAGACGAAGAAATTAATTTGTGGCTAGTCACTATTTATACATAATATCTTTCCAACCCCCCCTCCCTGGGAGCTCAGGGGAGAGCCCGAAAGGAGTCTAGCAAGACTCAAGCCCGAACCACCTGGGGACACCCGTACTATCGGGCTCCCAAGCGATTGGGAGCACTTGGAGTCCGCCCTGGACTTGAGGATCGCCAAAATCTCAACTGATGGCGCGGGCCAGTTTGCAAGTGGCGGGTCATCATGCATCCGAGGGGGACCCATCACGTCGTGGATCCTAGGGCAACGTGGGAACCGGGAACTGGAGGCAAGGAACCAAAGCTGAAATGGAGCTTTGTCGGACTCAAGCTCCAGCTGTACGATGGACGTGCGAGTGGCGAGCGCAATTATACTTCGGATATCTGTTGACGACTGGGACACGGGAATCAACCCAAGCTGAGTTTGACTCCAGGATCTTCCCTGATCGGGGCGTGGTGTGGCCTGACAGCTCGGGGAGGACTCGATGCTTCTCAGCTGCAGGTGGCGGTGGTGCTAAGCCACAGCCCTGCAATCGGCTGAATCTGGCAATTTGCAGGTGTAGTGGCCGGAGGTGCCGTGTCTCTACTGATAAAAAGCGTTCATCCTGCCTCGACTACTCGTAGAGAATTTTGGATGTTCTCGAGGTGAGATAAATTGCGTGGCTAATTATAGTGTCTCCACCATCTCTACGATCGTGGATGCGTTGGCACAGGCGCCACTTAACTCGATCTTTGACCCCAGCTGACGATTCCATCGGTCACTGTAGAATAAAATGTATCCTTTCCCAGATCACTCATCCTCAGAAATATCACGCGGGGCCTAAAAATAATCGCCTTCTCTCTCACATACACACACACACACACACACACACACACACACACACACACACACACACACACACACACACAAAAAAAAAAGGGGCCAAAGCCACGAACTGCACGCCAAGCTCTCGGGCGCCTCGCATTGCTCTAAACGAGGCTCACACCCAATAGTAACCGTTAGAAAGTGGCCTATACTGGCTAGCCTTCTTCCAAGGGTCTAAGAGGCTCTGGGCATGATGCCCGGGGAAATGAGAGTTAAAACCAGCCCTGATGACTCGCCACGCCTGGAATATTTCTCTTTTGCGCAACCTCCTGCTTCTACTACACCCTGTGCAGTCACAATAACCATTCTTTAAAATTGAAATCTGAGACACTTTCGAGAATACTGTCTTCCTGCACTGGTCGACCCACTTCAACATGCCGCCGCACGGGCTGTTCGCTCGCTACAGCTACTCCTACAGTGGCGCGGACGCGTGGAACAGGGAGTACCGACTCTCATTAGACAGGCTTGATCAGCCAAAGCCCCTCTTTTATGCCCAGTTTGCGTTCAGCGTTCTGACACTGGCTGCCCTAATCTGCGGAACTATCTGGGCATGTACGATCCGCAACCATGGCGGTGCGATGAAGGGCATGCTCACTTCTCTGATTACCTGGCTCATGTATGTAAACCGCTCATGACATAGCGACAAGCGCTAATGAAATATTTTCAGTGCGATGGTTTTGATTGTCATTGAAGAGTCTTTCTTCCTGGCTGGCGTCACAGTCACCCAGTACTATCTGATCGACTTGTTCCTCTATGACTTCTTCCTCTCGTTCAACGAATGCATGCTCATCTTCGTCTTCTACAACGTCATACACAAGCTACTCGACCATCTGACCGACTCAGGAAGACCATACGCTGCCGTTGTCATCATCCACGGGATCGCTCTGGCCTTCGCGGTGGCGCTGGCTATTGCCTCGTGGGCCTTGTATGTCGGATACAGGGTGGCGTACGTGCAAGGCTCAAGCTTGTATAATCTTGGAACAATCTACAATAAGGTGGCAAGTGCGCAAGCGATCTTTTTCTGGATACTTTCACTGGAAATCCTCGCCTGGTCCATTTTTGCGACGATCAAGGCTGGAACCCATCGCTTTGTCTCGAGAGTGAGTTCACCACATCAAAGTTGCAAACGTGACCAGTTTCGTCGTATTAACAGCATACAGATGCCCGCTGTCGCCCTCATAATTGGCAGCGTCTTCTGGTTCGCCCTAAACATGATGTGGGCGGTCCTCGCCATGCATTACTGGCTTCCGGCTCGCTGGTATACTCCGCTGTATCTGCCAACCCTCGAGACTGTCTTCCAGTTCGTCTGCTGTGTCGGTATTTACGTGGGCCTTCTCACCTGCTGCATGAAGTGGAGCAAAGTCGGCGGAGAAAATGACAAGCCCGTGCCTTCGCAATATGCTGTGCCTGCAAGCTATCCGATGTACCCGGCACATACGACTTATCCCCATTTCCCACAGTCCTCTCAGCAGTATCCTCCGCATATGCAGCAGACCCAGGGTCAGCAGTTTTATCAACAGCCTGCGCACCAACCCCAGCAACAGATGCCATAGCGAGGAGGTAGTGCAGGAGTGGACGGAGATGGGGTAGAGTTACGACTTCCATTGCCAATGAAGCTATTTGCGAAGTAGCTTTGCGATTCACCTTTCATGTGCTCTGTGTTGAAATTCTATCACGCGACTGTATATTCTTTTCAAGTAATATCCCAGATTTGAAGTGGACGATGTTGTACTAATGAATTGATACCCGGTTGCGATATCCCGATTTTGCATTCTTTCTTTGTGCAAGAGCGTAAAAGAGTCAAAATACATAGACCTCACAAGCTAGAAGCCTTTGACCACCGAAAGAAAATCATGATCTAGTCATTTCCAAGTCATTCCATCTACACTCCGCAAAATGTCTTGGCAAAGCAGGCGGTGGCGGGCGAAGCGATAACATCACCCGAACATCTAACCCCAGAACAACATCTCTCAAAACCATGGTGTGCGCCAAGTGCCAGAAAAAGCTCAAGTCCACTGAGCTCGCCACGCCGGGCGTCAAGCGCAAGAATGATATGTACTACGGCTCTCCGTCTACCACGCTAGGCGGTTCCTCGGCGGCTGGTGCGGCGAAGGGCAAATCCACTCTGGGTAACACGGGTATTGGCAAGGTATGTCTCTTTGCTTGTTTATGTTGTCTGCTGTCTTTTGATTCGGGGGACATGGCTAACTTAGAAATGTAGAACAAACTTCTCAGCGCGAAGGCGAAGAATCCTTATGCGGCTTATGCTTCGTCTTGTGAGACGTGTAAGACGAAGACGGAGGCTGGGAAGAAGTACTGCCAGCGATGTGCTTATCAGAAGAATGGTATGTTCCTTCTCAAAGATTCGTCATCTTCGTGAGATCTTTGCTAATGGTTTACTTAGCCTGCCCGATGTGCGGCAAGAGTATGTCTGGCAAATCAGCCAAGGACCAGCCTGTTGTACAAGGCCAGAAGTTCAATTTGAAGTGAAATTGACCTTTCTCGCCCAGGTCGAGGGGATAGATGTGATAGTATTTTCTGTTGGTGCTATATTACGGCATGGCGTTTGGAGTCCCGGGCAGGGCTATGGAATTTGAGCCCAATCTCAGTGGATAAATTTGATTGACAGTACAGTAAAAATCTAGTTATACATGGCATGCGCGGTAAAAGTATATGCAGTGCGTCGATGACGCTTCATACCAGGCAACAAATGGCCAGTTCCTGGTTCCTGGTTCCTGGCTTTTGAGCTCGCTGCTCCTTGTTCATACACCAACTCGATCCTAACTCCGGTATACACACTTCATCAATCCAATCGCTTACCGATCGGCAAGCATGTTCTTGACGTAGCTGTAGTATTGCGGGAGTACGTGCTTCGCGATCTCGTCTTTGGACAACCACTTGAAGTCCTTGAGGTTTTGGACGTTGGAGGACAAATCGGCTTGACCGGTCATGATGCGGGCCTTCATGAAGAAGGTCTTCTCGCCGTGAGTCTCGGCGCCGGTCGCCTGGTCGATGTGGGGCTTGCGGTTTTTGTAGACGTGGTGTCCGGCGGGGTGGTAGCCGACCATCCAGGTGTTCATGTTGACTCCAGCGGATTCGGCGAGGGTACGCTCAGCGGCCTATGCAGAGAAATCAGTTAGAAAGACTGTCCCTAGATCAGAGTATGGATTGGGCGCATGCTCACCTCACGGAGGGTCTCCTCGCCCGCTACGGGAGAGCTGGGGAACTTCCAATATCCCTCCTTGGACTGAACAAGAAGGTAGAGAGTTTGGGGGAGCAGCCGGTTCAGACTCTTGAGGTCGCCCTTCTTGTCGGCCTCCGTCACTCGCGGAAATGGTCGCGGGATCTCTTCCTTCTTGCTGGTATCTTGGGAGGTGGCGTTGGCTGTGGACTCAGCATCTTCAACAAGCTTCTCCACCTGGTACTCCGGGTCGGACTCCTTAGATCCCATGAGAAGTTCATCATTCCAAGCGTCGCTGGCGTACGCGTTGTAGTTGCCGATATCGCGTGCCGGGGTCCGGCGTTCGGCGATCTTCTTTTTCCAGTCGACGTCGGCGGGAGTCCCACGCTTGAAATAAAAGTATTTGGTGAAAGGCAGCGCCAGACGCTCGTTCAGACGCTTTTGGTAGAAATGGTAGGCTTTTTCGAATGGCTCGAGGTCGCGGGTGATCTGGGGCGGACGCGAAAGGACAACACCGGCGTTGATGGTGTAGACGGGCTTCACGACGGGGAAAGTGGTATCGGGGGCAGCCGTCGTTGACTGCGTCGCAGCCGCAGCAGAAGCATAGTTGCGGCGGCCGATGGTTTCTTGACAGCTTCTGCACACATTGGAGTCGAGCCTTGACGGGCCTGGATCAGGGGAGTTAGTGGGAATTTCAATCCGTCATCAATAGTACGTACGTAACAAGGAGGCTACGCGCCGGGCGCCATTGGAACCTGACGACATCGTTATAGAGACAGTTGATGCTGTTTCGACGCCCTTACCAACAACGAGAAAAGTTCCCAGCAAAGTCACGTTGGCACTACACCTAAAGGGGGCTAGCGCGGAGCGGACCACATAAAAGCGCGATCTCCGCTTCAAAGATTTTCTCTTCTTCAGGCACCCATTTCCTTATCGTCAGCTGCGTCTAGTAATTCCCACGACCAGTCGATCATTTAGTGGTGTCTAGAGCGATCTCGCGGCTGATTCGCTAGCGGTACCTTCGTATTGACCAAGGTGTACTGTTAGATAGATGCGGCGAACATTCCGGCACTTCATTGATGCTATCTCTAGGTATCTGAATAGTCACTCAAATTCATCTCGTCCTTTCATGCTTCCTCCAAAATCATGTTTCTGGTTTCTTCGACCTCAGTGATTTCCACAATCTTCTCGTACATGCCGAAGTCGCCCAGCTTGTTTCCGTAGACGCCCTAAAGAGTATCGGTCAGGGAAGGAATTAACACACCATTGCGAGTTACCTTAGCGATTGTCCCTTTGGTTTCGGTGGAGGAATGTAGTGAAGCATCCAGAGGAAAAGAGGATTCTTTGATGCCGTCGTCGCTTTCGCCTGCGCAATCCAGGAGGTCGATCGGGTTGCTTTGAGCTTAACCGGTAAGAGCATTACCGAGGCTGCTGAACAACTCCCGCGCGCCATATGACTGAATCTGAGGATTCTGGAGCTGTATGTACTGCAAAGAGCCTGTCGCGCCTCGAGGCATGAACACCTCCATGCGAAATCGAAACTGAACGGGAGCCTGAGAAACAAGAAGGCCGTGAGCATGCTGTCATAGCCCACCTCATGAAGACTTTCGTGCCTCACGTACTTTCGGGACATTTTCTCCAGGACAGTACAAATTGAATATAGCTACCAGCAAAATTGAAGAAATCTCTGCAACATACTGATGGTTGGAACAGCCAAATTTGCCATCCTTGCAGGCCTCTGGTAGCGAAGAACACGCATTAGTACAGCACGAGTAGTGGGAAGATCCAGTGGAAGAGAAGCTAGACCTCTTTTACCGTGTCAGGCAACTTGCCGATGAAGTGGTAGTAGAAGAATCCTAAGTCGGCAAGCAGTTTTATCTAGTAATTTGTAAGAGCCAAGGGACGATAGTAGAATGTAGCACATAGTTTGGCATATTGAGAAGGATCCTTGGAGTAACACCAAGCGTATAGAACCTCCATGTAGAGCGACTGACTGACTTGACAACTCGGAAGGCGCCTTGGACGGTCATTCTCTCGATATATGCCTCGATAGCTCCAGGTACTTGTAGTTCAACAAAAAACCGTAGCCGAAGCCTGCCCTCGCTAGTTTCCCGATAGATGTTGCCATGCATACGCCGCTCCCAAGCTTCCACAGAGTGGGAGCGTCAACGAACACACTCCATGTTGACCATTTTTGACAGTCTCTTCTGCTGAAGCTCGAGCATTAGAGCCAGGATATGTGCAGACTCAGCTCCGCCTGGGCAACTCAAAGGACATATGGGCAGAAGGCCGATTGCTCGTGAATCGCATCAATTTCAATTAGGGAGATAATAAGGATTAAAAGAAGGGAATGCTGTCTATGTCTTTTATCCAATTTGAATACCTTCTTTTTCAGAACAGTGTGATGATTTGGCGATATACAACGGTGCTATGTCTTAAGTTGAGACCGTAGGTCTGGACAGACCGTAATCTTCCTTACCCAATTGTAACATCTGTTTAAAATTCCGGAAATTCTGATGATTATTGACAAGGCATTAATTACCGTGCAACAGAGCATCAACGACGTAAACATCTGGACGTTCACGGGGAAAGTAATCCCGTGACCAACCCCGGACTTGGGCGAGCCGAGGGAAAACGACAGCCGATCGCAGAGTACCCGACGCCAGCTCACCTCTCTTCCTTCGCCATCGATCTAATCTTTTCTTATTCATGCCCAGGAAATAACTTGATCCAAGTATTGCGCCATTCCATGCTTCTGGAAAGCATCGCCTGACGCAATGTCCATACATACCAAGCTCTCCTCCCCGTCCTCCACCAGCCCCATGAGGCTCTGCTCCAAGACGTACAAGAAAGCTTCCCAACTCTACCTCACACGACGCCTACCGGAATCGCTTGAATCCCTCCAGCCGATCATCAATGTCCCGTCATCACAAGAAGAACAGTACACAAACGGTGACTCGGCCGCGGTCGCGCCTGTCGCGCCGATCGCCACCGCCCCCGGCACGTGGAGAATCAAGGTGTGGAATCTCTACATTACCCTTCTCAGCGCAATAGTAGACCTCGGGGCCGAGGAAGGGCAGAATCAATTCGGCCAGAAGGAGTGGAAGACAATCGCGACACAAGTTCGCGAAGGCAGCATTTGGCAGACCGTTGTGCAGGTCGGATACCAAGGCCGGGAAGGCTCCGTGGACGCCGAGGTTGTCTACAATTTGTTAGTGATCGCTTTCTTCCTCTGAATTCGTGAACTACAATTAATGCATCATAAACAGAGCAACATTACTACTGAATCACTCCTCCTCTCAAGCTCTCAACCAGCAACGACTTGAAACCTACCTATCATCATACGGACAACCCAACCTCGACCTTACAGATCGTCTCCAAGATGCGTCTAGTGGCTCTCCACCTCAGCGGATCTCCGCCACGAGCGGAACAGACACCCCCAAGGATTTAGCCGCCCGCGTGCGGATTATCGAGCTGTTTGTCTTGCACGTTCTTCCCCGCAATGAAGAATGGGAATACGCGCATGAGTTTGTCAACCTGAGCGAAGTCCTCGACGAAGAGCGTAAGGATTTGTTCATACAAACCCTAGAAGGTCTAAAGGAAGAGAAAGAAAGAGGAGAGATGCGTGCCGCGGAGTTGCAGCGCCAGAAAGACATGGAGCTTGAGCGGCAACGAAATGATGAGCGCCGAAGGGCCGAGGAGGCAGCCGCAGTCACACCTCCAAGGGCCAATGGGCATAAGCGCAATACCAGCGAGGTGGACTATGGGATCGAAAAAGGAAGCCCGCGCAGCGCTTCCAAAAGCAAGGGCTCAGGCTCCAAGTCCTCCGATAAGTCGGCCACCAGCAAGTCTACAACACGGACGGCTCTTCCGTCTAGCTCCAAGAGCTCCAAGAAGCAGGTCAAGTCCCAGCCTCAGGCGAAGTCAAAAGCCGTGGCCAATTCGCTTCGTAACCTGTTCAAGCATATCGTCCAGAGCGTGTCGGGCAACCCACTATCAATAGTACGCACCCTGCTTTTCGTGCTTGGAATACTGATGGCGATAAGCCGACAGGACGTGCGCGAACGAGTCCGCAGGATCACGGGCTCCGCGTGGGACAAGGTGAAGGGTACTGTCGGCATGGGTGTGAAGGTCAGCTATATCTGAGATATCAGCTCACCATGAGTCTTTGCCTTCAACATTGCATTACTTGTTGTGTATATCTTTCTTATCATTTGGATCAACCTCCTTGTTTTCCGGGGACTTGAGGTCGCATATACATTTTCTACAATTGTGATTGATTCTTTCGAGGTATTCTACTATGAACTGAACCCATCATCATTTCTGGTTGACTTGGTCCTGCTACACAAGCCGAATTAGTGGGGGCTTTTTTTTCTTGGTAGCTTTTGCCCTTCGTCGATCTCCGCGTTCACAGATGAGATTCATATCTTGCCCAAGCCCGGGTGCGCAGACTTGGACTTTCTTGAATGCCCTGACTCCGGAATCATCCTGCCTTTTAGCGTACTGCTTGATAGTGCAGATCTAGTTACCCGTTGAGAGATCCTGACGATCCAAGCATTGATCCCTTATCACAGGTGAGAGTTTAGGGGGGGGAAATAGCAAGGCTTACTGAGCTGACATGTGCATGGGTCCTGACTTGGGTCATAGAATCGCTTGGAAATCCAGAACCTCGTACCTCGTGTAGTCCCGGGGGACCCTTTGGCCACAGGAATGGTGCCACATCCATCACTTCGTGACGGCTGCTTTCCGCCCTATTCCCGACATTTAGTCCCACTCAAAGTCCCACTCATCCACTCGTGTCCAATCAAGTCTTGAGATCCCCCCTGTCAACTCCGCTGACAAAGATCATCGGAGTCTCAAAACTCCGCTCAGCCGACACAAATTTTCAATGCTTATGAATTCTTTTATAAGAGCAAAAATAGTGGAGTTTGTAATCCCACCAGGTGGCTCGCAGTCAGATAATTGGTGTTGACACCCGTGGACCCATCGGTCGACCAAAAATAAAAAGACGCTATAACTACCCCCTCTGTAGATATGAAAACCGCACACCGGCCTCTTCTGTGGACTTTGATTCTCTTCATTCCTCTAATCTACTACCTCTACGCATCTATCACAATGGGCAGCCACGCAGTTGAGTTCAAGAACCCGGCGACTACCACTCTTATGGAGTTGGTCAAGTCCCGCCGCACTTACTACAACCTCAAGGCCGAGAGCCCCATCTCCGACGATGCCATTGACAGCATTGTCCGGGACTCGGTCCTTCACGTCCCCAGCTCTTTCAACACTCAGACTTCTCGTGTCGTCCTCTTGTTGAAGGAGGAGCACAAGAAGGTTTGGGACATTACCCTCAAGGTCATGGAGGGCCTCGTTGCTGCCGGCCACGTCCCCAAGGAGATGTTCGAGAACAGCACCAAGCCCAAGCTCGAGAGCTTCAAGGCCGCGTACGGAACTGTAAGTCACTTTGGCTGTGCTCTTCCAATGACTGTGAATCGCAACTAAATCCTGTCCAGGTCCTCTTCTTCGTTGACTACGAGTCCCTGGGTCCTATCAAGGAGAAGTTCGCCATCTATGCCGACAAGTTCGACCCCTTCGCGCTTGAGTCCAACGCCATGTCTCAGTACCTCGGTATGTTTTAGACCATGTTCCACAAAAGTTTCCTTTCTTGTAATGGTCCTAACAATTCACAGTCTGGATGGCTCTTGAGTCCGAGGGCTTCGGTGCTAACCTCCAGCACTACACCCCTCTGATCGATGAGGATGTTCGCAAGACCTGGGACCTTCCGGCGTCCTGGAAGCTGGACGCCCAGCTGGTCTTCGGTGTCCCCGCCTCCGAGGCCGGTGAGAAGACCTTCGCCCCCATCGAGGACCGCTACAAGGTCTTCGGAAAATAGATACGACCTGCTATTTTTTTTTTTTAGCCCAAGACTATGCATAGACTATGACTTCAATGGAATCAAGACATTATCAAGAACATTTTCCGGGTCGTATGGAGTTTATGAATCATTTGCATTAGAATATGACTTTATGAAGACGGTCTCTCTTTACATTCATGCTCAAGGAATGTTTGGTACATAGTTTTTCATCACATAGAAAGTCGTACAATAACGACCCAAGCATTATTAAGAATTGGAACTACTCTAGTTTTGTCGTAGGGTTTGGTCCGTGCATCTCAAGGAATGCGGGTAGATCCGGTTCGTTATGCAAGATTTCCCCTATTTTATTCACGCTTAATTTTCTGACAGGACATGAACTTGTGCAGTAAAGTACAGCAACCTTACAATTAGGCTCAGGAGCTTAACAAGCGCGTCATTTGATAGAATAAAGCTCCGCATAACCGCGTCAACCGGCATTTCCATAGTACACGATCCCCAATCACCACACGACAAGTGAATTGAGTTATAATATGGATGATCGGGGTCCGACAGATCAAAGGTAACACTAGAGTAAGGCTGAGCACCGCCATGATTGGCAAATTCTTTCGCTGGAATCGCTGGAGCGGTTGAAGCTTAAGCTTCTGTCGTTGTTGATTTCGATGTACAGTGCTTTGAAGTCAGCTGGGGTATTAATGGTTCCGATATCGCCAGTCTGCACAAAGTAATCTGTGATGAGTCAGTAAAGAGCGGGTCTTATATACTTGCTAGAGAGCTGACCAGTCACAACCGCATAATCTTGATCCGGAGTAACTTTGACATGGTGTGATCCGACTATCGGTTGGTCCTCATCCGAGTCTTCAAGTCATTTGACTTGGTTGAGATCACTGATGTCGAGAGCAACAATGCGACTTGCGGTTGTCAGAGTGAGTCGCAAGAAGCGACCGTCTTGGTTAATATCCTTGCTGTAGTGGGAGAGAAGCGGATAGTATGTATCATACACTCGGTTGAAGTAGTTGGTTGCTCGCATAGTCTTCGATGACTTCAAGTTCTGCACTTTCGACTTCACCGCTGGCGACACAGCTGTTTTGCCTGATGAAAGCGGTAGCAATATGCATTTGTGACAATGACTGACGCATTTTTCAAGGTCACTATATTGAAAAGATCTCGGAGACAGAGAAGTTCAACTGGATAGAGCTACACAAGAGCGACCGCGTGGCTGATATATATTTTGGCCCAGTGGCTTCGAATTACCCATCGGACATAGTTGCTGAAGTATCGAAGCTGGGAATTGAAGTGCTCACATGTGAAGAAGAAAAAGCAGCCACTCGTTCAAGGATAAGGTCTCCGTGCTTATCGCACATGGGATGATGTGCCGGGTCGTGATGGTTTTCTTTAACGACTACTTTCCCCATAAAATGCTTGTCTTCTCTTGCGACCTTCATCAATATAGCCATATTCTATGATAGTCCACAGAAGACGATTCTTCCTAGCCAGTCTATCTCGACTTCACCATTATGTCCGCTGCCGATAGTAGCCCAATACTTTCATCCCCCATGCCAGTGTCGAGGTGAATCCTTCCACTACATGCTCGGTAATGCGCTAAAGCGCGTAGTCTTTGAGCCTTTTCGTGTGTCAAGGGGAAAAGCCGGGTCAATATCAGAATAACCGTTCATCGTTATCCCTAAAGCACGGCAGAAATTAGTGAAGACTCCTTCTTTTGAAGGTTATGACTTACTTTCGTCAGAAGTAATGACGTTTGCGTATTCCTTTAGTAGGGCGCGAGACGTGGACTCGGAGCACTAGTTGTACCCGCCGCTTATTATCAGAAAGGAGGTCAGCAAGTAGACCCACCGTCAACTGGCTACAAGCACCAGAACTTACCGACCCATAGTGATCGCGTAGTGGGTGAAGATGGAGATGGTTTGATGGTTGTTGCAAAAAGGTCCAAGTAAGTGCAACAAGAATGGCTATACAGATGAAGAAAGATTCGTAAAGCTCGGAGGACATTTCGACAGAATAAAGCTCACGTAGACCAAGTCGTAGAGGCCGTTTCAATGAAACACTGGGCCCCTTTATATGGACGACGTAATATCCACTGACCGAACTTAAAGCACGAAAGATAGGACAAGGGACCCCCTGGTCAAAGTCTGCGATTTTTTGTGAGCTCATGCGAGGAAAGACGACAGATCACGCCTGGAAATTTTTTTAAAACCCTAAAGGTTACAATGAGAGAGTGGTATACGGCTGGCCAAGCATATGATGCATAGCCCTGTCTGTTTTCGTCCACGAATGGGTATCTGAGCAAATGATCCTTTTGATTATAGTTATCATTAGATAACACATACCAGCCGGACCAAGGAGATGCTGTAGATAGACCTCAAAGGCGACCAAAACTTAACCTTTCAGGTGTAGTTTACGGGCCAACAATTACAGTACCATCTAGAGAAGACATTTGAAAGGAGCCAAACGGTGCCATATATCACTCTTGGCATTATTTCATCAAGGACGAGGTGAAAGTGGACTTTGAGAGCGAAGACTTTAGGCTGCGGTCTATAATTCCCGTGGATAAACCGCAAAATAGTCATTGCACGGTCCTCAAAGTTATATCAGGAGCATGGAACACAATCTACCACCACAGTAAAGGATCCGTGCATCCACTTACATGATCCCAATACCTCCGAACAATTAAGATGACCCAAATCAAGCGAAGAAGGATTCCCAGGACAATGGACTGGGAATCCAAGGACCAGGCTCCTGGAATAGACCGGTGAATGACGCAGATCCAGGCCCCTGCAGTTCAGCAGGACATGTTTTCATGCAATTCAGTAGACCCGGGCGATGATCCATTGCCGAGAAAGTCGAACCTAGAGGACTACGAGTATCCCAAAGGACCCGAAACACACTTATGCAAGACCATGCATTTCCCGCGATCCGCGAGCAATGAGCATCTCTCATGGTGCAGCAAAGCCCCGAGCCGGTGCGGACGTGCATATCAAGCCCGAACTACTGCCGAACCCCGGTCCTCGGGTCCGTCGGCCCGCACCCATCTTACCACACAATCGGGTCGAAGGCCTGACTTGCCAATGAAAGATGACGAAAGCCCTTTCCGGTTGCTTTAATGTTGGCCTTCTAGGTATGCTTTCTGCGCTTCTGCTAATATGATCCTTGTCAGGAGGACGCCGGTGCCTTGGTTAACTCTTTGCCAATTTAGGTTGTTGGGCTGTCGATCATGCGGCTCTGTGCGCGGTTTCCTTCCCTCGGGACTATTGTCTTGGTGGAGATTTGGCCAAAGCAGTAGGAAAGAGGAAGGGATTCATCGGGACCGGATGAAGATATCCGCTGTAATGACACTATGAGGAATATTCTTGCTGGGAATTCAACAGAACTATGTGGGTCAGGGCATGCTCGGTCAGGGCCTTCGACAGCGAGTCTACGCGGAAACCTGTCTGCACCTTCAAGGAGACAAATTGAATAGAGATCGTCAGGTGAAAGTTTGCGTATCGAAATTAGAAGCGCTGTCGCTATAAACCATGACCATGAAGGCTGTGAAAAATCAAACTCCAGGAATGCAAACATGCAGATTGTGTAGACACCCAACACCAGGCCCGGCCAAGCCATTGTCAAGTCAAACCCCCGAAAACTCCATGACTTTACCAGAAATGCTTTGATAAAACCCGCTCCTCCCTTGAGTATGATGAAAACCATCTTTAAGCCTTGTTTGTAATCGCCTTTCTTTTGAGAATACCCAGCTCCTCCAATTTCGACCACGCCCTGCCCATGTCGGGACTGTCCTCGCCTAGGGATGGCCGAAGCTCCAACCCATCCAAGGTGCTGAGTGAGCCGCTTGTGCCAGCGTATAGCAAAAGCTCCAGCACGCTTCTGCGTAACCGAGTTGCTTTATCCAAATGGATGAGGTACTTCGCATCTGCGCTGGGGTCGGCAAGAGGGAGAGTGAATGGGTCGTTGATCTTGATATCTCGCGCGTCCTTTGACCCGTCCTCCCAAGTGACTGCATGAGTCATTCGGTCATTCTGATCAAGATCGGCAAGAGCATCCGAAAGGTCTCGTTGATATTCCTGTTCGTGGATCACTACCTTATCCTGGTTCTTCAACTTCTTGCGATCCGCGTTGCTACCATTGCCAGTGAGAGCTGGGGGGTAGAAGCCAACGGTCAATGGATTACCGCGGATATCAAGCTTTCGTAAAGAGCAAGGTTTTCCGCGGCCATCCCGACCCAGTCGGCTGAGAATTTGACAGATTCGTCTCATTCTGGCCAGTCGATTTCCAACGAGCGATAATCTGGAGAGGCACTTCATTCCCACAAGTGGCTCCAGCTCAATGAGTGAGTTAAAGTTCATGTTCAACACCTTGATGTTGGGGAAGTTTGACGCAAAATCATCGGGAAGAGCAGGCAGGGTGCAGGCAGCCAGATCAAATAATTGGAGTTGAAGCAGAGGTACCGACGGTGAAAGACATCCAGATGAAAGCTTGTTTGAAGAAAGGAACAGTTTCCGCACATCCTTCACACAACCAAGATCGAGATCCAGAGCGAAGCTCGACTCGTTCTCCGAAGGCGAAGACTGCTCTCGCACAGAAAGTACTTCAAGATTGTGGCAGTGCTCCAGGCTAGCGATAGCCGACAAGCAGTTCTGGTCAACGTATAGCAGGCTCACAGAAGACATGTTCTTCACATCAAACCGATCCAGTCGGTTTCCAGAGAGCCGAAGGGCACGTAGGCTAATAAGCGATGATGAAGGTTCAAAGCGTGTGATTTTGTTGGCGCTGAGATCAAGGGTAGAGAGAGAGGGAAGCCACTCAATGTTCTGAACCGAAGTCAGACAGTTATGACTTAGGTCAAGATCACGAACTCGAGTCCTAGAAAATCAGTACTGCACACAGTAACTACGTGACAGGGCAACTTACAGTTCAGCTCCTTCGAAATCCACGCTAGTAAGGGAATTGTTGCTCAGCTTCAAGCTCAACAGCCCATTCAGATCCATGATGCCGTCGATGTTGCGGATGTGGTTATCGTTTGCCTTCAATTCTCGAAGGTGGATCAAACTGGAGAATCCATCCAGTGTTTCAATGTCGTTGCCAGAAATGTCCAGATATTGCAAATTGGTCAAGTGGCTCCAAGGCGTGAGGTTTGAGAGACAGTTTCGAGGGATCTTCAAAGTTCGCAAGGTTGAAGGAACACCACTCAGCTGACCAATGTCATTATCTGAAACATCGAGATCCTCAAGTCGAGGACAGAAGTCGCTAAGCTTGTGGAGGGTAATCAGTCCCTTTTGACGAAGCACCAAGCGGCGGACATGGTCCCAGTAAGGCTCGTAAGGCTCTACATCAGTAATGTGCTTGATGAGATCCTCTGTCGCGAGAGCAAAAGTTCCATGAACCTGTCTCAGCGACTTGGGGTTTGTCCGTTGGGCCACGTAGCTCATTTCAAGGTTCAGTGGGTGGTCTGGCTGGTTCACAGAGAAGTCGGCGAGAGGACTCAGATGGAAACTGTAGTTCGTCTGCTCCGGACTTTGAATGGGGACCAAGGAGGTCTCAGCGCCATTTACACCTGGGGTTTGCTGGGCGGCTATTAGATCACCCACACGAACAAGACCGAGATCTTCGGCGCCTTCCTCGTTTCTTTCTTCGATTCGAGAGATAGGACGTCGGATAAATGGCTGGCCAGCTAGAGAGGTTTCACGGTCAATCGGCCGTGCGGTCGACCGAGTTGGAGCATGCGGCTGATCCGTACGAGCTGGACTATCTTCCGATGAAGTAGCAGCGTCAGTCACCTCTCCTTGTTCCGGAATCGATTCTGAGGCATCGGAGCCATTTCTATATGCGCTGTGCGACTCAAGAGGTGTCGAAGAGGTGATTGTTGCAACACGAGCCTGTTTGGTGCGAGGCTGCGAGCCGGGTGCAGGAGCCACTTGGCTGACTTGTCCTTGAATTTCAGTCGTATTCCAAGATGTGGCTCTGGTCCCAGACTGAGGCACACTTGATGTGAATCTTGTCGCTCTAGACTGCAGAGAGTTTGCACCCATCGAGGGCTCACCGTTCCTTGTGTGTGGTCGCAGGAGAGTCATCCTAGGGGTTGCACCTGCACCGGGAATAGGTGCACTGTGGTCCACGGGCACACTCTTCTCAGGAGATTCGAGTCCATGGACTCTCAGCATCTCTTGCAGCTCATCCACGCTCAGGTCCGGAATATCCTGGAATGGATCATGCTCAGTTTCACGAAGAGGAGTGGGCACTGGCTCTTCAGTACCGTCCTTGATCCACTGATTCTTTGATCGATCATACGTGAAACCGTTCACTTGCTGGGGAATCAAATGGGAGACAAGGTCAGAAGACAGCATGCCTTTCGCCTGCGAGTTTTGTGACGAGCCAGTTGGAACAGAGCGAACGCTGAACCCAGACATCTGAGTGTTGATTGTCATCAGGTCTTGAGCAATATTCTCAGCCGTATCATCGATCGAAGCACTAGTCTTGCGCTTTCTTTGTTCGGGGGCAAGTCCACCTAGTCGGCCATCATCCTTGTAGGAAGAGTAGCCGTTAAGTGACATAACCGAGTCACTACCGTCTTCTCTTTCTTGATACTTCTTCAGATGGCTGATGATGAGTGGATTCAACTCCTTGGGCTCCCGCTGCTTGCGTAGGTCTGTCCCATCCCGACTTGGAGGACGAGAAAAGGCTTCCCGAGTAGATTCGTCCTCGTAGCTGAAATCGCCCTCTTCGCTGTCCAGGTCACTCTCCTGCACACTGGTCAGGCCAACAGTTGATCGGCCTTTGGACCGGATCAAATCCATGATCTTGGTAGCCTCATTCAGATAATCCTGAGTGGTGATTGACCCTTTTCGCGATGTGTCACTAGTGCCAGTAACTTTGAGAATTGGGATTTCTCCTTCGATAGAGAATGAATCTGAATAGTCTAGTTCATCGAAATTGGACTCAGAAAAGTCCCTGACTGGGGCAATTGAGGGTTCATGAGTCGACCTGATTTGACTAGGAGTAGGTGTCCTGGGTCGTTGCATAGAGTGAGATAAGCCAGGAGGGGCGAGATAGTCTCCATTTTCAAGGTGCACGCCGTGCTGGAGCAAGCTCCTTTGCAAAAGAGACAAGCTGTCACCAAATTTTGGTGGAGAGTCCCCATTCTGGTAGGAATGTTCTGTTTCTGTGTTGTCTCGCAATATTGTTCGGCGGCGTTTAGGAGTTGGGTCGGCTGCCTTTTTGGGAACTCGTTTCACTTCGGGGGATGTCCGATTTTCCTTCTTGTTGAGACGTGACACTGAAGTATCGCGGAGATGGTCAAAGTAGCTCTGGCGAGTCCATGCTGATGGCTTTCGAGTAAAACTGGAACTTGAAGTCCTGGTGTAGTGGAGAGAGCCCTGTTGAGACGCTCCGCGGAGATATTGCTGTCTACCAGATGGAACCCTCCGTGAGGAGGGTCGAGAGCTGAATCCTTGGGCTTCATCGTAGACCAACTTATTCTCATATGGACTGGCATCAGAAAAGTCGAATTGATCGAGTTCTCCATCCCCAAACCGGCTCAGTCGAGGTCGTGGGATGTTCCGAGAGGCAAGTCGCTCGTTGAGCTTTGACGAAATTTCTCTCATTGGCTCGTGTCTGGGATTCAAAAAGCTGCGGCTCTCGCCTTTTTGCCGGGCTTCTTCTGATGGCGAAGGCGGCCCTTCGCCGTCTGAGGCGTCACTGAACTCTTCAAACTGACTCATCCGCCGCAAGAGACGGTTGTTCGTGAAGGTGTCGTGTTCGCCAAACAGCTTAAGCGGGCTGCCTGATGATGGCATCTTGGATTCATTTGACGCATCCCCCGCTGTTGAAGGGCGAACATGAGAGGAGGAAGGTCGCGGCAAAGAGGGAGATCCTTTCGACTGCGAAGGGTTGAAGAGAGGAGAGCTGCGGATTTTTGTATTGGCAAGGTTCGCAGGGGACATTCGATGGGAGGGAAAGGGCGAAGGAGTGAATCGATGACGGAAAGAGTGGTTGCCACGGCGGCTGCTAAAATCCACTGTTCCCATTGAAAGGTCCTGCGGCAAGGAGTGACTAGTCACATCAAGCAGACTATCATCTTGCGGTGAGCCTTCGGCGCGGGCTTCGCTGTGATTGTAGAAGAGAAAGCTATCGCTTGCTGCCGAGTCTGGTCGGCTGTCATTGTTCATTGACAGGCTCTCGAGCTTGTCGGTGACTTGCTTCAAGGCGGATTTGATGACCGCTGATGTAGCCCCGCCTTCCAGTGTGTTTGGTCGCGTGAATGTAATAGGCGTAATGCCCTCATTGCGGAGGTCTTCCAGCCCACTGGCTGTTCGCTGCTCGTTGTATCCCCATTGTGAAACATCCTCCTGGGCGTGATCCTGTCCTTCAGATCTTGTGTCCGTCCAAGGCGCATGATTAATCGTGCCCATTGGTGACTCCGTGCCGGTGCCCAATTTATTGCCATCAACAACACGAGGTTCTTGTTCATGGGGCTCGTCGGCGTCTTCTCGCATTGCGCTATCCTGTCGAGAAGTCGCGTCGGTGAAATCCCACAACGGGTCGTCCTGCTTCGTGAACGGGATTGCGTCTTGCTGCGGGTTCGTGAGTCCAGGCGTCGGCGGTTTGAACACGCTTTCAAGGCCCATAGGCGCAAACAAATCTCGTTGTTCTCCCACGCCAATCTCTCCGTGCACCAGTCGCTTCCGCCATTCGGGTGTTGCCGCGCCCTCATCCTGGGTCTTCTTTGGTTTGATCTGGACCGTGCTTTGATACCCTAACTGACTTGAAACATTCGAGACCGATCGCAAAGGGGAGCGCGTCTCCATGGCCTGCGGCTGCTTGCCAGCCGCGCCGGAGGGGGGCCTCGGACTGCGCTGCGGAGAGGGTTTCGGAGAGGCCTTCGGGGTGTTTGTTCTGGTCTTAGCAGGGGTTAGCGACTGGGTTGTCGAGAGTTTCCTGCGAGTTCGAGGCGTCTTCGGGGTTGGCGGCTCTCTTTTATAGAAGTGACATGGCCGAGTCACCTTTTTGTCGCTGGCGGGTGACTGTTGGGCCACGGACCGACGGGCGGGCACTGGAATGCGACTAGGGGTATCCTGGGCGCCCGTTCGAGGAGAGGAGGGAGGGATGGACTTGGAAGGGCCCGGCGTCACAGGTGTTGTAGGAGAGACAGGCACCGATGGCCAGTCGTCGGATAGGCTATCGAGCCATGGTTCGGCATTCATTTTCCCGCGTGTCTAAGTTTGTTTTGATGGGCGCGTCTCGCTCACCCTCCAATGGACGGGGGATAGAGTGGGAAAAGAAACAAGGTGTCAGTCCATACAGACAAACCCATCAGATCGAAGAACAGTGGAAAGTGCGGAGATGCGTTGTTGGTCCGGGCAGTTGACTGCTCCACTGGAGCTCCCTTGTTTATTTTCCTTAGGCGCCACCGGTCAGATTTGAACTTTTCACTTGTCGCTGCGATCTGCTGTGTCTATATAGTTTGTTTACTTTTATTTACTGCACTTCTAATCCACAACAAGTTCGATTAGTCTTAGTCTAGGATGCATTTTATTATATTCTGATTGGCTCCAGTCTCACTGCCCGATGTGTTGTCGCGGTCCCACTCGTCTCAACCCGAAGAGCCTTGACCGAGATTTTAGACAGTATAGACAGCAAATGGACATGACTAGGATTCTTGCATGTGTTAGTAGCCCTGGAAAATACCGACCTAGCAAGCCATTGTGCTCGGTTTATTTTGGTGTTACTTTCCACCCCCTCACCTCGGTTGCTATGTGATCGCAAAGGGCTAGCTCGACCTCTTGATTTAAATACATCCCAGTGGACGTAGCGGGGTCAAGATGTGGTGTATTGGGGCTCTTTGGATTAAGACTTCTTCAGAATTCACCTTCTGTCACCATGACCTAATCCATAGTCATAAATGGATTGATGAATGGAGTTCACAGAGCTCACCACTAACGAGCACGTTGCACATCCTGACTTATAAGATGCGAACTTCGGCATTTGCCTAGGTTGTGGGAAAAACATCCAAACAATTAATTTGTGAATAGGAAGTTTCCAAGATTGAACCCGTCAAAATAAATTCACAGGGCACAATATTTGAAAAGTAGCTGTAATACATGGCGTTAATTGAGTTCAAGTTTCATTTATACAGACTTCCTAAAAAGGAGTAGTGCACCAGTTATTGAGGACTTGGTACCAAACCGCCGCACACTGAGCCGTTCAACCATGTCTCCGGGCTGTATTAGGGGGGGGACCTCATCCTTGGGTACTACAGTCAGACCAAGGTATTATACTCCTGTCTACTATGATTTGAAAACTGTTCTCTTACTTCAAATCATGTCGCTTTAACGTACATAATGATGCCGCTTGTCGACTACTCCAATCTTGACACCGAGGCTACATGCCTGGCCCAACTTGGCACATTCACAATGCTTTCAACAGAGATACGACTATTGTTATGGGAATTTCTTTTCAATGGAAGAAAGCAGAGTCCCACGTATTTTGGAACAAACATCTTGTTCATCCTCTGCTGCAGCCGGTATCTCTACGATGAGGTCTCCTCCCTGGCCTATGAGAATATAAAACACGAAATCTATGTCTAGACGTCACAAGCTGCAAGAACCTATTTCGTCGTCAACATATCGTTCAAATCACTACAACAAAAGCCTGATATTCGGACCAAGCATGTTCGTCGACATACCCAAAACCTTCCTCATCATCGACTCCGAAATTGCAGTCTTGGACATAGTATTATACATTATTCTCAATTCGGATCATCATCGGAAAAATGATGAATCGGTGGTAATCAATAAAGTAATCAGCGATGCACTGAATTATATTGAAGTATCCCCCCAGATGCCTGGACCTTATGTATGCATACGTCTTCAAGGGAAATGGAACGACATGGGCACACCAAGACAGAGCATTAGGGATACAAGATCAGACATCCCTTATCCGTACGACCACGACATCGCATTACTACCATTTTCTCGCCTTCCAAATACGAAGTGGGAATGCAGCTTCCCTTCAAGCTGGCAAGATGTAGTCGCGTGGTGGAAAAACACAACCTGGAATATGAAACCCGTCAAAATCTTTGGAGACGGTCCGAGAAGAGCTGAAGAATCACCGAAAGAGTCAAGTATCCACGCCAAGTTCTCTAAAAAGTCCACTACAGAGTATGATAGGTCATTGGCGTAACAATTCGGACGATTTATTCACCCCAGATGGAACTCCTATATTCTTGCTCCGTAAATAATTTTTACAATGTGACACATAAATGGCAAACCGACTCCCTTAAACAATGAGCCTCTCGAAGGAATATTTACCAACCGCCTTACGACGAAGGTATCCGATCTCACGACTGGAACGAGACTTGATATCGCCAGTGGCCTTGTTGATCTTCGTTTTCGACACATCGGCTGTGGCAGGCTTCAGCGACAAAGGCAGCATCTTGCCACCGGCATCGCCATCATATCCGTCCTCTCCTTCACCAGGGCGACCAAAGATGACAAGGTCAGCTCCATTAAGCTTCTCATAACGAACAAGATTGGACGAAGCCGAGGTCTCATCGTCGATCTTGGAAATGGCGTCTCCAGCGGTAGCGGCTGGGGTAGACACTTGGTCGGCAAAGCGGAGGTACTCGCGGAGAATACCCTTGAGGTATGTGGCCTCCTCCACACCAGCAAGGGCGGCGGAGATTTCGGACTTCATGTCGGCAATTAGCTCCATTTCACGGCTGGCGGCGGCGATGGCCGAGTCTGAATCATCGTTAAGGTCCACGGCGGGCAGGGCGGAGATCCAGCCGGAAGGGCCAACTGCATCCACCGAGGCAGTCATGAGGTCGATAATGGTATTGAGAGAGAGAGAAGGGGTAATTTGGTCGAGAGTGATGGGAGTGGGGGGGTTTTCGGTGCAACGTGAGGTGTAGCCACCAGTGGCAAGGGAAAGACGGAGGTGGTGGATCAAAGAAATGAGTTCTGTCCGCGACAGGTTCGAGCGCAGAGACTGAACAATAGCGGACTTGGGCTGTGAGTGGACCTTTTGAATGGAAGTGTTCAGGCCAGCGAAGATATCCTTTAGAGTGACTCTTTCAACTCCGAGGTGGCGAGTGAGCTCCTGCGTGGGTGTAGCAATCTCACCGCTGGTTATGGCACGAGCAGTCTCTTCCAGAGCACTAGAGTGCAGGCGAGCCTGGTTCAGGAAGTACTTAAGCGCGTAGGTCAGCTCATCGGAGGAGATGACCGAGGGCCCTGCAAGGACTTGATTGACCTGCTTGAGCGAGGGATCGGCATCAATGAGAGATTGGACAAAAGAACCGGTAACCAAGGGCTGCAGAATGCGAGGCTTAGAGGCTCGGCGAAGAGCAATCTCGACGTTGTCAGGAGACAGATGACCCAGACTAATGAGCCAGTCGCATGTGACGGAAGGCCAGAGCACAAGGCGCAGTTGAGAGGGAGATGAAGCGGAGACTCCATCCTGAATTTTGAAATCCTCGACTGTAAACATCTTCGATAGCAGGAAAAGAGTAGACTCCGGATTAACATATTGTCCCCGAGTTGGAAGAGTCTCAGGCGCATCAGATTGGCAGAAATAACGGAGAACCGCCTTGTCAAACTTCTCGGCATCCCGAGTCTTAGCCGCCTCGTCCACATCCTTTGTCAACTGATTCCATTGTTCCACCTGTTCAGGAGAGGTGAGTCGAAGAGAGGTCATGTTCTCGGAACGGTGCTTCTTAGATGCCATATTCCACTGCGCAGCAGACGAGCCGATACCGCGGCCAATAGCATCGATGAGGAGACCATCGCGCGATCGCTTCAGAGAAGATCCGGAGTGGCTCTGAAGAGAGGTCAAGTCAAATGCGATAAGTGTATTTCCCTTGGTTGCGACAGCAATTCCAAGCTTTGCAAAGTAGCTGATGAAGACCAGGGGGGGCATCCGCGTTGGCGCTGGCTCCGGACAACACATCGCCCGCGGCGATGCTTCGCTGTACAGATTGATATTGGGTATCATATACTGCCACCAATGAGTCACTCGCGCCAATGACACATTGTGGTGAAATACGCATGACAGAGGAGAAGCGTTCGTCGAGAACGAACAGAGAGGTCACAGAGGGCGAATATTGTGACAAATCGACGTTCAAAAATCCCTTCGAGAACGACAACTGAAGGCCTGCTGACCCCGAGTGGAAGGTCCATTGGAGGCCATCACTGTCAACTTTGTCTAGCCCGGATGGGGCTGGAACCTGAATTGTCTGAAGGTGTCTAAGACGTTGACTCTCTTCGTGGCCTCCTGATTTAGCGCTAGCAGGAACCGAGAACATCTGAACAGTAACTTCTTTCAAAGCAATCTGGTCAGCGTCCTTTGGGTGGGACACAATCAGCAAAATGGAGGGTTCATCGGTTCCCAAAGCCGTTGAGTCCCCGAGAGCCAGAGCGGCCAAGTCCTGTCGCCGTCTGAACAAAGCCTTCTTAGCATCCTCAAGATCGACCAAGAAGCACGAGTGAACGGCATGCGTGGTGGAGCAGATTTTGGAGATTTCGCTGTGCTGAATGCTCCAACGCTGACTTTTCAGATCGGATGAAAGTCGGCGCACGCGACCGTCCTCGTGGACGGCAAGAATATCGAAGGGGTCGACCTCGTTGTCGTCTTCGACAGTGTAAGGGATAATGCCAACAAAATTTGTAGGGCTGCTTGAGTCAGTGATGGTGGCGGCAGAGGAAGAGATCACCGGCGCAGTGGAGCCACTGCCAATCTCTTCAACGAAGCACTTGATCTGGCGGTCCGGGCGTGTTGCCGCGGTATATGTCTGTCGCTTGACGGAGGACTTTTTGGGCAGCTTTCGGCGAATAGAGCATGGTGTGCAAGAGAAAGTGGACTGCGGAGGGACTGCGTATGAGGTCACAAGCTTGGGTGTTTGGACCTGGAAGAAAAAATGTCAGCCCGCACAAAATTGATCATTGAATCGGGTGTCATACATTGTAGATGTTGACAGCTTCACCATCCACTGCAACCGCGACCTCATAGCGCTTGCGCTTTTTGGCGTCGGCCAGACTGAAGACGTCGCTAATGCGAGTCTTGCCCGTAGACGCATGAAGAGGGCGTGGCAATTGCGCCAGAACCGATGGCGACTGCAGATCCATGACGCTCGGAATCACGATCTTGTCAAAATAAGGATTCCAGTCCCTTCAAAGCCTGATCGGTGAAGCTGCAAAGCCGTCCCAACGGGGAAATCTAAAAATTTTTCGGGATAACGACGGGCCGGCCCCACCACTGTGCTAGTCCCATTCAGGAAACAGCGCATCTCTACTCGGCGATGTGATCAGGCTGACATAATCACTCAAGACGCGCCTTTCGCGTCGGACGTGTAAAGAGATAACCACGATAAAGACCATTTGGCCTTCTCTTTTCTGCCCTCGTCGATGACCCGAGTCTCGACCGTAAGCGGCTTCTGATGAACGTGCATTGATCTCCTTCTCCTGCCGCCCCCTCCTCCTGGAGCTACTGAGGGATTCAAACTTATGGACACCCTCACATCCCATCCACCAGTAGCCATGGGACCGGGCGATCAGCACGTTGTCCACCCTTTCTTCAGACAGGGTATGAGCCTCGCGGTTAATTTTACACTACTATTAGCTCATATCGAACACCCAGATTTTGCAGTTCCAGGAAAAACCAATCACTCCCTTCCCAATGGCAACGCAGCCTCAACGCCAACCGATGTATTTGCTCGCGCCAACGAAGAGCAATTGCCGCATTTGCAAGAATCGAATGGACCTGAAGTCCCGAGGTCTCAGATCTCGGCGCCCTTGAACCAAGACGAAGACCCTAATGCGAGCCGACGCAAAAGACGCAGGATGGAGAAATCCAAGCCAGACCAAGGAACAATATTGAGAACAGGACTCTCAGGATGGCTGGGAATCGAGACTTCAGAAACTGCGGCTCCTCCACCCATAGCTGATACTCGGCCTGCCCCTGCCATCGCTTCACACCAGTCGCCTCGACCCTTGGACGATAGCGGTCAGGTCCTAGACCCGAGCTCCAATGAACAAGACGACGAAGACGCGTCCAATGGCGGCAAACGAAAGATATTGAAGTTGAATACCAATGGTAGATTGCTGAGCTCCCCTCCTGCCAGCTCCACGGCAATAACAGACCGAAAGTCGACGGGAAGCAAGCGACGAAGAGGTGCGAAGGTCCGCAGTAAACTCACCATCCTCAAATACAGCACCGAAGGAGAGAGGGAAATTGGGAGCTTGATCAACCAAATTCTCAATGGCCAAACGGTATATAGACCCGCCCCTCCACGGCCTGCAGCACCCCCAAAACCCGTGGTGAAAGGACCTGCGAAGCCAACACACCCTTTCTTTGTGAAGAAAGCGGCACAAAAGTCCCAGGATGACACGGCATCTGGTGGTGACTCAAACACTGATTCAAGCAAGACCAACACCCCTGCCATATCAGAGGCCAGGCGAGAACCAAGGCCATTTCCAACATTTCCCTCGACAAACAGTCGAAATAAGTCAAATTTTCCCGAGCTCATTGAACCTTTGTGGCCACCCAAAGACCTTGTCCATATCCGTTCTCTTGACTCGGAACAGGCTACCAAACCCTTCACCGTCAACCCCTTCATAAATGACCGAAAGAAAGCCAAATCTCCGGCGATCGTTATTAGCGATGACGAAAATGCTCTTTTGACCAGCACATCATGTGCACGGGAGATGGCAAATTCATACATGGGAGGACATGGCACATCGAATCTACGCTTGCCTTTACGGCATATCGCCAGTGGACGTGTTCTGCAGACTGCAATTGACAATCAAATGTCCTGGTCCTCACCAAACTCGCGTTATCAGGCCCAATCTGTCGCCCCAGTTATATCTAATTTGAGATCAGCATTGCTATCATCTTTCTCAGCTTTCGACCGTGGGAAGTATGAATCGCAACTCTGGGCTCACAAATACGCACCCAAAAAGGCTGAGGATGTTTTGCAAGTCGGCCGCGAGGCCCAGGTACTCCGTGACTGGCTTCGTCATCTTAAAATTTCGGCAGTCGACACTGGAAAGCCTTCCAAAGATCACGGCAAATCCAACCTAACCCGAGACAAGAAAAAGAAAAAGCGGCGAAAGAAGAACGACAAACTCGATGGATTCATCGTCTCTAGCGAAGAAGAGGCATCTGAGATGGACAACATCTCAGGATCAGACGATGAGCTTGCTGGAGATGTCACAATTTCTGCTCAACGAACTGTGATCCGATCAGGAGACCTGGCAATATCCTCATCACAAGGAGGAGAGAAGGGTCGTGTTTCAAATGCTATCCTTTTGAGCGGCCCATCCGGCTCTGGCAAAACTGCTTCAGTATACGCGGCAGCCAAAGAGCTTGACTTTGAAGTTTTTGAGATCAATGCTGGCAGCCGTCGAAGTGCGCGAGACATGCTGGAAAGGGTCGGGGACATGACCCAGAATCATTTAGTCCATCTTCTGAACGATGGCGACGAATCTTCTGCCAAGCCTCGACCATTGGGAACGGAAGACGATGCAAAACAAAACAAGCTGATGGGATTTTTCAAAGGACAGACGTCTAGGAGTGCTAGACCCGACAAGAAGAGTACTCAACCTAGTCCAACAACCGACAATGAGGCAAAGCGCAATCGTGAACAGAAACAGTCTTTGATTCTTCTCGAAGAGGTCGACCTGCTTTTCGACGAGGACAAACAGTTTTGGACTGGCGTTTTGACCCTCGTCAGTCAGTCGAAGCGACCCATTGTCATCACATGCAACAACGAAAGCCTCGTACCAACCCAGGACATGTCTTTACACGCCATTCTCCGATTTCAAAGGCCCCCACGCGATCTAGCCATCGACTATTTATTACTTGTCGCCGCGAACGAAGGCCACGTTCTCAAACGAGAGGCTGCCGGCAAGCTATACGATGCCTCAGGCATGGACATCCGAAGATCTTTGATGGACCTGAATTTTTGGTGCCAGATTGGCGTTGGAAGTGAAAAAGCAGGTCTTGATTGGATTTTATCCTTATGGCCTCCGGAGGCGAATGTAGACCAGAATGGTGATAGAGTTCGAGTTCTCAGTCTGAACACTTACGAGCCATACATGGGCTGGTTCAATCGCGACATTTTGCTGGAGCAGGATCCTCTGGAGAGTGAAACGGAGACTCTGCAGAATACCTTGCACTGGTGGAGACTCGGCATACAAGAAACAGAGGACGCGGCCCGCGGCAGTATCATGGAGACTTTGCCTCATGATCTTTATCAATCGCGGTCGAAGACGGAGCAGCTTGATTTGCTGAGTCGCGAAGCGGACTACCTGGAAATGCGAAGCTCACTCGACCTTCTCTGCTCGAAGTGTTCTTTGAGCATGCTACAGGCAAGTATCATCTCTTGCATCGACTCGACATTAGGACTAACCAAGTTCCAGGATGTTGTCGACACGTCTGCCCCTCCACCTCCCGAAGGTCATCGCTCCAACTATCTCGAATCATATCCTCTCCTGCAGGCCGACCTGCGACCCGAACACTCCTCCTTAAGTGAGAACATTAGTCTCACGTTCAATGCATTGATTTCACGAACCTTCCGACCCAAAACCGAAGACCACGAGTCTTCTAGCGTGGCTCGCATTTTCAAAGGCTGGACCAAGGATGGCGCACGTCGGATGCATTTCCCAAACACTCTACCCAACTTTCAGAAAGTGTTTGAGCCTCTCACGCGTGCGAATTACTCCATGCCGATCCCCACAGGGCGATTGGCGCCTTCTTTTGAAAACAGCCTTGCCCCAATCACCGAGGACATCGCCCCATACGTCCGCGCCATTATGGTCTTTGATGGTCGATTGAAAGAGTATCGCGACAAGTTGCGCGCACTTTTGACCAGGGAGCATGGTCCTGGCGACAAGCGTGGCCGAACTACTCGTGCCAGCCGAGCTGCGCTCGAAGGAGGCGACAAAGCTTCGACGCGGAAAGAGAGGTGGTTCCCGGACGACACGAATTATTTCTGGATCCTAGGTACGGGGAAATACGAGTGGCAGAATATCTTGTTCCAGATGGGACATTTCCACGTTCAGCCTGCCGTGGAATTCTCCGAGGAAGCGCGCAGTCATGATTCTGATGAACAACAATCTCAAGAAGGGGGGTCATAGTGATGCAATATATCGCCTTCTACAATCTAGATGAAATATCCATTTTTCATCTTTACCCAACCTATTGCTAAAAAATTCCCTATCTCGGTCGTACTTGCACCTTGCGTCTCCAAGCTCCCCTCTCCTTCGAGCCGTGCGTGCTCAAGGGAGTGGCAGGCGAACTGCAGGTACATACTGCATGTAGATTGACATCAGCAAGAAGCTTTGACGCATGAAATAACCAGGGAAGTCCACGTACGGGCATGATCTCAATCCTTTCAATGTCCCACACACCACTTCTTGCGTAAATGTCGTCCATGATGATATCTCGAACTTCTTCGGCGCTCTCGCCGGTGTATACGACCACGCTGCCCTGGAATTGTGCTTCCTTTCCTTCTTGAGGATGTTCTTTGAAAATGGCACCTGGAACCCGTTAGATGACCGAAGTCCTGTATAATCCCAGTGCCATTGTTCCTGACCTCCATCCACAAGTTTCCCTTGGGCGATCAATGGCTGTATCCCTACATAGTGCTGTCTATGACTTAATGTCAGTCTAAGTTGTATCTGCGGAAATCATCGTACAGAAGACTTGCCCCTTGACCTGTTTCCTCAATTTCAAGACGTTGGGATTATCTGGCATGATGCATAGGAATTCTTTTGCCTTGCCTCTTGTTGCCATGGTCCTTGAAGGAATCGCTCGTGGATAGCGGACGAAGACGGAGTTGATGCGGGGAGCAAATCTGGAAAGAAACATTTCAAAAGCCAAGTTTGATAGAATTGAGAGCTTGGAAAGTTGAAAATAGCCCCGGAAAGATACAGCTGCATTTAAGGAAACCTGAAGTCGAAAGTCGATACATTGGCGCGAAACACTTCGGAGGAGGCTCCCGAGGAAGATCCAGAGATCGTGGGCGAACGCGGATGCAAGATCCTTTATCTTACATGTCGGCCTTGTTATGACATAGCCTATCAGTGGATTTTATCCGAGGGACTCGTTGAAATGCATCGAGAGTATATTCTGGAGATGCCAAGAGATCTCTGGACATACTCATTCGGCTATCCTCGTGACTATGATGATTCTATTTGATATTTGTCTTCGAAGCATCTAACTTGGCCAGAAGCTCGCTCTTTGGAATTTCCTCGGACCATTTACCACGCGGCCTCTCAAAAGTGGACGTAATTCTGCCATATGCAACCCCACCCAATTGACCAACTGGTCGCAGCTTTTCCAAGTCGATATGGCTGTAGTCTGCGTCCGTAGTACCTTCTTTCACCCAGAAGCGAGTGGCTTTGATCAAGACATTGGCAGCAAGGCTCATCCCAGGGCGTTGATGATCGGTAAACTCTTTGATATCGATGACTTTGCCTTCAATGTTGAACACCGACTCTGCGACCCGCGACGGCTTGACTGTTGTGGAAGGGGCTTCTGTGAGACCCGAAACATCCCACTCTGAAACACCGTAGGGCACATCGAGGGAACTGGCATTGACAGCTTCGATCATGTTTTCGGAAACTGTATTGATCACGCATTCTCCTGTTTCTTTCAGGTTGCGGTAGGTATCTTTGACTCGGCCAGGACGCGAAGAGAATCCCACAATGAACATTGGGGGATCGTGGTCGATGACTTGAAAATAGCTGAAAGGCGAGAGGTTCTTCTCGCCTTTTGCATTCACTGTACTGATGAAGCCTACTGGTCGAGGTGCAATGCCGGACACAAGCAGACGGTAATTGTTAATCATTGGCCGATCAGACGCGTAAGGATCGATTTCGTGGTGTTTTTGGGCCAAACTGGCGCCCTTGTCTGGCACTCCCTGCCCGTATTTCCATTCAGGATAGGGAGATTTCGTCACCTCGATGGATGTCGAGTGGTCGAAATCAGGGCGCTTGGCTTGCACTTCATCGAAGTTGCCGACGTCTTGCACAATTTTGTAGTCTTGCTGGGCCTTGGCAGTAATGCTTTCTGAAGGAGCAGTTGCAGTCGATGAGCTCGTTCTGACTGCCCCTGATCGTGAATCTCGAATCAGAGAAACGCGATAAGAATCGCAGGGTCTTTTTATGCTTAGCTTCCAACCTCCACATGGAATAGATTTTCACTTACTGCTTAGCCAGCACTCGTCCGAACGTTCTTGATCGCCACATACTGAGAAGCCTGTTCAAAGTCTCACTCAATCAATTGCCTTGAACGCCTAGCTCTTATAATCGAACGCTGACCAGTAGATCTAATTTTCACACACGTGCTGCCTGGTTGCTTAAAAATTGATGTCAAGAAAAGTCGGGAGGGCTTCCCGACCGCCGGAACAGCCTACCGACATTGTGGAGATAAGGTGGATGAGAAGAGACCTTCTCACAAAACCACGATCGTGTACTTTTTTGACTTCGTCTGAGTGCTGTAGCTGCGATATCCAAGGGGCTGTGACTCCTGTGCTCCAAACATCGAGTCAATGAGTATTTTGGAGATTAAGAAGGGCAGTGCCGAATGAGTTGCCAGGGTAGGTTTCCATAATATTCTCGCGAGATCACCCTGCATGCTAATGCTCTATCGTTTCGGATCTTGCTAGATCTCGAGGTAAGGCGATGAAAATGAAGGACTAGGGGATGCAACGTGACTTTGGATGACTTGAAGGGGGACAGTTTTATTATCAGTAAGAGTAGTATTTGGAGATCTCTGTTTGGTACTCCGATTATCAGCATACCGCATTCTGCAGTACTAGGAACATGCGGCATCTAAGATCGGCCGATCTTTGTAAATGGTCGTTTCAATATCCGACCGGTAAATGCTCTTACTTTCGATCCAAAGTTGAAATACTCGTGTCAGGGAGGCTAATACTCGTCTCAATCAGATGATGGACATTGCACTGAGATACAGTCACCGCATCATAAATGGACGCGAAGGCACTTGGAGCTGGTTAAAGATAACTCGGAGAGCCCCAAAACAATGCTCCTAGAATAGCGCTTCTAAAATAGCGCTTATAAGTTATGCGATTACTTTTATTGTTTCACTACTAGCACGAGACAGGTAGAACCGGAATAGTGATCCGTTTTTCACGCTCATGTGTGGTTCATCATTCGTAGCAAGTCAATTGCTCGATTCGACTACACAATTCACGGATTGCATGATGCTTTCCACGTCTAGCTGATCCGCAAGATCAAGCAATTCTCTCGGCGGAAGGCTAACAGAAGAGTTTAAACCCAGCAAGTCCCACTCAAATTCGTCGCCGACGCCAACATGGTCCAGATCATAGACCTCCTCACCCTCATCTGGGGCTTCATCAAAATTCACTGGAGGCAAAGAGATTGAGAGATTAGGAGTTAAAGGTGCCAGGATTTGTTCCAACTGCTTTAGCTCCTGCTTTCGAAGTGGCGCTGCCAGATTTCCCTTTGAAATTAGCTTATCCAGCACACTGTTGAGATTTTCACACCAGTTGTTACTATGGATGAGCTCAGGGGAAATTGCGCGAAGCAAGTAGAGCACGAAGGCAGATGATGATGCATCTTCAATCTGGAAAGGTAGGAACGCATCTGAAAAATAGGATTAGATGCCTCATTTTCATCATGAATGATAGCCAAGAACGCACCTATGAGATCGTCATCGGCTAATGTTTGTAGTGTTTGGAGAATAGTCTGGGCGGAATCGGCACAACATTGTAAGAGCGAAGCGACGGGTGGAGAAAGTGATATTGTTTTGGATGCGCGTCTCTCGGTGCGTTCAATGTGCATATGGAGAGCGCACATCACCAGTGGTCTTGTTGTCAGAACCACACACTTTTTTTGTTAGCTCCCTAGACTGGAATACTGAGATAAAAAAGTCTCACATGGTGATGGGCCAGCATCAGTCGAATCGCCATCTTGGAGGCTCGACTGATCAGCCCGTGGAAGTGTGTATTCAAGAATGCTGTCAGGTCATGAGATAGCTCTGCCATGCTATGAAGTATGGATTGCATGTTTCGGACGAGCGACCCGTTGAATTCGTCGCCAACTCCGTAGACATCTATGAATTAAGATTAGTGATTGGCGAGTTGTGAAGCAGCCAAAAACGCACTTGCCAAGATTTCAGCCATTAAACGCGATAGACGGACATGCAGCGTCAAATTGATATGCTCAACTGAATGTTCGACCTCTGCTGGTAATCTGACTGTGATATCTTCATCTCTGATCGAGCTCGGTGCGCCCATGAGCGCAGAGAATTCCCTGTCTAACATATAGACCACCCAAAATATGGTTCTGCAGCGACGGGAGAGCTCCGGTCCGCCCAATTCTTCTGGAACATGTCTATGAATACCTTCTATTATACAACCACGCAAAGCTTGTCCGATCTAGAGTCAAGATTAGCATGCTATGGGTATGTTGCGCCGACGTGCAGACTCACGTGCTGGAATGCAGCCCGTCTCATGTCAATAGACTGAAGATAGACTGCCCCCAGGCTCAGCGCCTGGATGCAGGTCAATGGGTCTTCGTGCATACCAGACAAGTCCGGTAAAAGAGCCATTGCTCTTGAGGCATATTGGTGACCCGGGGGAGCCCCGGAGGCGTTCTTTTGAGTCAGAAACGCCTTTCCGAAGGCCAGAACGAGAAGATACTGAGCGTACCAATAACGCGAAGTGGCCGCTTTCGCTGCAGGGTCTTTGTAGAACTCATGTAGGTTTCGAAGGTAAGCATCCTCATCAATCATGAATGAAAGAAAGCCAAAGTAGAACTTGACAGTATTGAAAAGAAACAATGCATAATCCAATGGTGGTAAATTGGCCACATCAGGAACTTCGTCAGAGTGCATAGGCTTCCATTGGAGCTTAAATGCCATTCCATCTAAGTGCCATGGGTCTGGGGACAATTAGACTCGGGGATTCTTCTTCCTATCAAGGCAAGGACACGGCGACAAAAAGACCATGATGATGTTGGGCCCATGTACCCTGAAATTATTTGTATTAGTAGGTTCGAATTTATCTCGTCAGGGTTCACTTACAGAAGCGGCCGTCCGGTGTCTGCGCAAAGGAAGGATCCCTATCCACGAGAGGATTTCTTGAGAATCGTGACCTGCGTTCTTCTTCGATGTCGAGATCGCTGCCAGAACGCTCTCGCTGCTGATGCGGAGTTTCTGGGAGATTAAAAGACGTATCTATCCCTTGAGGTAACTTCATCAATCCTTTTGTTTCTCTCAAGACCAAATTCAAAGGCTTATTCATAGACTAACCGTTGGTGATATCTCCCAAATGGGCTTCAGGTTGATCATGCAAAAGATACGATGTTGCATTTGTGGTTGTCAAATTGATATCGCGTCCAACATCTGAGGGTCCACTCAGAGGTCTATGCCTCGAACCACTTGTGCGAGGGAAGCCGTTGCTTTGATTTAAATGTTCCTCAAGCTGTCGTAGATAGCTGGTCGAATTGGTTAGTTCTGAAGAGCTTTGGAGTACCGTCCATGACTGACCGCTCCGAGACCGAGACTCGTACATCCTCGGGAGGGAAAATGGCAACGTTGCTTCTTGCGGGCGCATCTTGTGCAGGGGTCCGATCCAGAGCACTTCACTTTCATACTCCGACATCGTACACATCTTGCATAAGATTTTAGAATTCAACTCCAATCATTAGCGTGCTGGGCAACTTACGCCTTCAGACATTTCTTAGCTTTCCCTTTGTTTGCTGTCGCAGGCATACCGGACGATCGAGCCGAATGAAATGAACAACTTAGCAGTATAGAATCGGTGAATCTTCTCCGATATCAACGATGAGGCGGGGTAGAATAGGATAATGCAAGAAGAGAGTGTCGGGAGGGCCTTCCGACGTTTTTTTATCCGCGAACCTTGTCAAGCCCCCACGTTATGAGATAAGGAATGTGGGGATAGTAGTCAATTTCGATACCTGATTGGTTGATTGGACCTAGAGCTCTTGCCACTACGGAACAAGATATCAAGTGTAGATCGTAAACAGATCAAGGATACATCTTGGATGGTACGTTATGACCCCGGCTCCCCTATAGCATGGTACTCTCCCTCGAAACTAATCTCGCGAGGTCATCGGTAATTTGTCTTCAAGCTGCTTTCGATCCGATCAAAATAATAGAAATTTAATCATTCAAAAAAATGAAATCTCAAGCTCAGAATGAAAAAAGAATTACAAATTTCCCCCAGATCATTATCTCTGAAGATAGGGTTATCCCTCCTCTAAGTTGTGTACTCTACCGGAGGCCTCGGAAATAATTCAGGCCTCTCGTTTACATAAATATATCAATTGCACAAAGAAGACGAGCACAGGTCAAAGTTTGACATAAGCGTCATTTTCCCTGGAGAATTCTGGGTCTTTGTTACTCTCATAGAAGTCTTTGATCGTCAACCAACAATCCTCCGCCACAGCTCCTGGCGCAGAGCAGTCGCCATATGCTGTGTACGCTCAACGGCGCCTTTGTTTTCAATAGCCCGTCGATACAGATATTGCATGCACTCCGAGACCGATCCCCATGCCATACATTTGAAAGCCTTCGGGACCGGCATGTTCGCTGCGGAAGATTCCTTCAAAGCATTCTCATAGTTCTGCACTAATTCGCAACTAAGCTCGTCCGCCATTCCTTGGATCTGTCCACATTCCAGCAACACCGTTGGCTTATTTGCAAGCAGACGACTCTGATGTGTGGAGATTGCTTTAGCAACGCTCGCGGCATTATGTGTGGCGAGGAAAAGGGCCGCGATGGGAAATGTCAAGTTTTTGACATCTTTGGGCATTCTGCGACAGAGCATTGTATCGGCGATCAGATCATAAGATTCGTCTGTCTCCTCCTTCGTATCATGAATGAGAGATCGAGCTTCATGTTCAATGTATGCTCCCCGAACCAGTTTAATTCCAAGGGCCCATCCCTCCTTTGCCGCCAAGGTTATGTGATTATCGAGATTTGCCTTTGAAGCCTTCAAATACCCCTGAATGGTGTTGTACACAAGTGGTTGATTGGTTCTGTTATGCTTTCGCATTATCTCAATAGCCCAGTCATCTAGGCCGTGCTGGAGAACTTGCTGTTCAGCATCTAGCCACAAGCGTGATCCCTGTGCTTGGGCAGCAATACAAATTTCATCTATAGCTTTCATTATGACCTCAGGCATGGTCCTCTTCTCTGCCATACCGTCCACGGCAATTGGACCGGCACCCGTGAGCCTGACAATGACATGAGATGGGCAACGGAAGGGAATGAGGAATGGGAATGGGAAATGAAAACTTACTTCACAGCCAGGAAATCTCCTGATCCAATCATACTGAGAGTATCAAGTGTACCATGTTTCCATTCTTCCACCATCTCATAACACTTTTCACTATAAGTTGCCGAACTGGTCTCATCCTGAGCCAACTTTTCGTTGGGGTCAATGACGATCTCTTTCGAATAACCCAGAATGACTCCTTGGTAGCCAATTTTCTTTATTTCTGCAACCGTCTTTGATACTTCTGCCCTGTTCGTGCCCGCACAAAAGTGGTCATACACTGTCCATCGTAGGATTTTATTGAGGAATAGGTTTTGATCGGGGTCAAGGATCGCGGATTTGGAATTTGTGACAAGGTTCAGAACGGAAAGTGCGGGCTTGAGAAATATCTTGGAAGACATAAGAGAGGTCAAAAGCAGAGAACGCAAGACCAATTTGGTTGGAAGTCTTGCCATGGTCGGAACTTCGGGCGGAGGCTGGATTGTGGGTGTAGCAACTGCTGCATCATGAAACCTTTGCTTGGTTGAGCGATGCCGCCGATAAATTGTGCTTTGCACTTGTGGAAGGCGGGGTTTGACTCCGACGTGAAGAGATGTAGATCGAGAAAGCATCGTGATGAGAATTCAGAAGGAAGAGGGCTGACAATAGGTTTTTTCGAGCCGTGACTCTCGAAACAAGAGAAAGGCGTTGGCTTTTGACTTGATGAAAACGACAAATTGCAGGTATTGTTGCGACGGTCTCTATATCTAGGATACTTTGTCAATTTACCTTGATCCACCAATGTATTATGCAAGTGTCAGCCGACTCCAGTCGGAGCGACCATCCGATGGTGAGGGGGGGGGGGTCGGACGAGGTGCTCCTCCAGCCAAAGTAACTTATCAAAAGAGGGGCCTCATGTTATCAAGGGAAATCGGGGCAGCCGCCAGGCTGAGACACTTCATTTACTTGAGCCGGGCCGGCTCGTGAGATTCCTGGGCTGTGAGGTGTTAGCCTTGCATATATGATTTGATCTCAACTAGTTTCGTACTGTTGCGTCTAGTCAAATAGACAAACTCATTGAAAGTGTTCAATCCATTCCTTTGATCTAGGTAATGCCCAGGAGAAGGCAGTTTGCTTTCAACACATCCCACTGTCCATTTTGAGGGTCAAGTTTTCTATCGAATCACGTTGAAGATATCAAATTCCAGCTACAATTTGAAGAGTAGAAGATGTGGCTGACTAGAAGACAACCACACCGGGAAACTCTCAGTTAACAGTTGTCGCCTCAGAAACCGAGGCGTAGGTCATATCAACGCTTCGGTGGTAACGAGAAGACTGTCATTATCTATAAGACTTCTATTTCACCATATAACCAGTCATACATGTAAGAGGCTGACGTTACATATTAGAAAGGAATTTGAACAATAGATCTCCACCCAGGTTTAATCAAGAATTCAACTCAAACTTATACATCAATATGTCTTGGCATGTGATATCCCATAAGAAAGAGGTTCTCTATCTACATTAAACCTCGTTGGAAGGGTATTCAACCTTCTCGAGAGGAACGAACTCCTCTTTAATGGTGCGAGTGCTAACAAATCGCTGCAGATGGGCCATTGTGCCGGTTTTATCATTCGTGCCCGAGTCACGACTTCCACCAAATGGTTGCTGAGCCACAGTAGAGCCGGTGCACTTGGTGTTCAAGTAAAGCATACCAGCAGCATGCTTCAGGATGGTTTGCGCCTGTCGGCTGGCATAAGGATCCTTGGCGAAGATACTGCCTGTGAGGCCATAGCGAGATGTAGTATCAATCAGCTTGAGAGTCGGCTCCCACTTCTCATCGGGATAGACGTAGACACCGAGAACAGGACCGAATAGCTCTTCGGACATGATCTCATGACGGGGGTTGGATGTGCGGTACACGGTAGGGTGCACATAGAAACCCTCCTGCTTGGAAGCCCTGCCACCAACAACCAGCTCCAGCTCCGAGTCATTCTTGGCCTTCTCGATGAAATTGTTGAGTCTATCGAAAGACCTTTCGTGGATCACGGGATTGATGAAGTTTCTATAGTCTTCAACACTTCCTACCTTGAGAGCAGCAGTCTCCTGAACAAGAACTTTTTGGAACTCAGGCCAGACGGACTCTGCTACGTAGACGCGCGAGTTGGCAGAGCATTTCTGTCCCTGGTATTCGAAAGCCGCTCGAATGGTGTTCAAAGCGGCACTTCTCACGTCCGCCGAGGGGTGCACAACACCCCAGTTCTTGCCACCAGTCTCTCCTACCACGCGGGGGTACGAATTGTAGATGCCCTGGCCAATTCCATCACCGATTTTCTTTTGAATACCTTTGAAGGTAGCGGTCGATCCAATAAATGTGAGCGCACCGAATTCAGGCCTCTTAAGAATGGTGTTGGTGACTTCCTCAGCGTCGCCGGGCAGGAATTGAATGACATCCTTGGGGAGCCCAGCTTCAAGCAGAATCTTGTGAAGCAACCAACTAGCATGCAGAGCCGAGTCGGAAGGTTTCCAGATGACAACATTGCCAAGCAAAGCAGCTGGTCCAACTAGGGTAGCGCCAAGCGCGGTGAAGTTGAAGGGTGCGATGGCATAGGTGAAGCCCTCCAAAGGTCGGTATTCCATTTTATTCCAATTTCCGTCAAGGTGGACTCGTGGCTGCTGAGAAAATAGGGCCCAGGCCTCTTGAACATAGTGGCGGAAGAAATCGGCAGTCTCAGCTGGTGCATCGATCTCTGCTTGCCAGATATTCTTGCCTTGTCCAAGCATTGTCGCCGCAACAATCTCTGAGCGATATTTGCCAGTGATGAGCTCGGAAGCGCGCAGGAAAACAGCTGCACGATCTTCAAAAAGTGTCGCCTCCCATGCCGGCTTGGCCTTCAGGGCTGCGTCAATTGCGGCGTTGGTTTGTTCTGGCGTGGCAGATGCATAGTTCGCAATGATCTCGCTATGCTTTGAAGGATTCAGCTGGGCTCGCGATCTTTTTGTCTCGACCTGCGCGAGTACGGAGGTTAGAAAATGTGGAAGAGTCATTTCCATCCGTATCTTACCTTTGAACCATTGATCTGAATAGGAATGGTGAATGGAAATTCACTCTTAAGCTTTTGGATAGTTCTGGTGAGCTCGGCTCTTTCAGCAGAGTCTTTCGCATAATTGAGCTATGTAATGAATTAGCAAAAGTTGGGTGAGATTATTTATTAATTCACCATTTTCTCATTCTCAAACTTGGGTGGTTGCAGCATAGTCAAGTAGCGACGGGCAATTCCATTGCTGTGTGAGGCCGTGACTCGGCTCAGGCCAGCTACACGCTTGATCACTGAAGGCCGCATATCTGATTTTCGGGGTGAAGAGCTCGTAAAAACACAGCGCATGGCTTCCCCTCATCGGATATTTAAATATGTTTAATACCTAACTCCGCTTCATATAGCATAGTCCGACTGCCGGAAGACCAGCCCGAGTCAAACATACATTTGTTTCACGGCTTATTATGTAATTGACTTCCACGTTCCACAATTGCGGGGAAGATGCATCTTGCATATCGTTTGTAGATGTCGGGATGGCCTTCCGAGAAACGACAAGGACGAACCCCGCGTCATTCGCCCTTGGTAAACGGCGAACGTTCGATGGAGATTAGATGACCCGGATATCTTTAAGGCACTTTGCAATCATGTCGGAGTCTTGTAAGTCGGACTTCAACGTCGCTGGTCGATTTCGAAACATCCGTCGTGAAGACTTTCCTATCATAACCGAGGGACATGAGCAATCCCTTACGACGAGAAAAATCAAAATTTGAAAACTATGTTTTTCGATCAAATTGAAAACTTTGAGATACGCCAGGGAAATTGGCTACCGGGTCGCCGCGGTGACGGCAGTAACAATGGAAGTGTAGGCCCATAATGAAGAGAGCATTTTGATAGAGATAAAAGTCAATATGAAGGTGGGCGATCTGCATAGCTGAGACATATGGGACCATCAATTCTCTTTTATAGGTGTTTCTTTTCCCTTGCGCGATTATGTTCTATCGGCCAAAACGCAATCCCCTACAGGTTTCCCTCTAGAGCCTGTCACCGCTAGGTAGGTGAAAAATACAACATCGCTTTACAAAGATAGCCTAGGAAATCATAGCCTAGCCAATAGCAAGGTCATTCAGCTCGCTAGATCCTGCTAAGAAAGAGCATTTCCGATAGCCTAGGAGGTGTGACATTCGCATCGCCAAGCTCTGAGGCGGAGACTTCAGGATATGAGTCCTGAAATAGACCTGATCCTGGCGCAATACAATGAGCACTTACGGCGTCGGCACGCATTTCTAGCCAAATTCAGTCTCGTGTCCCACGGGAAGAGAAATGGCGTCCGGGCACTTATCGATAATAGGATGTTGCTCCATCCTTGTCATCACTACACCAATTGCCTATAAGAGACATGGCCTTGGGTTGACTAGATGGATAATTTTTCAACGGTGCTTGGATAGTGGAAGTTGATCATGTGAATTGATGGCATACTAAAATCGCGTACACCGGTCGAATAAACATTCAGGCCCGCTCTGCTTATGGATAAAGGAAAAGAGATTATCTCAGCTCAGAAAATTGGGATAGTGCTACCTCACTCATCGTGCAATTTTCTTGAGATGTAATATGAGAGACTTTTGAGGCTCAGCGCCGATACATTAGGTATTGATTGTTAAAGCCATTCCAGTTGGTCTGCCGAACAGGTAGCGCCCCCCTGACCACGACCGACTAAATACCGAGGTTGATGATTCTGAAAAGGCTTATAAGAACTATGAGGTTCCTCACTCCACAGCTTGGATCTAAGAATGAACATGTCATGCTCGAATTTAGCATAGAGGCATCCCGACATGGTCTCAGTGTCGGCGACCCACTGTGCGACCATCCCGACCGAGCTTAGCTCCGCTTGATCGACCAAGACCTTCGTCATTATCGCCATCACCTCCACACCCCAATCCTCACCCCCAGACATTCCACCGGCGGAGTCACAATGTCTCTGTTTGGAACCTCGCCAGAGGAACCTTCTGCGGCACCGGCCCAGAGGTCTAAATCCTCGCTCTTCGCAGACGAATCCGCCGGCGGCTCCTCCCTCTTCGCGGATGACGACGGTGATGATAGCTCCTCCACTCCCTGGAGTCAGAACAATACGTTCAAGCGAACTGCTCGCCGCGATCTGGTCCGCACTCTGCTTCCCGTTACCGATGTCCCCGAGAGCTATGTCGACGCCTACGATCTGATACTCAATAGTGGGGACAGGGTCGGTTCCGGAATCGGCCTGACTTCGATTAGGGAGATTCTGTCGAGCAGTGGCCTGACAGCGTCGGATCAGGGCAAGATCCTCAATCTGGTCGTGACTGGCGATCAAGAAGATTCTGGAGGGCTGGGTCGTGCCGAGTTCAATGTCTTGCTGGCGCTGATCGGGCTGGCGCAAGAGGGGGAAGACCTGTCGTTTGATGCCGTCGATGACCGTCGCAAGAGTGAGTGGCCTCCTTTGAACCCTTTAAAAATGCTTTGGAGGCCCTGGCCTAACATGATCTACACACAGAGCTTCCTCAGCCTAATAGCAGCTTCCTCAACCGGCTACGAACATCCAATAACACGCCCTCTGATCCCACAGAGGGACGACCAAATACACCCCCGCCCCAAGTGTCACCATTACAAGAGCCAAACTCAGCGCGATCGCGGCGCTCTCGACGGGGATCTTTGGGCCTGGGCGGCGGCTTGGAATCAGACCCATGGGCGAGCCCAGAATTGCACCGCAATCACAACCACGAAGCAATCACCACCGAAGAGCGCGTCAGGGATGGCTTCGAACGCGTCGTAAATGGCTTTGGAAGTATGCGCTCTACAACAAATGCATGGTCCGGAGGGTCTGGTGCTAGAGTGATGGAAGAGGCCAGACAGAGCGAAGAACCACAACGTCAGCAGCATACAAATGGTCGGACCGAGGCAGCGCCGCCCAGCAGCTCCGGCTCTGGATGGGGGAGCAACATTGGTGGGCCGCCTAGAGATGATACATTTGGTGTTGGACAGCCCCCAGCCCTCGGTGGTTTCGGACCTCCTGGTGACGATCCTAGTGAGATCGGCCCCCGGCGTCGGTCTTTCGGTCTCTCACGGCCTACGAATCTTCAGGTTGAAGAAACCGTCTCTATCACCCTCCTCCAGGAGAAGGAGGGCATGTTCATGTTCCAACATCGAAACTACGAGGTCAAGGCGCCACGACGAGGGAGCACAGTCGTGCGGCGGTACAGCGACTTCGTCTGGCTCCTGGACTGTCTTCAGAAGCGATTCCCCTTCCGACAGTTGCCCCTCCTCCCGCCCAAGCGCGTGTCAGGTACGTCCAGTCCTGGTGAAGGCACTCCAAGTTGTTGGCTCACCTGTTTGAAGTGAATGGTACTCATTTATCAGCGGATTCGACTACTTTTCTGGAAAAGCGGCGCCGTGGACTTATTAGGTTTACCAATTCTCTCGTTCGACACCCCGTACTTGGCCAGGAACAGCTGGTGATTATGTTCTTAACTGTTCCCACTGTAAGTTTCGACTCTCCGATTGATTACGCCGGACATCTGACTTTCGACCAGGAACTGTCTGTGTGGCGCAAGCAGGCCACCATCTCCGTGCAGGACGAGTTTGTTGGCCGTGCTCTCCCACCTGATCTGGAGGACTCTTTCCCCGCTACTCTCGATGAGACCTTTGAAACTGTCCGCAGCGGCGTTCAACGATCTGCAGAAATTTATATCAACCTGTGCACTCTACTCGAGCGACTAGCCAAGCGCAATGACGGTCTAGCGGCTGATCATTTGCGATTCTCCCTGGCTCTGCAATCGTTGACCGAGGTCACCAAGGATACATATTCGATCGACACCAATGATATCCCCGCACTGAACACTGGAATCACCGCGACTGCCCGGCACCTCTCGGCCAGCCAAAGTTTGCTAGAAGACGAGGCTCGAGCCTGGTCGGACGGTGTCCTCGAGGATCTGAAGCGCCAGCGAGACGTCCTGGTCAGTGTACGGGAGATGTTCGATCGGAAGGACCGATACGCGCGAAACAATATCCCGCAGCTCGAACGCCGCATTGAAGCCAGCGAACGCAAGCTGAAGGAACTTCGTGCCCGACCAGCCGGATCTGGCAAGCCAGGCGAGATTGAAAAGGTGGAGGACTCTATATTCAAGGTAAGACGACCAATCCGATATCGGAGGCTCTCCAAGACTAAGTCCCTGTGCAGGATAAAGAGTCAATCGTGCAGCAACATGCGCGAGGCGTGTTCATCAAGGAGTGCATCCGCGACGAGCTCATTCACTTCCAGTCGAGCCAGTACCACATCAGCCGTCTGCACCAGGACTGGAGCCAGGAGCGAGTCAAATATGCCGAATTGCAGGCAGACAATTGGCGACAATTGAGTGATGAAGTAGAGGGGATGCCGACGGGAGAGTAAAGGTAGTTGGGCCGATCAGGTCGTACATAGGGGCGGCTTACTTGTCGACGCACCAAAACCTGTACCAGTCACGATTTCTTGACCAAGCGCGGGGTGCGCGATTCCCGGATTGCAGTGATGTGTGTGTTTGCTTTTTTTTTCTTTCTTTTTTCTGATTCCCTCTTGATTTGCCCTGGGTTTCTTCCCAATTCCCCCTCGATTGCCCCCATTTTTTCTCCGCAATTGCCAATGCATTTTTTCGATTAAATGTTTCACATGTTGGAATCCGGGCTATGTGTTTTCCCCAATATCCCAATCGGCTTTGTTCCAAGAGTGTTATACTTGAATCATGAATTACATATTGGCTTCTCGAAAGCGACCACATTGCAATGGCATCCCATAGTGGCCAAAAGTGGCCTAGAAAACATAGATGCGTAAAAATACAGGGACGATGACGTCCGCCAGCCACGATTGGCGCAGATCCACCGAGTAGTGGATATGATGGAGAATTAGGGCCACTGACCACCAATTGAAGCGGCTAGGATGATGCTGGTCTTGGCGGCTCACAGGGCTGGGCAGCTCATCCTCCTTGGCCCGAAAACGTATAAAATACCGGGATCGGCATCGTCACCTCTATTTCCATTCTTTCGCGGATTTTTGATTTTTTCTTCTTCTGCGTAGTTCGATCAGGGTTGTTCGCGAGATCTGGTTCTGATTGCTTCATACATATTCTTGCTATCTCTACGGGCCCTAAATCTATTCCTCCGCCGGCCAAGACTCGTCCGCCTTCAACGTGGGGCGCAAAAAGTCTCGGCTGACGAATCCCGCCCGTTACAAGAAGACCTTCGTTCTGGGCAAAGCTCCTCGAGCGCGCAATCGCTCTTTGGCCAAGAGCACCCCCCCCGCCCAAAGACTCTGCGCCCTGCTCACTCTCTCCTTCCCTTCTTAACACCCCCGGGACTGGTTGAGGCTGCCAGTGAGAAGACTTTTCCCCTCCCAATCTCCTCCGCTTCCTCATCGCGCTCGAACAACCAAGCATCTATCCTCGCTTCTAGGTTACCGACTTTGCCGGCTCCCCGAGCGTCAACCCGGTGCTGGACGACTGAAACTCCCGCTCAGCCCTACAGGGCTCGAAATTCGACCATCTGTTCGACGATTCTCCACTCTCACCACCTCCAAGGCATGAGGAGCTACACGGACGGTGGCGGCGGAATACCATCTGGTAATTGATTGAGGAAACGGGGTTGCGACAAAAATATTCCTCGGATCTGACGCGCCAGTCTTTGCACCATGGCGTGGGATCATCTGGACATCGACAAGCCGCATCTGGCGTACATGATTCTTGGCGGCTTTACAGGCTTGTTCATGCTGTGCTCGCTGTTCGTCAAGGAGAAGCTTTACATTGGTGAAGCTACTGTTGCTACTATTTGTGGTATTATCTTTGGTCCGCACGCGGCGAATCTATTCAATCCCTATGAGTGGGGCAATGTGGATAAGATTACGCTCGAATGCTCGCGCATTGTACTGGTCGTGCAATGTTTCGCCGTCGGCGTCGAGTTGCCCAAGGCTTATATGGAACGTCACTGGAAGTCTGTGACTTTATTGCTGATTCCTGTGATGACATGGGGCTGGCTGTTAACCAGCTTGTTTATCTGGTGGATGGTGCCTCCGCTGAATTGGTTGGAGAGTCTGGTCTGTGCTGCCTGTGTGACGGCCACTGATCCTGTCTTGGCTTCCTCTGTCGTCGGAAAGGGAAAGTTCGCTAAGCGTGTGCCTAAGCATTTGCGTGATCTGTTGTCGGCTGAGTCTGGATGCAACGATGGCATGGCTTTCCCTTTCATTTATCTTTCCTTTTACATTCTCCGATACCGACCTGATGCCGGAGAGGTTTCGCTGAACTGGTTTTGTATCACAATTCTATACGAGTGCATTTTCGGCGCGATCTTCGGCTTTACGATTGGCTACTTGGCTCGCCATGCCATCAAGCTCGCCGAACGAAAGGGACTCATCGATCGTGAGAGTTTCCTGGTGTTCTACTTCGTTTTGGCTGTTTTCTGTGCCGGTTCGGGCAGTCTTCTGGGAATGGACGATCTGCTGATCGGATTCTCATGCGGTGTCGGCTTCAGTAATGACGGATGGTTCACAGAGAAGACCGAGGAATCGCACGTCTCAAACGTTATCGATCTTTTGCTCAACTTGGCCTACTTCGTTTACTTCGGGTCAATTGTGCCTGGGAAACCTTCAACGCTCCCGAATTGGGCTTGACACCGTGGCGACTGGTTGTGATCGCGATTTTGGTCATTTTCTTCCGTCGCATTCCGATCATGCTGCTATTGAAACCTATTATACCGGACGTCAAAACATGGCGCGAGGCTCTTTTCGCCGGTCACTTTGGCCCTATCGGTGTCGGTGCCATTTTCGCTGCAATATTGGCGCGAGCAGAATTGGAAAATGACAACACCCAGCCATCGCCGGAAGGCAGTCTACCCTCACCTGGTGATGAAAACTACTACATTATTCAGCTGATCTGGCCTATTACCACCTTCATGGTTATCTCGTCCATATTGGTGCATGGATCTTCTATCGCTGTGTTCACCCTTGGCAAGCGCATCAATACCTTAACTGTCACCCTGTCCTACACTCAAGCCAACGAGGATGGTCCTTCCTGGATGAACCGTCTCCCCCGTGTCCAGTCTATTGCCAAGGGTTCCATGTCTTTCCGAAAGGCTGATGAGCTGGAGGGCTCGTCCGAGGAGAAGCTGCCAGAGTACCCTCCCGGTACCCTGCCACCAATTGGCATGCCGGGTAACTTCCTTCGCCGTGTGCGTGACGAAGACAGTGAATCCCAAGGTGTCGAAAACGAGCGTCAAAAGCCTGTGCGCAGGAGAAAGCGCCGCAAGCACGACGGTGCTGGTGGTCCAATCAGCCAGTCTGCTATCATGCCTGCAAGGCGCACTGAGAGTGAAATCGAGGCTGAAGATGAGCAAAAGGAATCGGAGGAACGCGATGCCGTCGAGCGCGGTGCGTCGCCACCCAACGCTGAACGCGACCGCTCCGGCCGCGAGCCTGAATTGGAAGTCTTCCAAGAGGGTCACCACATGATCATCGAGGACGAAGAAGGCAATGTTCTCAAGACCGAAGACACTAGCCACTTGACTCCAGAGGAACAGGCGCGGCATATCGAGGAACAGCGCAGGCGTCTGGAAGAAGACAAGAGCGGGAAACTGGCGCGTTCCCACAGCCAGCCTCACCAGAAGAACGAAGGCGAGGAGATCATGCAGGCTCTCGATGCTAGAGCCGGCCATCCCCTCGAAAAAACTCGCACAAAGTGGAGCAGCTGGATGGGTCGTGGTGGAAAGGACCAGGGCAAGGAAAAACCCGCGGAGAAGCCAAAGGAAGAAAAGCCTAAGGCCGACTATGCCAAGCCTAAGCACCGTTCTGCTCATGCTTACCAGTTTGGTAACACTATCATCGTTGAGGACGAGGACGGTGAGGTGCTGAAGAAGTACACTATTCCGGGCGACAAGCATACTAAGTCTAAGCCCGCTCAACCCGAGACGGAAGCCGGACCATCCCGACCCCAGCTCAAACGTGGTATCTCTCGCATGGGTACCTGGTTCGGCAAGGAAGAAGATGGCAAGACCTCCCATGCTGAACAAAAGAAGCCTGCACCAAGGTCCAATACCGAGGACTGGGCTACGGATGACGGCTTGCGATTTACTCTGGCTCAGAACCAGGAAGTCGATTCTATAGGCATCGGCCACAAGGGCCGTCGTATGAACAAACAAGAGTTCTTCCAGCAGCTCAGAGGCCTCGACTCCAAAGCCCGCCGTGACGCAGTGCGGCAGAGCGATGCCCCTGATTCCGTGAAGGAGGCTGTTATCGACGATGCCAAGCATGAGGAGAAGCAAGAGCGCCGCCTCTCTGCCGCAGCCGCCGCGGCCACCAGCGGTGTCATTCCCGAGGAGGCAGCCGAAGAACTTGAGTCAGAGTCGATGACTGAAAGCGAAGTCAGCGACGCTGAGACCGACGACGGCCGTGGCCCTGGCCCCAACGTCGCCACCTCGCTGGCCAAGTTCACCCGCGGTAGCTCTGCACAAGAGCGCCGCAGCAATCTCAGCCCTGCACCTCGCACCCGAGACCGTGCCCACCGTGACTCGGATGACGACGGCACTGAGCGTGTTCCTCCCTCTCGTCTCCGCAAGGCCGCCGGCCTCGCTGCTCCCCCACGCCAAAGAGACGATGAAATGGGCGAAACACCCGCCGAACGTCGCCGCCGCCTCGCAGCCCTCGGTCAAATCCACAGCGACGATTCCGCATCAGATAGCGACGATGCAATTCTCTCGGACAGTGACGATGACGGCGAACCCCGTCAAGTTCCTAGCAAGATATCTTTCGCCGAAAGCCTCAAACCTGAACAATCCAACCAAAGCGGCGATCAATCATCCCCATCTGGCTCTGGCTCTGGTTCGGGCGCTGGCTCAGCTTCAGGCACAGGATACATACGGGGCCATCGGCCCCGCGTCTCCTGGGCGGCGAAAAGGGTCGGGTTTCCTAAATTCCATACATTCACGTCCATCGCGCAGCAATGCCATACACCGCTTCTCATGCGCGCCACTGTTCGAGTGCATGAAAAGTGTCACAGAAATGACACAGTACACACAACTGCGGGACATGAGTTGTCTCTTATCAATCGTGTATTTCGTGTATTTTCGTTTTCCTTCCTGTGCATAGTACATTTGTTCTAGGAAATAATCAATGCATTGAGCGTTTTCCCATTGTTCAATATCGTGAATTTTCTCTGGACTATTCTTGCCTAAGAGCGTGAACTCCGTCAATTATACAATCTGATTTGCATGGCCCTTCTTTTACGTTTACAAACGTACTCGGCTTAGTTTGCAGTTTAGCTATCTGGAAAGATCTATAGATTTGGAAAAAGACGAGAACCGCAAAGGCACGTACGGTATCATCCAGATCGAAATTGAGGTATCAAACAAAAGCAGAAAACAAGTATTTCTACATCATTGAATAAATACCCATAGCCCTTTAATCCATCGTCGCCTGCGACCTCATAACTCCTCTTCCGAAGAACTCACTAACTACACCGAAACGATCTCTCGAGCGCGACAATTCCCCTTGAACAGATCATGCTGATCAGCCGAATCAACCTGGCGCTGACGAATAGCACGGAGGGTGGAATTTGTTGGCGCACAAACGGGACACTGAGCATCCTCGGAGGGGTTGAGACAGCGCTCGTGGAAAGAGTGACGACAGAGGAAGTGAACGGTGGGCAGGTCAAGTGTGCCGCCGCAGGATTGGCAGCGACGAGATTGGAAAACGACGGGTTGGGTGGCAAGGTTGTCGAGTTCTTGTTTCTTGGTGGCTGTTTCGGATTTGTAGCTTGCGATGAGGCGGCGGTTCTAAAAGAACAAAATTAGAATTTGGTTACAGAACTGGTAACGGGAGACGGAGCATACAGTGGTGATCTCTTTGCGTTCACGGTCAATATTATCGCTGAGATACTTTTTGACACGGCCCATTGTGACCACGGCGTTGTTGCTCAGAGCTTGGATCACTTGCAGCGGCGAGAGAAGGCCGTCTTGGTCGATGCGGCGCAGAACCACGTCCAGCTCGTCACCTGCTTCTTCGAGAATTTGCGGACTTGAAGCAAAGTATGTTAGGGCATCGATGTAGAGCTGAGGCTCGTCGGGTCCGTAGCGTTTCAGGGCTTGAATGGCACCTTGAGTGTCCTTGGCGGATGTAAAGGAACGGAATATGTCCAGACGTAGACCTTCTTGCTCGCGCACGAGCGTCGAGCCTTCCCGGAAGTTGGAGAGATCGGAGATGAGAAGGACGTTGGAAGTTGAAATTGGAATCTAGCCATCTTAGCGGCGTGAAGTCACATCCGGGTTTCAGGTACTCACGTCTTTGCCTTCAATCAGCTTCTTCGCCTTGCTCTCCCATTCTTGTTGTTCTGCTGGGTCTTTCTTTCCCTTGGCCGTGTCAAGATACATCTCGAAAAGCGTCGTGAAGAGATCGACCTTGGAATCTTTCTTCAAGTCGGGCTGTTGCACAAGGGTCTCCAGGAAGCTTATGAATTCTTTTGGGTGATCGACGAACGCCGAAAACGCAGTTCGAGGCTTTGGAACATCGTATTCCGGTGGAATGTCAGCGGGGCTTTCTTCAACTACGGTAGACTCAGTAGCCGGAGTTTCGGCCTTCGTGCTGCCTCCGCCGGTCATGTAGCGCAGCGGGAGGAGACCCGCCAGACTTTGGATGGTGCTTGTTGGTTGTGTATGAGGTTCGGCGGGAGGCTCAACATCAGTGTGCGGCCGATATTGTCCAGTGTAATAATCTTTGAATAGTTCCGTTGTACGCTCTGGACAGTGAGTCAGGAGGACTCGGGCGTACTTCATCAAATTGAGATATGCCTTGTCGAATTAGTATCTGAGCCTCTAGGTGTACTCCATGATCGCTTACCGCCTCGGGCTCCAATCGCCAGATATACTCCACAGCTTCAGCGTACTTCTTTGAATCCTCAATGAGTATGTCGACCACCATGTCATTTTCTCCATGTTTCGTGGCAAGATAGGCCGCTTGCTCAAAGTATCCTCCCTGGCGACACATCGCGATGGCTGTCTCCAAATCAAACTTGAGCTCACCGGGAGCTTGAATGAATGAATCGAGCTTGCTAGTGTCTTTCAACTTCGCGTAGCAGTTCAAGAGAAGTGTTGTGTGGTCCACTGTAGCACGCCCGTGGTCATGCAATTCCTCCAAATACTCTATCAGGTTGTGGATCCGCTGCGTATCCAGATACTGCATTAAAAGTCAGCGAAGTAATCTCTCATCATAAATGGTGTACTAAACGAACCTTGCGAATGACTTGAGATGGTTCCGTATTGTCAATTGCTCGAAGGTACTGCTGCATGGCTGTGTCGTAATCACCTCGCTGGTATAGGAAATCACCATATCTGCGATAGATGGCGTTCTGTTGCAGAGGATCAATGCCGATCCTTTGCGCAAGGTTGATAGCCAAGATGTAAAGATTGCGCTCATAGAGAATTTCAAGCCTTTGCTGTAGGCTCTTTTCACGATATCGGAAGATCTGCGACAAGTCAGATAACTTGTTTGCTCATCTGATCTCGAACTACATACCTTCCCTTCGGTCGTAAGCAAATACAGATCACCCCACTCTATGAACATATGCTTCACTGGCGCCACAAGCGCCTCACTATGAGCAATGAATTTGAGATCGGTATCCAGCAGAGTGAATGTCGTGGTGCCAAATATCTCGTCTCCAGGACTGACACCATACTTGCGCAAGGAATCACGTCTGACGGAACTCGCTTTTGGAGGGCAAACTAACGCCACGTAGTCACGAAAAGACTTGATAGACGTCTTGGGGCTTTCAAAAGCATAGCTCGGCCCACGGCCCCGAGGACCATATGTGTAGACCGCATCCTCTCTGGCAATGAGTATATCCCCCGTCTCATGATCCGGGGTCATGCAGTTCAGACCACATCCGGTGTCGTCCAGCACACGCGCAGGCTGACCCTGTCCACGCCCCGAGATAACCAACGTGAGGATCCGGCTTGTCGTTGAGATATATAGCACAGTGACAGATCCCTCCTGTATTTCAAGGCCCGTAATTGGCTCTTCTGATTCGAACACAATGCGTTGGCGCGCGCCGCGGTCGTGAATCAGGTCGCCACGAACAATCGTCACAGACCCATTTGCAAATCCAACCGCTACCTGCGAGAGATCATTCACGGCCGCAAAGGCTGAAATCTGATCCTATGTTAGAAAGAAGTCAAAATCACCACGTTATTAGACTCGCGCACCGGAAATTGCCGGCGCGCATTCTGCACCGACACGGTTGACAGACATTGCGGCCCACCGCCCTTCTTCTCCGTATCCAGCGCCCAGACCTTCAATACTGGCTCATTCGATAGATCCTCGGACACCGTTACGAGTAGGGAGGTACCGTCGATCTGCTTCATGTGCGTGATGGAGCCGGTGTCGTGGGCCTTAAACGAGCGCGTGATGCGGAAACCCTGGGTGACGATATGGATGAAGCCATCGTGGGTACCGAGGAAGAGGTTCGAGGAGCCGGTGCAGAGGCTGGAGAGATCGCTCTGTACATTATGTGAGCCGGTGGTCCGTATGTGGGAGGTGGATCGAGGCCTTACACCGAATAGCGCGGAGATCTCCTCTGGTATCTTGACCGGCGAGACGTCGATAAAATTGAACGCTTTCCACTGTGCTTGTTAGCAATGCAGATTTAAAGAAGATAGGCCTTCATACTGATGTCAGAGCCATGACTGGCCATGGGTTTACCTGGTGACGGAACTAAGTTGGAGATGGCCGGGAGCTTCATCCCCGCTGACGCTCGGGCCACCTCGTTCCTGCGGATCTAGAAGACGGAGAATTGAAATTCTCGAATACTGTTTGCTCCTACGTAGACGTCTATGATCATGGACGGTCTAATATATGCATGAAAGTTGTGTATGTCTAAAGTAGACGCCACTGCTCCAGATTCGGAGTTTCAAAGCACGCCATAAATGATGGGAAATGGGGAATCATAAGTGCCAAAGCAATCGTAAGAACTTGAAGATGCGCTGTCGTAAAAATGAAGCATTGAAGGTCGTCAAGTGAGAATATCAAGATCTCCAAGCCGATGAGGGTGTATTTTGAGGTAACTTGCCCCTTCTACTGTGCTGGCTGGTCGGTCAGATCTCCTTGAGAAAGTCAACGCTCTGGCCTAACCAACCCCCTAGATCGACAATGGCCTGGCTCAGCGGAAAGCTATCACCACCTTGGAGACCACCTTGGCCATCCTGAACCGTTGTGGGCGTGTCCCCGCTAAGGTCGAAGGGTAGAAGAGTCCCTTGGGTAGTGGATGGGTTCCCGGGCGCTTGTTCGGGCCGGGGTACAGCATTATGTGGACTGGGGGTTCCAGTTCGTGACTGGGCGGTCTCAAACACGTTTTCAGCAGATGGCGGCGAGCCCTTTTGGGATCCAGGTTCATTATGGATTATTTGTCCCTGGGGACGTGATTCTTGCAGCAAGAGCGGACGAGAAGCTGGGGCTTTCTTTTCGGTGCTGAACGTGAAAGGCGTAGCGGCATCGATCATACACTGTGTGCTCATAGCCTGCATTCTGTCCCGGAAAGTCTGTCTAAAGCTTCGTGGTTGAGACTTGTCTGCGGCATGAGATCGATACAAGGGTGTTTCTCGTGCTAGAAGTACGGAGTCATCACCAGAAGGAGACTGTGGACGTGGGTGAGCTGGTGTATTGCCTCGATTCTGCTCAGGGCTTTTCAGATCATCTTGGAATGATCTCTGAGCATGGAGCAATGCAGCTTGCGTTGAGAGCTGCGTATCAGAGCTGGTGTCTCCGATATGCTCGGGGTGTGTCTTAGGCATCGCCGTGGAGTGCAACGATGGCATCCGGTCTGACACACCGGGATGGGGAGGTACCTCTTGCGCAGATGGAAAGTCTTCACAAGTGTTATGCTCAGTGGGGACTTGTGCATATGTTGCTGTAGATTCCGACTTTTCAGCTTCGGCAAATCTCAGGTCCTTTGATCGATTAATAGACTGATTTGTTTCCTTTGCACTGTGATCATTCGCAGGTCTTTTGGCTGGCTCTGGAGCATCTGGTACTATAGTATCACCATCTTGCATCTCAATGGTCTCGGCAGAATATGGTGCTTCCTCGATTGCTTTGTCTGGAGACTTTGAATGCGCCTGCAGGCCAGAGTCTTGGTGCCAACGGCGATACTCAAAGCGCGGTAGTTGAGACGACGAGTTGACCACGCTGAAAGATGTAGCCACATGTTCAGGTATCTTTGGAGATATTTGAGCCTTCCTGGGCGATCGATTGGCGACCACAGAAGGTTCATTTGTTGTCGGCTCCGCCTTCTGAGCAGACACCGGTGAAGTATATGGTGTGGCGCCCCGATCCAGAGTTTCGGAGCCAGCAGACATATTTGGCTTCTGCAAAGCCGAAGATTTGGGAATCTTATGCTCAATTGAGCGAGGAACACTCCTGCGAGACGTGATATATTCTTGTCTAGAAGCAATTTTCGAAGTTGGGGAGCTGGGTGGCTCAAGTCGCCCAAAATTCGTGGGCTTCCGATCTTTCCTCAGCCACTGGTTGATATCAGTTTTGGCGACTGTAACATCCTCCGCCGCTGTACTTGTGAAAGGGGCGTTTCTCAATTTTTTTGCTAAGAATGGGGCTCGATTCTGCTGATCAGCTGCTACATTCTGGAACGGTCTTTTTCCAGTCGATTCGATAACAAAAGATGGCTTCTTTTGGTGCTGAGCCGAGACGACATTGGATTTTTCAGCCTGAGATGTATCAACAGAAGGAAGAATTACCGCTAGATCCTCTCTGTACTTTGGGCGTCTTGGGTCAGTTTCCTGTACCACGGGCTCTTTATCCCACCCGCGAGCATCTAGCCCAACCGCTCTGGAATTTCTATCGGATGCGATCTTCCGTTTCTTGGTCCAAGGGTTCTTCCAGCCGTCATCAAACGGTCCACGGAGAGATGCGGAGAGAAGAAACAAAGGCTGTCCTTGAAGGTATGACGCGGCGAGTTTCTCAATTCTTCGGTGTTTGGCAGCAAGAGCAACATCGTCCAGCTCATCGTCAGAGCCCAACAAGTCGTCCGGGTTTATATTGGAGGTCGCAAGAGAGCATGGTTCGAAGGTGATGGGAGAGATTGGCCGCGGGAAGGGCATCGGCATGAGGTGTTGAGGTCGCGACTTTGTGTATTCGGGGCGGCAATCATATACCGCGACGGAGCAGTTGAAGGATATTCCGGAGGGGTGGTCGACATGTCTGGGCGAACAAAGAGGGGCTTGGAGCCTAACGCGAAATGAAGCACTCAACGCGTGGAGACTGCCCCAGCAACCGCGGAGTGTCTGCTCTCACGTGAGACCCACCCGAAGTATACAAGTGACTTACTCTCTTCATGTAAATTGTACAGGCAACGGACAAGTTATATTAATTCGCTCCAATCGAAGAGAATTGGATTAATTCCTGGTATTAACACCATATACTTCAATCTATCTTTCCGGGCCTGCGTGCTCGAATCTGAAAGTCTTTGCGGAGCTGTAAGCTTTGACTCAGCGGCTTTCACATGTTCTTCGAGATGAGCCAGGTCGAATCCACATCTTCGAGGACCTTAGATAGAGGCTGCAAAGTTTGCTCGTGTAGCCACGGGTTAGTATATGAAAAGCCAACGAACTGAAACTGTGAACGCCACATAGCTGCAGGAATGGCATTGGTTTGAAAATCAGCCGCGATATCCACTGTCCTGACACAACTTGGCCTTTTTTGAAATGTGGAGGGTTAGAATGTTTTTATTTTGCAGCAGGGCAGGGTAAGATGATAGTTGCGGAAGCCGTGATCCTTGAACTCCCCTCTGACTGGTGGTGGTCGATTACTCATTCTCCTGCTACGTCTCCCTTGATACTTGTGGCGGACCATCGGATCTCCGAACAAATGCAAGGTTCATCCCTAATCTCTATGCACTTGTCTACAAAACTAATGCGTCCTTTGCAGGAGAAGCCAAATTGCTGCATGGCGCGTGCTCAAATCGGCTAATAACATACATCAACATGACGGCAACACGTGAAATAATCTATCAATTGGACAAAAGCATGGTGCCCGAGCCTGTGATTGATCATTTTAATATTTACAAGCACGGAAAATTTGCAACCTACGGTTTTATCATCTGAGGATGGCAAGAGGGGTGCTATAGATGAGAGAGAAGCTGCTAATGAGTTGAGTCTATCATGGTGAGGCTCCTCATCGTGGCGACAGACGTAAATGTGACTAAAAATGAAATAGCGTCAATTTCAGCATGGCAAAGATGCAGAAGAGTCCCTAAGCTCCCTTGAGCTACGGCGTTTAGTACGGACTCTGAAGGAAAAATTCCAAAGAGACATTTTCAGGCCCACTTGGTAGTACAGAGACTGACTTTTTTGAGGCAAGGTGCTTGTACAAAGAACCCCGAGGTCTCCATCATGAACAATCAGGTTCTCGTTGGGGTTTATGTATAGGTCAGTCTACGTGGGGATACCAAAACACCATGCGGTAATTTACGGAAAAGAAGAATCTTACCGTGTGGTACGTACTTCACTACTAGATGCAAAATAAGCTAGAGTCATTACCAAGAAAGCATCGAACTTCATTCTTTCGAATCAGCCACTTGACTTGTGAGCTCCAAGGTCAAATGGTGTCACTGAGACACCGAGGATTTCCGAGGCTGACATACCGCGATCGTCGTAGAGATCGGCATGGATAGATCGACCCACCTACATAGCAAGGGGTCATGAAAAGCCAATCCTGATGTACGCTTCCGTATAAGCCCCCCCAATCGCGCGCTGGAATCTGCATCGATGGAGCTTTGCAGGCAGGTCGAATTATTTTAGCTAAACAAACTCGTCTTCTTGGTCAAGTGTGGATGCCTAGGGGAAGAACATGATCATGTCGATCTCCATAGTCAAAACGCCACATTGATTTGACCGACCTTCCTGCTTCAGTGGTCATTAGCTATCGTTTTTTGCTTTCACCACACCCTGAATGTGTACTTCCCACGTGAGGCGGTCTTTAAAAGCCCTGGATTTCCTCCTTTCAGTATCCTGACGTTCACTCGCTGGCATCTTGCTGATTGAACCCCTCCATCATGAAGCTCATCAAGGCGCCTGGCAATCTGCTATGCTCCATTCTCATGGTTGCCCATTCTGCGAGTGCGATCGTGGGAGGGAGCGATGCATCTGCAGGTGATGCACCCTTCACAGTCGCGATCATCTCGAGTGGGTTTTTTGGCGACACCTATATCTGCGCTGGCTCTTTAATCAGCTCCAAGAGCGTTCTCACCACCGCTGGATGTGTCGATGGATCCTCCGCATCTTCGCTCAAGGTTCGCATTGGCAGTCTCGATCACATTGCTGGTGGCAAGTTGAATCAAGTCGTCAAAGTCATTAAGCATCCCAACTATAACACTAATACCCAAGACTTTGTTTTGCTGTTCTTCATCTCATAAACGCAGTCACGGATATCAAACCTGCGGGAATTGCCGAGAAAGCTGCACTGACAGGGGCCCCCATCAAGCTGTATGGCTGGGGATCCACTGCCAAACTCCTGGATGCAAAGCCTCGGGCATTGCAACGGCTCGATACAACTTTCATCTCAGCTGATGATTGCGAGACCGCATGGTCTGATGACAACCCGGTGACTTCCAACATGAACTGTGATGCTGCGCCCGAGAAGAACCAGGGATCCTGCAACGGGGATCAAGGGGGTCCCGTTGTCAACGAATCCGGCGAACTAGTTGGTATTATGGGGTACTATGACTACTGTGAGCCGCATTCAAATGGTCGGCCTGACGTGAATAATGATCCGGTGGCCGCCGTCGACTGGATCGATCTGAACACCATTTGATTGAATGGAACATGAAGGGGTTGTGAAGGAATCGTAGACTGAGTCGTGAACATAGAAAAAGGCTACTCTTAGAGATCCTGATCCGTGTTTGAAAGATTGCAACTTGTTCGATAATCCCAGATTTTGGCGAGCAATGGGCAGCAAGGCATCATGCATTTTTCTAGATCGAACACAGCCCAGCGGAAGGAAGTTCATGTATTACTGAATTCTCTTCAGATCTTACCCTCTCGACGTGGGAAGGGGCAATCGCCATGTTTGCGCTTGCAGGACTATATCTAAATAGGCATCATGGGAGTCACCTTCGGAGTTCAACCACGTCAAAGCAGACTTCCCTTCCGAGCTTAGTGCCGAAACGACACCTTAGTGCAAGTTGGCTCAGACAGAGTTGGCAGAGCTAGCTACCCCAAAAAAGAGCTGACCCTGTAGAAGCCTCTCACTATACATTGCCGAGTTTCAGGAATCCCAACGGACGAGATCCTAATTTCGTCGGATTTGGTGAGAGCGAGCAATAGCCCAGGCTCATCGGGTTCCGACTATCTTGTGTCTGAGCCCGCCTTTAACAGAATGCAAAGAGTCAAAGTAGTTCCAAGGTACCACTTCATAATTGAGCACTGCTCTAAGAGCCCCATCGGGCTCTCGTTGAAAGACCTGGAATATTTGAAGACAATAAAAAACTTAGAAGCTCACACCCTTGATGAGCCGAGACATGCATCACGTATCTGACCCCATTGCAAGGAGCGCATCGACGAGTCCGACTCGCATGTCACGCGCAGGGACTCTAATATAGATTTGCCAGGTGGATGCTTGGAAATCTGCTGGATCCACGATCCTTGTAGGGACTAGCATCAGTGCGCAAGTACTTATGGAGCTCAGTGGGATCTTTTCAGCCGAAGAAGTGGAACAGCCTTGTCGGACATGATTATCCTGCCGCAAATTTTCCGCTTGATATATGATGCTATATTGTAAGGGAAACTCAATGGATGCAGTATGTTTTATCTAAGAGAACTCAAACTCAAAATTCTCAGTATTATCATTCCAGCTACGGCGATGCAATGAGTCGATTTTTCCAGCCACGACATACCTTAGGTATCCGTCGAGCCGCATACACAACGTCGTGATTACGCCGAGATTCATTTACCGCTCGGTCAGGTGAAAAATTATTGATTAATTCATTGGTCTACAAGGAAAGAGAAGAGGAAAAAGGAGAATTGCGAATACGCGCGCTTTTGTTGTGGGGTTGATAGCAGGAAGACGTGCTTTCCTACACGACCTGCACTCTACAAAATACTAGCCTGAAGTCGAATGTAAAATCGTTTTCACATGAGGTTTAAGCATAATTGAACATATAAAAGGGCAAAGGACAAAGAGACCTGGTCAATCGATACAGCAGCCACATCAACAAAGCCTATAGTCATCAGGCTCATACAACAAACATCAACGCTAAACATCGTGCTAGTGAAGACAACATAAATAACATCTTAAGGGGCGCTCTATTATAATTCGAGGGTATCGAAGCATTCAGTTTGGTTCCGAGGCACGGGTGACAGGGAAAACGGGGGACAAAATGAGGAAAGAGAGAGAGAGGAGGACCTCGGAACATTGATTCATGACAGTGCCGCAAAGCATGGGAAGACAAAACCGCAAAAATAACACATGATCGTTAAGTAGTCATCATAACGGAATTCTCAGCTCGCTCTTTCATTCGCATAGCCTGGGCCTCCAGGGAACGCGCCATCAGTTTAGTCACAGGCCACACGGCAGCACGGTCTCAGGAGGCTGGCGGTGGCTATCAGTATTTTACACCCGTATCCGCCCTCCACGACCGAAGGGAGGCGTTTCATCACGCTCAGTGCAGACATGGAATTGCTGATCTGCACTGTTCGTTGCATTTTTGATTCAATGCTTGAAAGAATTTCTTTAATCTTGTCGATAAGCTTGCAGTCTTCGTCCTCAAGAAGCATGACGGCTGGGACCTGAGTGAGATCAACGTCGTCACGACCTAGTATGCCGAGGTAGGGGCCGACGCGCTCTTGGACGGTGGTTATCCATTCTGCGAGGACTTGGGAGCAGTCGAAGGAGCACATCGCGCATTGGAGGGGCAACTCGCGGGACGAGAAATCGGCGAATGTGTTACCAAGGCGGTCGGACATGTTTATTGAATCTGCGGCGTAAAAGGCGGCTTTACGAAGATGTTTCTCCCGCTTCGATTGGCCTGATCTGTAGACATTCGAGAGGGACTCCATAGGTTCTTCTTGTGTTGGGGTCTTGGAGAGGGAGAGGTCGGCCACGCCCAGGTCATTGATGGATTCTCGTCGGCCGTCGAGCTGACCGGTGAGTGAGGGGTCCACTAGGTCGTTCATATTGGTATCAATATGTTGGAACATCTCTGTACCTCGTGCGAGCTCGTCTGCCATGCCATTCCAATCCCGCTGCCAGAAAGCCTCTTTGCAGCGACCAAGGTTGACGAATAACCGAACATAGGCTAAGTCCAGAAGTGGAATGCTATCTGCTGAGAGTGGCCCGGCGCCAAATGGATTGGGTCGCTCCAGGCTGTGGACTGGGTTACTTGCCCACGCAGCCTGCCAAGCTCGGAGAGCCGGCTCGATATGTGCTTGCATTGCTTCAGTTTCTTGTGAGGTCCATTGGCGACCCATATGTCGTTGCCGGGTTTCCCAGATGTAGTTATGCAAAGAGTAGATAAGAACGAGACATCCAAATGTACTGGGTCTATTGTCCGCGCTGATTGGGTCATCCGAGGTTCCACCGCCGAAGAAAGCATTCGAAGATTGATTTTGCTGCTCTCGTTGGCTGGCGGTCAGAAGTGAAGTCAAAGCCGCCGAAAACGATACGCTTTTGACAGAACCTGTGGAGCCTCCCATCTTCTTCCATGCTTGAGGAGACTCGGCAGCCCAAACATCCTCCTCACAAGGGAGATCAAGGCGGATTTCGGAATTTGTCAAAGCAGGCGCGTGGTTGTATGCAGATACAAGGAAGCTTGAGAGTACAAATATAGCGTAAAGGGTGCGCTTTCGCTCTTCAACAATTTTCCAATTCAGCCAATCTTTTCGTTCTTTTGGATGGCTGAACGACGAAGACATCCAGTTCTCTGTATCAGCTGCGTCGGATAGATTGAACCCGGTGTTGAGGTGATCGTGCGGTAGGTTCTTAGTGTCCAAATGGTGGGTCAATTCAGCCGCGCGGGCCAAACTGACCAAAGCGGCGCAGTGGGTACTCGCGATATCCGCTGACGTCTTGTCACCGCAGCTATGACCATAAATCACATTTAACAACATTGCCTGGACCAGCCAAAGCGGTGTATTTTGAACGGAATTGTCTCGTGCAGAACTGGAGCGACTGAGTGCAGCAGACATGTCGGCTTTCCGTCTCTCTTCAAGGTACAATTGGATCATCTTTTTCGCGGCTTCAAACAAGTCTTTAGAAGCAGCTGCATCATATTCGTACAAGGCGCCAATGGCAGCCATCGAGAGTATCAGGCAACCTCCGCCTCCTGCGACACCGGTTGAGCTGAGATTGAGATGTCCACTGGGCGTGCGAAGGTTGCTGGTGTACTCAGGAGCTTGAAAGTTGAGGGTCGGAATGTGAAGGAAAGGCAAATGGGGGTGAAAGTAGGTGATATAGGCGGAAATGTAGCGCTGCATGTCTGAGGTGCTGGGTAGTTGACCGGAGCTGTTGAAGCCAGTCGAGCGGGCGAACAACTCGCGGCTGCTCAACATGCTAGAGGCGGGCTGAGAATACTTGCGATGATTGAAGCCAGTGGGTTGCGACATGCTTGCTAATAAAGCCTGTCGTGTGGAGTCTGTAAATGTATCCTCTGAGACTGCGGAATGTTGACTTCGTAGGGCACTATTCGGGAACGGAACGTTGAGAGGATTAGGAGATTCTCCGTGTGTTGTCATAGATGATGATAACATACTCTGTGAATGTCCCCCAACAATGGGCTGGCCAACCGACGTCATGGATGGAGGGGTGGCGTAATTCTCGCCAAAGGGGTTCTGGGTCATCAGTGACTTGGGCGACACGGTCTCTGGCGAGATCCCCAAGTCGTTCAGCGTCGTCGGTGAAAAGTCAATGGCGAACTGGTTGGCCGAGGCGTGCGTGGGGAACGGGTTGTGCCAGCCATTGGAGATCGGGATTCGGTTGGGTCCATCCAGCATGGCCTCGCTGATCCCACTCTGGCTGCCCGTGCTCATCGCCGAGGGCGATGACTCGTCGATGACCGAGTCATTGCCGTTTCCCAGAGCCACCGCCGCATCGAATCCGTTCATCCAGTCGAAGTTCATCTCTTCATCCATCATGGGATCGGTAGCGGGATGCATGCCGTGGGGGTTGTGGCCGAACGGGGAAGCGGGGGTGTCACCGAAGCCCTGGGGGGAACCTGCAAAGTGTAACTGTGCTGGGTTGATGGTGCTACCATGACCCATCAACATACCATCGATGCCCATGTCAAAGCTGCCGTAAACTGGGGCGGTCCGCAGATTACCGGACATGTCCAGGGGAGCCCCGAAGTCTCCAGCTTAGCCAATCCATTTACTGGAGGGTGGCCTGAGCTGAAGCCCCTGTAGTCCATACTTGAGCCGACCGAAGAGCTCAGGCTGGGGTGATATGTATGGCCTGGGTGATTCGGGGCGGAAGATGGGTTAGCACCGTCAGGAAGTCCCAACGAATTCCCACCGATATGACTGATCGTGTTTGCTCTGGGGCGCATTGAGGAGGCATTGTTAGCAACAGAATTCTTGCGCACCCGGTTCGCGCCGCCAGGGGCACCACTCGTGCTCTCTCGGCGACCATTTCTGGGACGAGATGAGGGGGTAGAAGTCATGTGCAACTTTTGCTGATGACGGAGCAAGAGATCGCGACGCGCAAAGCAACGGGCGCAGTCGGGACACTCAAAGGGCTTCTCCTTCGTGTGGGAGCGCTCATGGCGTTTCAGGTGCTCCAATCGCGCAAAGGAGCGACCGCAAGTAGTGCAAACGTGTGGCCTCGGCTTATCAGTCTTGGGAGGAGGAATGTTCCCATTCGCAGCCTGGCCATTGGCCTCGACCTTCTTAGTTTCTTTCGGAGCTTTTGACGGTTCAGAATTCACGGGGGCATAAGTATTCCTGGATCCGTGGTACTTACCAGGCATGTTTCCGGGGACTTCGTTGATACTGGCGAGATCAATCATAGGATCTAACAGCATCCTAGAGTAATGCGATTTCTACCCAACGGACCAAGCACCAAAACACTGATCCCGAATGGACGGGGATGATTCGCAAGTATGCGATGCGGGGAGCTTTTGGATTGTAACGGGGTCACTCTCAGGACGAGTCGTCAAAATTGTTGATTTACACTGTGTACTGTCGCATCAACGACTGATGTCAATGAGTCAGCCCATTTTCTTTGACCCTCTGATGATGCGTTGAGGGGACCAAGGTGACCCAGGGTAGCGAGGTTATTCATAAACCTTGGCCGGGACAGGACCCACCGAAGGGAGACCAAATGTACAGTAAGTCTATGGTGAAGTTTTGAGATTGTTTCGAGCGATTCAATGAGAAAGCGATCAACAGGAAGTGAGGACCTGTGGCCGGTGAACGGAACAACGCCTGGTATTAACGTCTTTCCGGGGATCAGCAAGGCAACCAACGACGAGGACCGCGCAACCACAACACGGCCACGAATCGGTATTCACGATGCTCGATTCTGAATGTTCGATTCTGTGGCAAGACCGAGCGAGAGCACTCACAGCTATGAATGAAGGCTTAAGTGTCAAGCTTCCCTGAACTGCGAATGTTCAGAGCATGGAAGTGGATAAGCCGGAGATAACCGAGATAGCGCGGCAATTGCTGATAAGGATCACCGAGAGCTATCCACACCAGGTCCGAAGAGAGAGAAGCTGGAGGTGAGGGTACGGAGGAAGGTAGGAGGTCAGGAAGGGAAGGTTGAAAGGTTAAGATAGGAATCGGAATCAGACAGGTATTAGAGAAGTTGCCTCTGAATCAAATGAAGGTACCTGGGTCTGGGTACCAGAGGTCGTCGTGGCAGTAGTGGCGGTTACCACGCTGTAATCACCTGGTGCCGTCCAATGTGTACCGGTGTACTTGAAGCTACGCAGTCCCCAGCACATTCTACACAGGGGCGGCCAGTACTCTCAACATACCCCAACTGTCTCGGCATGGGTACCTCCACGCCCCACGCACGAGGTGACAGACGCATTACGGGATAAAGTACAGTACTGGCACTAAGTGGAACCCGCACGGGCGGGCGGCCTGCATCGCCAATGGCCAGGCGACGATTAGCCAGGGTGATACTGAATGCGGCGTAGACGCAATCTTACACGCACGGTGCTGCGCCGGTCGGTCCACGCCCACCAGTTCACCAGTTCCTGGCGTTATCGGACAGACCCATTGGCCACTCACTTTACTGGCTTGGGTCTAGTGGCGTGGGTGGATGTAGGCTCCGAGCTGGACTCTGAAACCATGGGACGATAAGGAATAGAGGCCGGTTTCACCTGTCCCCCGTGATGGAAGTACCGTGGATGGTCTAGGATTCTCGAGGAGATGCTCATGGTGTGTTGAGAACTCGAAAGGTACGGATTGCGGACCACGACTGACTTCTACTCGTACAGCATTCCTCTTAGAAATTACGCTATTACCCCAGAGGCGCTTGGGTATCGTCACGGTGGAGACCCGGGGAGGAAGACGGACCATTCACCTTAGGTCGCTCACCATGATACGAGATGCCATCTCGTGACTGCACGGCCGGGATTCTTGTTCTTGTCTCGTTTCTTACCTTTGCTATTACTTCTCGTCATTTACAATACCTCCTGGCTTGGTTTACTTTGGTACTTGTTATTCTCAGGTACGATCCACCTTGGGGTCACGGCGGATGGATCCGCAAGGCCCAAATATTAGAGGGCCATGCGCCCATTTTTGTGGGGGAAGCAATTATGGGATGGTGTGGGGGATTTCCCTTTTCTCGTCTTGGTGCCAATGAAACATTGCCCAAACGGCCTGGAAGGAGTGGATGATCCATCCCCGGCTTTCCTCCATTGCACATGCCCTTTTCTTTTTGGGGGTGGCAAACTCCATTTTCACCCAGAGGCTGGAGGCTGCTTCTGGCGAAACTTTCTAGAAGTCCCCCGGTTCTCCTTTGACTTCGAGACGCACGTTGCAGCCACGCCAGTTTGAGTTTGGTCGCACGAAATGGGCAACCCACCCCGTTGCCAGGGATTAGTGATTGATGCGGCTGGATCGAAGTCCGGGGTTGACTGGGGTTTTGACGATCCTCGGATCCTAGAGCGTCCATCAATTCATCCTGAACACTAAGCGCTAGAGGCACAAGTCAAGGGGCACTCTGCCGCGAGCTTCCGAGGTCTGGAAACAGGTCTCTGTGACGCAAACAGACCTGAACTGCAGCATCGAAATACAAATTATCATGCTAATGCAATGAGAATTGCATATTGCATATTGCGACGGACTATGCAGCGCTAATCCTGCGTGGTCCTTCTGGAATCCGTCGCCTCCTTACTTGACCCCGGATGTCGCACGGACATCTCGTTTGCAGAAACCCCAGACCCGAGCAACGCGCACTAGACCACTAGGGCAAAGTCTGACGGCGAAGCAGGTGACCGGACCTGACAAATGGAACCAAGCCACCAAGCTCCGTCTGGCGCATTGAGCACTCAACCCGGCATCGCCTTCCGGGGCACCTGATCTGAGCGATTTTATGCTTCGGGTGCGTCTAGATTGTCTTTTTATTTTGTCTTGTCATCATTTTTCTTTTTTCTATTTTATCCGGCGTTCTAGAGTCGTAAAGACTATTAGGCTTTGACTTTTGCGCATCGGTGGCTAGCTCAGACCCTGGTGAGATTTCGGGACTTATACGAAAAGATGCATATTGGAATAGGTATTATCGGAATGAATGCAGGTCCACGGCAGAAGTCAATTCCCGTCCAGCTGGCACTAGGCTCCGTTCACCAGACCATTGCGCCACAAGGCCCAGAGCGCTCCGACTCCCCTGGTCAATCCAGATACCTCACCTGCGTCATTTAATCGAGTCGTTATTGTGTAACCGCGCTTTGCGGGTGATCGCTGACCGAGATGTGCAACAGTCTGTCGAATCCCGGGACAAATCGCAAGCCACGAAACCTTGGCTTCAAAGTCCTGAGTGGTGTAGATAGCGAATACTATAATTCTCCGACGCACGTATCCCGGTCCTGCGTGCCACAGGGGATCGCCAGGTGGCCTGTGCTTGCCACTTGTGCACGATGGCATCAAGTCTGCCGATGGCGCGACGGCTCGGATATTAGTCCACGGACTGATCGGACTTCAGGCCGTTTTCCCGCGTGTTGTGTGTACTGTGTAGTGTACTCTGTATTGCCCCATTTGAACCGACTCCCGCGTCCGAGACGAATGAGACGGCGCGTCAGACGGAGTGGCTCCGGGCTGATTCTCGTTGATGGAGAAACCCCATTTCGCGCTACAGGGTGACCTAGGAATAAAGGTTACTTCTCCACTTCGATTCTGCCAGTTTTATATGAATAATCAACGTATCTAGCTTGTTTCGTTCCCTCAATACCGCTGGTAATTATTGAAAAGGGAATAATTGAATGCGTCACGTAAAGTGAATACGTGGGCGGTATGTAATTGAAAGGAAAAGGCGGTGAACAGAAGTAACCTTTATCCTTTGGTCGCCCTGTACAGTGCTACCCGTGCTTGGCCGTTGATCTCCGTGGCTTCGTCCCGCTAGCTCCGTGGATTCGTCTCAAGATTTGTCAACACACTGCTGTCCCTGAGGCTCTGGGATTCGCTGGCCCTATGCGTCATGGTGTCCACCTGCGATAATGCAAGTCCGCGGGCAAAGGTTCGCCGATTGCGGAAGAGTGGATGAGGTGGAGGAGATGAACTCGGAGCCTTCCACTCCTGTGAGGAAACATCAGGAGAGGTACATAGTACATCCTTGTTGACATCGATTAGATCGCAAGAGGTGTCCCTGTCGGACCATTTTTGCTTTTACCAGTCAATCTTGACTCAACCCACTACGCCGTACTCGCACTGCTTCTTTGAATGCTGAATTTAGATCTGCCGCTCGGCAATGAGACCGTAATTCTTATCCGAAGCGACAAATTGACTGGCTAATATCAATTTGAAACACACAGCCACAACGAAACAGAGTCTAGACATAGAGTGGACTTAGAGTGGAACCTTCGGACAAAACATGGGAAACTACAACCGCGGATGGTTACATCGTCTTATTGGCTTCTATTTTCGATTTGTTTGACACGGCGGTTCCTCGTCAGCAAGGCTCCGAAACCTGATAAGCTCTCATCATTGCACGATCGGCCCTGGGTAAACGGCAAAGGCTAGATCCGCGGATACTACGTCGCCTGCAGATTGGCGTTGCTGACAATAGGGGGCTGGAAAGGTCATTCTTAATTCCGATTCCAGTGGACCGAGCTCGGAGCTCGGGAGCTTTCAGTCCCTGCAAGGATGATCGAGCATAGCCTATTAAAGAAATAAAAGGACGGATATCCCGGCATTCAAGAACCTGCAGGATCCTCTGGTGGCAAGTCGGGTCGCAGTTGGGCGAGGGATCTGCGAGCAAAGGCCGGCTCGAAATTTAACGCAACAAAGGTCAAGAGATGCATTTTGATTTTACTCAAGTTTGGAGGTACCACGCTGGCAAATCGACTCCAAGCCCAAGTGGATCTGATGCGCGCACCTTACCGGTGACCTGATGAAGTAAAACGTAAATCCCATCGCGACATCGCCCGATACAGTACAAGCACGACTCCAGCCAAGTTACATGCTCCAAGTTCTCCCGCCTATGTTCCATATTCCAAGATATAGAACACACCGGAGAAAGTCCGGCCGTGGACACTACGCGGGCAGAGACACAATCCAATGTGATTGATTCGCGGCGTGCATTAGCGGAGCTCGTAACGGATGTAGCCATTTCCCGAAGATCGCCAGGACCTAGACCTGAACCCAAATATGGACGTGGACATAGCCTCGTTACGACGACCGGGGTATACAAGTCCTGACATTGCGCAGAAGCGAACCCTCAAGTATGGCTATAGTACCTACATACTGGCCACCACATACCCGTCCGAGAAACACACCTCAGATCTGGGAAACCTCCACAACACCACTTTCGGTACAACATGAAATCTCATCCAATCCATGCATGTCATACCTCGGCCAAAGTTCTGTGGGAACTCGCACGGACAGCACAAGAAGCACTGCCCACTAGACGCTCCTCGCCCAGCACCCATCGCGCCACGTCCTGATCGCCTCGATCATCCTACCACGTCCCCTATGCCCACACACATCATCTAACTGGCCCCCAATAATCCACTCTCATGTCGGAATCGACCAGCCCATGCAGTGTCGCACCCGACCTGCTCCTCAACCTGGCGCCAATCCGATCTGGCGATGGAGCGTAGAAAGCGCGCAGTGACGGCGTAGACGCATCCCTGCTGTATTGCGCGCGTTTATTACGAGGACCAGTGCTGTACTGTGCTCGGAGTTCTGGAGGCCGGTGGTACATTCGTGCTGGGATACTCTGGGATCCCCCTTACTGTAGCTAAAGCATCCCACGCTAGTTTCGGTGAATGTTGTGCATTTGCAGATTTGCCCCCCCTCTCCAAGGTGACATGATTGTTGATAACCGATCGCTGATCTCGGCCGAGGCTGGTCCTGATTGCTTGGGGCGGAATTGAGGGTAGCTTTTCATTCCGCCTTTTCAGGGTTTGTGGTGGGTGGATTTGAGTATACAGCAGTTCACGCTATTCCATGGGGGGGGGGGGGAATGCCTGAAGCGCGGGAGATAAGTAGACTCCGATCTGAGTTTATGAGAATACGGTCAAGAGATCAACATTGCCATTAAATAAATGCAGGTCTAATCTACTCCGAATATGTTGTAAAGCAAGTTTTTTTGTTCATCGCCCGTCGTTGACGGGCTTCAACTCCGGTTCCGATATAGACGAGTAAACCTCGTACTCGAATGGTATATGAGCATGACATCACACATGAAATTCTTTTTTTGAGTCGAGCGCGCTCGATCTGCTCATTAGACACTGATAGTCTTGAAAACACTGTAGTTAATTTTGTTAGCATTGCATAGAGGACGGCTGAAACTTTCCAGGGATTGACGTACCTGAATCCACTGCCACCGGTTGCCATCAGCGCACCCGGCATCTGATTGTGCCAGTGCACCTCCTTGACAGACTCCATATAATGAACGAACAAGAGCTGCGGCGGAATATCCGCCATACCAGCCTGTCGGCTCTCTTCGTCATCCAACTCGACAGCCAAATCCCATAGAGTGACCGTATTGTCGGCGGAGCCGACAGCGACGACGCTGTCGTCAGTAGGGTGCCACTCGATACTGGTAATAGGCTCCTTGTGGAAATCGAAGGAAGCAACAGGCGAGGCGCTGATCTGACCCGCATTGTTAGGCTTCCAGTGTCGCAAGTCCCATACAGCCCATTGTCCATCGTCGGCACCAGTTGCCAACAAGTGGAAAGTCTGCTTAGCCCAGCTCATGACGTTGACGTCGGTTTTGGAGATCATCACATCCACAGCGGGCTTGCGAGACTTGGACCGTACATCCCACACCTTCACACTGCCGTCGCTACTGGCAGAGGCAAACACGTTCTTCTCGTTGGGGGACCACTGAAGCTCCTCGACCGAAGACTGGTGCCCCGTGAATGGACGGTTGTCGGTAACCCAACCTCCACCCTCGGTGCGGGTGGTCGCGTAAATGAGACCGTCATTGTCACCGGTCAGCAACTTGCCGAGCGGCTGTAGAGGAGACCAATCGAGGGCGTAACCTTCGGACTTGTGCATGCGGAGAGTAGAAAGAGGCTTGTTTGCGGAGGAGGGAGAACTGTACCGGGCACGTCGAAGCTCTGAAGGTGCGCAGTAACGTCGTGAATAAGAATTTGGGAGTTCTCAAGCATAGTAGCAGTCAGTGTCTGTGGGGGCTTGGAATAGTCCGCAGACTGCGAAGGTGTTTGGTGGGCGCGAATGCGGTTCGTTGTCGAGCCCAGTGGAATAGACTTGTGTTCCAGAATGGGCTCGCCCATGTCGTCGTCGTCATCAGAATCGGACTCTGAGTCCTCATTTTCACGCTCCATCTTGCTCAGTCCGCTCATCTTGAGAACCATAAGCTCGTTGTCCTTGGCCTTTCTGCCATCTGCCTGGGTACCGGCAACAGCGTACACTGTAGCGGGGAAGGTCTTGCGGTTGTCACCGAGCGAATCGCGAACTATGTCGAAGGAAAGACATGGCCATGGTGTGTTGAGGGCATGGAGCATGTCATAGGTGGACGGGTCTGGGGAGAGCGTCTCGCCGGGTGCCAATTTCGTTCGGCCAGGAATGAAGGTCTGCTTGTCGACATCCATCGCCTCTATTCATTGTTAGAACTGCTGCCGCGCGCCAATTGATCCGTAAGCCGTAATTCGTACCTTTCTCTTCCTCCTCGCGCTCTGCATCTGGGCGACCATCGACACCGGCCTCCAGAATTTCGTCCTCGCTCTCGAATTCATCCTCGAACTCGTCCTCGAATTCACCGGCCTCGTCCGGGATGGCGTCGGCCATGGGGCGCTCGCCTGCCTTGAGGGCAGCCGAGTACTCTTCGGTGTCCGCAGCTCTCTTAGACATGGTGAAGAGTGGTGAAGCGGGGTGTTCTAGAAAGAATGAGGGACGATAAGAACTTTTTTCAGTTTGGGCACGGAGACACACACTAAGCCTATCGGGGACTAGCGCACATCCCGCGCAGCGCAGTGTTGACAAGAGCTGAAGCCTCTCGGAGATTCGACTGCTGCTTTCTTTCCAGTTCCTGCAGCTTGCCTTTCGTTTGTGGCTTGATTTTGTCGCAGCACTCATCTCACCTCCTTCCATCATTGTCCCCGGTGCACCGAAATCCCTACCCGGCCGCTGTTTACGCCAAGGGACGGTTTACCAACTCCTAAACCAAACTTGATCCTCATACCTCCGATTCGTCCGATTTACTTGACGAGGAAGTGCAGAAGATCACTGCAGTACACAAAAGTTCGTCTGGACGTTTCTGTGATCTGATCGCCTTCGTAATTGGTTGGTGACATATCACACAAGGGTCTCCTTTCCCCGCAGGCGCTGACTGACATTCTCGAGCAGGGCGCGCCTACGAAGATACCACCTTGACACAAGCCCTACCGCCACCATAAATCCGTTGCAGCAGTCCGTTATGGATGATTCTGCTGTTGCGGAGCCGCAGCCCCCTGTGGAGGAACATGCGTCAGAGGTCCCGGAGCCTCAGGTTTTCTCCGAACAGCCCCTCGAGCATTCGATGGATCAATCATTGGGGCAGCCGATGGAGCACCAGGCGCCAGTCAGCGTCAACGTCGAAGAACCAGCCCCTGGAAGGGCTACGAGTCGTATAGACCACGGCTACAACAGCGATTCCAAAGCGCACTACCACTCTCGATCGACTGATTTCCACCACGCTGCTCCTGAATATCCTCCTCATGAGACCGATCAATCTGCTCCCCTTGCCTCATTCCCCTCCGTTAGCCAGCAGCCCTCTTTGCAGCCTTCATCACGCCCTGGCTCCAGTTTCTCCAGTGGCCCAGAGAGATACGGTCTCTCTCAGCAGCAACAACAGCAACAGCAGCAGCAGCAGCAGCCGTCAGAAGTCACCCAGCGACAGGCGGCTCAGGCCCAGTCCTCGAAGAACAGTGTTGTCATTAAGGTTGGCATGGTAGGAGATGCCCAAATTGGAAAGACAAGTCTCATGGTGAAGTACGTCGAGGGAAGCTGGGATGAGGATTACATTCAGACACTAGGTTTGTGTGAGCCGCTCTGATCAATATGTATTTTTGCTGACGTGATTTTCAGGTGTCAACTTCATGGAGAAGACCATCTCCATTCGCAACACAGAAATTACCTTCTCTATCTGGGATCTGGGTGGTCAGCGCGAGTTCGTCAACATGCTGCCGCTAGTCTGCAACGATGCTGTGGCCATTCTATTCATGTTTGATCTCACCCGCAAGAGCACGCTGAATTCTATCAAGGAATGGTACCGTCAGGGTCGTGGTTTTAACAAAACTGCTATTCCTTTCTTAGTCGGCACCAAGTATGACCACTTCGTCAACTTCCCTCGGGAAGACCAAGAAGAGATCTCCCTCCAGGCCAAACGCTTCGCAAAAGCGATGAAGGCCAGTCTGATCTTCAGCAGTACAAGTCACAGTATCAATGTGCAGAAGGTGAGTGTCTTTCCATCTGTCCTTTCCAGCCTACCTCTAACACTCCACAGATTTTCAAGATCGTCTTGGCCAAGGCTTTTGACCTCAAATGCACAATCCCGGAGATCGAAAATGTCGGCGAGCCTCTGTTGCTGTACAAGAATGTCTAGAAGAACCGCGGGGATGAATACGTACCTTGGGATGAAGTGATGCTCTTGATGATCGATCCTGACTCCTGGCCCTCGTGGCCCTCTTTTCTGTGTATTCTTTTCTTCCTTTCTCTCCATCATGTATTTCACGTTTATCATGTGTCCGGCTCGTTTTTGGTTTTCTGTTATCATCAAACTTCGGTCCTGAGATATCTACGAAGTCTGCAACCGCGTTTGACAACCTTCCTTTGTGTCGCTTGACTTTCCAGGGGCGATTCCCCATAGCAGCTACATCCTTTCTTTTGTTCATCTGTGTTTTCTCTAGACAGGGCCCATATAGCCGTCTTGAGGCGTTTGGGAGTCCGGTGGTATGAAGACTAAAAAATGAAATATGTTTCCAAAGAACATTCCCTGTCCACATGTGCCTGTTCCTAGTCATAGATATAGATCTGACCCATGGTCCACGCGATGCGGAACGCTCTTCACTGGGGCGAGACCCCTCTTTAAAATGAGCTGCCTCTAACATCACTCCAGGTGTTTCAGCTGCTCGTTCTACACTGCGTCGGAATTTTGTTCGAGGGTGCTTCTTCCTCTGACGACTACTTTTTGGCCCCCAGGCTTTCAGGGCTCTGCACCCGGCCCCCGCCAAGCCACCGAGTGCTGGGTGTGACTGTCTTTACAGCACCTCTGGTTTCGGGCCCTACTCTCCACCAGGGTCACTGGACAAAGTTCGCGGAAGAAAAGACGACATGACTGAAGAGCCGCAGCTGGGTTCTATCCAGGAGCGGATTGCCGCCCTGAAGTTGGCCCAGGCGGCCAATCCTTCTGGCCCTGAACCACCAATCTTCCGCCCTAACATCGACCGCAGCAGATCCGCCAACAACCCTCCTTCCTACAATGTGACCGGCTCTATCCTTGACAGCGCACCCATAGGGAATGAGCCCGCAGGCGAGCGACGCCCAGGACAGGCTCCGCGACCGCCTCCGACAGTGTCGCCAAAGCCGGAAGTAAAACCCAAGAAGCCCCCTCCGCCCTTGCCTACGCGCCGATCAGATCGCTTGCCTCCTCCAACACCAGCGCGTGCTGAAGCTCGTCCTTCTCTTCCACCTCGCAGACCTACGGAGCCTGTGCGGAGGCCCTCCGCCGAGTCAGTCACCTCCAAGGCATCACACTCGACAGCGGCTACAAGCGTTCGCGCTACCTCGACATCTGTCAATTCCAATGGCAACGGCCGTATCAAAGCGCCCGCGTGGGAGAGAGACCACGCTACCGGTGCTGCCTCCGAGACGCCCGAAGGAAGAGATCACAGACGTGACACCATCACCGTCCTCGCGTTCTGAATCTAGACCCGCCGAGGGCAAGAGCATCAGTGGCTTTGGCTTGAGGAACAAATTAAGTGCCAACGTAAACTCCTTGCGGGGCAAGGACTCCTCTTCTTCAACCTCTTCGTCCCGTCCGAGCATGCCGTCTATGCTATCTCGTTCCAAGACGTCCACCGATACGTATTCTGCGCCCCAGCCGCCCTCGCGCCGGCCCTCGGAGCAGAGCATACAATCAAATGGAGCAGGAGAAGAACAAATCCCTGGCTTGCCGCCGCGGAGACCACCCCCGAGGTCATCTCAGACAGATCTACGTGACGCTCGGACGGCCGGATTTGGCAACTTGAACAAGATGCCGGCGATCCCTGGGAGGCCAAATAGTACACCAGCTGTTGGAGCGCCTCCGCCAATCCCAACTGGGACTCGTCCGGATCTCTCCAAGCTTCTAGCCACAAAGCCGCGGTTTGACGGCTCGGCAATACCAGCTAGCCTCCCTGCTGGGTCATCCTACACAGACTGCCTGGTATGCCGGGACTTCTCAGCTCCAGACCAACACGCAGCACAGTATCCTCGTCATTCGCTTCCAACCCAGGATTTAGGATGGCTGGCAAATGAGCTGACTGCTCCATTCCCCTCATTGACTGACAAGGCCCGGGCTATATTTACCTGGCTGCATCATAACATCCGTTACGATGTTGACGCCTTCTTCAACAATCGCGTCAAACCCTCGACCCCTGCCAGCACTCTCGCCTCTGGCTTGGCAGTCTGCGAAGGCTTCGCCGGCCTATTTGCGGCACTTGCCACGAAAGCCGGTCTAGAATCCATCGTAGTATCGGGACACGGCAAGGGCTTCGGCCACGAAGAACTTGCGCCAAGTTCCCCTATCCCCCCTTTCAGCTCTACCCACGCCTGGAACGCAGTCAAAATCGACGGCGGACGCTGGAAGTTGATTGACCCTTGCTGGGGCGGAGGCCACATCCAAGGCGCCGGAAAACCCTACATGCAAGTTTTCGATCCACTGCACTTCACCATGTCGAACGACGTCTTCGGCTTGAAACACTTCCCATCAAACAAAGAGCACTTCTTCCGCGACGACGGTCGCCCTCAGATTAGCTGGGAAGAATACATGCGCACGAACCCGGATAGCCCTTCTGGCGGTTCACCGATCAGAATGTACTGCGGTGTCGGAAAGAACGACATTAGCAAGAGCACTCTCTATCCCACCGACGGCCGAATCTCGGTTTACAACACACCGAGCCCTGTTCGCTTTCAATTCGGTCTTCTATGCGAACACTGGACACTCGCACGCCACAGTCGTCACAAGCCAGGTCTTTTCATACTTTGTATCCACGGCGTGGACGGCCGCAAAGATGAGCGTCTACTCTTTAACCATGTTCCTGGCTCTGGACCCGGTGGTGGCGGCGAGTTTTGGTATGTGGATGTTCCTGATGCGCGCCAGCTGGGCGCACCGGGCCAGAAGGTGCTGTTGGCTGTTATCACTAAATTTGGAGATCGAGAGGAGGAGGAATGTCGCGGACTTACGGCGGAGGAGTATAGGGCGCAGTTGGGAGGTGTTGTTATGGCGTGGGCTTATGTCGCTGAGTGGGAGTTAGTCGCATAGTGATGCTTCAGGATCAGTTCACTCGAGGCGTTGGGTATAGCGTCATTCTAGTGCATTTTTGATGTCATTGACGCGGTTGAGTTGGATTCGAATTATGTCTTAATTTTAATAAGGAACTCTGGAAAACCTCTGCGAACTGTACCTCGTACTACCCACTCTACTGAAAATCAAAGCGGGCGCCTGGACAATCCCAGGGGTCTCTACATCATGCGTAAGCCCTATGTGGCATATACAGACCCTAGGCCACGCGCAAACATGGACATTTCAACCAGCATGTGAATAACTATTTTTCGTGGAACAACACTCAGTTCATAAAGGAAGATTTGAGCAAAACAAAATGAGGATGGACAGATCTCCTTACAAGACTCATTACTTACGAAAAAGCTTCGTGATCGAAAATATAATGGCCGAGGACGCCTTATTCCGTCTCACACTCTCCTTTTCACTTGAATTACCAGTCTTCTCGAGCAAATTTTCGTCCAACCACTCGGGTTAATGAGGCAGTGAAGCTTAATATCGTTGTGCTTTAGTACTCTCTTGGAAGCAATTGATTAATGATACGTGCAATAACTTTCGCCCAAATATCCAAGTCACCCGGCGGGAAAAAGAAAAACACTCTGCACAACAGACCCCGGACAAGAGACTATCGGTACTTACACGAGGCTCTACAGAACCTTCCACTGATATGATCACCCACCGGACCATGTTAAATAAACTGCTCAAGGATCGACTAGTAGCTCCAGTAAGCACCAAATGCTTTTACAGCAGGTGAAGGATTCGAGGGGACAGAATGTGACCGAGGATAGGTTCAGCTATCATGAATATCAAAGTTATAGGCGAGGTGTGGCGCTTTTTGTGACTATGAAAAGTCTACGATATGAATGACCCAAATATGACAGCATCAGTGTGACAGAGAGAGGAAAATAGAATTGAGCGTAAGACAATTAGAATTGTATTCCCGAAGAGACATCTTGTCACAAATCAAGTAGGTGAACATCTACTTCTGGACTAGCGTTGCCTAACGAGTAAAGCAACGCATCCCAGTGCATCCATGACCGTTTGGAAGTTCCAAGAAGAAAGAAATACTCCTACCCACGATATCAGAGGCCTCTTTTTCTCTGCAGATCTAAGCAGTGGACCATCCTCATCCGTCCATTTCATATCTCTCTTCGTGCAGAGCCGCCTGTATGACTTAGAGGAAAATACAATGCATGGGCGGGATTAAATTAATCCTCAATATGGCATAGGAGAAGTACGCGACTTGTTCAAGCCCAAATTTACACGACCTAACCTAAGTCATCGAGAGCTTAGCGATTTAGGTTTTATGTAATGGGGAAGATCTCAGTGACAAATTAATCGATAAATTGCCTAAGATCATCTCCTTGTTAACTATTTGGTGGATTAGGGAATGATCAGAGAAAGTTGAGCTAAGTTAACAAACCTCCCTCCACGCGCGTCTAGTCGGTGCTGCTGCTCCAGCCACGCGGATACAAAACATATTCACTAGCCTATAACCCAGAGCAATCAGTCTTGACGGCAAAATTCCAGCAATAGAATGAAGAAAGCGTAATGCTGTGTTCGCTTGTGATTTGACCACACTGATCATTTATGACAGCCTTGTAAGAATTGTCGCAGTTGGACACCATAACAGTCTGGACGGGAGGCAGGGTCGTGATACCAGTGCTTGTCGCAGAAGCCTTAACATCAATACAGACATACTCACTTGCATGGAGACCTGTACAGCCCGTCTTGACAGCAGGATTCCACAGGTTGATCTCATGTCGCAGGATCACGCTATCAATGCCCTGGAGCCTCTTCTACGTCTGTCACAGATTGGTCGATCTTCAGCTTCAGGTGATGATAGACGGCTGACTCTTGACCTATGCCGCAGAAGTTGGTCCTAAAGATCAGATTTTGTTGGGAACAGTGTCAATCGTTGCTTTATTGAGGAAGATCAGTGGAAGAGTAGCTCAATTCTACTCTTGTGCCTTAACTGGCAAGCTCAGTCCACGACTATTCAAAAAACTTAGTCCTCCTTCGTCCAAATTCGGATATTTGCGCAATGCAAAGAAATCCAACCGGAAATTACCCGCCTTAGTATAATCCGGCAAATACTTGCGTAGTAGGTCTTTCCATTCTTTTTCCTCTTATCCTAGACCAATTCCAGTATAAGTAAACTCCCACCGGACAGGAAAGTACCCCGAAGGTTCCCAATCTAGAATACCTGCCAAACTGCCATTATCTAACATAATATTGACATTAGTAAGGTCGGAGTGAGTAAAGGTATAGGGAGTAGCACTTAACATTCGTTAACGTAATTTGAGGCGGATATCTTCTAGCACTTTGAACAAGGCCAGCGACATCTCAGCCCACAGCTCATCGTCAGACAAAAAGGGCCCGTGCTCAATACCGTAGTTAGTCGGAAATAGAAAAGCCGAGTATAGTGGTTGTCCGCCTAGGCTTTCTATTCGGTTCGAATGAAGTTCACGAAGCTATATCAAATACGCAGCAGTCTGTTTTGCGACGCGTTCTTTGTCCGCTCCAGACATAGGAGACTAGATTTCACTCAAGGGTTAACCTTAAATCCGTTTCCTAAGCAGGAAACATATCCGATTATCTTCCTGCCACTCTTCAACAATTTTGGGTATAGGTATTGAAGTTCTTTCGGCCAAAAAGCGGATATTGAGAGCTTCGAAATTGGGCGGCTCAAATGGACCGTTCTTTCAGAATCAGGTTTGAACCCAAATACCATACTCCTCGATCGCTGACACCGTAGAAAACGTTCACATGACTGTTGTACCGACACCCCTCTTGACGTGTGGGCGACCAACTACATGCTGAGCAGATAATTTCGGAGGCCATCTAGGAAAGAGAAGTAATCAGAGGAATGAATGCCTTGTGGTTGGAGACGACTGCGGTGTGCTGCGTTGGCACCGAAAGTGGAAACAACCCACACAACGCCTATTGGTACTCTCGGGGGTGCTCGTGGTGGATGGCTTCAGATTTCCAGAGTGACTGCAGTATTAAGTCTTACGGGTATTACGATTTTGAACGCATGTGGTTCGAACCGGGCCTTGGCATGAGGTAGTCAAATTCTAGCTCTTTTGGTCAATCCCCCCGACCGTTTGAGTTCAGAACGGATACTGTCGCATGATGATTTGCGTTTCAATGGTCCTGCATCATGGGGGGCTATGCGGTAGTTTCTGTATCAGCTCGGTCTGTTGTTTTCTGAGTATTATTCTCGCTAGTCATCGAAGATTCAAGCACGCCGCTAGGCGTTGCCGTTTTTGCAGTATTCGTTTGCTTACCAGGCACAGGCGAATCAGCTGAAGATTGCTAAGAAGAGAAGGCGGGGAAGCATTCCAGGTCAGCCCCATCCCAGTGAGTGCCTACAAAAACTCTTCCAAAGAGGTCTTCTCGGCCTTCATACTCCGATGAAGAAAGCCATATTCTATAAACTTCGATAGAAACTCGTCCGACGAAGTCGTCTCGCAGCTTGGTCCCCCTTTGTAATCGCTGAAAAGACCGATCCAATGATCACAATGCCGTCTGGCCACTTCCCAGATGTCAAAGCATTTGTGCTGTGATCGTTCTGATTGTTCTCGGGAGAAAAAGTGGGGAAGCATTTTGGGTCTGGTCCGTTCAAAGGGATGAGCACAACACCTCGTCCGAAAAGGATATCGTCTTCAGTGTAATCTTCTCGGCTGAAAGTTGAACCTGGCCTAAACAAGAATTTTGGCGAGAGTGCACTGGAGATATTTCTTCCTGAATCAAGCTCTATTTCGATCGCTTTCTCGACATCATTTCGAAAGACGGAATTGGAAAGGCAAAGCAACATCGCGCTACCTTCCATCTGGCAGTTCCGAGACAGTCAAATTTAAACCCACTTCATCTCGGGTGGAACCGTCCACGCTGCCCATATTACCACACAACGTGCATGTCCACGTCAAAGTCCTGTAAAGTGGGTGGCATCAACCATGAAACCAGACGACGCGGGTACAAGCTTTAAGCCTCTAGCCCCAACAAGCCTCAACCGTACGGGAGGCTTCCTAAGGTTTCTAGGGAAGAACGCCGATTACATCACTCACACCGCAGCTGGCCAGTAGCGTCGGCCAGGAGCAGCCCGAAACTAATCTTTTTCAGGCCAGGTCCGTGCCAGTCACTTTCAAGAGATGACATTCAACGAGACTCAAATCGATTTCCAAGGTTCATCCCCATATAGTGAAGTCAAGAGGTGGAGGCAATGCCCGGGGAAATGCTTCCCGGTGTACGAATTCGGATGCGGGCACCCCAATCTCCGCAGATTGAAGGCGGGGATAGATTGGAGAAAGCAAGGAGCCGACGCAGCGAAGAGAAGAAACCCCCCCCTGGAAAAGCGCACTACGTCGGCGGCAGCGCCAGAAGTGGGACACTAGGAGCTAGACTGGCCCACATAGGTCAAGAATGGGCAAGCATCGAGGGCCGCGCAGAAATTGAATCACGGCCAACAACCGGGACACACGGGATTTGAGAGGAACGGGGCCCGAGTGTACGCTGTCCCCGAGTCCACTTCGGCGTGCGCCGGCCAGTCATGCCGTGTGTACGCCGGCTCAGGGCGTCGATTTCATACCTGTTCTAGGCAATTGCCCGCACTTGGGGTCCCCGGACTGGGACATCTGTGACAAGGTAGAGTTTTTTGTTCTTTCGAGTGGGCTCCGGTTAATTGTTATGAAATTTAGTTCCGTCCAAACAGGGTTATGGTGTGTGAGCCATACGGTACGAATAGTGTGTCAGTAATTCGATTTTTACCCAGTCTTCTGAGGATGGGGTGAAATTAGACCCTGGGCCCTGGGGCCCCCCCAGGTTGACCAGCTTTATTAGCTTATAATTCTCAACAACAACTATGCGCAGTATGTTTCCGAAATTTTAGGGATACTTGGGATCCCGAGTCAGAACCCGAGTGCGGTCCCAACAGCACACCAAGCCGACAGCAGGGATCTCGCCGACGCCGAAGGAGACCATCCTAGAACATCGCCCGAACGAGTCTAGTTCAGGTCAGCCACGAGGCCCAATTCCCCGGATCCAGACAGCGATCTCTCGGATGCACCAATCAGAGTGGCCAAAGTGGAGTTTTTCCACCAATCAGACCCCGCATGTCCGGAATAGGGTCTTGGCGACTACCCAATGCTCGAAACGTTGCACTCGTTTGCAACTATTCACCCCCATCCATTACATCCCCAAATCCACCCCAGATTGAGATTACCCGAAATGAGCCTGTCCACGCAGAGGGTGGGGACACTCGAGGCCCCGTGAGATTCTTCGGCCTGTAATTTTACAGCCGGGAGAAGCTGATCTATTTAAGTCCTCCCTGTTCCGGCGTGCTTCCTTTTTTCTTCTTTTTTCTTCTGTTCAGTGCTCGCTCTCCTCTTTTTCTCTTGCCCCTGGGATCACTGTCTAGGACCATTCAAGATGGCCGTGGGCAATATCTACGTGATCGCTGCCGTCTCCGTGATTGGTGGCGGTCTATTCGGTTTCGATATCTCGTCTATGTCTGCTATTCTCGGCACCACTGCTTATAAGTGTTATTTTAACGAGGGTCCTATTGGACCTCCCTTTACCGATGATGAGACCTGTTCTGGATTGAGCTCGCTGAACCAGGGTGGTGTCACTGCCGCTATGCCTGCTGGTTCCTGGCTTGGTGCTCTGATCTCGGGCTATGTCTCTGATCGTCTGGGCCGCAAGTATTCTATCATGGTTGGTTGTATTATCTGGTATGTTGATTATATGAATCTTAAACCTATCATTTCCCAAGTAACCCAATTGACCATATCACTAACATTCACACTCCATGCTCTCAGGTGTATCGGCTCCGCTATTATCTGCGCTTCTCAAAACGTGGGCATGCTAGTCGCTGGCCGTGTTATTAACGGTCTCTGTGTCGGTATGGAATCCGCCCAGGTCCCCGTCTACATCTCCGAGATCTCTCCTCCCTCCAAGCGTGGCCGTCTCGTCGGCTCCCAGCAATGGGCCATCACCTGGGGTATCCTGATCATGTACTACATCTCCTTTGGCTGCTCCTATATCGGCGGTCAGACCTCCTCCACTTACAGCACATCTGTTTTCCGTATTCCCTGGGGTGTGCAGATGGTTCCCGCTGTCCTGCTCTTCTTCGGAATGATGCTCCTGCCCGAGTCGCCTCGCTGGCTTGCTCGCAAGGACCGCTGGGAAGAAGCCCGCGCCGTCCTCACTCTGGTCCACGGACATGGCGATCCTGACTCCCCCTTCGTGCAGGCCGAGATGCAGGAGATTGGAGAGATGTGCGAGTTCGAGCGCCAGCATGCTGATGTTACCTACTTCGAACTGTTCAAACCCAGGATGATTCACCGTACCTTCACTGGTATCTGGTGCCAGATCTGGTCGCAGCTCACTGGTATGAACGTCATGATGTACTACATTAACTACGTCTTCAACATGGCCGGTTACTCCGGTAACAGTGCCCTACTCGCTTCTTCCATCCAGTACATCATCAACGTGGTCTGCACCGTCCCGGCCTTGATCTGGGTTGACCGCTGGGGCCGTCGCCCGACCCTTCTGGTTGGCGCCGCCTTCATGATGGTCTGGATGTACGCCAACGCCGGTATCATGGCCACATACGGTACTGTTGTCCCCGGAGGTATTGACGGCGTCCCCGAAGAATCCATGATTCTCTCTGGCGCCCCTGCCAAGGGCCTGATCGCCTGCACATACCTCTTCGTCGCTTCCTACGCCCCGACCTGGGGCCCCATGTCCTGGGTCTATCCCTCTGAGTTGTATCCGCTTCGTGTCCGCGGCAAGGCCGTCGCCCTCGCTACCTCCGCCAACTGGGCATTCAACACCGCTCTGGGTCTGTTCACGCCCGTCGCTTTTGCCAACATCCGCTGGCAGACTTACATTATCTTCGGCGTGTTCTTGACTGTCATGTGGTTCCATGTCTTCTTCCTCTTCCCCGAGACTGCTGGCAAGACTCTCGAGGAGGTTGAGTTGATTTTCGAGGACCCTCATGGTATTCCTTACATTGGTACCGCTGCTTGGAAGACGAAGCACGATACCAAGCGGACTGAGGCTGCTGAGGCTGGTGATGTTGAGGCTCTTGGTGATAAGCTTGCTTTGGGCGATAAGTCTGTTGTCACCCACAATGAGACTACGGCTTAAAATTTGTGTATTTCGATTCTGTGAACCCCTCAATGGGCGTCGGGTTTGGGATGTGGCGACTGTGTCGTTTCACTGGATGATGTTATGTAAAAAGTTTTCGTTGAGAAAACATCATGATATATTAGATTTTTATCTTCTTAATTCATCAATTCTTGAAATTTGGAGCATTACAATTAGATCCGAACATAGCTGTTAGAATCAAATGAGGAAGGTATCGACCTTTAGTGCTCTTGAGGCGGCTCAACCCACTTGCGCATTGGAGTCATTCTTTCATGGTCCTTCGCAAAACGGTTAGTCTTATACTATTGAGATAATTGTCGAGCTGGCCCCACGCACTCGGCGTCGGCAATTCTCTTCCAAATTTGGTGCACATGATGGATATAGGGAAAGCTCCCTCTACGTAGCATTGGTCAATATTTCAACAAACTATTTTTAGAGCTAGTGAAAGTCCATTCTCCTGGTTATCTATTTACTCATTCTAAGTTTGAAGCGCTAATCAGGATTTAACCGATGCATCCTAATGTGGGGTTGCGAGAAGGGAAGGAATCCTGTGATAACCTCAAAAAATTGCTTCTCGAGCCAGCCGGTACCACGTTGCTTTAATGACTTATCGCTTCATGCTCAACGGAATGGTTCTATAATACTTCAATCATATGCATGGATTTCATTCAATAAAATTGTGCAGCCTGGTGACCGTGACTATTGACAAGATAGTGTAGATATGCAAATTTATTTTTGATCGCTACTACTGCTTTCTCCACTTTGGCGTACAACACACGGCACACTTTACCTCCGGCATCTCCTCACTATGAATATTTCAGATCTAAACAAAGTAGTTCACCGTATCGTCCAGCGGTTTCCCAAAACCCACATTCTGCTGGCATTGAACGAGTGTCCTGAGTGCCACGGACGAACAAGTATCTGGACTGCAATAGCAACAATGCGGCAATGGGGCCTACCCGCTCTCCATATTTTGGTGACCAGCCATGATGTCTCCGACATACGTCGATTCCTTACCCCCAAGCGGGTCAGGATGTGACGATGAAAACCCCCGGAGTTGACAAGGACATTGACAACTATGTTTATCACCAATTGACAACTGACCCAGACCTCCATCGATGGAAACACGATCGTGCCGAAATTCAGGCTGCATTAACAGAACGTGCACAAGGAGTGTAAGTTGTTCATAGATGAGAAAGTGTAGGTTCTTGATAAGCTGATTTTTTCTCAGGTTTCTTTACGTGGCCTCCCAATTGCAACAACCTCTAAAAGAGGTTCATCTCAAGTGCGATCGCAATGCGGTCCTTCAGGACTTGCCTCTTGATATGAATGAAAGCTACGCGTGGCTTTTGCGTAGTGTTGGCGAGAGAAACACTAGAATGTGCGGCGTATCATGACTTTGCTTTGCTGTTCAAACCATCCACTGACCGTGGGAAAAATTTGCCACGCACTTGCGGTCAATCTCCAAAAGCCATCACGTTTGGACCTCGGAAACAACTTCTCACCGAATATGGACTTCATGAAATCTGTGGCAATTTGATTGAGATAATACAGAAAAACATCACCGTAAGCCTCCAGGCTCTAGTTGTCAACACTCCAATTGTCAATATTGCCCACTCCTTGGTTCAGCACTACCTTGAGTCGGACACTATCCGAATACAGGACGTTGCCGCGTTTGCAATCGAACGTGGCTCTGCAAACAGAGAACTTGCACAGATATGTCTGGTGTACCTCAAATCCGCCCTTTCAGATGGGACAACAGGCCAAGAAAAGAACGAAAAATTCCCATTCGCTCTTTTCGCTGCTATGGAATGGTTTCACTACTACGCGGCATGTCAGGATAAAGACTCTAGTCTCAAGGATCTTGCATTTGACCTTTTTAATGATGGAAAAGGCGGCTGCTTCAATGCTTGGATCCAGCTCCATGATGTGGATTCCCGCATGGAACAATTGGCAAAACATGGAGCAGGTGATGACCAATAGGGGACCGCCTATATATTACGCGAGTCTTTTGGGGCTTAATGACATTGCTGACATGATCCTGCAATCAGGATCTGATGTGAACGTCCAGGGTGGAAGATATGGCAACGCACTCCGGGTGGCATCTTTCAAAGGAGACGCCGCAGTGGTGCAAGTTTTGCTCAAGCATCACGCTGATGTCAACATTTAGAGTGGAAAATATGGTACTGCACTCCAGGCAGCATCTTTAAAGGGCCATAAAGAAGTGGTGGATATTTTGCTGAGCCATGAAGCTGATGTCATCATCCAAAGTGGACAACATAACACTGCACTCCAGGCGGCCTCCCTTAATGGCCATAAGGAAGTAGTGCGGGCTCTGCTTAAACGCAAAGCGGATGTCAATTCCCAGGGTGGAAAATATGGCAATGCATTCCAGACGGCATCAACCAATGGTCACAAGGAAGTGGCGCAGCTGTTATTAGAACGGGGTGCACGGGTCAGCCTTGAAACCCTAAGCAAGGAACTTCAGATGGCATCCATGCGCGGCGACAAAAAAAAGGCGGAAAAACTCCTGAATATGGCTCAAAAGGTTTCAAATGGCGATCTACAAGTTGCTATAGATACTGCACTGCTGAGTGCATCGGTTTTCTGCCATGAGAAAACGGTGAAGCTTCTCCTGCAGAAAGGTGCGAATGTCAATGCTCGAGGTGGGCATCTCGGTTATCCACTTTATGCCGCATCGTTGACCCAGCGAGAGATGCTTGTGCAGGCGGTGTACCAATATTGCTCGGAACTACATATAGATGTTACTGCTACCAAGGAGCTTGCCGATGGGAATGCGCGTGGAGTCTCGTTCATGACTACAGCCCTGCAAGAGAAATCCAGTCTACACCGAGTATTTGAGAAATTCTCGGCGATGCTTGTGAATGATTTGTATACAGACGGCTTCTCCGCAGACTTTGAGTGGATTGGTATATCATCCGAAGAGTCTGAGAAAGTGGTAGAGATACTACCGGCCAATGGTGCTGACGTGAACGCCCAAAGTGGAAAGTACGGCAACGCACTGCAAGCTGCATCTCACATCGGAAATGAAAAAGTGTTTAAAATTTTGTTGGATAATGGAGCCGACGTGAATGCGCAAGGCGGATTTTATGATATAGCGCTCAGTGCCGCTTTAGCTGGAGGTCATAGTGGAGTGGAGCAGATATTAAGAGACCACCAAGCCAATACTGCAAGGCGCACTGGCGCTGAGCCAGCTGAAATCTTCTCTGATATACATCGTTGTACTTAAGAGCTTTCAACGTTCTCAGCTTTGTCAGTCAAGAGACACTCGCCCATTGATAGGTTTGTGCCGCCGCATGATTCCCTCTTCGCGGTTTTGGAACAACTAATCGGTCGATCGTATTGCATGTTTCAATAGATCTATACAGTACATGACGTCTGAATTTGAGATCAGTTTATTGCCAGGCATTCTTGCTTTATTTTTCCATCAGTATTAGGTTTTGCGTTGGGTCTATTGTCGGCGACTTGACGGCTGCAATGCACACGTCCGCGGTTATAGCGCAGATCCGCGATTTGTGATCTGCAAATCGCGAGCTTAGAAATAACCTGAGCTGGTTACGAGGCTGTCTCTAGGAGTCACTGGGCGAGAGCCGCAGTTTGCATATCAAAAACACTCGGTTTTAGGCTCAGCTGCAGGTATCTCCTAATCACCGGATCACGATGAGAGTAAAACGACATATTGTAGGTAGAAATCGAGCTACTGCGAGAAAGGAATATTAGCATTTCTAATATATTAGATAGCGTTATAAGTAAAGTGTAGCTCTCAAAAGGTAAAGGGTCCCGTTTCATCGCGATCAGAAAAGCTTGAAGTAGCTCTTCGATCGCATAGCTGAAGATACGTAGGTGGGAATCTGAGCTCTATCATAGATAATCTTATTAGCTATTTCCAAAGGTACCCTCGACCCTTAAGGTGTGGCTAGGGTTCTTCTAAAAGGTATTTATTTCGATTAGTCGTCACTATCAAGATACTAGTGGCGTGACTTGCTCGTAATAGCTCTTCTAGTAATAGGTTCCTTAGGTCTCAGGATAGACACTTAGCCTCGTTACTCTATGTATATATAGGTAGAGTCTTTCCGATAACATTGATGGTGATTTTAGATAACGTGAAAACTTTAACGTAGCGGCCATGATATCTAGCTCACTAAACTTAGAACTATACTCTATTCTAGCTACCAGATAGTCACTGTCATTAACACTGACTCGACTTGAGCTATTACAAAGCCTAAGATTCCCTATAATCTGCGAATCTTAACCTCTCGAGATTCCCAGAGTAAAATTCTATTGACGCTCAACGCTGTGAAGTGCTCTAGTAGAATCCCGCAAGCATTATATATCCTGAAGGATCTATTGTATATCCGTTAAAGTGCTTCTCACGAATAAAGAACTATACCTATAAGCTAGGCGATCGTTATAAGCTCGCCCTTGTGATAACATGGGCGTTGTACAGGGGTCGAACGGTCATGTTATTCTACTTTTTCGTGCTCTCGGTTAGCAATACACACTTTCACGCCTCTGGAATCTCATCCTTGATGACTATCTTTCTTTTAATCCTTGTTTAGGTAGTAGGGAGCTCCAACGACTCCTGAATGAGGAACGCGTGATTTCTGTAAAGGTAATATGCTTAAGAATTCGGGAAGCTTAGATACATGCATCAAAGTGCCGGGCTACCTCGGTATCTGTACACAATGACGTCATTGAGAGCGAGATATCACCTAGCGGCTTGAAAAGACTCAATTTAGCACTTGGGGATAAGCAAATAGTTCTGGCAAGAAATACTTGCTGTCAAGTGAGAGCAGTAGATCCGCTATTCGGTATAAGTCACGCCACGGGACCAGTTCGGATAACTCTCATCAAAGATATGGTGATCAGGTACGGAGTTCCCACTGTGGGACTTGGCACTCCCATCAGGTCCCCCTTGTCTGACCCGACGAGATCATGGCAATTACTCGGACTATATTTTGCTCAGTACGGCATAGTATCGCCAAGCCGACGTTGTTTCGGATCTATTCGTTTTGTTGCAAATAATGGCCCAGATCTTCCATTTCTAGGGCGACCGAGGCATCACGAACGCCAAGAGCGAAGAGAAGAGCGCGGAAATCTGGCTGACTCTGAGTGGGTCGAGAGTTAGCCCCTGGGATCGGGGCAAAGAAAAAAAAGGTGATGGTCGTCACCGATGGAACCCAATCTTCCGTGAGTTCCAGTTCCTCTCTTCCATTCCCGCTCAACGTTCCTCCGAAAACACGTGAGCGATCTACAACTTTTCTGCCCGTCTTATCTCCCCGTTCTCTTTGCCTTCCACCATCGACCTCAACATACCTCGTACTCTCGTATTCGACTCCCGCCATGGTTCGCCCGCGCGGAAGGTCGAATCTGGGCGTGGACATCCGGGGCGACACCAGCGCCCCCGCGATGTCCACCATGAATGAAGTCAGCCCGATTGAGCCTTCCTCTCCCGACCTGAATAAGGTACGTGCTCTTGTTCTCCCGACTCGAATCCCTCTAACTTGGCGCATCAGCAATTGGACAAGCAATATGCAGACAAGGCCAAGACAAATTCCAAGAAGCGTCGCAATCGCTCCCACCTCCACCGCTTCGCCGATACCTGCCTCCGCTACACCTGGCTCCTCCCGTTGCTCATCATGATCTTCCTGCTGTCGCTGTACGCGGTCAACCCGACAACTTCGAACCCAATGCATAGCGCCATCTTCTTATCCTACCCGCAGCCACCAAAGTCTCCCGGCGGATCCATCATGTACGGTAAGGGTAAGAAGGATATCGCTTTCGTGGCCTTCTACACAGTGGTGCTGTCCTTCACGCGCGAGTTCATCATGCAGCAGATTATCCGTCCGTTCGCGGTGTACTGCGGTATCCGCGGAAAGGGCAAGACTGCGCGCTTCATGGAGCAGGTGTATACCGCCATCTACTTTGGCATTTTCGGACCGTTTGGGCTATATGTCATGAAGCGCTCGGACATTTGGTATTTCAACACCACTGCCATGTTCGAGGGCTTCCCTCACCGCGAGCACGAGGGTCTTTTCAAGGCTTACTATCTACTCGAGGCCAGCTATTGGGCGCAGCAGGCTATTGTGCTCCTGCTGCAGCTGGAGAAGCCGCGCAAGGATTTCAAGGAATTGGTCGGACACCATATTATCACCCTGGCGCTGATTGCGCTCAGCTACCGATTCCACTTTACCTACATGGGTCTTGCAGTGTACATCACGCACGATGTGTCGGACTTTTTCCTGGCGGTATGTTGAATATGCAATGACATGGTACGGGAAGGCGGAGCTAATAATGTTGACTAGACCTCCAAAACGCTCAACTATCTCGATGCGTACATCACCGTGCCCTACTTCGGTACATTCGTTGGCATGTGGATTTACCTCCGCCACTATCTGAATCTGAAGATTCTCTGGGCCGTTCTGACCGAGTTCCGCACCGTTGGACCCTTTGAGCTGAACTGGGAGACTCAGCAGTATAAGTGCTGGATCAGTCAGTACATCACTTTCGCTCTGCTAGCCAGTCTGCAAGCCGTCAACCTCTTCTGGCTGTTCCTAATTCTGCGTATTCTCGCCAACTACATCTTCAACAGCGTCACCAAAGACGAGCGCAGCGATGACGAAGATGAAGAAGAGCTCGAGACAGATCCCAAGGCCATCGCCACCGGCATTGAGAACCAAGCCCCCCAAGTTCTTGTCAACGGCGAACCGGCTGAGCCTCCGGGTCCTCGCAGATACAGCAAAAAGGACTCATAAGCCCCCTGTCCCTCTCTCTCGAAGTATTGTGTCAGTGGTTCACTTTCAGTAGCGAAAGGGCCCCAATTTTCAAGATTGTCTCAACAAAGGTTCCATATATGGCGCGCTCGCCTGTTTATAATTATGCATAAAGGGAAGCTGAATCTGCAGGCTTGGTGTTTGACCGTTCGGAGCGTGTCTTCTTCCCTATATTTCATGTCATGTCTCATACGGTTGATGGTTGTACTGAATGTTGGCATGCTATTTGATGCTGTGTATTATGCATCATGCATTGGTGGGGGGGGAAGGTGGTTTTCTATTCGTTGCACAGTTTGCCTTTTGCAGTAAAGGTTCATTCGACTGTTGGTTTATCACTACTTTATGTTCTTTATGTTGTGTTCTGTGGAGACTCGGGTCCACTTAAGGTATCTGTTGGATCTGGCAGGGACACATGTTGATGCGCCGATACGAATACATATGGATGATTTTCATTTGAATGCTTCTTGTGTAGCTTTACTGCTGGATGTAGTTATGAACTAATGTAATTCCCACCAAACCCACCTGTTCAATTTTCGCGTCTCTGTGCGTCCTCCGTATGTTTAGGTCACCCACTATGCCATTGATTCGTTCTATATTTGAGCAAGATTCAGTCCAGCGAGGAAGTAAGATGAGCTCACAGTTTAAGCTAATCAGAATGAAACTATTCCCTCGATGTAAAAGTTCATTATTTGCGGTGTGGGATGAAGGACCCAACCTGCCCTCCGCAAAAGCGCGAGAAACACACGAAGTGACCTCATACGAAGTCCATTGATATACAATATCATGTGCCCAACAGCTTATTTAGCTAAATACACAAACAAATATATGCAAAGATTTTACCAAAGGGCCTGCCATACTAATAAAGCCACGCCGATAGCCAATGGATTAGTGAGCGGGAGACCGGCAGGCGCAGAATTCTTGCTGGTAGTAGTTGAGCCCGTAGTATTGCCTGCGGCAGCAGTACCATTAGAGACCATAGCAGCGCTAATAGTTGAACCCAGAGTAGTGCCTGCAGTTCCAGTGGCGCTAGAGCTTGCCGTAGCAGATGAAAGAGCGGACGAGGAAGTTGATGGCTTAGGACAAACGTTGTTATACACATACTGCTCAGGGGCGCCGCTACAAGCGGTGGCAGAGTCAGCGTTATATGTGCCGTTCGGATAGACCCAGCAAGTGCCCGAGGCATACGGCGAGTTGTCGGGATTTCTCGGGTTAAAGACGGCATAGCTGCATGAATCGGCCTTGGCACACAGACTCAAGCAGTTCGATGCATCCGAACTAGCATAACAATCATCAAAGCAGTCCTCGGGCGCCGGGTACCCGCAGACAGAGGCAATAGCAGAGGGAGTCGCGGTGGCGGCGCAGGCGCCAGTAGTGGTGGTTGCGCTGCCGCCAGCACACACGGGCTTGCTATAGACGGACAGGGTGGGGTTGCCGCAGTCTGAACTGCCTTTGCTCGCATCAAAGGTTTCACCCGGGTACAGCCAGCATGTGCCGGTGCCCGTGTAAGGGTTGCCGGCAAGGAAGATAACAAAGTTGCAGGGAGGATTGGCGTTACAGTAGTCCCAGCAGAAGGCCTTGCCGTCGCTGGCGACAGCAAAGTCTGAACCAGGTTCCGGGTAGTCGCAGAGACTAGTGATGAGGGAAGCCGTACAGCTTGGTGCCGCGGCAGTAGAGGTAGTGGACGTAGCAGATGTCGCTGTAGATTCAGCAAGTACTGCTAGAGCGTGTGGAACTAGTAGGGCGATAGAAGCCCGGAACGGAGCGATCTTCATGGTAGCGAGCGTAGGTAAGGAAATGAACGTGTCCAAGACTGGGGAAAGTATTAAATTAAAATGAAAATAGGGGGCGGTCACTAGTACGAGCGCCCTGTCTATTTATACCTAGGCCACCATACGAACCGCATTCCCCCGGTGGGGGCTGACCTACTCCAGACGCCACCGCTTTAATGAGCCGCTCAGGGACAGGCACACTTGGGAAATTCCAGTCCGAGCTCAGACTCACTGAGCTGCTTAGTCCTAGTCACGTTCCACTGGGCGCTCAGTCAGTGCTTAGTAAACGCCCAGTGTTAGGGATTAGCTGCTCACTGATTGCTTACTTATCACACAGAGAAAGATCCGGGAAATCTTTTAAGCACTTCCTCCGCTTAGTCTATACCTGAAAGGGCGCCCGGCCCTATAAAGCAATTTTTTTGGACTTTTGATAGCCTAATTAGCTTCAGTTTCTTGAAATATTCTATACTACCATTTTAACCCAATCCCGGCCCGCCCAAAAAAGGAGATAGGGCGAGATAATGCTCAAATAGAAGGCACGGAGTATATCTGTTCTACACTGAAGTAGGAGGAATCTCCCTTTGCCAATGTTACCTACGGCTGCCTTTGCGTAGACCCGTAGAATATAGATTGAAGCTTCATTCTTTCCTTCGGTTATTGGTATAGTCTTATTCTTCATTCTTCTCTCAATTCCTTCGTACGTTCATTCTATCTTAGCACTAGTCTGGGTATTCTCTTATCTTACTTATAGGTAGAAAATTCTTCTTTACTTAATAAGATAGCCTCGCTAAAGAAACGTATCAAATGCAAATCGGATAAGAGTGGCTATGTTTTTAGCGCTCATACAGATGAGGACTCTATCCGCGATAAAGATAGAAGGGTACCAAAGACTACGAAGATATACTACCACGCTGTTAAACTCCAAATGAAGTGAGCTTCCATGCATACATACCTAGTGGTCGCTAACCGAACAGGATCAAGAGCTACAAAATGGGGCTAGGCTGTGCGATTCCAGATCATACACTCATTGGAGAGCTCGCTAGCTAGTACAGTCATTCTGCGCGAGGTGTGAAAAAAAAAATTCGACGGCTAGTGCTAACACCGGTTCTTAATTGTGCAGAAAGGCTGGTTGGTGGGTTTGGAGAAAAAACGCAGCTTAAGATCATAATAGAAGACCGGAGTATTTAATACAAGCTAGTAAACAGTCTTCATTTTCTTTGTTCCAAAACTGACTGTGGCACAGTGGATAAAGAAGACTTTAACAGCAAGTGAGGTAACGATTCAGAATATCGAGGATCTAGGGCATAGCTCTACCGACGAGGAATCTCTTCCAAATGATATCTTCTATATGGTAATCGGATCATGGCCGGTTTATGCCCGGATTACTTGAGGCGAAAAACGCCTAGGATACAAAGTGAGAACCTTTTGGTGTTAGAATTGCACATAGCTGCGGATTTTAGAATAAATTTCATCTGGTTAGGAACTTATTTAAGGAAATGCTCCTTTTTGCAGAAGACCTTAAAATCCACTGTGAACGAGATTTTAACGTTGCTTTCCTTCTATCAAGCCCTATCTAAATTTCTACCCTACTATAGATTGCCTCGTAGATATTGAATAGTGAGTTTCTCTGATAAAAAGTGATAGAATACATACTAACATTTTCAATCTAAAAAAGTCTGCAAGAAGCGCTTATATCCACAACTGTGTCTGATGTGAGATTGCCCTGGATCTTAGAATCTTAGAGTCATACTTAGAATCTTATTAGGAGTGTATGAAGTGGTTACAAGTACTGCGAAGTGATTGTATACCGCCACACAGTAATCCGACCTAGCTACTGTCCCTTTTGCTTGTAGAATAAGGATCTCGAGGAGCCAGATCGCTTATATTGATGGCTTGAAAGCAAGAAGTTTAGGCAATACATTGAAGAGAAGCATATACTTGAAGACCAGTGGCAAAGTGCGAAGCTAAGCTATGGATGAGGCTACGCTTTCGTCAATGCGCGCCACCTTTAACATCAGCCGCATGATATCTATAAGCTAATTAAGGCTATATAGTGAAGTGGGAACGGCTCGATGGCTGTCTGGCGGTGCAGACTGGACAACACACACACACACACACACACACACACACACACACATGCCTGTCCGGTGTAGAGGACGGTCTGGATGAGGCCGTACTGATGCCCTGATGTGGCAGTACGGAATAACCTTAACACTGTATCATGAATAGAGGAAATGGGATGAATCTGAATGAATTGGGTAGATGACTTCTCTATCTCCAACTCTGTCTTGAAGATGCACTATGCACTGCAGACATTGAATCATGCCTGAGGCCACACATATGCTATTATTCACCGGTTCTCCCACTACAATAGTTAAATTAAATGCTTTCGAGGAAAAGAAATCGTTCGTCCAAGTCAGAAGCTAAAACTCTTCCACAAAGTTAGAGAAGCAGCCCCCGAAGAAACTCCGCTTCTATCGTTCTCCCTCTGCGTCACGAACACGAGTATCAACTACTAAAGAGCTTTTCTTTGCCTACTACAACGCTTAGTATAATTATTAACAAGCAACTAAAGCGGCTTCACTATCTAGATATTTATAACAGTCTAATAGAAGGCAGCAGAAAGCTTAATTTTAAGCTCGCGGCTAAGAACCCTAGGTTCAAAGGAGGACAGTAATCTAAATCTCTCGAGCCACCTCCTATTCGCATAGGATAGCCAGCTCAGCCAAAGAATCAGATATTGAAAAGGAAACGGCTCGATGGCTGTCTGACAATGCAGACTGGACCACACACACACACACACACACACACACACACACAGACACATAACTCTCCCTGGTCGGCGTAGTGATTGGTCGGAATGAGGCCGTACAGATGTTCTGTAGAGACCGAACGGACCATGCCTAATGCTGCATCATGAGTGGGAAAATGTGGTGACAACCGGAATTGAACCGGGTCGTTGCTTAACTTATCTCTAATTCCGTCTTTAAGATGCATCATGCGCTTCAGGTATTTGTTATGCCTGAGACCACACACTTGATATCATGTCACCGGTCTTCCCACAACAAAATTTAAAATAGAACCCTAAGTCAAGGATCCTTTGAATGAGCAGGATATAGAGAAAAGACTATCCAGGGGGTCTTTCGTAGCTCCTGATATACCTACGGAAGAAGTTTTTTAACCTTATGGCGATATTACTAAGCCACTAGCTACGGGTAAGCTCAAAGTCAAATTGATATCATTTATTAATGCGGAACAGTTAGAGGACTTCGCCCCAAGCGTTGCAATCGGCTATGAACTAAAGTCTCATAAGAAATCTGCCCGGTTTCTATAAAATATAATGAATTATATGTTTTTCCAGAGCGTCAGCGTGAAAATGATCCGTTAATTCACCAAAATTTAGCGATAAAAATATATGCTGTACCAAGGATTTAGCGATTAGCCTTCGCGAACCTCTCATTAAAGCATCAAGAAAACTACGACCTACTTCGTATCGTCTAAGTAGTCTAACTAATAAATAGTAATAACGAAACTCAGTGCGGAAGAGAAACGAAGGCTACGTGAACAAAAGAGCCAAAACTTAACCCCAGGGCAGATTAGACTTAATTTCCCGGATATCAGTATAGTCTTGCTGCAATAGACTTGTATATATATAGGCGCTTCTCAGAGATGACTAGGTTAGGGGGGCTTAGGAAAGGGGTGGTTAAGGTCTATCAACTAGAAGTATTTTAATTTTATTCGATCAGAGTGTACATTAATTGCAAGATTTAGCCAAGATAATAGAGGATAGACTTTTATTCGAATATCAAAGATATCATAACCCCTAGTCTAATCAGAGCCCTGAGGAGTTCGTAGTACTATACAGAATTTTTTAGCATCTTTTTCTGTCTAATCTCTAGAGGAAATTCCTTCGGAACACTTCAAACGCAATGGGTCCTCTTTAAGTTCTTCATCGCGGGTCTAGCTACAAAGAAAATTTACTATACTAGTATTGCTTCTAGGATGTCGTCAAGCCAATAATCATAAGCCAGAGAAGGGAGTATTACCAAACGAACTCTCATTACAAAAACTTGTCATGATTCGAAGATGTCATTAAGCTTAGCATAGTCTGCATTGCCACAGCCGAATCTTAACAAAACTCCGCTGAGAATACTGTAATACAAGACGTATATTTGGCCGGGTATAATTCCTCTACGTAATGGGCTTAGCAAATACTGTCATGTTCCTTTAAGTTCCGAATAATCATGGATGGTCAATTGTGATCTCACCCGCAATGTCATTTGGGAACATTTTATTTTGAGATGGAATCGGGATGAACTAGGTCTATGATTCAAACGCTACATTTGTTTTTGCATGATCAATTAACTCGCATTTCAACTGACCTGTATTTTCGATCAGATGTGTCCAGCCGTGCACAAGTCACTTCACAACTCTAAGAAGATCGGGCATAATGCCAGAGTGACTTTAAGCGCGGGTAACCGATGGTCTTTGGGGTCCCGATTTGGTTGAGGGAAAAAAACGCCTAGTGTTAGCTCGAGGAATTCCAGGTCGAGGAATTCCACCTAAAACCTAACCGACTCCGAATCAGGTACGGTTGGGTCAGGGTTACATTGGGTTGTGCGGAAGCCTAGGTAGTAGTTTATCCTCCGTAGCACCTACCCAGGGAGTTTCAGTAGCAAAAGAAGGAAAAATAAACGGCAATATGTATACAGTATACACAGAAAGCCTAGCTATAGAGCTGGCAAACGTCTGATAGAGTTTCAATTGAACATAAAGGCGTTGTGGTCATCTGAATGCTTCATGAATAAGGAATTGATAGAATGGGTGGGCGGGAAGACCGGGAAATACGTGAACTCTCGCAATCGACGAATTGGGTCTGGTCGCTGGAATATGTGAAAGGCACCAAAAATCAGGTGGCGAACACAACGAGGGGCCGCGGGAGCTAGCGTGCGCACTTCGCACCGTATCAAAGTAAGATCTGCAGCGCGCTGGAGAATAGTGAACTTCCGGGGCCACTAACACTTCCAAACTTCAGAGTGGATCAGGGTCCCAAAACGTTCACAAGGATAGCGACATTCGATGATTTGGGAACATTAGTACGATGTCGCCCTTAATGAGTCTCACAAGAGAATCAAGTGCCCGTAGAACAAGTCCGACTTTGGTGTCGGGGAACTCGGCCGTTCAGGGATCTGCAGGTGAGATTTCCTCAAACAAGCGTCGGGATCAGAGCCCCGCTTTGCACAATAGATCTCGTACTAGAGATGCTTGTGGATGCTTCTTCCGATGAAGAGATTTCTCCTACGATGCCATCCGCTTGCCCCCTAAACGGAAGCTACGGCATGTACTTTCGTCTTTGAGACAGGAAACCTATTCTGTGCAAAATGATTGGGTGAAATGAGTCGTGTCTCCACATAACTAATTGGCATTTGACTGCCGAGATCTTGCCATCGATGGCTCGCTAAACCATGACTATTATTTTGAGATAATTGCTTGCATACTATTACAGCGGTGTATGCCCGCTCCAACCTAACAAGCCGGGCAGAACACTATGACACAAATTTGTTTCAACCGGCACGGCCAATCTGCGCAGCGAAACATACTTCAACAGAGCTTGAGCTTAGTTCAAGTCAGCCGCGGCAACCTCGAGCAGGTTGTCCTGGCCAAGGGCGTTCTGGGTATATCTCGAATTGAACTTGAGAATGTGCTTGACAGCATTGTAGCTCTGAACGTTCACGGGCAGAGGCTCGGTGCTGAGGTACCAGGCCACGCTCTCGGAGCAGGGAGGAGTAGTGAGAGAGCCATTGTACTGATAAATACCGTGGGTGTTCAGGTGGCGAGTGAGCGCAGTGAAGTCAAGCTTGCCAGTCTTAGTGTAAGTGCCAGGAGTGGCAATGTCCTCAACGTGAGCAAAGACGGAGTCGAATAGGGGGTAAGAGTAACCGAACTGAGAGAGCTCGAAGACGAAGCCCACAACGGCGATGGCGCCAGCTAAAAAAGTCTTAGTTCGAAAATTACAAGCTATGCAGATGAAAGAAAGTAAAAGTCTTTAGGCAAGACTTCAATACGGATGGACATACCAGAGTTCTCGAAGACAAAGTGAGCCTCCATGGGATAGTGCTCATCGTTGATGCGGTGCTCACTAGGAGTGTGGAAGTGGAACTGAGCAAGCTCGTAGGAGCCAGCCTTGGTGACCAGGGAACCGTTGGTCAGAACGACCTCAAGGCCCGAGCCAAGGTTCTCAAACTTGATATCGTTGGCAGTAGGAATATTGAAGTGAACGGAATTGGCGGCAGCGTAGTCAATGTTCTGGGTGACAATGTTTATGGGCGACTGACGCTTGCCAGTAGCGCAAGCACTGTTTTTCTCTTTATCGAGACCGTACCAGTTGAGGGGGCCGCCGAGGTTGGTATAGTTGTAGTAGTTAATGTCGACGGTGCCGTCAGCTGAACGCGGCAACAGCGAGGTGCCGTGAAGGCATGAGGCGGACACCGCGGTGAGAAGAGGGAGAATGGTAGCGGCAACTTTCATGGTGACTAAGACGATGAAGATTGAAATATAAGATGGACTTTTTTGCTGTTGACGAGGGTCTTTGCTGCGGGTTGGGGGGATTTTATACCCTCGCCATCCGCCAGCCGTATGAATTGAAGCATATACTGTAGGCCTTCACCCAGGCCAATGGGACGGACAGAACAATTGTTGAGGACGCCTCCGATGGAGAAAGCTCCGCTATTGTAGAGATCTCGGGGTCGCTGGACGGTCTACAAAACGACAGCGAGATCCACACATCACAATTCGAGATAAAGATCGACCGCGCCAAAACAACGCAGGTATAGTCGATTTTATGAATACCCGAGCACCACAAACTCATTTCAGATCATCTCAGAGAGCCCCATCCGTTCTCCTAAAGTGGAGGCTTAGCTCGCTTAAGCTCTTCCAAGTCCTATTGACCCTGAAACTGTCGCTGGGTAAGATCGTCGTGTGTTTTCGATTGGTGTCCAATCCGAGGACGCACACAAAGCCTGTGCCCACAAGCTCCATTCACCATATTTGACTAGTGTGAGAGCCTCAGCACACCCATACCGGAGCAACTCGGTCTTTCGATTCGATCAGATCCAGCATCGACTGAGTGGAGGCTAAACTAGATAAAGGAGGTTCTTGTACACTCTTGACTAATAGTTCACTACTTCACTGCACATCAGGACTATATCGAGAAGTTTGCTTATAGGATAATGCAAGTCATCAATTTGCTAGACTTGGCAGTGCCTGAACACACAACAGTCCGGTAGCACTCTGGAAAACTTCAGTGGCCGCCCTTTGTGTGCATACAGGATGACCAAGGAATAAATTTTGGTATTTTCACCGCCTTTTTCCTTTTCTTACAATCCACATACATTCATCACTATAGGTGACAAATTTAACTTCTTCCTCTATCAACTAAGTGAAATAGATCATCCCCCTATTTCGCCTGACTTAATCCCCAGCAAAGCCTATGGTATTGGCTAAAGGAGTACGTGTCTTCTAAATCCGCATCCTACGCATTATATTCAGGCTACTATGACCTTACGCCTATCATACAGGAAGGGTTGGAGGCTCTGCCTACAGATATACTAGAAGGGCTAGTAAATCACATGCCACACTGGATTCAGGAGCTGAATTAAAGCGAAAGAAGGGGACGCAGTCTTAAAACATCCAATTTAAAAGGATAATTCATATAATACTGGCAGAATAATTCCTTAGTCATCCTGTAGTTCGCCAAGCACTTTCACGATTGCTGGCCCACTTTGTGATAGGCGATCTAGCCCTTTTCATAGTTCATCCGGTCTGCTAGGCCGCCGCTTGGAAGGAAGCTGGGTCGGCAATTCCCGCGTACCCCTTAGAATCAGAACCACGGCCTCGATTAGCTTTCTTAGCTCTTCGAGCCGTAATTAGTCTCGTATAGTAGCTTCTCGGAAGTCCGCGGAGAGACCGCGCACAAGTGGAATCAGACCTGTGTTTCCAAACCTCAATACTTTTTTTGTTACCACATTATTGAGCTAGAAGAAAATAACAGCATTCGTATTAAGTTGACTTCCGCGCGACTTTGAAGAGCTTTCCACCCTTTGCTCAGTGAGCCTGCGCAATAGGTCTAACAATCTCTGAGAGATATGCAGTATTCGAAGCACGGCTCGTTGAGGAACAGATGTTACCTCCCCGTTCAATCTGGGGTATTTTGTCATGATCCTTCTTTCTGGCTTTCCGATCTTTTCCATCAGAGCTATTGTTGGTGGTATACTGTGTACGACTTGTTTCACCGCAACTCGCACTCCCATCCTATCACATGGCCTGCGGCAGTTTAAAAAACATACAAAGGGATGAATACATCTTCGACTCAGAAGAAGACTTCCGAGAGGCAATCTACACTGGACTGGGGTGGGCTCACCGACCCAGTAAGTGGTTGCTATACTCAGCTCTAACCTCAACCGCCGACCTTTGCTGGTTGTAGTCCCCCCCCCCCAGAAAGGCGCTCATCACGGCCTACCTGGCCGCACTAGTATGTGTTGTGACCTTCAACTCATCCGTCATGAATCCGGTCAGTAAGGACCGCAACCACGACTTTGACATATCCAAAGAGGTGTCGATTTTAACCACTTCCCTGTTCGGGCCGGCCTCTGAGATTCTTAAGCGAAAACATTCCAACAAGTGTCGGCGTTTTCCTATTGCGCTGAGAAGAATGTTGCTACCATCTTTGTCTGCCTCCTCCTCGGCGGATTCTTCAGGACTGCTTCTTTGGCTACCATTTGTCTTCGACCATGGCATTGAGCAAGTCCGTGTAACATATCCTCAATTTGAAAATCTCACTAGGCTGGTGGCGGTCTCGCCAAACTCGGGGCATTACTTTCGCGGGCCATTGCCGTGGCCGGTCTTGCTAGTGTAACGTTTCTAAGACCCGTACTTGGCCCCCTCAGTGAGTGATCCAGAAGCATCCTACTCTGCGACCCGGCATCAACATTTTCATGTAGTCGCTGGCTTCGTTACCCAGTTTCATCTGCGATGGCGTTGGCCGCAGTGGCTGTCCCTCGTTCTCGCTCTATTCTTCCATGCTATGTACACTCTATTTTGCCTCGAGACACATGATAATGTCGAATATTTAATATCCCGGTGTTCAATAAAATGAATCGTCATAAAAAGAAAATAAAGGGTTTCTTGACGTTAGCTCTCCATTCGATGAACTAACTCGCGTGTGCGTTGTTTCATGTGGGCTTTCCGTGTCCACCTTCGAGATGCTGGATAGAACAGTTACAATGAGACACGAAGGCAGAACCTGGACAAAGGAAGAGGGTTTCAATTCACTCCTCTCTATGATTGTATTGCTACCCATTGTCAACGGCACCGGTCATTTATGCTGACCGCGGCAAAGCTTTTGCGAATCCATACATCATATTCCTGGTTGCGATCGTAGTTGCTGGAAACTTCCAGTCACCTTGTCCCCAAGTCAGATTGAGCTTTCAGTGCTTGATCTTCAATTCGTTACACCTGACGAGGACCAGCCAGTAGAGGGTGCGACAAGTGGAGTAAAGCCCGGCTTCATGCCCTCACCAGTGCGGTAGTGTTTGAGCGAGAGCTTACCATATCGCTTCAGCTTTCGAGTCTTCCTCCAGGAGGTTGATACGTGGGTTGGCGATGAAGTGAGTCGTGTCCAACTTGAAGACAGAAGCGTAGCATTGAGCAGTCATAGTCTCAAGCCCATTGAAACCAGGCCGAGCGCAATCCTACGGCCGTCTCTGTTTGCCGCTGTGCCCTCGTAGACCGCAGTGCTCACCTGAGGAGTATTCCAAATGTAGTCTCCCAGCCCTGAAGAAAAGAGAACTCGCATGGACCTCATCCTTGCACCTGGAGTCGGAATTGATGGTATCTGGATGGTGTTTCCGGCGTATTGTGGTCTCTTGTGTAGGGCTCATCTCTATGTTGACAAAATATGACCGCGATTTCCGAATACTAGTAAGTGATCAAGTACGATAGAGCGATAGCAAAACATCTTGGTCATTGCGCTATTGAAAGGCATCGAGGAGGGGGTATCTTGTCTGGTAGACTGTGGCAGAAGATGGCTACTCTCACTGCTACAGAATTACTATGTAACCAACTAGTGAATACCATTTATGACCAGAAAAAACCTCATTAGATCATTGGGTCAACCCCAAACCACATGAGCCTGACGAGCTGTACAACCTTTACTTTCATTTCGTCTTTTCCGAGTCCATGTGGGAGGAAGACTATGGATTCGTTAGCTTTGTGACCTATAATTTGAAGTCAATTGGCTAACCTCATCCTTGCTCTCATCGGTGTCTTCCTTGTTGGCTTCCTTAGGTTCTTCCTTGGAGTCGTTCTTCGGCTCATCCTTGGTTTCCTTGGATTCCTTGGATTCTGTCTTTGCTTCCTTGGAGTCATCCTTGGAGTCCTTAGATTCCTTGGGTTCTTCCTTGGGTTCTTCCTTGGGTTCTTCCTTGGGTTCTTCCTTTGTCTTGGGTTCTTCCTTTGTCTTGGGTTCTTCCTTTGTCTTGGATTCTTCCTTGGATTCTTCCTTGGAGTCATCCTTGGATTCCTTAGATTCCGTCTTAGATCCCTCGGGTTCTCCCTTGGACTCCTTGGAATCGTTGGACTCGGTAGACTTCTGTTCCGTTTCATCATCCTTCTTCTGTTCCTTGTCTTCCTCACTAGGCTTCTCCTCGGCCTCCTTCACATCTTTCTCCTCCCCAGCATCAGAGTCAGAAGATGCCTCTTCTCCCTTCTCCCCAGCCTGGTCCTCATGCTCGCCGTGAACATCGTCATGCCCATGGCCATGAGGCTTATCGGAACCAGAAGGCCAAAGGTAGTAAATCATGGGGAGGGTCACACCAGCTGACGCCAGGAGCCTATAACGGGAAACAATTCGTCAGAGGCCCAATTGGCTGAAGAGCATAATGAGACACAACGTACCATGGAGTATCACTAGTCGCATACTCATGGTGGCCCTTTCCACCGGTAGAGTTAAACCTTTTACCCAATACCTGACCGGTACGCCTTGAGACCGGGGCGCGAAAGGCCCGAGCTGCATTAGCAGCGCGGAGTGCAGAGCGGCGGGCAAAGACCATGATGGTACAGATAGAAATGTGATTATTGAGAATTGAGGGAAGGGGGATAGAATCAGAAGAGCGTAGAGAGGAGGTGAGGTGTGCACGAGACCCAGGGGCCGGAGCTAGCCATGTCGCTTTGAGGTACAAAGCACCGAGCCCATCGTAAGACATGTTTCCCAGCCGCTCCCGATGGTCTGTGCGGCTGCCACGGTGATGTAATGGTGCAGCAAGCCTGCATTCTTGTCTCTGGTAAGAACCCCTCTGAGAGAATACAAGATCTAGAGTAGTAATTATTTATGGGGATTTGCTTTTGAATTAGCCTTTGTTGGCTTATCATGTCCCTAGGTGTGTATTCCTATGGAAGAGTTCATAGCTCGTGGGGAAGGGCGGAGCTCCATCTGATTAGATTGACCTCGTCAGGGAGGCTCATGGCGCCGAATGACTTCTTTCTAATACTTTCGGTCTTAATTGACTCAATAGTTCGAGATGAGAAGTCGTAAGCATGAAAAATTGTAAGCATAAGATGACTTAGTTCTGCTTCTTCCCACACGTTGTCTCTGCCCCAGGCAACAAGGCTGCTAGGCATCAAATGAGCTTCTGCCTGAGGCTCGAGACCCCACGTTTGGCGCAGCTATCAGCCTCGTTGACGATAACGTTGGCGAATTGCTCCTTTCATATCCGCAGCGACTCTTGCATCACGCTTAAGGCCTTGTCACCGCCATGGGAGACCGACACATTACCCAGCAGAGCATCTTCACCCTTCTGGGCAAGCTCGACGACCCCGATGCCGACCTGCGATACATGTCTCTCAATGATCTATTCAATATTCTCAACAGCCCAAACTCTTCATTTCTCTCGGGTGATGAAAGATCTGCCACTAAATTGGCTGATGGACTGCTCAAGGCACTGGATGATCAGCATGGCGACGTTCAAAATCAAGCGTTGAAGTGGTGCGTAACATCCTCCACCTTCCGTTCACGACTAACGCAGACAACAGTCTTGGCCCCTTGGCCCTTCGACTGCCATTCAATGCACTGATGCCCTTGCTCGAGAAATTAACCAACCTCACCTCTTCCCAGACGCTGGACACATCGGTCCCTAATACCGCCCTTCGCACCATTGTTGATACCCTCCCCCGCCCTCAAGCCGGACAGCCTGCGACTCCGTCCGCAGTCACCGCATATAACGCCGTATCCAAGGTTCTGATTCCTAGGCTGGTTGGTCCGACTCAGTCAAGCTCTGGCCGCCGAGGCTCTGTTGTGCGGGGCATGTTGGAGAAGGATCCGGCCAAGGGCTTCAGTAGTGATGCCATCGATGTGCTCATCAAAGTGGTTACATGTTTCGGACCGCTTCTCCAGGAGCACGAGCTGGCTGCTCTGACTGAGCCTGTCATGGCCATTATTCATAACGATACCGCGGGAACCGTGGTCACTAAGCGTGCGCTGGCGGGCATTTCTGGACTGGTTCTTTTCTACTCTGATTCCCAGCTCAATGCTTTTGTGAAGCGCCTCGCGGATACTCTTGCATCGCCTGAGATATCCACTGTCCACAGACGTCATCTGATTGCGGCGGTCGGTACTATTGCCCGAAGTGCCCCGGTCAAGTTTGGTCCACATCTGAATAGTCTTGTGCCATTCGTCTTCTCTGCTGTTGGAGAGGAGGGTGTTACAGCACACTGAGCTGGTTACCTGCTTTCAAAGTTCTGCGAAAGAAAGACACTGCTGGCTCCAAGTGCCTGTCATCGCGTGTCCTTCATGCAACACCGCGCAACCTGGACAAAGTGTCTCAGCGTTTACGAGTGTTATAGCTTGGCTCGCCGGTAACGCAAATCATGCAGCTTAGCTTCTTAGGCAGGATGTATCAGCTGAAAGCTGGATAGGATACAAAAGAGGGCCAGTCTGACTTGAATTAAACGATACCCATGTTGTCTTTCCATGCAAACATGACCCATGTCCTGGAAGATTCAGAAGAGGAACAAATCTGCCTACTATGGAACATGATTAACTTCGAGGGGCGAGCCTTCCTCACTATTTAGCTTTAGTCTCGCCAATGCAACTTTGCTTCCTCGCTCCCTCCAACCGTTGCCCCACGTACTTGCCGCTGATGGCAGTCTCCTTGTTTCTTGCTTTATTCCCTCATGTCTCCCACTTCTCCTTCTCGCCTCTCTCGCTAGTCTGCATAGCCAGCTTACCCCTACCTCTTATTGCCCATTTTACCTGATGGTATACTTCGAGATGCGGTTATATCGATTCCTTGGTATTATCGCCCTCTTCATGGGCACCGCCCATTGCTTCTTCTTCGATGCTATGAAACCCGACACAACCGGCACCGTCCTGGATCAGCCCAAGTCGGTCAGCGAAGAGCCTTCGGCCGAAATTGAAAGTCGACTCGAGAACATTCAGTCCCGCGGGCTCACTCAGAATGCCGACTATAAGTGTGGTGCCAAATGGGGCCGATGTCCTATGGGCACCTGTTGCTCTGCCTCAGGTAAGTCCCAGTGCCAGTTGACGGACAACATACTGATCAGAAACGGGTACCAGGTTATTGCGGCACTTCCACTTTGCACTGCCGATCTCCTGACTGCTTGATTGACTGGGGTCAATGCGATGCTGACCGAACACCCAAGGGACCGCCCACAAAGGACATACTTCGCCCTAGCATTGGTAAAGTCCCGTACGGTCCGCAGGAGATTCGTTCCTGCACTGTTCCCGGAACAGTCGCTTTGACATACGACGATGGCCCAACGCGATATACAGGTGAACTTCTTGATCTTCTCGACAAGTACGAAGCTCCAGCTACTTTCTTCATCACCGGTGTCAACAACGGCAAAGGCCAGATTGATGATCCCACCCTGCCTTGGGCTCCTCTCATCGAACGCATGCTTCTGAGTGGTCATCAAATCGCCAGTCATACCTGGTCGCATGAGGATCTCAGCAAGATCACTCCCACTCAGCGCCGCGACCAGATGGAGAAGAACGAAGCCGCCCTGCGGAATATTGTGGGAAGCTTCCCGACTTATATGCGGCCTCCGTACTCGAAATGTCTCGCTGGCTCTGGATGCCGCGAGGCCATGGGCGAGCTGGGGTACCACATCATTCTCTATGACATAGACACAGACGACTGGAAGAACGACAGTCCAGATCATATTCAGCTATCCAAAGATGCTTTCGACAAGGCCCTTTCCGGGGGAAGCCCTGCGAGCAAGTCTTGGCTGGTCATTTCCCACGATGCACACGAACAAACGGTTCGCAATCTTACGGAGCATATGCTACGAACAATGAAACGACTTGGATATCGCCCCGTCACAGTCGGCGACTGTCTCCAAGACCCGCGCGACAATTGGTATCGCATTGACAATCGATGGCCCGGCCACAAGAACAAGAAGAAGCCTCCCAAGAAGGGTCCCCAAAAGGGTATGCCACAACAGGTCTCTGTCGATGGCACCTGTGGCTCAAACTATACCTGTCTCAGTTCCCGCTTTGGACTGTGTTGCAGCAGCGACCACCTCTGTGGGAATTCCACCCTGCACTGCGGCGTTGGTTGTCGTAAGGACTCTGGCTATTGTACTGTTGAGACCCCCTCCAACGGCGACCCATGGGACCCGAAATTTCCGGGCAAAAGTGGCAAGTCCGAAGGCGAGTCTGATTTTCGTGCTGTTGGCACCGCCGCTTTGACTTCACTCCTTCTGGCTCTGATTGCTGCCATGTTCATGTGATTCCCTTGGGTCCAATGTTTGTCCTTTGGGATGCACCCGATGATGGATTTGTGGGATTGAATGATGTTGTATCTATATTCACCCACTGTGGCTGTTTGCCCTGACCCTCATTGCCTTCATTCTTTGATGAAGCTTGGTTATCACCGAGCAAGTTCCTGTGACTTAGGTCCTCCAATGGATTTCTTTGCATTGAACTGAAGTTTTCTTTTCTGCTCATTGTAAATTTCGTAATTGCTCACAGAGACAAAGGCCCATCAAGGCATGAGAATGCAAAATGATGTATACAAAATATCAATCCCACCTAAACAGATCTTCAAATCAAATCAAAGCATAATTCGTAAAAACAACAAAGGGGTATAAGAATAATGAACGCAGCAGAAGAAGCCAGAACACAGGATTAAAAAAATGACTCGATCCATCTATCACTTCCGAACAACCTTCAACAAAGGCGCAATCCGCGCCCTTTTACTCAGCCCCACTCGGTAAGGCACCTTTCCCGTCGATGAGATCGGGCTGTGTGCGCCTGGTGCTTTCCGGGTCTGTGTATCTGGTTGAGGCGTTTGGGGAAGGGGATTGGTTGGTTCATTAGGAGCGTCTGGGACGGGTGTTTGGTCTGCGCGTGGAACTGTTGGCTTGTCGCCCAGGATCTCAGGTGCAGCTTCAGGAGCTGGAGCTGGTGGCTCTGGTGCTTGGTTCTCTTTGGATGCTTCGGCATCAATGGGCTGTTCAGACGGTGTCTTGCGCTTGCGCCCTCGTTTCTTGGGTGCCGGTTGTTCTTCCTTGCTTGGATTTTCTGCAGCTTGAGGCGCTGTTCCCTCTATGGGTTCTGGAATCGTGGTGTTCATGCTTGGGTTGTTGGCATCCGCCTGGATAGGCCTTGGGTCCACCCAGATGACATCGTCATCCGCCGCACGGGGTTTCTGCATCACCGAATCCGCGGTCTTGCTTCTTCTGACTTTCTTCTTGGTCTCTTTCTCAACAGGTGGCAGGGGGGCTTTGACCTTCAGGATTGTAACCCTATTAGCCCCTGGGGCTTCAGCTCCCGCGACCTCTTTCTCGTTTGCGGTGGTTTCTCCAATGTTTGCAGCCTTGGGAGGCCGGCCTGGCTGCCTCTTTTCAGGCTTGCTCTTAGTGGACCTGGGTTCCACCATGGCGAGTTCATCGTCATCATCGTTCTCTGGCATTGACTGTTTCTTCGTAGGCCCACGCTTCTTAACCGTGGTTACCTCGACAGTTACAGCTGGCAAAGAAAGCTCGTCGTGGGCATCAGCTTCGGAGTATCCTGGTGACATGAGGCCTGATCTGACATTATCGCTCTTCACACGACCTACTCCCGGCGATACGATAGATGACATTGGCTCCGTGTCGTGTGGAGAGTACGGCTGCGAGTGCATAGATTTGGATCTCTGGGTACCATTTTGCGACGGATGCGCGCGAGACTCGTGAGTGATGTGGATGGTCGTAGGATACGACATGGTCTCTCCATATTCCCCAATCGGTGAATCCACGGGGGTCGATGCCGCGGGCGTACTATACTCGTAACCGTGGGCCTGAATCGATGGGATAAGCTGGGTCGCCTCGTATGAAGGGTAGACCACTTTTTTGACGGGGTTCGATTCAATTTTGGTGACCTCGTTCGTCTGCTGGTACGGGTAAACTGGCATGGTAGGGAAAGAACCCGGTTGGGATATCTCGCTCGAATATGGCGTCGCCGTGGATGGAAGACGCTGGGCGAGACTGAAAGCCTCGTCGTCAAAGAGGCGTTGCTGCGCAAGTCCGATCTCCGTCATCATTGCACCTGAGCCTAGGTATGTTAGCTCAAACAACAGATAAGCAAGCTTGTTGACCGCACGCACCAATCGATCCACCCCCGCCTTCACCAGTCGATGGAATCCACCTTTCTTCGCGTCGCTGTTGCGACGAATTGAGATTCACGTGATTATTTTCTTGCGATTGCAGGAATTGATCAAAGTTGACGTTCAGTTGTAGTTCGGCGCTAGCATCATGGGGCTCAATTGGGTAAGGTGTTTGTTGGTCCGCGACCGGGTGATATTGTTCATGGATAGAGGACTCATGAACCCGGGGCGGCTCATTGAACGTGGAAGCCTGCTCCTCAATGAGTGGCTCGTCCTCATCGGAGTCTTGAATCACTCGGTCCCAGCTCATTGGAAAATCGTCGTAGATGCGCAGTGAGGAAAAGGAAAGCTTATCGGCGCGTTGCGATGAGACACGAAGGCACGTGACGATAAGCACATTATAGACCATGGGACAAAAGACAAATGGAAGCAACTTTTAGGACGCCAATTGGAATAATGATGGAAATTTCAACGTGATCACTGAGCGCTGTTTTGTATCAAGGCTCAGTGTCTAAAATTATCCCAGAAAAATAACAAAAGGCTTATGCACGATGCGGGTTTAACAGATAAAGAAGCAGGCCTTGCAGACACTGCCAATGAAAGAAAAAGAACGCCGGACTAATCCATATCGGCAATTGCGAAATTCCCCAGCCCTCCGCGGGCTAGGACTACCAATATTGATGACATATCAAGAATAGAATATCAAGACACCAGCACCCCAGATGCAACGGAAAGATACAAAGGCATGTCATAAGTCACTGGGTATCTTGGGCGGCAGACGCAAAATGCTTCGACTCGTAATAATCACAGAACACCTCCTGGTAAATTGATTTGCCCTTGGCGTCCACCTTCAAATCCAGCACTGTTAGGCGCTGAACCGGTGGGGGGATACGACGAAGGGTTGTCCGGATGGATCTTTCGCAACATGAACATCGGCTTCCGTCCTTCCTTCTCGAGTTGTTTGAAGAGTAACAGAGGTTTCTCATCTAACGCTAGGCATCGCTCCTGGTCGCCGTAAACAATGTATAGCGCATAATTCTTCGGGTCGGAGTGGATGTTGTATTTCTTTAGAGCAGCAGGAAGGACCTTGTAGCACGGGTCCTCCCAAGACACGCGGAACGATTTGAATATTTCCACACTGGAGGGCTCGCCGGTGTTGCGATTTTCTGCGCGAGATGTAGAGGACGGTGTTTCGGTCCGAGGCGTTTGCTGACTGGGAGTGTGCCGATCTGCTCTAGACAAACTTCGTTGTATCTCTTCAGAGTGATCATGTCTGGAGTTGGAGCTGGGCTGAGAATAGGATCGCGGATTGAGTGTCTGATGCTGAACAGTGTGGGAATTTGGAGATGTCGGTGATGGGACTCCAGGTGAATGCTGCGTTCCTCCGTTCATCGAAGCAGTGAGGTGAGAAGAGGCAGCCAGGGCCGCGGCAGATGGATCGAGGCTGGCTCCATCGGCGTAATTCCGCCCATCGTAGACGGAAGGAGGAATATGTGTGGGTGAGTTGGTCTTGGATGTCGCGCCTCCACCATACGTGCGCTTGGAAAAAGCTCGACTCAATTTCGATGACGAGAGATTATCCACGAGAGTGAGCTGGGAAGGTGATGTAAGAGTTGCGCCGTCATGATAAGTGTCTGATGACTGGCTCATGGAAGAGGGCGGAGGAAGCGGCTGGGATCGATCTTTGGCGATTTTGATAACGGGCAATATCTCCTCCCTCAACCGCCGGTAGTCCTCCGCAAGGCGCCGCATTTCCGCCTGTACGGTGATAATTGTTTCATCTCGACGCTGAATTGACTGAATTAAACGGGCCAAGTCGTCTTGGGATGCAGTTTCGTTCATACTTTGGTCGGCAGCTGTGTTCAATATTAGCAGGAGCCTAAGTGACCAGGTTGACGGAGGAAACCTACAGAGAGGGATATAGTGATCAACATCTAGGGGAACCTGCTGGCGAATCTTGATCTCATAGACGCTTTTCAGGATCGTCAGCCTATGCCCGACACTGTTGATGCCCATTTCCTTCAGTTCATCATGTTTGAGAGCGATGAGTGCTTCGCCCACAATTCCATTCTCTGCGAAAGCGTTGTTAGTATTGAGGTTTGCCACTGTGGTGATATAAATTACCTCTGAAGGTCCCACAGTACTGGAGAAGACCGAGCGACGTCAGAAATTCGATACATTCATCTGCTGTCCATTGCGAGATGATGGATCGCGGTGTGCGTGGGCCGTCGCTGCCGTAGCCGAATTTGGTCGGAGTATGTTCGGAAGAAGGAATGTCGGAGTCAATAGGAGAGGCCTCGAATTCCGTTTGGAGGTGCGGCGAAGTGATTACACTGCGCTCGTACTCGTCGTCCGCATCGGAGTCGGCGTGATAAGAGGTGTGAAGCATCGCGCCGAGTATTGTTCAGGGGCGAGATTTGTGCGCGAAAGACGTAATTCGCTCAAATGACACCAGCGCCGTCGGCAGAGGAGAGCTGTTAGACAGAACTAACTTGGTAAATATGCGTAGCGTGGGCGTAGATCATGAAAGCGCGGTCGGATGAGGGCGAAGGAAGGACTCGAGCCTATCAAAGAAGCATAGATCGCAGTGATTGCAGAAATGACAGTTCACGCGGTTCTATCGCGCGATGCAGGTCTTGAGCAACTTTGGGCCCCTTGTGACGATAGGCGCCGGAGGTTGAAAACGAGGGTAGGCGCGGGAAGCAGAGCGGGGAAGCTTTCCCAGGCACGGGCCGATGTTTAGGGCTTCGTGGGGTCTGCAAAGGCACGCCAAAGCAGCAGCGAGACAAAGTCCGGAGTGGAAGACGATAACATGCGACAACGATGACAGAAATACATCGACTAGGGATTGTCGAGGTCGATGGGCATCGCAAATGGGACGCATCAATGGCGTGCACGTGACGCGGTCTGGACTCGGGCACGTCCGCATCTTTTTCCCTCTTTTTTCTGTTTCTCGCTAATCTGACTTGGAAATTAGGTTATCGCTACTAATGAAGATGTATTAGTTAGTCTTCCGGGACTAAACCTTCCTAGAATGGACCACAGCTGTCTTAGATCCCACCAAGATCAGCGAAAGGGAACGTGTTGGCCACCTTAGGCGCCCCACTCGCTTTTGTGACGCGTGGGCATTGAAACTGGAGAATGCTTCTAGACTCCTGGGTCGAGTGACAGATTATCTGTTCTTGAATTCGAGGTTCCAAAGTTAATATTAGTCACTAGTTGCAAAGCCTATTGTCATCGACGTCCTTTGGGTTTCTCTCTACACATGTGTATAACTTCGTGTCCCAATGGTGCGAGGAGAATGCCCTAGTTAACGACACGTCCAAAATGATAATTGTTAGCACCAGACAGCGGTGACCAGCTCATTTTTATCCGGATCTTCATAACTGGATTTTAGGGGTTCTGCAATCTGAAAATTGTAAAAGATGCTGGCTAGTCAGTCGTAAGTTCTTTTGGAGCCGCCTTTAAATTGAACAGATATGGCAAAGATGAAAGACATCAGCTTATTTCATATAAGCTCAAGTAGAACTAAAGCAGTCTATTATGTTTACGGTCATGGCCGCAGAGAACTCTTCAGCTGTCCGAAGACGATGAATATACACCAGATTTGTCTCTTGATAAACCACTCTATGCTAAGTTATTTACCCCCAAAAATGATCAATAGCGAGGAAAATACTGGATCAAGAGACTCGCCTCGTCAGGGCTGTGGTTATGTCAGCACACTCCTTGTCGCCTCCACGCCGATTGGCCTGGATACCATGAGCCGTGGCTCTCAACCTTCAGTTTTCTGCAATTGACTGCTCAGTGACAATTGTACATTCCGATATCTCTCCGGGTGTGCAATGGATACATCTCTTTGACCCGGTGTCTATTCTCCCGGCCGACCCTATTCCCTCCTTCTCGCCGGCTCCCGACTACCTTACCTCCGGAACGAGGACGTTTTGCGCCCGCTCGACCTGAGCTCATTTCCCTGACTACGAGGACCCCACTTTGGTGAGTATGCACTTTGACTACAGACTGAGTCGTTGTATCCCTTCCTTCCGTCAACTCGCATTGCATAGTCGCTGCAGCGCTAACCGGGATCGCTGCCGCATTGTCAGGCCGGACCGCGGAACCATCGTCATTCTCCATATCCACTTTTACGCGAGCTGCAACCGCCTCTCATCAGCGCCAATAATCATAATCAGTCTATTCTTCGACAAGCACAATTCATACTTGGGGCAGGTTCCCCTTTTCATTTTGTTGCCTGTTGTCGCAAAAGCTTAGGCCGACAAGCACCGGCGAATGCGACGGGGCGCAAACCCTCCAAGCCGAGCTCGCCGTGACCACCACATCCAATCCGAGTCCCTGAGGCGCATTTCGAGACCATAGGACAAACCTCAATTCAAAATCTGCGACAAGGTACTCCAGCCCGAGGGCTCATTCGCGGCGTGAACCCCGCCGAAGCCCTCTAACATGCCATCCTCCACCCCCACCGGCGCTTCTTCCACCCCCGATGCCCTCGAGTCCGACCTTCTCACGAAGCTTGCTGCCACATCCGCATTAGAAGAGCTACAAGACAGACTTTTGGGCTCGCTCCACCGCGCAGGGTGGACCGAGAAGATCACCAGCCTCGCCACCGAACTCCTCCGCGCCGGCCGCTGCGAGACATTCGACGACGTGATGGAGGCAGTCATAGCATCGGCCGAAGGTAGATCTCACCCGGCGCTGGGCTCAAAACACTCCGGAGAACAAAACGGAGAAGCAACACCGAATGGCACAAAAGAAGGAAAAGCCAATGGAACCAAGAAGGGTAATGCAGGCAATAATACAGATAACACCCCATACGACCCGTTGAAATATATCGAGGAGGTCGACGTGCGCATTCCGGACACGGTTGTGGACGAGGGCGTGCGCGGTCTCAAGGATATATTGAGGGAAATGGTTGACATGGAAGATGAAGGTGCTCCGAATGGAGACAAGAAGTAACGAACCTGCATGGCGGTGATTCTTTTCCGTATTGGTTTTCTTTCCTGTGGAGTCTTGATATGGTTTTCGGCAATGGCTACGGCATTAAATTTGGCATGTGCCCATCTATGATCCCTGGGTATGCGTGTATGATGGGCACTCTCACATCGAATTCAAATAGACAAATTGCATTGGATTGGGGGCTTTCCGCCCGAGACTGATCTATTTCTTACCTTTGTCCACACAATCTCTTTATAAGCCTGGCAGTTTGTGCCATCAATGGTCATAATTGAAGTCTTATTTGCTCCATTGCCTAAGATGTCGCTTACCCAAGGTATTGAACTCTGGGACATGTAACTTTCACATGCCTGTCAGTCCCAAAATAAAATTGAACATGTCGCCGAGTACTCAGGATTGATGGTACCATCTCAGCAGTCTCTAGCATCCAGCATTGCTGATTGCCTAACCCTCTCCTTCACCACATCTAAAACATACATCGAGCAATCCGTACTTTCATATTCTGTTACTGATATAAAGTCTTGTATTCTTGATGATCGGATTTGACCGTGGTAGATTATTTTCTTCAGAAGGCAACAAAAGCAAAGGTTGCTTTCAAAAGCGCGTACGGAGTTCTCCATGGACATCTTTTGTGAATAGTAATCATTCACCGCCGGTGATTTCGAGCTCGCAAATAAGCTCTCCAAAAGCGCAGAAAAAAGGCAACAAAAAAGCGCGAAATCTTTTCATTTTTCCGGTACCTTTCCTGTCTTCTGCCAAGCGAACATCGCAGTCACGGCGATACGAATAGGTCACAAAGATTTTGCCCTTTACGTTCGAGACATGTACGACGACGTCATTATGGAGGATATCAATTCGCGCCTTTGAACCATTCTGGGGTCTTCTGTTCTCATCGGAGCCCCACCATGAATTGGAGTGTCCACATAAGCATTACGGGTGTGATGATTTTGGATCCGAGCCACTCATTCATACTCAGAGACCAAGCGTGAAGAAGGTCCTATGCTTGAAAATGATATCTTGGCAGATACATTTCTGCAGGATGGGAATCCTGGCTCTTGTCCCCATTATGATGTCCCATGTAGCGATTTAAAAAAGTCGTTCATCAAAGCTTCGAGACGAGTGTCAAAGTCGTGTGTTTAGCCCTGCTGTTAGGCGCAACTTCAATGATTTCCCCATACACCAAGAAATGATAGGCACGGAAAGTAGCGCTAGTATAATGTCAATAATTAAAGGGGGCTCTGACACTAATAGAGACACGATACTGCATCGGAAGCATGAACAATTGAAGCGATGAATTATTTCTCAATCAATGGGCAAAGCTTGGCCAGCCCTCTGCATTCACTAGCCCAGCAAACAAAGTCACGGATGTGACTATCAATTGTCAATTCGTGCCAATTTTGCAACTATCACGAGCAGAGGCGACTACATACTTTCGACGTGCCTATCCTCATTCCGAATCGCTATGGCCTGCTCCATGACACATCGAGGCCCATCTGCAGTAAAATACACCATATCTGGCCCGATAGCCCCAAGTAGGCATTATCATCGTTCCCGTCTGCACGCGCCTCGTGTGTAAGGGTCCAGAGATGTGGAGACAATCGGTTGGTTCACAGCGCCAGGCTAAAAGGCTCAAGTGGGTCAGATGCCGTGGCAGGACCTTGGATCATGGAGAAATCTGAAAGGGGGCATTCCAGTCGGATTATGAACATTTATTGAAGTCTTTAACTCGCCATAAATAGTGGCAGCCCCTACCCGACCCAATCATTGATGATTGTATCGAGATGCGAGGGAGGAGTCAGAAGCGGTTTACCGGGATCTGGCACGGATCTCAATAGTTATTACACGCCCAATCTTCAATTGATTCCTCCCGGACTGCGGTTTAGGTGTATATCTTTATAATCGAAATCTTTGCTCTGTCTTGGATATAATTCGGAAGTATACATTGGTCTTTAGTGCAAAGCAACGATTTTTTACCGCGGCAGGCATGACATTTAAATTAATCAAACAAATCAAAAGATGTAGACAAACTAATAGATCAAACAAGAAAGACAAAATAATAGAGAAATACAATCGCCGGTCCTTTTCACGCGTCGGTTGAACGACACTGCGGTGTCAGACCATTTTGACATGGCTTTGTTGAATGCCAGATCAAACAGCAGCTTAAATTAACGAGTCTGTCCTTGCGAATGAAGAAATCTCACTGTGCAGGCGGAGTAGCATCATCAGAGAGCTCCCGCTGTTCACAGAATTCGCTCGCATGTTGCATGAAAGACAGAAGCCGCTGGCGCCGGTAGTATATGTTGGTAAGATCGATTCGGGCGTTTGCCTCCGCATCGTTCTGACCAGTGATGAGAATGAGCATGAAGAATGTCTCGATGATGCTGGGAGGCACATTCGAAATTAACTGTCCGGTGAGGCTCCACTTCATGGCGCTTGAAGCGACAAGACAGCCAATGGTGAGAAGGAAGCCTGCGATCACCATGAAGAGATGGGAGCTGACCGCATCCATCCAGCGGGACACACGCTGGCTCAATGATGGGCGCTTGGCGTTTCCAGATGAAGGGATAGCCATCGACAGGCCAGCGAAAAGCCTCACGTCTGCCTTTTCCACAATACGAATTTGACTGTTGATGTATTGGTGCACCTTACCTTGGATATTGCGGAGGACGAAACTATCGAACAGACCAACCAGCCCTGCATACGTGCCGATGAGCAGCCACCAGTTATTGTTGAAGTGGAAGATGGGCCCGACAGCTGCCCAGGTGATGATCACTAAGACGAGGAAGATGATGCCAATCAGGGTGCCGATGATGTCGGCATAGTAGAAGATCGTGACCTGCAGGAAGTTCTCCTTCGGTGGCAAGATTACTTCGGTCTGATTGGGAAGGTCATCTTGACTGAGGCGGCGAAGCTCCTTCTCAAGAGTCGAATCGAGTCTGAAGATGGCATCCAGGCAGACGTTGGTGTAATCAGCATAGCATTCCCGCAGGCTGGCCAGAAACGCAAAGACCAGCACCATCAGCGCTGACGTTGCGTCGTTTATGTAGAGTTGCCACCGGTCCGACCAGCCGCAGTGCGGGCCGAAGCCCAACCAGATGAAGATGCAGAACCAATAGAGACCGGCACTTATGATATGTCCGAACGTCTTGGCCGAGACGATAATACATCGCGCAAAGAGACCCTGGGCACGCAGTCCATGATCCAGGGGTTGGAGAGCCTGATCCTTGCGTTTCTCAGCGACGCGATGAATCACCTCTGGTCCCAACTTTCTCTTGATGCTAGCGATCATGCGCTGATGGCTGTTGCATCGGGACTGGATTTGGACCACGGCTTCGCGCTGCTCGGAGTACTCGCGGAGCAGCTGGCGCATGAGGAACGAATCAAACACATAGCACAAGATAGCCTGAACATCGGAGATGGCAGCAACCCAGACATCCGAGTTGCCGAAACGAATGCCCATCAAGGCCCACGTCAACAGGCCAGCGATGATACACAGACCGGAGCGGACCCGGCCATTCTGACCGTCACATCGAGCCAGCGATCCACCAATCTCGGACTAGCCTTGACCGTGTAGCCAGATCCATCCCCAGTACTTGTCACGATAACGGCATCATCCTTTGCGTCCTTCACAATTGTCACGGGCTGCGTGTCTGCAGCCCCCCTCAACCTCGCACCGAAAGATCGGCCTGAAGCACTTCATCGTGACCGACTAAGCGATCCAAACTGGATGATAGATCTGATACCGTGTGATTGCTCAGGCTGACGGCCTTAATCTCAATTGACCCACAAAGTCAGTTAGGGTGGACGAGTTGTATCTCCAGACTTGCGAGATGATTGCAGCCCAGCCAACGTGCCTGAGACCAAGGAGGCAGTAGAAACGAGAGAGTTCATGGAGCAAGGATCAGCCATTCAGAGTGAAAAGACCAGACACTGTGTGTCGTGGAAGAATTCAATTAGTGAGTAAGTGAGAGAGGAAGAAAGAGCAATACTGAGGAAATTGGGAGCGGACGGAAAAAAAAAAAGGGTCGGGAGTCAAAAACAATTATGTTTGATAGAGAGGTGCCATTAAATGCCGCATCTGCGCCTCAGTCTTGACTATGAGTACTCGAGCATTGCAGCCACATGGCTGGCGCCATATCTTCAGGCACTACCATTGCACGTGTTTCAGTACACTTCCCAGTGGGCCTCGTGGGTGGTGTGACAGACAAAAGAACATCTTTTTCTCGATGCTTCAGACCCTTCCCACGGACTAGGCAGGGTCGACAAGATGCACCTATGGCGGGGCCAGGCAGCAGCTTATAGATATTAGAGTTTTCTCCGTCCGACTCCATTCTTGACGCTTTTACCCGCGTGGAACAAGTGGTCATTGGGTCCAAAGCGAGTCTGAGCCGGCTGGGGTTGCGTTGCCCTCAGGCGGTCATTTATGGGTAGGGCTGGCGTAACGCAGAATAAGCTTCGGGAGGCGTTCCTGACACAAACCTGCGCAACTGCATGTATCAGTTCACACTTAGAAATGCTAGTTCGTGGCATTCAAATACAAACCGGGGGCTTTCAAACCAAGAGCGTCTCTATAGCACAATTCGTAGCTGTCGCAGGCTAGACAATCACTCGATTCCTCAAGCAGTCAGTGAAACCGAATCATAGGAGATATTCAAGCTGGGTAGAGCGACCTAAAGTGCGGATCCAGAGATGGAGCGCGATAACCTGCAAAAAGAGGGTGTGGTGCTTGGAAATTTAAAGCACGATCAGTTTGGCCGGTCTCAAAGAATAGTATCCATCATCCGGTGGCAATGATGTGGGTGTCTTGTTGCTGTGGATTTAGTCACAAGTCTTGGATCTGCTTGGTCATGAACGTAAATGGCGGGAATTATGTGGTATAAGACAGTGGATATGCAGATCATAAGTCTCATATAGACTGATGATGAGCGTTGACATCAGGGTTGGAGAGATCAACCGAAAACCGCAAGTGGTCGCAGCCATTGCGGGACCTACTGGAAGTGTTCATGACAATACCTCTCCGAAATCATTGATTACCAGTCTCTACAGGTCATCGTGAGAGACAATTAAAAATAAGATAATGCTATGTCTCTGAATTGGAATTATCTCCATGGCAAGGACAATCTTCCCCTTCAGCGGCAGTGTGATGTACATTAACTCACTGTGCACATTCAATCAGATATGATTTCAAAGGCCCCAGCTGGCGGGTTCGACAACGCCCAGGTAATACCGTCGCTCATGACCTGATCCCAATATTTACTCGAGGACGCTAGCTTATCGCCAAACCTTCTGAATCCATGCGGTACGCCACGGAAGACATGGACATCGATAGGGACACTAAGCAGCATTTTGTCAGTGGTAAAGTTAGATTGGGGTAATCAAGAGACTCACCCGTTGTCATTCAGAAGCTTTGCATAGAAAAGCCCTTCATCACGTAGTGGGTCATTACCTGCAATGCCAAAGGTCGTAGGCGGAAGTGCCTTGACGTCTTCCGCGGACGCATTGCCAGGGTTCATCCGGAGGTCCTTCTCCGCACCCCCAACGCCAACAACGCCAAGAAGACTCATAAACATATTGATGCGATCAACGGGCAGGATGGGCGCCTGAGCACATTGCTTGTAGCTAGACAACTCAGGACTCTTCAGCAGGTCTAGTCTCGAGCCATAGTAATCACTTTGAACGAGGCAAGGGATCATCAAGACCTGTCCCCTGATTCTGGGACAAGCTGCCAACTTCTTATTCTCACCACGAAGCTGGGCCAGTGCTAGTGAGGCAGTCAATTGGCCGCCAGCTGAAATGCCACCCACGACGACTTGGTCGCTCAGGCCGCCGATCTCAGCGATGTTTTCGTGAGCCCAGACGAAGGCGTCTTCGATATCGTCCCAGGCGGTTGGATACCGGTATTCGGGAGTGTGACGATAGTTCACGTTTAATACGACGATGGGCTCGTCCTTCTCCGCCCGCGAGGTAACAATGCGAGAGCAGATGCCATCCTCGGACGCGAGAGTCCCAAATAAGAAGCCACCGCCGTGAATATGGATATAGAGGGGAGACGCTCTGAGGGATCCACGCCGGCAGGTCGGTAGGTGCGTGCCTCGAGGTTGAAGCCATCACGAGCGGGTATGGTATAATCTTTGAGCTGGACCTTTTCACGGAGTCCTATATCAATAACATCATTAGTAAAATGTACGAATGATGCTGTGTAGTAGGTATTATTGACCACTGCTCATCGCCTGGGTAGCAATGTCCTCACGACTTTTGTTGAGCAGCTGCTTGAGTTCCTCGACCGAAACTTCAGGGAGCTTGGGCAGGCTCGGCTCCAAAGCAACCCAGTCGGCACTGGGTGCAGCGTATTCAGTATAGTCAGCCATTGCAAGATATATACAGTGCTTCGTTCACGAAGGTGTTGGTAATCAGAAGATGAGGCTTCCTGAGTGAGCAATACCCCTCATGCGGGCACCTCGGTTCGGCTATAAGCATATCTCCACCGGTACCCCCGTCATGCACACAGCAGCACATCAATCAGGATCCAAGATGTCCCAATTCCGGCCTTCACTACGAATGGGCCTCACAAAGAATGTCTCAGGAGCCGATCCATTGAAATTGACCTCAAAAGGTGTCGGCTGAAACTTTGCCCTGGCCAAGATCCAGTCCCTAGCCATGGATCCCGATCCCGAGATACCAATCGCCACTTTCCTGCTCATCGAAGTTTGACATCGCCTTCGTGGTCTCAATTTGAGAGTCCACGTGCAATTTAAGTTCGATGTATGTATATAGCTGCGCCAACGATATACAACTCTGATACAACCAAAGAAATAAGCGGGGCGCGACAAGAGCAAAGCCTGCTGTGTCTCTAACAACAGAAAGAATGATATCATATTAGGGCATTAGTCTTCTGTACGTGTTAATGATCAACACATTCTAATTATTGAACAGGGTATCTTCTAGCCAGTCGGCGCTATTCATATAGGGTCATGACTCCCTCAAAAATGAGAGGCTAATTCAGGCAATGAGCGCCCTGTATCCATCTCACTCACAACCGGCTTATTGTCCAACTCGCGCAATACATGTTGTTGATAGAAGAGAGAAGTATCAGGAGTGATGTTGGTCGTCGTCGTCATTGCTGTTGACTTTCGGCGCTTGAAAATCACAAAGGCGATCACCAAACCAATTAGAAATATACCGACACCAACACCTGCTCCGATTCCAGCCGCGGTCCCGGGACTAACAGTCGACGACGAGGAGGACGAGACTGAAGAAGTGCTCGTGTTCGAAACAGATGTCGCGGTGGCGGCGGACGTAGAATACGAAATAGTCCCGGTTTTGGGGAGATACAGGACGGTTTTGAGATTGGAGGGACCAGGAGCGGCGAACAGTTCATCGGTCGGTTCCGAACAATTGGGGACACCGCCGTCATATGAGCAACAGGCCCAAAGGCCAGAAGTTGAGTTGTAGGTAATCTGTGAGCCTGCGAGTCCTCCTGCGCGACCGAGAATACGCGATGTCAGCTTGCTATCTTGACCGTCACCAGAAACACAGAATGAGTACTGACCACAATGGTTCTGACAATGAGGATCTTGGAGCGTTGGATCTGTGCAGTCTGCCGTGTAGTGCCCATCACCATTGGTGTTCTTGCAGATGCCGTTGCTCATACACGTCGAGCCTCGTACGCAGCATGTCACATTGTGGCCAGCTTGGGTTACGTCTTCACATGGTGCATCGGAGTAGTTGATGTTAATCGCACCCAAATGAAGAGAGTAGCAGTTGGCCATTGTAGGTTGTTTAGAGAAAATGTGACATCTGGAGCAAACGAGATTCAGGGAAAGGGACTCGGAGCGCTGAAGCTGGAGCTATCTACACCCAGTTTGGTAAAGCTTCCCCACTGTGGATCGTTTGGGTGGTTTCTGGCCAACGATCCATGTTTAGCCCCCAAATCTTAGCGCCGGAGCGGACTGTGCTGGGTCAACCTTGGGCACAGTACCACGGATATCTGTTGAGTCGAGGATCGGTACAGCGAAAATGTTCATGAATGTACAAGTGTGTATTGTTCTCATCGCATTCCTTGTTGTTCGTCGGGTTTCTACGTTTCATGGCTTGACAATCGTTACTGTCCTGGGCGTGACAAATGAAATGACTCCGCTTGGCGCTGGTTTTCCTCATGCAGGGGTGATTCACTTGATCAGGGGTGGCCAGCGGCTAGATAAATTCTGGCCGAATGTCATATGAGGACAGATATGCGCTCGAGTGTACCTTCACTCATTTTCGCTGCTTATCTACTTCCCATACTTTATTGGCGACTCAAAAAGTTCTTGATTGATATTTATCAGAACATAAGATAATGAATCATATGATCCAATATATTGAAGGAATTGAAGCATAGGCATTACATTAGGCTATCATAATGAGTCAGGCATAAACCCAATCATGCAGTTTTAATACTCCCTCAACCTTAGGTTTGCTATACTGCCTGCCCCACTCGATTCGCACTCGTTTCTAATCCAGTGTCCTCCAAAGCCTTTGCGTCGATATACTCATGCCTCACACTCCATTGATCCGTCCTCTGAATTACCATGGTAGGGCTTCTATCTACCGGCAAATCCTCAGGGGACGTGATCGCAAAAGCAGCTGCCGAGAACCCCAACATTTCTATCTCATCTTCCACATATTGAGATGTGATCACAGTTTCTCGCTTGCCTCGGCTCATCCCAGCCAATGCATATGAATTACCGTAGGAGTTACTGTAGCTTCCACCGCCGATCCGTTTATGCAAACTAACATTGAGCATCCCAGTCTCAAATGCGTCAAGGAAAGGCTTTAAACATGGTGTGCACGCTGTCATAAGACTAACACAAAGGACGCATTGGGTAGCGATGATGGTTTGGAAGGCGTTCGTAGTCATTTCTGCGGCAGCCGAGGATTTCCGCATGAAGGCGAGACGAATGATAGTCGCAACAATCACACTAGATTCACTCCAAGGTCAGTCTATGTCTTGAGGTAACCAGCGGTCGGGCAGTCAAATGGCAGATCTTTTCGAAAAACATGCGAAATGCAAATGCAACGACCACGGTCATTTTCTTTCGGAAAGAGACCTGAACAGGCTTGATGATATAGATTGGGAGGATGCAGATTAATAGCTCGGTAATGATGTCGACTGTAGACATTGCGGCCCAGAAATCGAACTTGAAAATAAAAGTATCAGTATATACTTGGTGGAGAGAATCAAGAGAGAGGCCAGAACTCACTATATTTACACAGTGCCCGCTATTTCTGTTCCATGGACTCGGAATCCTACATTGAAATGCAAGAGTGAAGAACGCAGCCACTGCCCATGCGATGATAGCAATGGTCGCGAAGAAGCATGTCTTTTTGTGTAACTTGCTCACATTGAGTTTGTCGATGAATTGTAGGACGAATATCTTTGCGAGGCTCAGACCGAGGATGTAGAGAAGCTCGGATGCGTAGAGGTACTAAAAGGGATTGTTATCAGTACTTCTAACTTTCCACGGGTAATTGGAGCTTACCTTTTCTACTCGGCTTGTGTCAACCTCCCCCAAGGCCGACTTGTTCTTACCAAGGTCATGTCTAGTGCCTGCAAATATGGTACTGGATTGAGCAATGCCGAAGAGCTGAAGAACTATTGTCAGAGAATTGAAGCAATCGTTTCATGTATTTGGTCGTAGAGACCAGCGGAAAATTACCAGTGAGAGCGAAACAGTCATATCATCCCATTGTAACGAGCGAAGCATGAAAAGTCGAAATGCAAGTCGATACACAGCCATTATCATCATCACCAAGAGGTAGAGAGTCGCGATGGTGATTTGGTCTACATGGTACGTGGCTGGCGCTTCAAGTAGATGGCTCGTATGTCAAACGTATGAACAACATTCGAAGGGAAAGCGAGGTGTAGAGACAGCCCCATGCTGAAGGTCGCCCTAGAATTGCGCAAGGATCAACAGTCAGACCTTGAGGCTTCCTAACGAATGCATTGCATGGGGTTCATAGACACTGCCATGAAACTTCGAAACGTTCATTTCCTAGTAATCGTTTGTGGCTGAGTGTTTTAATGATTGGCGGCCACCACCCTATTTTCCGGTTCTCGAAAAGGAGAAATCTTTCTTCCACATGTGAATGGAAGCGAGTCGGGGGTTGACTGCTTAGTTCCTGAGGGCTGACAGGGACCCTTGTTCACTATATTTTTTCTCTAGATCTAGACTACCTTTTGGCAAGAATTTCAACTTGCGTTCGCTCTAAACCGATAACATTAACCTATGAAAAAGTCAATGAGGTTACCCCGAGACGGGCCAGAAGATGCGGCAGGCAGTATCTAGCGTGCAATGCGAGTCATGCGCAATTAATTCCGAGGAAGCATTGCAACCCTCCGTCCGTTGGGGCGTTCTCGCGCTGCCCTCTTGGGAAATGAAGAGAATTGAAGGGCTAAGTGTGTGCGTCTTAGATCATCATCAATTTGAAGAGTTATGCCGGAGACGAAACAGGTCAACTTTATCAACTCATTCAATTCGAGAAAGTGAAACGTGAAAGATTGGATGGTCCGAACATCGATGGATTTCCGAAGACCAATGACAATCCTGGATATCCCACGGCCCGCGGTTAAAGGGGAAAAGGTCAGTCCGAAAATACCGCATTAAATCTTCAAATGTGGCTGTGGTCTGATTCTATACGTAAATTGGACAAGGGTCCTTCCCGGGTGAAGACTTCGCGAAAGCTTTTATTGCATGGGGTTGGGGCTGATTTGTCTTGGCCTGGACATTCGACACATGATGGCTGGTTGCAGGCCGCGCCAGCCGCCAGGGGGGTGAAGTCCCACTAATCCGGAGTAGGGGTGGGTGATCGGATATCCGGAGATCCACAATCTCCGTATAATCTCGGGCCTGGATCAATGTCATTGACTGAATCAAACAAGAAAAAAAGCTTCTATTGATCTCCGCTAAACACTGCATATGCATCACGATATAAAACTAGATTGAACATTCGACACTAGCCACCAAACGAAGTCTAGATGATCTCCGAAATGGTGTAGCGAATGCCCTCCCTCTCTACCCGCGGGAAGTAAATTTGGAAGTACTTCTCCAGGGCTGCCACGCGCTCCTCTTCTGATGTAAAGGATTCCAACACCTCAGAAGTCGCCCCTGTTCGTCGCTTGAGGGTGTTGTTGAACAAAGTTAAATCTCCAATAACCTCGTTCTTCTCATCGAGGATCATTCGTACACAAACCACGTGAAAGGTAAACCAACTAGCTCGGTTGCTGCTCATGTAGTAGTTGATAATCTCGAAGTCTTCCGGTATGAACTCAGTTCCGGTGAAGCAATACGCAGGGGTCCATGCGTTCTTGGCCCCATTGCGGATCTCATACTGCCATACGAATTGGCCCTTGCTCGTGTGTTGTGCAATCGGGGCGTAAACGAGCCGACCACATTGATCTCCGGTGTTGTGGAACTCAAAGTTCTCTAGCAGTGGCACGGGCCGGTGTGGCCCATTGGAGCCAAACCCCACGTCGATGAGATATTGGTGGTCTCCGATAGTTACGATATTCACCATGTGGTTCCTGGAATGGAGTAAATCAGCCAGTGCGTGGATTGAAAATCCCCATTGCGGGGGTTTAATCTGCCACAACAATAGGGAGGAAATTAGCATACCATCCATTGTACGTCGGGCCTTTCCAGCTCTTTGATGCTGCCATCGGCTGTACGGCTTCATTGACCCGGCCTCCGACCGGCGTGACATTGTAGCCCAAGGTTCGCAAGACAGTTCCAAACAGGGTGCTATTCTCCATGCAGTAACCGCCCCGGCGCGATGCATTGTTGACAATCTTGTCGAAAACCTGCTCATGGTCTATAGAGATCGTGCGGTGGGCCGAATAATGCAAAATGAGATTCTCAAACGGGACAGCAGCCAGCTGATAACGCTGCAGTAATTCCAGAAACTGCAAAGCAACCTTCTCGTCCTTCTGGGCCACACTAGACTGTCGGTCGACCTGAGGAAGCCCGATTCGGTTGAAATACCGGTGCAGTTGCTCCAGCGAATAAGAAGCCATTCTGATTGAGCAAAGGGGGGAAGGAAAGAAGTCGAAGTGGCTACTTTTGCGCTGCCAGTGTGATGCTCCGAACCTGATGGTGGCGACCGGCTAGCCTTTGACGAATTCGTGCGGGTGTTTCAAGTGTTCTCCAAAAGTGGCTATCGGACTCTTCGCCACGATTACCCAAAATGCTCTTCTGTCCGGTTCTCAAGAAGGGATCGATCGATTTGTTAGACGACGCGGGGCACGGCCCTCCGGGTTCCTAATGACGCCAAGTGCATTAGTCCCACGCTTGTCAGGATCATGCATAGACGAGGCCTTAGCATGGAAGATAAGAATTTCGCATCCATTGTAGACAAAACTAATTAGTGGATGAATGCTATTGTTGTGAATAGGAGGCAATGATTCGCCTCGCACCCTGCATCGCACGGAGCCAATTAAGCAATTCCGGCTTCAGTCGGGAAAGCCGGTAATTTAGTCTCTTCAAAAGAGTTCATCTAAGCTATTAAGTGGACAGTCAATTTACGGGCTCGTAATTTCACCATTTTGCAAGTCGGCGACCAGGAGAGCGGCCTGTGAAGATTGAACGTCTTACTTTCTTTTTCTCTCTCAGAACTTGTACAACATTCAATCTTCTTTGCCACTGTTTCCTCCTCGACTCAATTTTGGTAAGAATGCGCATCAAGTCTGGCGATATGGCAGTTCGGGAGCTGGGCTCCAGTGGATACAAAAATCGAGATGATGAGGATATGGCCAAGCAGGGCAAGAAGCAGCAGTTCGAGGTACGCTTTCACCACCTATAGCTGGACCTGACCAGGTTCAAACTGATGAGAGCAGAGGAACTTTGGCTTCCTGTCAATGTTGGGCTTCACAACAACGATGATGTGCACCTGGGAAGCAGTGCTTTTGTAAGTCCCGAAGCTCAATCCTCCATGATTCCATGACTGAGGGTCTCTTTAGTGCTAATCCGACATCGATGATCGACGGAGGCCCCGCTTCGCTTGTCTACGGCTACATTTTCTGCTGGTTCGGCGCTCTGGTCACCGCAGCTTCGCTGGCCGAGATGGCCTCAATGTACGAGACTTACCTATCCATCGCATTTTCAACCGGAGGCTGATAAGGAAACAGGGCTCCCACTTCGGCCGGGCAATATCATTGGGTCGCAATACTCGCTCCCAGAAGTCAGGCCATCTTTTTGAGCTGGGTGACAGGATGGCTGAACTTGATCGGATGGTGGGCCAACACTGCGGCCGGTGTATACTTCGGGGCGACCGTGACTCAGGGCCTTTTGGTTCTGAACTTCCCCGATTATGAATTTGAGCGCTGGCATGGGACTCTACTGATGTTTGCTGCATTACTCCTCTGCGTATTGGTCAATTCCATTGGAGCAAGGCTTCTCCCAAAAGTGGAAGGTTTGATTCTGATTCTTCACATTGTGGGATTCTTCGCCGTCTTGATTCCTCTCGTCTACCTCGCCCCACACAAAGACGCCGAATTTGTCTTTGGTACATTTATCAATAGCTCTGGATGGAGTAACTCTGGTTTGGTTTGGCTCATTGGGCTCATGGGCACGAACCTTCCTTTCATTGGTATGTGACTCTCATTTTCCTCGCTAGAACTGTCTAACTAGGTACATAGGCTACGATGGTCCATGTCACATGGGTAAGTAATTATTTTGCATTTATCATAACCCCACAGATCTCTGACTAACTCCCTTTCAGCGGAAGAAGTCAAAAACGCGTCTGTCATCGTGCCTTGGTGCATGATTGGTACGATCCTGTTGAATGGTACACTCGGGTTTGCCATAGTTCTCGCATTTCTGTTCTGTATTGGAAACATCGAAGACGCACTAGGCAGTGCGACTGGCTACGACTTCATTGAAGTCTTTTGGAATGCCACCAAATCCCATGCAGGCACATCAGTCATGGCTGCACTTCCCACTACGCTCGTTATTTGCGCTTCTTTTGGATTTTTGGCTTCGGCCTCACGTCTTACCTGGGCATTTGCGCGCGACAAAGGATTGCCATCCTCCGATTTCCTCTCCCACGTATGTGCTACCTTGACCTTCAATCTGAAAGGGCGGCGATCACTGATTTTGCGGCATGGTGTAGGTAAATTCACGCTCAGGCCTTCCGATTCGGTCCGTTGCCCTCTGCGCTTTCATCACCGCATGCATTTGCGTCATTAATGTGGGATCTTCGGCTGCATTCAACGCCATTGTCTCATTAACTACAGCTGGTCTCTTCTTATCATACGAAATAGCGATTGTGTTGATCGTTATCAAAAAGATCAAGCGAGATCCCATCCCTTATGGCCCCTGGACACTTGGTCCGTTCGGCCTCGTCGTCAATATCGCCTCAATTTGCTTCTTGACTATCACCGTTTTCTTTTCTTTCTTCCCCACGGAGCTTCCTGTGGTGCCATCAAACATGAACTGGTCTATCGTTGTGTTCTCCGGCGAGTTCATCATCGGCTTGATCTGGTATGGAGTCTATGGCAGAAGGGTATACCATGGCCCAATTAATGAGTCTGGGACTGCTGTCATGGATGGCGAGATCATCGTTGAATAGAAAGGGTAGCGGACGCATGCAGCCTTGAACTTTGGAGTTTATAGTCTGTCGTTTTGTAAAAAATTGTTATAGTTGGATTCTGATATACAGAAAGTATTCGATCATCAATTGTTCGGATTTTGCACCGAGTTCCATACATTGAAACCATTCCACAATTAGAAAATGCATCATTTCTAGTGACATGTTGGACAGGTTTAGCTTGCTCTAACCTCAGAATTTTGTCTGGGGCGATAATCTCCAAGGCCTTGTACCATCGACCGAATGATGTACCACCTTTTTTCGTATACGCAGAAGGTCAAGAACACAAACACCAAATTTTCTTCTTCCTCCTTGACTGACTTTTAGGATATCCCAAATGCTCGTTTGAGGCAATAAGGCCACGCCTACCGGTTGAGTTCGAACCCTGTCCCAGAGATATTCTGCATTCAATTTTCAATCGCGAACCCCTCGTACTAGCAAATTGACAATTATGGGATCAGTAACTCCCTCTATACCATGAAAAGGTTTATAAACTAGCGACAGAACTACTTTAAAGATTACATCTGGGATAATCGTGTCATGAGCAGTCAACATTGACTAGACGACGTGTCTTATGGTCGATTCAGTCCCCTGAAATCCGGGGGTTTGGCATGCACAAGACTTGACGGGCGATGCGAGTAGGCTGCACAGGTCGACTCTGTCTCGCAGGGATCGCTACGTGCTACTCCACCTTTCCTAGCTCCACGCACTGTCCACGGTCAGATCTCCAAGTATGGGAGATCTGGCGCCATCGAGCCCCAGTAATTCTCTTGGCAAGGGTCTGTTTTTTTCCGAGGTCATGCATGTTCCACACCGCTAGTGGTCCCTTCTCCCAGATATCCAGAAGTATTGCTCCAGGTAGGTGAGCCTCCGAGAGCTTGAGGCCCATCGCATGGTAGATCTGGAGATCTAGGGATGCTTCGGCAGGGGCAGAATGCACCGGTCGCTTGAATTGGCGGGAATGGACCCCTTACGTAGGTAGATGAAGTCGATCAGAGCAGCGTTCCAGTGTTACGTAGAGACAGTCCCTAACCTCTTGATGCACTCATCGTACGTCTTCTTGTAAAGAAAACCGAACAGAGAGATCACTGTGTCCACTTCAATGCCTCTTTGGACTGTTTGCCTATACTGGAAAACTTTGATGTGAATTTTGCTCCCGACGTAGCGAAAGTATAATTTACCGCTGTGAACCGTCGGCACTCGTAAGCCTTTCCCCACGCTCGTATTGCTTGCGAAAAACAATTTCAAAAACGGACAACAATCTGCCACGACACACATCTCTGCTGCAATGGGTGAAGTATTCGAGAATTCCGTGTGCAACGAAGCGTTAGCCTCCAATAGAAAGTCAAGCGCGTCTTTTACCGATGCCACACTGCAAACATGTCGCGAGGTCCGAAATCTTCTCGGTGGAGAGACCCGGGTCATCTTGGACGGTCAATCTTTGAATCTAAGCTCGGCGGTGGCTGTTGCTCGGTACGTCGCATTTCTTGGGTTTGTCTCTTGATATTGTGCAAACTGACGTGCTGCTAAGACATGACTATAATGTTTCCATCACTGAGAACCCGGAGGTGCACCACTTGTTGAAGAAGAGCGTAGATCTTCTGAATCAAAGACTCACACGAGGCGAAATCGTGTATGGCGTCAACACTGGTTTTGGTGGAAGTGCAGACAGTCGAACAACCAACTACATTGCTCTGCAAAAGGCGTTGATCCAACACCACAACGCAGCGGTCTTACTACCCAGTGACCGAGGACGCGAGAGCTCTCAACTTTCCAGTCACCATTCCTTGAAAAGCCACAGCATCCCTGTGCCAATTGTCAGGGCCGCGATGCTGGTTCGATGCAACTCTCTGCTGCGAGGTCACTCGGCCGTTCGGTCAGAAGTGATTGAGTACATCTGCATCTTTCTCCGGAACTCCATGACCCCAGTGGTTCCTCTCAGGGGAAGTATCTCTGCCTCAGGTGATTTGACTCCGCTTGCATATATTGCTGGAGCACTCGAGGGAAACCCAGACATCTCAGTTCACAAGTCTGATGGAGATATAATTGGTGCTGATCAAGCGCTCCGCGAACTTAACCTGGAGCCCCTCGAATTTGGCCCAAAGGAAGGTCTAGGGCTGCTGAATGGGACGGCATTCAGCTGTGGAGCGGCAAGCTTAGTCCTTTATGATGCCAGTCAGCTAGTCCTTCTATCCCAGCTCCTGACAGCCATGGGTACCGAAGCGATGATGGGCATGGTCTGTAATTATCATCCGTTCATTGCAGCGACTCGTCCTCATGACGGGCAAGTTGAGGCTGCGGAAAATATCTACAATTTCCTGCTGGACTCCAAGCTGGCCACCCCAGCTGGCCCTGGACACGACGGTCTCGCCCAGGATCGATACGCTCTGCGAACTTCCACACAATGGATTGGCCCCCAAACTGAAAACATGGCTTTGGCCCTCCAGCAGGTTCGGGTTGAACTTAATTCGACAACGGACAATCCTCTCATCAATCTGGACGATGGCAATATCTATCATGGTGGCAATTTCCAAGCCGCAGCGATCACTTCCTCCATGGAGAAGACCATGAGCGTGATGCAAATGATCGGCAAAATGATTTTCTCCCAATGCTCTGAGCTATTGAACCCTACTTTGAGTAACGGTCTCCCTCCAAATTTGTGCATGGATGACCCAAGTCTTTCCTTTGCATTCAAGGGCATTGATATCAACATGGCTTCGTACACTTCGGAGCTCGGATATCTGAACCATCCTATCAGCAATCACGTTCAGTCAGCGGAAATGCACAATCAGGCCATCAATTCACTTGCCTTCATTGGCTGTCGTTATGCTGGCGATGCCGTCGAAGTTTTGTCACTTATGACGGCAACCTACTTGTACGTTCTGTGCCAAGCTGTGGATCTCCGCGTGCTTCATGCCGAATTCGTCAAAACTGTACGCCGCAAGATCGACGAAGCCACGGCGAGTACTTTCTCTGTCGCCCCTGCTCGTCTTGAGACGATCCAAATGACAATCTGGGAGGATCTCATGCACCACTGGCGTCGGTACAGCACTAGTGACCTTTGCGATCGCAGTGTCATGACTGCGAACGCCTCAGTGGGTGTTCTTCTCGATCATTTGCCGGCAGACGCCGGTATCCCGCAGGAAGGTGTCGCTCGGCAATGGAAGAGTAGCGTCTCGACTGCCCTTCAGCAATGCTATGAAGCCGCTCGGATCGAGTTCCTTGCTAGTCCCACGACAAAGTCATACCTCTGCACAACGTCTCAGAAACTGTATAAGTTTGTCCGGGAAGATCTGAAAGTGCCTCCTCACACCGGCATTGACGCTCACCCAACAACCAACAGAGTGAATTCCGAAGGAAAAGAATGTATTGGCTCGCAAGTGAGCAAGGTTTACACAGCGCTGCGTGAAGAGAAATTTCGGGATCTTTTACTCAGCTGCTGGTAGGGTGGTCCTCTTTCTTTGTCCTCTCTAGAGCTGTTTCTGGAACTATTTTCCGCCACCCCGTTTCATGTCATTGTCTTCCATCTTTAATTCCATCGCTCTATTCAATTGGATGTTTCTTTTACACAGCCACTTTGATGACTCGTACATCGGTCAGCACCGGAGTTAAGCCTCGACGTTCGGAACGAGCTGACATTACCGATTTCTTTCAGTCTTTCGATGCCTTGGCGGTCTTGGCAGTAATCTTGAACGTTCAGAATGGCCGTCAGCAAGTTGCATTGGCGCCTTGATTGCCGTTGTCGATCAATACTGATCAAGACTGTTGTAAGCTAAGGCATTTCTATCGCTTGGACAGGGTCCGATTCACCTTGTGTGAAGAGATGAATATTGAAGTGTATATTGAAGGGGTTGCATTCAATCGGCTTCATTTTATGAGCGACATCGGACAACAAGTGCTTAACGCGGCCTACGCTATCGATAATTAGTTTGATGATTCTTGATTCATCTTATCTGGACAGAAATTGATCAGGCAGGCAGCAGCGTTCTGTACACTAGGTCTCAAGATGTTGTAATGATGTCTTGCGCATCTGGGTTCTTAGTTGACCTAGATTTTTGTCTTTACTTTCACCTTGCTTCGCCATTTCGAACGCGTCACGATGCCAGATTACTGGCTCTCAAGTCCTTGGCATCGTGACCCACTATCCAAATGTCATCAACTTATGCTGGAGTGATTGGTTTCGTTGGAGGACTCAAAGTAATCAATCGTAGGAGTTGGCTTGAGTGTTTCCATGTTCTAATACTTAAGCCAGGAAATATTCGGGGCTCTGTTCAAAGCAAACCGCGAGACTATATCCTATCATGGGAAGGAACTTTGGAAAGTCAAGGTTTTGTTCATCTTCAACATGGGTTATCATCTCGGGGTATCTTGCGCTAGCATCTGCGATCAAATGTAAGATGAACTTGTCTTGTTTGATGCTCTCAGAAATTGAAGTCTATGATCTTAGTCAACCTGGATACCTTCCAAATCCAGGACCCAAGCGCTCCCGTTTTCTTGAATAAACAGTTCCAATTCACCAATTTCGATATCACCATCGGCATTGGCCAGACAAACGAGCGTTTGAGATTCATGCTGGAAGAAAACACCGATCTGTCACCGTTGCATACTTCGATTCAATACTTGGACTCAAATGGGCTGTCATATGGAGCAAATCAATTTTCCAGCTCGTATCCTCTCATGGCGAGAGGTTCAGTACTGATACAAGATTCGTTGGATCAAACCTGGGCGGATATCGGTTGGGCACGCATCGCTGTGATTGAGCAGAGAGATAGCCCATTATTCGATGGTGTATTCACTATTGGGTCCGTCACCTATGAGATACACCTGGAGAGCAGCAATGAAGAGCCGACACGGATGGTGGCACACCAAATCGAGCAAGGCAATTCACTGGACGATCCACCATCGCTGCGCTCAACATGTGCTTCACCATCGCACAATGTAATGCAAGGCAAGCGGCAGGAGTGGAATGCCTGGGGGGACGACTTGACACAATCTATCGGGAGTACTGATGGGTGTCCGCGCACCAGGCAGGTCGCCTATATAGGGGTAGCGACTGATTGCGCTTACACCGCTAGCTTCAATTCGACGGATGATGCCCATCACCACATCTTGAACGTGATCAATACCGCGTCAGTGGTATTCGAGAACAGTTTCAACGTCTCGATTGGCATTCAGAATCTGACCATCAGCGATGCTGAATGCCCGAGCTCTGTCTTAGGGACAACAGCGTGGAATGCAGCCTGTTCCGAGGGAGACTTGAATTGGCGTCTCCAAAGGTTTTCCTCTTGAAGTTCCATTAACGACAACAACGCTTATTGGACACTATTCAGTGGGTGCCCGTCATCTTCAGGCGAAGTGGGCGTGTCTTGGATTGGCGCTCTGTGCAACTCTGGATCTGGTTACAAGCTTCTCTGGAGCAGGGACCAATGTTGTAGCTCGAACGCAGTTGGAATGGCAAGTTTTCGCGTATGTGCTAAGACCCTTTCGATGATATCTTGCAACTCCCCACTCTAATCACTGGATAGTCATGAATCCGCGCATACCTTTGGTGCCGTACACGACTGTACTGCGGCTACATGTGGAACTCAACCTGGTCAGTGTTGCCCTTTGTCGGCAGATACTTGTGATGTTGGTGGGCAATACATCATGGACCCAACTTCAAGGCCGGGTGTGACACGATTCTCCCCATGTACAATAGGTACTGTCTGTTCCCGCCTGGGTTCTGGATGTATCGACTCGCGCTGTTTGGTTGATGCTGGTTCTGGAAATAATACTGGCAGCAATGGCCGCTGCCGGGAATGGGGTTCTTGAGTCTGGCGAGGCTTGTGATTGTGGCAATGGCGCCTGTAACGAGAGGGATACCACATGCTGTGACTCGGTGACTTGTCAGTGGAGAGAAGGGGATCAATGGGACCGATCCACGACGAGACCAGGAAGTAGTGACAATGGCGGGTCGAACAGTGGCTATTCGTGGGTACATGACCACTTCCGACTGATTATTGGGGTTGCAGCTGGCGTGGGAGGAGCTCTCGTCTTTCTTATATTTGAATGGATCCTCATCGGATGTCGACAAAGGAAACAGACCTTGACGGAGATCGAGAGGGGCGGAAAACTGGGCCAACTCTCTCGAGATGATCAAAGTAGAGAATGAATGCCCTCTAGAGTTATATACCATCACCACTCACGTGAATCTGGGAATCATTGCGAGATTTCAAAATGAGTCAAAGTTCCCAAGACTGTGGCTGTGCTTTTGCTAAGCTGAAAAGTCAACTCAGAGCTCTTTCACTCTACACAGATCTTTCCCCTTTTCCCTGTTCCAGATTTTTCCCTCCATCTTTCATATTTCCTGTTCCCTGGTCAGAGGGTTGCATGGCTCATCAGGCTCATAACATTCCCTGGACAATGTTGGCGTCCAATCTGCGGTGGGCCCGTGTGTCGAGTGGTCAGCACGATGCTTACGATCTCCACCCCGGCTTCAAATCCGACCAAGCCAAGAACTTGATCTATTTTGCGAAGGGTTTTTGCAGGAACTGTCAGAGAGCATTCAAAATGTGAACGCAAGAAGTACTCTCACTAGAAAGCGCCGAGTGCTACTGACATAATAATTGATGACAATACCGCCGCAAAGATACACTGCACAATTTGTCCATGGAGGGAAGCCTGCGAAGAAGCAATGCCACCAATGTTCTGCAGCTTAAATGGAAGGTCGTGCCGGTCTCAAAAACTTCTCTGCTGTACATCTGGGGTTCTCCCGCATGAGCAAAGAATCGCATCTGCATTCTGCGGGGGATTCCAGTATTCGCCATGCATCGGATTTCTTCCACAGCAGAGTGCAGGCTATTTCAACATGGAAATAGTCAAGACATTGGTCATCCACGGCTATATGGAGCCGATTCTTCATGCATGCGCTTATCTATACGTGGCTATTGGTGCCTGGTGGAATATTGACGTGTGTGGCTGTTTCGTAAGTTGCCGTCCTTTCTCTGATGCTCACTTGCTTTTACTCAGATATCTGATTTCGGCCTTGGCTCTGACTTGACTAGTCTTCTAACCTTGGATGGGATCAGATTTACAAAAAGCACTAATGGTATACATCTGTTTAAACTCGATTTTCTGTTTTCCGGAGTTATGGGACCACGCCTCGGTAAGAACGGAGCAGCAGGACTATCAAAGGACTATCGACACACCAGATTATACCAGCGCATGGTCATCAAATCTACAGAGCCGGGTGACATTTCACATGTGGTGGCATATCCACACCGCCAGTTCTTTGGGATCAAAGACCCTTCTCAAGCTTCATCCTTTACCAAATCCGCGGGAATGGCAACTTCTGTGGGGTCACTACGATGAATCCGGCAGTTTCAAAACTGTATGTGGGAAACTTTCGTACGACAATCTCCTTGCAATGCGGAAGCTGGACGCGTGTGAGGCAGCTCTACCAGATACAGAACAAGTGCTATCAATACTGGGCTCTAGAGGGCTTCCCGTTGAGCTTGCCCTCGACATCATGGAGATCGTCGCCGACTATTAAGGAAATTGAATGTAGCGCACGATCCATTCCATCCCGATAACAGGAAGCAATTAACTCAGTATCTCAATTAATGTTGGCAACTATTGGTCCGCTGTGACATGATGGCTAATGAGCTTGGCTTGAACATTGACTGGGAAGATACAGTGACAGACTGCATAGGTCAGCTTTGGGAACCCCAGAAATGGGCCGTAAGAAAATGACGAAAGATAGCGACGACTATGAGTGCGTGATATTTAGATGATGGGAGAAAAATGCAGTTTCATCGGTTTGATGGCAATACCTAGCTCCGGTTAGTGCGCAAATCAGCTTCCTCTCAATATAGTCTCAGCAGATCTATACTCATGAAGGCAGAAAGGTTTGAATAGCTTACTCACGTACGTGCAGTAGTGTTCTAGTCCATTTGAGAATTGTTATTGGAGATTTGACGAGGTCGACGCTGTTACTAGAACATAGCGACCCTGGAAGATAATTGGACCTTGCGAGCCTTTTGGAGATGCTGTGCGATCTGTGACCTTTTTGAAGCAATGTAAAGGCTAGTTAGCAATATCTTTTTCTCCTTTACATAATCCGTGTGAAAACTCGGACAGTTTACAGCTTGACTGCGCATATATATAACGCGGCTGATGGAAGCCGCAAAGGTCAACGACCAACCACACAATCAACATCGGCTCTGTAGGATATTCCAAATCGGTAGGGTTTGTGTCAATTGGTAGTCAAGTATTCAGCGGATGGCAGAAGTTTTGAATCTTTATTGATGTCCCAACAGTAGCTTTTCGAGGGTCGGACACGGGTGCCCACCTGGCAACCCAAATGCCTTGTCAATTCTTCTTTACCCCTCAGGAAAAATTTATCGAATCTCACGATATTTAGCCTAATGAGAAACATGGGAAGTAGGGTTATTTCGAAAATACAAAACTAAAGGATCATTTGAGCGTGACTCGGCTGCTAATGATGAGAAATAGGGGTGTTCAAAGATATGACACTTAGGAGGCAGGCTGGTTCAAAGATGCTTATCCTCGATACATTGGCGAGTCATACAGACCCTGGCAGTCAGTTGACTGTAGGATTGAAACTGTATCAGGAATAGCTATAACCAACTGGATTGTGTTGAACAATATCATTAGACATCTAACGATCGCGCGCACTATGTGTATGTTCCCGGTTATTGACCTAATGATGAAACTGATCCGAGGCTTCATATATTGCAAACAGACCAATTAAAGACAACAAATCCCATATGGGGTAACGGCTAGCCTAACCGTCTTTCACACGGTAGACCCGGGTTCGACTCCCGGTATGGGAAAACTCATACATGTTGCCTTCTTTTTTCTTTCTTTTTTTTTTTGAAGTCTTCTCAAAAAAGCAAAGTATGCTGCATAAATATTTCTTTTGTCGCAATTACAAATTACGGGTGATTTTTGCAGATATTTCTTCCATAATAATGACGATAACTCATGATCTAAATTGACTGTACAGGCGCGATGTAGCCTTGAAGACGCACAAATATCGTAGTACGGCGCATCCGATGTATCGCTGAGAACTGGCATTAGCCACGCCTAGTTGATTGGCCATGAGTGATTAAACGAAGACGATCAATCCTACGCAGTCCTTTTTGGACAAGTCGATAGATATGTACATTTACAATTAGCCTTACATCATAACAGGACTTGTAGCCCGACTGACATGACCAAAGGACTTTCACGCTCATCCAAACGAGATCTGAATCAACCTGCTTAATACTTGACCTGCGACCGATGGTGATATAGGACAAAATCTACCCAGGGATCCGATCGTCAGGTTTATTCGATATGTCCATTCGATTCAGATAACATTGTGTTTCTTTGATATAAGAGAAGGATTATCACTTCAACAAGAAGACCTTCTTCGATGTCATACTGTATCTAGCTTTGAACCATGTCTGAATGTTCTGGTGGACGAGGAAAAAAAAGATGTTATCGTATGAGTGTTCCCATACCGGGAGTCGAACCCGGGTCTACCGTGTGAAAGACGGTTAGGCTAGCCGTTACCCCATATGGGATAACATAAGCTAAATAGCATGATTTAAGACACATAATTACGGCCATGAATTACAGTATTAGGTGGATGGACTACGCCTAAAATGGACACACGCATCTAGACCAGTCTTGCGGGGTATCATGGCCCTTTGGGAGTACCTGGCGTACTACGTGGAGTGCCTTGTGCAAATTCAAATTAAGATACCCATGAGCCTTGGACTGAAGTGACTTTGTGAATGCACGTTGGCTGGAGTTGAGAGTAGTAATATAGATGTTCTGTCTATTGGTTTGACATGTCTCGGATGAGTCCTAATCCATCGGCCTATGCAGATGTCTAAGAAGACACCCCAAGGAAAAGGCCCAGACTACGCTGAAAGGATATCTTAGGCTCTTAGCAAAAGCTTCCATCAGGCTTGAGTGCCCATGCCTACATTACAATAAGAATCATGAGAATGGTTGCAGAGACAAGACCCCTAGTATGAAGTCATCAGAGATACGGTATGTGATATGCAGTGTGATATGTCTAGAACATTAGAAGAAGACACCGCCTATATCGCCTGCATTGTCAATGGTTTGAAGTTCCAAGAATGTCCCGCTAAAGAAGAAGAAGGTAACACCATCCGATGTCCCCGAACGCCAGCTGACATATGTATTCCATAGATCCATAGAAAGAAACGCCATTAAAATGCCTTGGGTCATGTCATAGCAGTCATTGTAAATCGCCATCGGAGTCAGATGTCAGCATGGGTTGTTTGTCTTTCTTGCGCAGCGCGCCGATGGTATTTTGGACCTCGTGTTTCGCGACGGCTTCAATATCCGTGCGGGGCTCGGGGTCGAGAGAATCAGCTGATCCGACGCGCTCGTATAATTTGCGCGAAATAGTGCGGTTGATCTCGGTGAATTGGTCTTTGGAGATGGTCTTGGCTCGGTAGTGCGGCTTGAGCGCTGCGCCGACCATTTTTTGAATATCGGATTTGACAGCCAGGGAAGGTCCGGCACGGGTAGGTGAGGCGTCGGCAGAGCGAGAATGGCCTAGGTGAATAGCTCGTCGAGGGATGCGAGAGCGTGGGCGACCGGCTTCACGTGGTGGCAGCGGGCTTGCTTTACTAGGCGAAGACGCCGGGCTGCCCGTGAATGAAACCTCCGGGGAGAACGGAGGCGAGCAGGGTTCGGCAGGAGAAGAGAGTCGAAGGGGGAGATGGGTCGGCTGCGAGAGAAAGGTGGTGGGGTTGTCGATGAGATTCCGGGAGATGAGTGCCGGGAAGAAACAGGGGAGAGGGATGGAGAAGATAGACCCGGAGTGGCATGGTCGGTAGGGGCTATAGAAGTGGAAGCCGATGGTCCATGTGAATTTCCGCGCTCTGTAACTGACGAGTCTTCGACCTCTTTCAATAGAGAGGACAGAAAGCTTGGCTCGCCTATGCTATTATCCCCGTTCGTGAGGCGTGCACTCGAACCGGCAGTTCTGGAAGATTCTCCATTTTGCTGAGCCATGGCAGCCAGCTCTTGAGGTCGTCTAGTGCGCGGGCGCTTGAGCTTGCGCTCTGGCTCGGTCGGCTCAGGTGATGGGGACAAGGAAGGCTCTTTGCGCTTTCGAGCCGCATTTGGGTTGTTCTCTATCTCTCGAGCTCTTTCAAAGGCATTCCATGCTCGCATTTCCTCAAGTGACTCTGGCTCAGGCGTTGGTTCTCTAGGTACTCGAGGCCGCGACGGGCGGGCAGGTTCGATGTCGAACAGCGAGGCTGTGTCCCGGAACCGACTACCACCGCCTTGTCGTTCCGCGACTTCAAATCGACGCTGCCATGCCCGGAACTCGCGCTGATTAGCCTCATCCCGACGACGTTGCTGCATAACACGCTGCGCCGATCGATCGTCGTCGAATGGGAAATCCAAATCGATATTCAAATGATCCCAGACCGACTGCCACACCCGAGCCCAGTGGAGTGAGTTGATGTTGTTTGAGGTTTGCGCACGACGCTGCTGAGCGCGAGTGCGGCGACTTCGTCGCTCGGCTCTTGTAGATCGGGCAGAAACCTCAACAGGGCCGATCGCACGTTGAGATTCGCATTGCGAGCAATACCATGAGCCGGCAGGTATTTCATCCAAACCGACACAGTATAGATGAGAAGGGGCATCGCATCCATCGCATAGAAGGAGAACATCCTCGTTATCTGCTTCGCCACATATCGTACACGGTTGAGAATCGGCGAGCTCATCTTCGGCATATTCAATGACCATCGACGGGTCGACGTCAGCAACCTGGGTTCGGTCTTGGACGGCATATGACGAGATTACAGGGCCTATATGAATCATCAAATTATGGTCAGCAAAAGAACTAGCTTCTCTAGCGAAAAGCCAGAGAATCCACTGAAACTAGGGGAGTACATACCACCAAGTGAGTCCGTCAACTCGACCATGTTAAAGTTGCGGCGACATATTGGACAACTGTTGGCCCGTTCTACCCATGGCTTTAAACAGTTATTGTGCAGTACATGTCCGCAAGGAAGCAACTGGGCGATCTGGCTATCCTCGTCGAGCCTGGCCTTCGATACATCATTATCGGGGTTCACGGGCTCGGCGGCGAGTGGATTACCGGCGCTTTCGCCAAGGTCTCCTAAACAGACAATACAAGTGTCGGACATGGACAGGATATAAGCCAGGAGTGGACGGCGGCATAGAGTCGAGGGGGAATATGTATGAAGGGAAGATGTGGGGAGTCGAGGAACGGGCGCCTTTTGAAGGTGGGCCGGGGTTCTCGGTCTAACGCAAAACAGGGCGCCAACGTGACGGAGGCGAATCACCCGCCAGCTGCGGATGAGACCCGGGTCATGGTCTTATGCATAGGGTTTCAACTCCTAATAGCTAGTGACTGGGATGAAAAAGAAGAAGCCGGGATAGATCGAAGATCGTGGTGCCCTTGCTGCAAGGTGCGCCAGCCTGCGACCCGACATGGTTCCGATCACCATAGGGACTATTTCTACAGGTTGCAGGGTCGCTAGCGCCCACATTCTTTGGAGGTCCCGGGCCCATTTGATCCCAGGGTCATGCGGCTGAGGAACTCGGTCAGGTTCGAGTGTGGTGCACGTCACCATCACCTAGGCGTACGTTGTGCCCGGGATAAGGAAATCCGGTGCCTAGATCTCGATCCTTCCAAGGTCCTTGAACGCAGACGTTGATAAGCCACGAACAGCGTCCAAGACCAAAAGAGAAGACAGTCCATATGGGTTCAGAGTTGTTTCCTGTAATGGTTCATTGAACAGCGAGTCTGGGAGGCGGCCGACATCTACAATTACTACTCTCTGCCAGTGTGCAACCCGGGGTGAGACATTCAATCCTCAATCCTCTTCGAGGACGAAGCCCAGTCGCACGGGTCAACGCCCCGGGGGAAAAGCAATTGGGTTGGGAAGGTCGAACAGACTGAACAGACGAGACCGGCCAGATTCGACACCGGAGGGCCTTGTCGATACTGGGTTCCTGTCCAGCGTTGCGAGCTTCGCGGATTACGGGAGAGTTGGAGATCGGTTCATGCAAAATCTTCAGATTCCGAAAGTTTTCATTTTTTGGTATTCAGACGTGACCGTAGAAGAAATAGGAAACCACATGATCGCGTTTAAACCTCAGCGATCTCACGGAGACGACGGATGGTGGAGCGGGTGGCAGCGGCGGCGGGGGTCCTGTAGCACAGTCGTTATTAGTATTTGTCTCGATCTGTGACCAAGCCTAGTGTCGTAGGCGTGGATTGAATCCCTTCCAGGTCGACCTCGAGGGTTCAGTAGGCGACTTACGAGACGGTGTAGGCACCACCGGCGACGGTCTTGTTGCAGCCCTTGCACTCCCAGATACCAACAGCCTTGCGCTTGACGGTGTTCTTTCCGCAGAAGGTGCAGATGTAGCGGGCGTGCTGGGTGATTTCCATCTTCTTCACCTGCTTACGCAGGGAGGCACCGTATCTGTTGGGGGTTTGGTCAATATTCGGTTCTTTCGTGTCGTTTCCCGTTCGATTTCTCATGGTCGTTCGAGGGCGTGTTGGAGGATTGGGCGCGATGCATACCTGACACCATATTTACCGGTGATACCGACCTCTGTGGAAGAGCGTTAGCATTGGGATTCATGGGTATTGAACGGGGGGGGACTGATCCATTTGGACAGTGCTTTGTTGAAACATACTCTTCGTGCGCTTGGTCATCTTGTCTGAGTGCGGCTGTAGATGATGAAGATAGAAAGCGAGATCGAGAGACGCTCCGGATGAGTGGTTGTGGGTGGAGGCTCGCTTAGGGCTCGGGGCCTTGGCAGTTTGTGCGGTCACATGATCCCTTCCACCTGTTCAAATTTGTGAGGGCTTGCGTGTGCTTAGTCACAATGCACGTACCACCAGACTCCGCTTTTTGGGCTCGGTTTCTCACCGTCATCGGCTGCTTGATGATGTATAGAGTGCTTACCAGGTACATCTCGTTATTCGATTATGCCGATCATGTCACAGACGTATGATGGTTTTTCTGAGAGTATATAAGATGCCGCGGCCTAATTTCGTCTCTCCTTGTACCGATCTCTCGCGACACCAACTCCAATCATTCGCCCACGCTACAATTCGCTCGAAAATGAGCCGTCGGCGACATTCATCTATCCGGTCACGTGGAACGGCGTGAACAGAATAACATGGCATCGGCTACGGAGTGTTTTTGTAGATGGCTGGTGGAACATGCTGAATGAACATATTCAAAATGCAGAAATAAGTTCAAAAAAGTACATGAAGATTGTTATCAATAAAATGTAGGACGAAAGCTAAATCTTGAATCGATGAGGTCAAATCACGTGCCATTATATCCATCGCGATTAACACGACCTGAAGCCTGGACCTCCCCGCTGTGTACGACCAAGCAAGGATACCTCAGCTGCAGCTATAAAATCTAGTCTCTGTCACAGTGCTTCAGTTTCCCCATTCCGTCTCTCCTTATCTCCCCACCCAGAAGCCCGCGAGCTTCCCTATACAGTCAAAAGCTTCTTCCGTGAACCACAAGAGCCAAAATGCCGACCAACCCACAATATGACATGGTCCTTTTGGGCCCCACTGGCTACACGGGCCGCTTCTGTGCTCAACACATTGTTAAGAACCATCCGACCAACCTGAAATGGGCTATCGCTGGTCGTTCTGAGAAGAAGATGGAGCCCATTGCCCAGGAGCTGAAGGAATTGAATCAGGACCGTGTCCAGCCAGGTATAGACTTGCATATCTTCGATGTTGTGATCGCTTGAGCTCGCACTGACTTGGGTTAGATATCCTGGTGGTGCAGCTCAACTCGGCAGAGCTCAATGAGCTGGCGCAAAAGACTAAGATCATCATCAATTGCGTCGGCCCCTATCACCTGTACTCCACTCCTGTGGTGGAGGCTTGTGCTGCCAATGGTACCCACTACCTTGATGTGTAAGTGCTGTTTTCGAATTCGCAACATTATACCTCGACTAAACCCCTGTAGGACCGGAGAGACTCCCTGGATCAAGGAGCTCATTGAGAAGTACCATGAAACCGCCAAGAGCAATGGCGCAATTATAATGCCCTCAGTTGGTGTCGAAAGTGCCCCCGCCGATATGCTGGCCTGGGCCCTGGTCAAGCGCATTCGTTCTGAGTACTCCTCCGGCACTCGGAGTATCGAGAGCTGTATCAAGGAGATGAAGTAAGTATTTCATGTTCAACCCTTCTGCTATCCAGACCACCATGTCTCATACATTTTGACAGGTCCTCCGGCCCCAGCGGTGGTACTCTCGCCACAGTTCTGGGAATGTTTGACTCTCTGCCGCTCTCCCAACTTCTGAAATCTGCCAACCCATTCTCCCTGGCCGCTTCTGCACCACCGAAGGATATCCCCAGCGACACCATTCTCCAGAAGCTTCTGGGTGTGCGCTCCATTAGTGATCTCGGCGCTGTGACTACTTCGCCCACTGGACTTGCCGACATGACCATCGTGCACCGCAGCAGCACCCTGATGCCCGAGTTCTATGGCAAGCGCTTCTACTTCCACCAGTTCCTCTACGTCCGGAATACCCTTATTGGCGCCATGGTGCACATTGCCTTCATGTTCGCCTTGGCTATGCTCATGATCCCACCCGTGCGCATGGTGCTGCGCAAGTTCATCTTCGCGCCTGGTCAAGGCCCGACCGCCGAGGCATACCAGAATGATCGCCTCGAGTACCACGCCGTCGCTACTGCTGATCAGGGCGGTCCTTCTCCTCCTCGGGTTTTTGGAACAATCAGCTACGAAGGAAGCTTGTATGTGCTTACTGGACTGCTGGTTTCTGAGGCCGCCATGGTCATTCTGCAGGAAGAGGAGAAGGTCAAGAAGACCTCGCGCTGTGGTATCGTCACCTCTGCTACTTTGGGCCAGGACTATGTTGATCGCCTGGATGCCACTGGTGTGAAGATTCAAACCCGGGTGTTCCAGTACTAAGCTCAAGATGATTGACGACTTGATTTTGTGTATTTATTTCTTAGCTCGCTTGACACACGGAATGAACGATGTAATACCACGTAATTGGTACCCGCAAAGACTTGACCCGTTCCATCTTGCAATCCAAGAGAATACAGCAACACTAATCCCTGATCTAGTGCAGTTTGTCCAGGTGGCCATTGTCTGCCCGTACATATTGAATCCACAGCACTAAAGTTTACCAGCTCGTCCCTGCGTGAAAACAACATTTTTCAACCAAGTCGCTATAATTTCGTTAACATCCTCGGGCTTCTCCCACAGCGCCCAATGCGCAGTATTGACCTGCGTCAAAGTCAAATTGGGAATGTGCTTAGCCATCGACTTCCCAAGGTGAGGCGGGAGCGCCTCATCCTTGAGAGCTTGGATGAACAACACGGGGATCTCGATACGCCGATTGAGGATAGCCTGCTCTTCCTCAAAATTGACCTTGCGCGTACGGTACCAATTGACTATCTCAAAATTAGCATAGACTAAATATCGGAAATGTGGGGCAGTGATATCATACGTGGGCCGTGGATGCCATTGCGCGCAAATTCGGTGGCATAGTAATCCAGCTCCTGAGACTTGTTATTTTGATTTGCTCAACAGTGCCTGTGTATCGAAGACGGTAGGGAGGACTTACCTCCTCGCTCAACAGTCGCGATGGCTTCAGGTGCGGCAACTTATCCAAGAGGACACCCTTTTCGGCATCGAAGCCGGGCTCGCGCTTCTCCGTCTTCCCGCCGTACAAGGCAGACAAGAATTGGCGAATTTCGCTCTTGGAGCGAAGTACTTGCTCAAGGTCGCCGCTAGCAAATTGTATCTGGTACGCAAAGTGCGGTGCGGCATTGGCTACCAGGTCTTCGATAGAGATGTACTTTTCCATAGGCCGGGCGTAGGGCACACAAACTGTGAAGAGGTGGCTGATTAGGTCTGAGTGCCAAAGTGCCACGCGGTAGGCTAGAGCGGCACCCCTATATTGCCTCGGATCAGCCATCGTGGATGTTTCAAAAGGGGAGAGGATGTCTTACCAGTCATGTCCTCCTAGAATAACCTTGGATTCGCCGAGATGATTTGCTAGAGCCTTGATATCATCGGCGCATCGCTTGTGTGAGTAAGCTTCAAACGCATCAGGGGCGTCCTGGTCGTGAATGCGACGTTAGATGGTTTGAAAAGACATGCCGAGGTTGATGAGCTCACCGTCCGGCCGTATCCCAAGCAGTCGGGAGCGACAACCCTCAGTCCCATGCTGACTAGCATGGGGATCTGATAGCGCCATCCCATTGAGATATCGGGGAAGCCATGGATCTAATAGGTTCTATCAGCTCAATGCTCACAGCGCGTCGGAAACGTGCAATTCACCAGGAAGATCGTAGCTCGGTATTTGCCTGATTCGGGCTGGCTGAGAAGGTAAGCTGGTCATGGATCGTTAACATTAACTGTGGCCAGGTTTCTTTGTGACTTAGACTGTGACTGTCCGCTGCTTGAGTTACTCACAATACTTGTGGCTATTGATTGTTGCAGATTGGTACTTGATTCGGGGATCCCCTGAGACGCGGATCTTGTCGACCGGCATGATGTTGCGAAATATTTTATGTCGTCAATTATGTGCATCCACGTGGAAAGAGAGAATTTTGAGGCGAACGTATTCAATCCAGAGGAAATGATGGTCTCTCGTCCCCGCGTGAAGCTAATATATATTCAGCATTTGAACCCCACTGGGCATCAAGTGAAATTCGCCAAAACCTAGCCAATATTATAACAACTCAAGTCTGATACAGAAATTTGAATGAGATATGTCAAATAGAAGATGGATATATGCAGTTGAAAGCCCATCAGGATGTTTTGGTGGACCGAAACCCCTCACGGGCGGTCCTCGGTCAGCCTCGGTTGAATCTTGAAGCTTCAACCCCAATGCCCAAATGCGCCACAATTTAAAATCCCCAGTCATAAACTGTTCACCGAAAAAAAAAAACGCTAATAGATCACTGTATCCTCATTATCCTCCACCACCTCCCCTCCGTCGTCGTGATGGGCGTCTGACTGCTCTTGAGCAGTGCCGTCGGCCCCGTTAGTAGGCGCTTCGGTCATAGCTTCCGAGTCGTCCGCGGATATAGTCTGTACAGCCCCAGTATCCGTTGTGTTCAGGGGGCTTGACTCCACCGGAGGTTCCGTCGCTGAGGGTTGTTCTGGATTTGGCTCGGGCTGCTTCTTGGATGTGTTTTGTTGCTTCGATTCTTCCGTAGACACTGGCTCTAGATCCTCGCGCACGAAGGCTTCAGGTGGATATCGGGCTTCGAACTCTGCAATTTCGCGGGCAACGGTTGCTTTGGCATCCGCTATCTGTTCCTGGATCACTGCTTCGTCACCAGGTCTTAGTTGCCATGGCTTGTAGTACTGTTATCAACGTTAGCTCGTGAGTCACGCGACTGGGTTGAGAATTCAAATACCAAAACAGGTTCTGTCTTTGTCTTCAGGAAATGCGCCATAGCCACTAGACTTGCATGGCGAGTCTGGATCTGTAGATAGACATGTCAGATCCTGCTGCATGACCTAAGTGACTGGTACACCTACAGCCTCACGTTCATAAAACGGCTTCTCTTTCCTTCGAATTGCATCACGTCGGTCCTTGTGTAGCTTTTTCAAGCCATCATATTCGCTATCTTGAGATTTCAATTTGTCCTGCTGTCTCTTTTCAATGTCTGCGCGCCGCTTTTGCGCCGCCGAATTTGAGCTCTGCGAGAGGGTACCCAGCAGTCCGCCGAACAGTCGCTGGCCACGCTTGCGCTCGTCCTCTCGTCCCCGCCGGGCATGTCGCTTTTCCGTTGGCTGCTCGCCTTCTTGCACTGGCGATGATGGTCGTCGGGCCTGAGACTGGGGAGAACCATCATCTTGCGCGCTGAGACGACGGCGCTTGGGATCGTGCTCGGTAACGGATGACTGGCGCCTCTTTGCGGGCAGTTCGGGAGACTGCCGTAGAGTATCCTGCTCAGGAATGGCAACTGCGGAGGCAAGGGTCCTGTAAATGATCAAAAGCCAGATGTCAGCGCAACTCAAGAGGCAAATCGGAAAAGCACCCGTACCCTTCAGACATAATGGACTTGGCGGTAATTGATCGTCGACCTTCAGTACACCGTGGCGAAAGAATCTCGAAAGTATCAGTAAGCGTCGCCCGAGATCTGGTCTGTTCCACTGACAAATGGTCTATTCTTCGAGTACTGGAAGTCGACCGCGAAGCTCGGGGGCTGCTGGGCACGTGCACGGACCACCATTCTGTTAGCTTCTTTTCCTCGCGTTCACCTTCACCTCTTTCTTTCTCCAGACCTACAGTTGTTTCAACACTTTACCCTCTCCCAACCACCCAATATGTCTCGCCATCACCCAGATCTCGTCATGTGCCGCAAGCAGCCCGGCATTTCAATCGGCCGTCTTTGCGACAAGTGCGACGGCAAATGCCCCGTGTGCGACTCCTACGTGCGCCCTACCACCCTCGTGCGAATCTGCGATGAGTGCGCCTTCGGTAATTACCAGAATAAGTGTATCGTCTGCGGTGGCGAGGGTATCAGTGATGCCTTCTACTGCTTCGAATGTACGCGCCTTGAGAAGGACCGAGACGGTTGTCCAAAGATTATCAATCTGGGAAGTTCGAGGACGGACTTATTCTACCAGAAGAAAAGTTTCAGGAATCAATGATCAAGCTCTGCGGCCTCTCTGGAGCTGGCTTGGTGTTCTCTTGCCTCTGGCGGACAGGAAGTCTCGTGCAGGTCCGCCGGTCTTGCAAAGGTCCACTCTGGTGGCTAGCATTTCCCCCTCAAGAGACGTGTTACGCTTTAAATTGGGCACGTCTTGATATGCTATTTCAGGCTTCCTATATATACTTATCGAATGTCTTGTCTTCGAGTGATTTACCGGCCAGGGCGGCGCGGACGGGCAAATCCACGCGCAGGACCCTGGTCCCGGGCCGGCTTGACCTCTTCCTGCAGGCGGTCACCAGTGATTTCATCTGGACCAGAGGCCTCGATCTGTCATTCGAGAATTAGCGTCTACATTTTCCACAAACCGCGAGCATACATACCTTCTTCTCGATCTTCAGTCCTTCCTCTTCGGCCACCGCAATGGCATTCCTCCGCGAGCTAGCGTGCAGCATACGCTCCTTAATCGACGATCCAGTCGGACAGGTATACACGAAAATCACAACACTCGAGCCGGGATAGTGGTAGAAGGAATACCGGGGCGAAGATGAGGATATATGAGCCGCAACGGAGCCTGGCTCGACACCGGACTGAGAGTCGGCGAGCGTGATTTTCTCCGTGGAAATATCAACAGTCTGTATCGGATGTAGATTAGCATTGAATCCAAGCTTATGCCCGCACCACTTTTCATCCGTCGTAGAATGGTGACGTTGGGGGTGGAATTGGATCCTCACCAGCTGCACCAGGCCACCTTCCTGTAGCTCCTTCAAAGCCGCCTTTGCGCCATCATCAACAGGTATGGAGACTCTCATGCCTGATCCGGAGCCCGGGCCAAATGTGCCGCCAATACCAATGTCACTTCGGGGTGTTCCACTACGAGCCTCGGCCTCAGCCCTCCGCACAGCCTCCAACTCGCGCTCCTTCTCGCCCATTAGCTCCTCCCGACCAATACCTGCAGCGATTCCATCACGCTCCTTCCATGCATCTTGGCCGATAATTTCATCCTCTTCCGTGGCGAATACCGAAGACCCGAACTTCTCGGTGCCAAGCTCACGAGTCAGCGACGTGCGAGTCGATGCAAAGAGCATTTTGGGGCGCACGGGCGCATTAGACGGGATATAGGTTAGAGCGATGAGGGAAGTCGAGGTGGAAGTGGGACGGCGGAGCAGAAGGTAAATCGGGGTCTTCGGTTGCAAGATGGATGAGATTTGCGGCAGCGATGAGAAGAATGCATCTGGGCCGGTAGAAGCACCCGCGAAACCAATAGGAGTGAGTGGCGTCAGCTTCTCGGATGTGATGGTTACCGGGAGACAGAAGCTTGAGGGGTCGGAGGTGAACCGGTTGAAGGCATCTTGCAGCTCCGAAGAGACTGGTTATCGTGTAAGCACTGTGTGTAGGATTGGGAGTTCAATGCGTGGATGGGCAATTGCATCCCACTGTACTCCACCGGACGTACCTGAGATTCCCGACTGCATGATGCCGATGCTGTGTTGGGATCCTGGGCTGATCGAGTGGTTGTTTACGGAGAGAGGGGAAGCGGTGAGGGGACTCTTGCCACGTTCGGCGGGGCTCATCTTTCAAGTTGCAAGGACGCACACCTCAGCAGCTATCCATCTGTTTCTCTGCTGTAGAAGATACACATCGGGAATATTGGATGGAGCAAAAGGCTCATGTCGATACATATTCACTGGAATCTACGGCAGAAACGCTTGAACTCACGTTGACAAGACTTCTTGAATCCAACCAGGTAGTATACAATTAACCAGAAAGACATATGTACAGAACCCGTTGCGACCGGCCTACTTTGGCCAGCGATTCTTCGCAGACTTCAAAACACTGCGAACAGACAAGGGAAACGCAACGCCCACCATGCTGTAGTATGATATCACAATGCTTTCCAAACAAAAACACAACGAATCACCAGATCCTTTACTCCTCGAAATTACCACCTACGAATGCCCAGTTGGAAGCCTCCAGCTTGCCCTTGAGGAATTCGTACACGGTGAATGTCACGGCCTGACCAGGAGCCACACGCATCACACGAGGGGTGATTCCCTTGTAGAAAGCGCTCGCACCCTCCTGCTTGAACATCTCCTTGGCGATAAGCATGATACGTTGAATGGCAGTCTGGCCGGGCTCGGCGCGGGTCCTTTGGAGACGGGTCTTGATGGTATCAATGGGGGCGTTAGAGAAGGGACCGACAGCTCCGGAGATGAGACCGATCAGGGTAGTCTGGTACGACGGCAGCTGGGAGTTAGCATACTCGGGCTGCATGCGCTGAAGAGCGGCCTTCAGCTCGGTGTATGCGGTGAAGTTGGCGGCTTGGTTCGTTCCTTGTCGGAGTGCGGTGAGAGACACACCGCGGTACAGGGTGCTGAAGCCCTCCTCCTTGATCACGGTGAACAAGGCGTGAGGAGCACTGCGGTACTTAGGTGTGTCGAGCGGGTCAGCAAGACTGTGGTGTTGAGCCTGCAGACGAATCTTAACGACTTCCATCGGGTTGACGATGGCCACGGCTTCAGTGACACCGGCGGCGAGACCAGCTGCGCGAGACATGAGCTAATGGATTGAGGAACAGCAGTCGCGTGATGGACTTACACAAGAAAGTGGCCTTGCTGGTGACGCTGCCTGTCGTCGGATCCGCCAACAGGGACTTGTAGTATTCGTATGATGTGAACCGAATGGCCATCTTGGGGATGATACCTCCCAACACGGCACCCAGACCCTTGTACAGACCCATGGCAGTTTCCTTCTTCACGATTTCGACACCAGTGGTGATAAAGCCACGGGGCTTAGCCTGTTTCCCAGCAACATGGTTAGCAATAGTGTTGGAGACATTGCAGCGAGTTGACTTACACCAGGAGCTCGGGCTCTCCGCGAGAGCTGCATTCGGACTTTAATTGTGTCCAGAGGGTGACACACGAGAGCTTCCATCATACCAGCACCGCCACCGGCTGTCTCACAGTTAGCATTGAAGCCGGAGGCATTGGGTATGGTGGTATCTACCAATCAAGTTTACTGCGGGCGATGCCCTCCTGTTGCCAGGGCCCTGTACATTTTTGGCCGACATGATGAATTGCTTTTTTTCTTCTTCCAGTCGGGGGATATATAGTTTGCAACCTGTTCACCCAACGATGATAGGATCACAAAGATGCTATTGTTTTCGCGTCCAAAACGTAATTCGATTGACCGAAAATAGCCGATGTTCGCGATGGGAAGAACCGAAATGCGGAGTGAGTCGGAAGTATACAATCCCGGGGACGAGCAACACGACAAGATCGTCAAAGACAAGAGAGGGATCGAAAGTCGAAGTGGAAGATCAGTTGTAGGTTTTAATGACCTCAGAAGTCCCGAGGATAAATCGGTCCGAGTGGCGGTTCCCAAACTTTGTGGGGAAGACAGCTCTAACGGGGAAGCGGAGGAAGCTGGACGAGCGGAAGTGTTATAGTTCTTGGCCGCCGAGACTTGCAACCCTGTTGACGCACAGCAGAAAATCGAGAAAAAGGGTAAACCAAACACTAGGAAATAATCCAGGCTGAAAGGAGGGAGTTCCGGCAATCTTATAATTTCAGCTACTTCCGATCCAGGAGTGTGCAAATCAATCCCGAGGCCCTTCGGGAACAAGGGCGGATGACTCTCCCCACGGCCCTGAACTGCGGCACCGCCATGAATTCAAAATGATCTGACTTCACATGCTTGTTTCCCATCGTCATAGGTAGATCCTCAAGACGGAGAGCTGTAGATGCTTGGATGATATTGACCATACTCTTTTTCGCCTCACTCCCCACGAGACACTTTCAGGGGGACTCTCTTCAATCGACTTTTATCTACGGAATACTCCGTACCGTAACCGCAGGGAGATGAAATTACCCCGGTACCGATCGGTCTGTGGAACCGCAGACTCAGTCGCGAGCGCATGCCGCCCTGTGACGCCTGCGCTGGGCTTACGGAAGAATTCGGACCTTCCCCAAAGCTCCCCTCAGCCGAGGTTCTTTTTTTTTTTGTGCAGTGTGTTCTCGAAGCCTAGGCCACTGGTCACTTGACGGCCCTTTGACAATCTGAGTCAGGGATACTTGGAATTAAGCTACTGTTTCTTGTCGTCCCGACCAGTTGACGTGACATGTGGCCGAAAGTCCGGGGGCTGTGAAAAGATGGAGATGGACATCCCCCGGGTGGCGGCTGAATGGTTTACCGCAGGGGGTTTGTCTACGGGGTTATGAGGTCTGGAGTGCCGAATAGGGGTTCACAGAAACCAACATTGATATCGATGTTGCTGTGTAAGCGTACACCGAACACGATCTTCTCGTTCAAGAAGTCGACGAAGAAGCTCACGATAGATTGCATCATTCTGCATGTGCCTGGGCATAGCGCGCATGTGAAGTGGCTGTCCCGAAGATCGGCTTGGGCTACTGTAAGTACCCGATTTCGGCGTACAATTCCGCTCAGGGCCGGATCATTTAGCTTTGGCTTATCAGATCATGGCGGTTGAGCTGCAGGGATGGCGGGATTGAGTGTGGTGATTGTTGAGTGTATACTGTAGGGTGAACAATTCGCCGCAACGATCTCCAGAGTCATGTCGGAGAACCCCCCGCGCTAGCCCTACCCCTGCCCAAAGTGTCTAAACACCTCCAAGTATTTGAGTGCACGACTTCGACTGTTGAATGACTTCCTCCGGACCACTAAAATAATGTCTACGTGTCTTTGAATAGTCATGGACGAATACACGGTCGCAGTGGCCACAGAGCAGCGAACCTCGCGGTGGCTGGCGGTGTCCAAGCGAGTGTTCTGGTTTATCCTGCACCAGTGGTTACTAATCGGCATCGGAGTTGTCTGCGTTCTGGCCTATTACTTTCCTCAAGTAGCCAAGCATGGAGGAATCATCAGAAGCCAGTACAGTATCTTGTACGGGGTAATTGCCATCATTTTCCTCATCTCGGGCCTCAGCATTCCGCGCCAGAAGCTTTTTAATCAGCTCTTGAACTGGCGACTGCATATCGTGGTGCAAGTAATCTCGTTTCTTTTCATTCCGGCGCTTGTTCTGGCCGTCGTATATCTGATCTTAGCCGGTGACGCGAGGGGGAAAATTGATCGAGCTGTATTGGCGGGCTATATCTTCACCGCGTGTATCCCGACAACCATTGCTTCCAATGTGGTGATGACGAGGGCTGCCGGGGGCGACGATGCGGCGGCATTGGTGGAGGTATTGATTGCCAATATCCTCGGGCCCTTTATCACAGCGGCTTGGACAGTCAGTTTGATTCCCAAAACGCCCGAGTTTGATCAATGGAGATATGGCGGCGGCAATTTGGGCAGCATGTATAAGAATGTGTTCCAGCAACTCGGGTTGAGTTGTTTGCTGCCACTCTTCGTGGGACAGTTGATACGATGGACCTGGCCCGATCGCACGGCGTGGGTGCTGCAGAAGACCAAAATGCCCAAATGGGCCTCTGTCTGCATGTTACTACTGATCTGGTGAGTCTCTTGATCGTAAAACATCAATTGATATTCTAACATTTGCATAGGACCACGTTCTCGTCCTGCTTCGCTACGGGAGCTCTTCAGTCCATGTCCAGTCAAAGCATCATCTTTGTGGTGCTTTTTAACATTGGACTCTATATCTTCCTGACCGCGGTGTGCTTCTTTGCAGCACGGCCTCCGCGATTTCTATCTTCTCGTGGTTGGTCCGAGCGTATCTTCAAGCCTATGGCCCCGGAACAAGCAATTGCTGTTTGCTTTTGTGGTCCCGCGAAAAGTACCGCCCTGGGAATCCCGTTACTATACGCTATGTGGGAGCCACTAGATTTATTCACCAAGGCAAAAACCTCCGTGCCGGTCTTGCTGTACACCACGGAGCAGATTGCCGTGGCTCATTTCTTCGTCCAGATGTTTAAGCGATGGCATGCCCGACTAGCTGATAAGCAGGATGTGGAACAGAGCCATGAGGATGTGACCAACGCCGATATGGCGGAGCCTTTGGCAGAGACTCATGGTATTCAAGACGAACATGGGCGCACAACTGCTTGACGCCCTCAGACTGTGATATGATGACTTATGATTAGCACTACGTGGTTTTACCCCATCACGTTTATCTCGGATTGAATAAGAGCACCTTAATCGGATAACACGAATCTATTAGTAGTCCTTGACAAGCCTTCTGAGAACTTCCAGTCTGCAAAGAGTATGATCTGTGGATCCAGGAATCTGCTTTTAAGCTATTTCTAAACATGGCAAGTCTTCGACCGCGCAAATGGATGACCCTTGGCGAAGCCACGATGCTTGGAGTTGTTACATCAAACTATGCCCCGAGAAGACTCACAGCCTGAGAAGAAAGGGCAATGGACGCGAACACTTCCGAGGTTGGTTCAGTATATCCTTTGTTCTTCAAAATTTCTTCGTAGCATTTCCCAATCTAAATGAGAAAGGGGCCCTATCATCAAAGTCTGGGATAGTGTTCCGTCGCTTATGAGCAACGACTCATCATGAATGAGTACGTGATGCTTAAGAAATTCCGCACAGCTCAACAATCCCTCGACGTCTTCGACCGCGAGTGATACGAGCATGCATAACAGTGTATGATAGACAAAAGCTAGTCCTGGACACCTTGAATCAGGTTCTTGATCCCCTCTCCTCTGGCTGTCTTCTCCCAGGCCGCAGAAGCATCTTCAAATGGCACCGTACTGCTGATCAACTCCTTAACCGAGATTTTACCCGAGCCAACCAGCTCCAGCGCAATTTCATAATCACCCGGAGCATACCGGAAACAAGTCTTTAAGACAACTTCTTTCTCACTCATTGCCAGGATAGGAATGTTTTGTATCGGCTTACCCATCCCAATCTGAACGAAAATGGCGCCAGGGCCGCATGCATGAAGTCCCGTTGCCGCCGACGATTCCACCCCAGTACATTCCAGAACTACATCGACGCCATCCATGATACCCATTTCTTCCTGGAATTTCATTGCGGCTATGTCCGGGGTAGAATGGATATCCGGAACGAATGTAGCGCAATCCACCAACGACTTCGCGAAGTCGAGCTTGGCTTGATTGATATCCGAAACGAAAACAACGCGAGCACCGAATGCTTTCGCTGCCGCAGCAGCCATCAATCCGACCGTGCCAGATCCTAGAACCAGGACACTTTGGCCGGGTCTCAGCTCAGCAAGTCGAACACCATGCACGGCAACGCTCAAAGGCTCAATGAGCACAGCTTCCTGCAAGCTCATAGAGTCAGGTATTTTGTAGACGTAGTCTTCGGGGATTTTGAATAGTCGGCATAACGTCCCGTTCGTAAGAGGGGGATCAGCGGCGAATCTCATATCAGGGCAGATATTGTATCGGCCTTTCTTGCACTGCTTGCATCGCCGACATGGAAACCCGGGCTCAATAGCAACCCGATCACCTGGCTTGACACTTGAAACGGCTGCTCCGATGGTTTCGACGACCCCAGAGGCCTCATGGCCCATGACTAGGGGCATGTCTTCCGAGACTTTGCGGCTGATACCACCATGTCGCCAAAAATGGACCTCACAAGTAACTCAGTCTCGGTTCGACAATATCATGAATGTCAGCAACTCACATCGCTGCCACATACGCCAATATATGCAACACGGACCAAGATATCATGAGGGTCTTCAAGTGAGGGAATAGGCAGGTGCTCGAAGCGAACTTTGCCCGCGCCGAAAAGAACGCAGGACAGATTGGTCTAGAACTGTTAATTTCTTGATTCGAGGATGAAGAAAGGCCTATTTTTCGAGTCTACCTTTTGCGGCATGTTGAGAGATTTAGGGGGTTTGGATTGTGATGGAGTGTAAGAATGAGTTGCAGCAATAAAAAAGTAAGATCCGGCGGGCGATAGCCCCTCACATAACATTCAAACAAGATGAAGTCATGGGTGACTTACAACAGGCTGACTCTTTGTGAACGGGCCTTCATTGTGCAGGGGACCTATCGCTAGGTATGACAGGAACTAGCCGGCATCATGAAACTTCCGGGTACTCTGCTATGTGTCTAGAGCCGTTAATCTGACTGAATGACCCGGAGTACGTAAGTGCCTCAATGGTTAACATGGGGAACATCTTCTGAGTACCATTCAAGGTAGGGGTTGATATTCGTCTTTATCTATGAGGACACAGACGTCTCACCCCGCACGGCTGAGTGAGATCCGAGGCCTTGGTCTATGTATACAATCTAATATGTACACGTCGTACTTCTGAGACAGTTTGTTGAAGGAGCGATGAGGGCGACACTATTATGCAAGTTCAGTCTCGATCAAGCTCCCCGCAACACCTGGGTAGCTATAGATCTTGACCACCTTCAAGCCAGCCTTATCAAAAATAGCCCGCCAATCCGCCTCAGTCCTCTCCCTAACTCCAAAGTGAGCGAGCATCATCAAATCCATACTAGTCGCAGCTAGTGTGGGCTTCTCTTCATGAACGACAATCTCATTGAACAAGACTTTCGAATATCCTTTCTTCAGCGCAGGTGTCAGATTCTCCAGTTTTTTAACTCCATCCTTATCACTCCAGTCGTGCAAGATAGAGTGAAGCGAGTATGCTCGAGCCCCCCCTGATAGGCTGCGGCGTAAAGAAGTCATGGGCTTGTGCCTCGAAGGGTAGGTTCTTGCTACCAGCCAGTACTTCTGTAATGACCGGTTCCCGGTCCTGAAGAATGATCCTGCCTGGTCGAGATTGAAATTCGTTTCCGAACAGTGCCATGTCGTGACCCCGTCCACCACCAACGTCAACAAGCAGGACATCGCTAGCTGAGCTCTCGAATCCGTCAATCAAACGCTCAGCTACTGGATAAAAGTCGTACCAGTTGGGCTTCCCGGCGCGATAGGCGCTCATGAATGAATTGAAATGCTGGAGGTTGGGTGGTGTCGCGACGAGCCATTCAAAGAACGGAAGCTTCGTGGAGTGCGCAGCTTGATAGGGACCATCGGCTCCTCCAGGTGTGGGCGATTGGTATTTATTTTCCTTGAAAAATTGAGGGAAAACGTTGAATGATGGTCGTGCCGCGTCGTGGCAGAAAGAAACACTATGTCGGAAGTTCTCAGCTGCAAGACCGTTGCTCAACGGTGTCGCATGGAATGTATTGTCATGGTATGCGAGGACATTCATCGCCACTAGATGTCTGGCAAGACGCTGCAGAAGAAGGACTTCCATTCCAGTTCTTTGTGCCAACGATTCAGCGTCTAGTCCGCCATCGCTAGCCTTTTGCAAATGTTGGAAAAGCTCGACATCGACGGCCATGCGGATGATTGGAGACTGTGCTGGCTATGATGCTTTTGTATTTGTCCCAATACTGCCAAGGCCCAAGCCAGAAATTCCAATCGAATATAATCATGATCTGGTGATAGAGGGCTAGCGTATCTTACTTCTGCCCAGAAAGTGCGCTGGAGGAACTCGCTAGGAATCTCCAGCGAGGCAATCAGAGCCCGACTGTGCTCAACGAGTGCTTCCCTTGAGCCAGGCTCATCGTTATCGAAAGCACGGTGCGCAGAGGCGAGTTCATTTAGAATTGAAGACGTCGCAGTCATATTGGCGAAGTCTTGAAAATCCGTGGAATTGCGTGAAGAGAAACCAATCGCACTGGCTGAACCACCTCCTTATGAATGGTGTTTCGCCCAAAGTTTGCCTCAAGACTATCATAAATTGGCCCCACGCCCTGATAGACACTACAAATGAGTTCGTGCTTAGAGCCACGATCAGCACAGTTAAATGCGCATGGCTCGCGCAATCACAGAAGTCTCCGAGCAATCAAATGCTTATTCCATCAGAAATGGCGCTCGGCTTAATCAGTGCATGCTCGCTTGGAACATAGTTGAGGTGGGGGCCAAAAGCAAAATCGGGGTGAACACCCCTCTTTGTGGGCCGGATAAAGGGGAAGTAAGATGCACACGGCGGCCTTCTAGGAACACTATATGATAAAAGACTTGATGTTCCGCTCACTAGGAATTGCACATCTAATTGAAGCCCCCGGAAAAATTTGACAATTACGGCTTAGAGTAAAGAGAGTGTCTATGCTTGACCTGCAGGCTATTGAACACTTGATGATAATCTCGATGAATCGACATCTGGCACGGATCCAATACACACCAAGTGACGCAGCCTGCGCCAATAGTTTATTGCCCTTAGTAGATACCCTGGGCCGTGCCGCGGTGGAGCGACCCCAAAGAGGGCATTGTGCGTTGGATCCACCCCTAGGCTCTGGAGAATCCGGCGAGGCATCATCTGCAAGATCTCACAGCTACACATAACACTGTGGTCTGAGGGTATGGACCGAATCAAAATGAGGTGTGGTCCGAAATATCCGAGACTTACTGCGTGCCGAATGCCTTGTTGAGCTCAATCTGATGCTTAAGTCGCTCCTTTGATCACCGTGATTGGTGTCGGGTTCTTCATCCTTGCACCGATTCGGGCGTCTCATATTACCGAAGACGCTTGCGAGGCTCGGCAAAGTGTTTATAGTTAGCCACAAGATCCATGGGCCGTGCACAGATTCAACATAGTATAATCGCGAAGAATCGGGCTTGATTTGTGCGAAGATTGTAGCCTCAAATATACCAGCTGTCAGTCTCGCTTAATAATTGGAGTTTCAAGATAACATATGCGCCTCGCGTTTTCCAAAGGTGTTTCTCCCTATTTACTGCCACCATGTCAGCTCATATCGTCGATGCTTTTCTCCAGCTTGTTGCAGACACTTGGTCCGGAAATATTCATCCACAACCGGCCTCGGGTCTCTCAGACATAGCGAGCTTTGCTATCAGAGCTAGGCTCCAAGAGTCGAAGTGGATTAAGCCAGTAATATGATTGGCCGATTCATCTCTTGTCAGGTGACCGCATCTATCGATGTCTTCCCCAGCTTTAATCCTCTCCAACACGGATAGACTCTCTTTTATTGTATACGCCCATGGAGCACTTTTATTTCATAATTTATTCAAATGGCGTTGACTTTTGAGTCCAAAAAAAGTGCCTGACTAGTCCGGACCAAGTGGAGACTTGGAGAAGTGACGTTCTTGCAGATCGAGTGATTTCGAAGAAATCATCCATACCCCATTGTCATACAATATTATTCTGATTTTAGATCCAAGCTTAAGCCATTGATCTCATTAGCTAGTCGCTTCGGGGTGATGAGAGAATGAATGGTCAATGATCGATGAACGTGCGCCACGTGGATCACGTGTTCGCCACGGCCAGGGCAGCTCAAACTTTGTATCAACCTAGACTTTGCTTTTATTCTAATCAATACGTTGGAATGACGGAGCTAAGGTTAGTTTCTAGAAACATGGAAAGGAAAGAGAATAAAACGGAAGCAATTTGCTCAAAGGAGACAAGCCCAGAACAATCGCGGGGTAGTTTCACTGGGCACAGCCAGGGAACATCCACATAAGCATGCAGCACGAGATCTCAAACCCTAGCTATGCAAAGAGCCATTGGTATCCAAAGAACACGGTTAAAAGATGATGAAATTAGTCACCAGGAACCAACACTAGAAAGTGTTGGGGAAGGGGGCTTTCACATGCAAAATCCCATATAGTGGGGGCGGATCCACAACTGGAGAAAAAGATGGAGCTGTCCCTCTGCTTCTCTGAAGCACTTCTAGGGAAGCAATTACTCTATGGAGGGGTAGTTTCCTGGGAAAGGTCATAACTATGCACACGAAGATTTAAGCAGAGTAGCGCCCGCCACTCAGGAACTATATAAGCAGCGATCAGGAGGGGGATCTGATGTGACTGGCCTCGAATCGATGCATGGCATCTTAGCGGATGCGGGATTGATTGGTCCCGATAAGGACCTTGACCTCTCTGAGGTTCCAAAGATTCTCCTGCTAAACGAGAAGGAGTCTAGCCTGGTGTTCCGTACCCATACGAGCTTGCCATCATATTCGCTCTCAACAAACTAGCCTAGAAAATCAAGAAATATGGCATGTGGCCATTTTCCGGTTTACATATTTCTCCCATCGCGTCATCCGCCTTTATTATTGCATCAGAACTCACCTCTTAACACCCTTGCGGCTGTACGAATCCGTGCACCAGACCTTATCTAGCTATTCGAGAACCGAGCACGATCGACTTTCGTTCGGAGATTCTCGAAAATGACCATCATCGATACCAGGCTGGACCTGCCATCGCTATTCAAGAAGCAGGTCCTGGCGACCCCCGATGCTCTGGCTTTGGAGGATGAGAAATCTACATATACCTATGCCGAGCTTGACAAGGAAGTCGAGGCTCTGTCCATTCGGCTGCGGCTTCGCGGGGTTGGCCGAGACACTTTGGTTGGAGTGCTCTTGCCTCGGAGTGCGCACTACGTGATTGCGTGCCTGGCAGCTCTTCGTGCGGGAGGTGCCTTTTTGGTCCTGGAGCTTGCCTATCCCCCGCAACTCCTCGCTGATGTCATTGAGGATGCGAAGCCCGCTGTCGTGATCACCCACCAAGCAGAGGCTGGCAAAGTGCAGTCCGATTGCCCTGTCATTTCCCTGGACCTGGCGACCCCCGAAGAAAACTACGATCCCTCAGAGTTGCCCCCGTTGCCGGCGGAGGACGATTTGGACCGATTGGCATTTGTCTCCTACTCTTCGGGTACAACCGGTAAGCCCAAGGGAATCGCGAACCCCCAGAGAGCCCCGGTACTTTCATACAACCTGAGATTTGCAGTACAAGATTTGCAGCCTGGAGATCGGGTGGCTTGCAATGTCTTCTTCATCTGGGAGATGCTGCGCCCCCTGTTCAGAGGTGCCACAGTGGTTTGCGTCCCCGACGAAGTTAGCTACGACCCCGCCGCGCTAGTCGATTTGCTTGAAGCCAAGAAGATCACCGAAACCCTCATGACCCCCACCCTCCTGGCCACCGTACTTGCACGCTACCCTCGAATTGCGACTCGTCTGCCAGATCTACGAACTCTTTGGCTCAATGGCGAAGTGGTGACCGCCGATCTGGCTCGCCGCGGTATCGGCACTTTGCCCGACACCCGCTTCCTCAACTGCTACAGTGCATGCGAAACACATGAAATTGCATGCGGTGATATCCGCGATCTGATTGATACGGAGTCCAATTACTGTGCGGTTGGTCCGCCTCTTGTTCAGACGTATATCCTTGACGAGAATGCGGAGGAAGTGGAAGCGGGTACTGCGGGTGAGCTATTTGTCGGAGGGGACCTGCTGGCTCGGGATACCTCAATCTCCCGGAAACAACTGCCAAGGCATTTGTTCCTAACAAATTTGACTCCAGGCCCGGTGCGCTCATGTACAGAACCGGCGATTTGGCACGCAAGTTGGACTCGGGCCATCTCGAGATCACCGGCCGCGTGGGTGCCATGATCAAAATTCGTGGCTATTCGGTGGTCCCAGCCAAGGTGGAAACTGAAATTTACCAGCACTTGGCCGTCAGCCATTGTGCCGTCACTGCTCATGGTGATGGCCTTGATCGTCAGTTGTGCGCCTACGTCGTGGCCGCTGAGAAAGATGCATCTGACACTCGGCCAGTGGTTGAGGTCAATGAGTCTGGACACAGCCCGTCCGCTCGTCGCGTTCTCGAGCCTCATCTCGCTCACTACATGATTCCATCCATGTGGGTTGTTATGAAGGAACTGCCCACTCATGAGGTCTCTGGCAAGGTTGATCTCAAGAGTCTTACTCCCCCTCGCACCCCAAGCCCCATGGGTGATCGCGTGGCGGAGAAGGACCCGATTGGTATCGACGATATCGCGACCATCTGGGCATCTGTCTTGAAGATTACCAAGTCTAACCTGAAGCCCGAGGACAACTTCTTCGATCTTGGCGGACACTCTTTGTCGTTGGCAGACCTTGCAGGCCGGCTGTCTCGTCACTTCGGCTTCCGTGTCGCTATTCCTCGACTCGCAGCGAATGTTACCCTCGCTGGTCATTTGGAGACTGTGCGTGCGATCCGAGATGGCCACACTGCTGCCGTGCAAGCAGATCTTCCCGCTGTTTTGCTCGCCGATGCCACCCTTGACGAGGAGATCAAGCCTCCCGCGAATGCATCACTCAAGTCGATTGCCTCGGCTGATACGGTGTTTTTGACCGGTGTGACTGGTTTCCTGGGTGCTTTCCTGCTCAGTGATTTGCTGGAAAACACTTCGGCCAAAATCATCTGTATGGTTCGTTTCAAGGACCCCGAAATGGACGACCAGGCTGGAGGTGTGGCTCGTATTCGCCGTAACCTTCTCGACTTTGGTCTCTGGCGAGACTCAATCATGGAGCGCGTCGAGGTTCTTCCTGGTAATCTGTCGAGACCCCACTTCGGTTTGTCGCCTGAGGCATACGACGAACTCGCTTGTCGCGTCCAAGTCATCGTCCACGCCGGAGCTACTGTCAACCTTGTTTACCCCTACGCAGCGCTGCGTGCTGCCAATGTTGGAGGGACTCGCGAGATCCTTCGGCTTGCAGCCAAGAACGGTGCGACCGTCCAATATGTTTCCACAAACGGTGTCTTGCCTCCCTCTGGAGAGAAGGGCTGGCCTGAAAGCACCATCATTGATATTGAGGATGTCCCTACCAAGCTTGCCGATGGTTACGGTCAAACCAAGTGGGTAGCCGAGCAGCTTGTTCTCAAGGCTGGTGAGCGTGGATTGCCGGTCAAGATCCATCGCTGTGGCACTATCAGTGGCCATAGTCTCACTGGCTCAGCCAATGCGTGGGATCTGTTGACTGCGTTGATCGTCGAGTCTATCAGGCTCGGCTATGCTCCTGAGGTCGAAGGCTGGAGAGCAGAGATGACTCCTGTCGACTTTGTGAGCAAGAGCATCATCCACCTGGCCACACAAACCCAGACAAATCAAACGATGTTCCACCTGGGAGACCCCGATCCGGTAAACATTCGATCCGTTTTCGAGAACCTGACCACGCTTGGATATCCCACCAAGCCTCTCCCCTGGGACGAGTGGGTAGCTCTCTGGTCCGAGAAGCGAGGCCTCGCCAAGGGTGGAGATGGTTCATTCACTGTCGACATTCTTCGCAGTGGCATGCCGACTGTGGAGTTCCTACGTGGCATTGTCGTCCTCGACAACGCCTTGACGAGACCCTTCCGATCGGCAGTCGAGCGACCCAAGGTGGATGCGCTGCTGCTAGAAACATACACTCGCCACTGGTTCGCTCGAGGTTGGCTTCCCCGAGCACCCATTCGTCAGCAAGCTCTTGCTTCCAAGCCCACTGTTCGAGGGCCTCTGAGCGGAAAGGTCGCTGTCGTAACTGGCGCATCCTCAGGTATTGGCGCAGCTGTCGCCTCTGCCCTGGCGAAGGCAGGATGTGCTGTTGCTTTGGGTGCTCGCCGCCTAGACGCTTTGGAATCTGTCAAGCGCCAGGTTGATGTCCACGGTGTCAAGTGCGTTATTCGATCCACTGATGTCACTAGCAAGACCCAGACCGAAGAGCTTGTCAAGGCAGCTAGCGAAGAGCTTGGCCCCGTGGACATTCTCGTCTCATGCGCTGGTGTGATGTACTTTGAGATGATGAAGAACACCAACTTCGACGAGTGGGAACGCACTGTCGATGTCAACTGCAAGGGTCTCTTGAATGCCCTCGGGACCACCGTGCCCGGCATGCTTGAGCGTGGCAGCGGTCACATCGTGGCTATTTCCTCGGATGCTGGGCGCAAGGTCTTCCCCGGCCTGGGTGTCTACTCAGCCAGTAAGTTTTTTGTGGAGGCTACACTCCAGGCACTGCGACTTGAGACCGCCGGTGCTGGCTTGCGCGTAACTGCCATCCAGCCTGGTAACACAGCCACTCCATTGTTGAACATGTCCACGGATACAGAAGCTGTGAAGAAGTTCGGAGAGCCCTCTGGCGCCAGAATTCTCGAGCCGTCTGATGTTGCGAATTCAATTGTTCACGCTCTTTGCCAACCAGAGTATGTCTCTGTCAATGAGATCCTGGTTGAGCCTCGCGATGAACCTATTTGATGTCCCCTACTTTGAATGATATCTAGTGTCTGAAATCCCTAGATAGAACTCTAGCTTATTTCACCATTTGCTTTCAAAAGACCCATTTCTTCATCTTCACCACCTCTTAAGGCTTATACCTCATTCACAGCATGTGACTGGATCGTCTTGCGATCGTAACCAGACGGCCCGGCCTTTCCACCCGAATTCTCATCCTCCAATGCAGTAAAAACAGTATCTTTTCCCCCAACGTCCTGACCATCTATCGCCGCCAAAAATTCTTCCCGCTTCGGCAGTAGATACCTCACATCAATATACCTCAAGATACACGTCATGATGATAACGAGAACCAACAGAGCCGACGCAGACTGCCATCCATATTTGTAATACGGCGCCTGAGTAGCAGGCCACACAAGGACTTGCGACCAGGCCGAGATAGCATAGTACCCAGCAACCGAAACACCAACAACCAGCGAGCGTGCCTCTGGATCCTGAGGAATCAGGTCAGAAAGCCACGCGAAGATCAGAGGTGCTGTCCCGAGACAAATGTAGGAGATGAAGTAAGACGCATAAGCAGCAGACAGAGCCACCGTATCAGGATGTGAAGTCCAAATGCTCATGATAATGCACGGAATGATCCCAATAACAGCCTGGAGCACAATGAGCGTCCATCGCGTTCGTAAGTAATCAGACAAAAGAGCCCAGATCCACACGAATACCACGTTTATCGCCGACCCCCCATCGGAATCGCGTTGACCTCGGACGTACTCCATCTCTTGCTTCCATCGGGATTCTTAAGCGATTTCAAGAACAGTGAGAAATAAACATATCCATATGTTCCTAGAACAGTAGCTGCGTAAAGTGTGGCTATGAAGTAGACGACCCACCCAGAGAATGTTCTCTTCGCACTGGCCCACGTAATACGCTTCGGTTCAGCGCGACCATTACGAGCGAGACGCTCCAAGGACAGTTCATCGTGGTTCTTCTTGAACCAGAATGCGCGCGGGTTGGGATTGTTGGGGATGTCGGGGATCATGAAGAAGCCTGCAAATCCCCAGACGACGGTGATTATGGCGTTGATTACGAATAACCAGCGCCATCCTGCAAGACCACCGGCGCCGTCCATGGTGCTCGAGATGGAGGCTTGCATGAAGCCGGAGAATAACGTGCCCATCCCTTGACAAGAGTGGTAGAAGCCCATGCGTTTGGCTAGTTCGGTTGGAGTGTACCAGTACACTAGCAGATGTTTAGTTCCTGGCTTGTCATAATGATGGGATGTGATGGTCTACTCACTGAGTAAAGTCATGAATCCAGGCCATGCTGAGCTTTCGCATAGACCGAGGAACACGCGCAAGACGTATACTTGCTTTGCGCTGGTGGTCATGGCCATGAGCCCGGTCATTAGACCCCAGGTCAATTCTAGACCGGGAAGCCAATAGCTCGGACGGACGTAGGTCATGATGATCTGTGAGGGGATCAGCATAATGCAGTATGCGACATTGAAATAAGTCGTGAATCTAGATAGCATCTGAGAGTCAGCAGATATCAATAGGTGCGTGCATTGATTCGCGATCTCACAGGTTCAACTCGTCACCGTAAAGATGAAGATCCTCCTGCATCCCCGAGACGTAGGCATTATTAATGTTTTGCTGATCCAGATACTTGATGATCTGAGACAGGCAACCGAATGTCAAGAAGAAAGTGTCAAGTCGTCGCACGAGCGCTTTCTCCTCGGGGGATCTCTCAAAGGTAGGCGCCGACTCCGGCGCAGTGCGGCGGAACATGTCGTAGTTCCCCATAGTGGACGGATGAGAAAGTAAAGGGGTTTCACACGATACTTCTGAGGCCATTTTCATGATTTATCTCATTGTAAAACCAACGCCGTGATCAGTCGCCGCGCCGATCGAGGGGTATCAAGCCGATAAGCTTGTCCGACCAATAGTCACTGTCCTTGGGAGGTTATAGCAACCTCAGAATGATTCCGGGCTCTGCAAATTTGATCCTAGAATGGGGTGAACCCCGCCCTAGCTGCTATTCCTTTGGCTTTGAATGACATATGGTGAAGGTCAGAGCGAGGGATGCCGAGCGCTGAGTCCCCGTTTCTGGGCACAGGGCGTGTGGCGCGTGCGCTAGGGGCTGCCGAATATCATTTTTGGTATCTCTAGGCGCTTCTGGTCGGCTGAAAGATTGCCTATTCAGTGTTTGTCTTCGACAAACTTATGAT